>NC_045803.1:38665702-39276770 GCF_009873245.2 Balaenoptera musculus
CTTAATAAATATTAGCCACCATAGTAATTATTTACCTAGTTTATCACATGTCAATTATCATTACTTAATTCTTCCTAATATGCATTTATTGTACCTCCAATAAAGTAACTGAGGCTGGAAAAGACGACCTAATCATGCTTATCAGACTTTGCAGCTGAAGAACAGAGACTTTATTCCATTCTTCAAAATGTATTTTGAGGGAAAAAGCAGCAACCAATCCCCCACAAGGAAGTGACAGGTGGGCTCATAAAGAGATGTGTGGGATTTTCTGAGCATGTCCATAGTCACAGTGCATCTTAGGGCTTTAGTGGAGGGTTTACCTGAATAATGGTAGCAATCAAATCAATGGGCATCGATAGTGTTGTCGGATGCAGCTGCCGATGGTTGCCTCCCCCTGAGGTGTCGGTAAACACTTCTAAGTTAACATTTCAGAGCCCTGAGTTATTATTCAGAGGGCTTTGTCTCTGAATAATTGCAAGATTTCTTCATTGCCACAATAGGCATGTTCTGGGTCTTGTAGCAGTGCTGGAAGCACAGACAGCAGACCAGTGAAGCAGTGGATCTGGTGCCTTCTAAGCAGCAGGAAGTACTGTGGTAAGGTTAGATATGTATGCGCTCTAGGAGCAAACCTGGATTCTGTGTGTGTTTATATGTTTTATCATTATCAAGCTCTGTTACTGGGCAATTACATGACCTAGCTAAACCCAGGCTTCTTCATTTGTCGAATAAACATAACCATTTCTAAGGTTTAGTATTGATTAATGCATTGCCTTCTATAAAACAAGGTCAGTTGGTAGCCATTTTGTTGTTATTGCTAGTTTTGTTATTATTTGTGTTACTAAAATGCCTAACACAGAGACTGACTCATGGTACAGAGTCAATGATGATCCCCATTTATTCAAAGACCTTAATATTTAAAGCTTAGATGGAGCAAAGGGATTGGATAACATTAGCTGTTCTGGAAGCTAAGTTTGACTGTGGAGTCAAACCACATGTGTCCAGATCCTTCCTGATATTTGTATGACCTGGAGCGTGCCATAAACTATTTATGCCAGTTGCCTCATCTGTAAAATGTTGATGACTCATAAGGCTGCCGTGAACATTGGAGAAGGTGATCTGATAGATTTCTTATCCAATGCCTAATACATATTAAGTACTCAGTGGGGGAGAAATATTAGAGAGTGATAATAGGAAAAAAGCAAGAATTTAAAATCATTCCTCTGACTCCAGAATCCAAAATCTTAGCCGTTTAACTCTATTGTGATAACATTTAACTCTTTTGAGGCTCTTATCATTAGTCAAGCTCCTCCTCTGTAGTCTACCCAGAAAATTTGTATTCATCCTTCAATTCTGATTTTCTCCCTGTAGATTGTGCCTAATATGTGTGTGCTCCCAAGGCAACCAATCACCACCTCTGCTTAAGTATATACATCACACTGAGTTATAATTATTTGTATAGCATCTGTCTTCCCACTGAAAATGCTAAGTTCTGGTAAAGATAACCTTTATTCTTCTTCATAACTGTTCTGAACAGCTAGCACAGAACCCAACTAACAGTAGTTGCTTAATTAACCTATATTATAAAATGAGTGACTGAATAAATAAATTAATGAGCAGAACAATAAATGAATGTTCCCTGACAAAATTTTGCAAAGTTATCTTTGCAATGTAAGCATATCTGGCTAGTGAGAAATGTAATTTCCATTTGCACATAGCAGATCCCTTTCAAATTCTTTGAGTGTGAGGTGGATGGACCTAGAGTCTGTAATACAGAGTGAAGTAAGTCAGAAAGAGAAAAACAAACACCGTATGCTAACATATATATGGAATCTAAAAAAAAAAAGAGTGGTTCTGAAGAATCTAGGGTCAGGACAGAAATAAAGACACAGACGTAGAGAATGGATTTGAGGACACAGGGAGGGGGAAGGGTAAGCTGGGACAAAGTGAGAGAGTGGCATGGACATATATACACTACCAAATGTAAAACAGATAGCTAGTGGGAAGCAGCCACATAGCACAGGGAGATCAGCTCGGTGCTTTGTGACCACCTAGAGGGGTGGGATAGGGAGGGTGGGAGGCAGATGCAAGAGGGAGGAGATATGGGGATATATGTATACCTATAGCTGATTCACTTTGTTATACAGCAGAAACTAACACAACATTGTTAAGCAATTATACTCCAATAAAGATGTTAAATAAATAAATAAATAAATAAATAAAATTCTTTGAGTGATGGCTGTAAAAACATGATTCTCTGCTCTCAAATCTCTTTTTAGAATTCCACTTTGACAGATAAATTTATTCTAAATATTCCTACAAAATTCTCTCCACAGCTCTGTTTCCAATCACCCCAAGAAATCCAACAATAAATAATGTAAAAAAGGAACCAAAGTGTTATTTTCTACTGTATGTACATATTAAGCTATTATTTAGTTACTTCATTTTCAAGAATTTGAATTCTTGTTCCATGCTTTTCATTATTTTAAAATAAACAAGTTCCCTACTCTGTTTCCACACTCCCCACATTTTTCCAAGCAGATAATCCTTTTAAGATACCTATGATATCACTTCCTAAGACCTGATCCACACCTGATAAATAGAAAATAAAAAGAAGCCAATGTTACTTAGAAGACATGGGGGCTCTGTGGAAAATCTCTTGGGAGGAAAAAAAAAAAAAAGGGTAAATATCTTTGGTTAATTGATTGGAACCCATACTAACGGATGACAGTTCAGATGAGTGGACTCTGATGATTGGTAGGGAATTATGTAGGTCCTATAGAAGGACTAAGAAGTGAAAAAGGTAGAAACATCTAAAAACAAGAGTCTCAGAGAAAGAAAAAAGGAGAAGTATGATTTCTTCAGCCCTGTGTATGAGGTATCATTCTAGTCTGTGGATATTTATACACACAAAAAAGCATCCAAATAGCATCACTCCATCTGCCCACTGCTGTAAAATTTACATCTCACAACAGGTAAGTACTCCTGACAACCGTGGTATGTTTTTTCGATGATTTTTTTTCAATTGCTTTTACTGTCCCCTCTGCTTTGACTGAAATTCTCTGTTCCCCATTGCTTTATTCTTTACTCCGCCTTAATTCTTCATACTTTAAACCTGAATTCAGGTATCAAGTCTTCCAGAAAATCCTGCATGTCCAACCCCCTGCCTGTGTCTAGTACTTAACTATGTACCTTTATGCTGCCCTAACAACCTGTGGGTCTGTTTTGTTGTATTTACTTGTTTATGTCTATCTTTCCAGTCACCAACAAATGATAGCTAAATAAATAAAAGTTGGATGGATGATATAATTTCACCTTCATAGAATTCCTATAAAATAGGTGTTATCCTCTGAACCTTAAACACACAATGAATAAATTGTCAAATACCCAGGGCATCAGCATCAGCTCCATTATTCAAAGCCATATCTATTATATTTACAGATCATGCTCTTGGGACTCCACAACATTATAATAGTTTAATTAACATATTACCTCTCAAATGGGAAAATGGTTATTGCTTGGGAAGAATAACGATATGGACCTGACAAAGAAAATAAGGATAACTTCTACATTCTTAATGAGAAAAAGCAAAAGAAAGAAAGGAAATAAACATTTCTGATTGATCTGAGAAGTGAAAATACATTCTGTGCAATGAAATCTGTGTTCTTCACACATGCCAGGAAGATATGTCAGAAAAAAAGCCATAATCCATCTGAAGTATTATAAATTCTCTCTTGTGCTCCTATTAATAGAACTCTTAGAAAAGAATGAAAGAAAAAGAGCAATGGTCTTGGATCCAGGCAAACTGAATCCAGTTGTCAGACCTGATAAGCACAGAAAAACTGGCATTTTTAACAGTGTGATCTTAGATGTGTTACTAGACACTCTAGGCTTAGCTTTCACATCTGAAAATTGGATACCATGGTATCAATGTCATAGAGGTGTTGCAAATTAGATAATTAATATAAAATGCCCATCACAGTATCTGCCACACACTAAATATTCAGTAAGAGATGATGATAATGATCATAATGACACCTAAGTCAAGCCATCTTAACTCCCTGAACCACAATGTTCTTAGCTGAATATGTTTTGCATAATCAAAGGATTGTAGGGAGGATCCTAAATGATGATTAATTCATCTTAAGGAATTGATATGCATATGCAGGACGATGAAATTCTTGATTTACAGCACTCAGGATTGTAATAACTTTCTGCTTTTGTTAAGAAAGCCAGTGGGTCAAGGGACCAGGAAGGTTTCATTTCTATCATGGCCTATCAGCACCATCTTACCATGAAAAGGGAGATGCAAGCAAGCACAAAAGAGGAAACCAAAGGGAAAGTATGGCACTATTTTATTTTCAATATTAGATAGGCTTGTTCTCAAAACTCTAGCACAATGCTCTTTGAAAGTGAGCAGCTGGCAAGGGTTCAGCTGTAACCCTGAAAAGAAAGGAGTTCTCCTTCCTTCTACATCCAAATCATTCTAGCAAATGGCTGCTTAAAATCTGAGTGCATCCTTGGATATCTGCATAGAAGAGTGGAGGCAAAGCAAAGCCAGCTTTCCTGCTTGATGTTTCATCCATTTGGTCTGCCTTCTTATTTACCTTCCTAACACATTTTCCAAAGATTAGATTCTTCGGAAAGCTGACGCTGAGATAGTTAGGAGTGTACTGGTTTCTTTGGGGAGTCATCCTTTAAAGAAAATAGTAAGAAGCGTGAGTGGGCAGAGGGGCTGTAGGATTGCAAGGCAGATCTGACAAAGTCTGCCTCGTAATCCCAATGAGGAAGTGTGGCTCAAAGATTATCCATCATAAAAAAAAAAAAAGTTATCCATCATATTGAGTGGAAATGGTCAGACTTTTTTTTTTACCAGTGCTTTGCTTAATAACTGGATTAAGGCCACATGAGGGAGTGATCTAGGCTAGAGAGTTCCTGAAACAGACCCTCAAAATGCTACCAAGTGAAGTCTGTCAGCTACCACACTCCATGCAGATGGACAGTAAGCCTTTTCTTGAAGAGGAATCTAAGTGGTACATCTCAGTATCTTCAATGCAAATAATGATGTGGTGAACCACCTACATAATACAGCAGAGATCTCAAAACTGATAACTTGCTCTTCTGGTAGAAACACTAACCAACTAAGGGTCAGAACTGTGTTCCTTCTTTTCCCCTCTCAAAATGATGACCATGATAATGATGGTGATCAGTGAATTCCAAATCAACTTCATCTGCTCTAAACTGCCAGAGGACCTTCCTATATATTTTAAAGTACTGATGGAATAAAATGTCTTAAAAAAAAAAAAGAAATTAAATTGTTCTATGTTGAGAAACTGAAAATTAATAAGAAAAGAAACAAAAAGATGGTAGCATTCATTATACTCTGACACAATTTTTGAGATCATTCTTGGGGTAGATATTTTCTCCGGGGGTTAGTAAGTATGAAGGAATGAATGAAAGCTATAGTACACTAGATGATTTGGAATAAGAAATGCAAATATTCAGTGAACACAAACTATTCCAATTAAGTTGTACTTTTAATCATCTGCATACTTTCTTGAAATAAAATATTTAAGCCTCTTTCCTCAAAAATAGAGCAATTTTCCTCAGAAACCCACTGAAGCCTGAACTGAAATATGAGAAGGCTACTCAGTCATGAATTCTACTAGACAGAGAGACAAATAGCCCCACATAGTTTCATTTAATCAACTAAACCCATCTGAGAAATGCGAGGTTGGGGTACTAAGTCAGGTTGGAGATTACACATGTCAGTAGAGTTAATGGCCTTTCTTTTTTGAGAAATTGCCGTGGGGACAGAATTATATTTAAACTTGTAGCTGGGTGAAGTAGGAAGGCACTTAATTTAGCATATTCCATATTACCCAAGTGCACACTGGAGAAATCAACTCATTGATTAACATTTTATTGAGCACCTATTATATACCAGCTAAAATGCTAGACCCGGGGGCTCACAGGTAGGTGTCAATAAAATAAAAGAATTAAGTGCTAGAATATGACTCATATGACTCACTGATCAGTTAACTAAGGCTGATTCACTTCCATTGTCTAAAAGTTTTCCAATAAAATGCCCATGAAAAGAAGAGCAACTGTTTCAAATTTACCACAATACTGAAAGGCATGCAAATTGTTCAAATGTCTTTGATATAATTGCCATGAGTTACAGTGTGGAGAGACTCAACTGAGAAGAAATCAGAAGTTGAAGAGGGACTTCCTTGGTGGCGCAGCGGTTAAGAATCCACCTGCCAAGGCTGGGGACACGGGTTTGAGCCCTGATCCGGGAAGATCCCACATGCTGCGGAGCAACTAAGCCCGTGTGCCACAACTACTGAGCCTGCACTCTAGAGCCCGTGAGCCACAACCACTGAGCCCCCGTGCCACAACTACTGAAGTTTGCGTGCCTAGAGCCCATGGTCCGCAGCAAGAGAAGCTACTGCAATGAGAAGCCCGCACACCACAACGAAGAGTAGCCCCTGCTCACCGCAACTAGAGAAAGCCCACAAGCAGCAATGAAGACCCAACACAACCAAAAATAAAAAAAAGTTAAAAAGTTGAAGAGATTTATGGCCTACCACCCAGAACGTCCATCAACCCAGCCAAAACACATGCTCTGCTCCTTTCCTTTGTTTCATTATGTAAATTACTGAGCTAAGTTCTGGGAGTGAAGGTTGGGTGCTACATTCTGAAATATGAAGTCAGATAGATTTTGCAAATAGAAAGAAACAGGTAGATTTTTTGATGATGGCCATTGTGACCGGTATGAGATGATACTTCACTGTAGTTTTGATTTGCATTTCTCTAATGATTAGTGATGTTGAGCATCCTTTCATGTGTTTGTTGGCAATCTGTATATCTTCTTTGGAGAAATGTCTATTTAGATCTTCTGCCCATTTTTGGATTGGGTTGTTCGTTTTTTTTGATATTGAGCTGCATGAGCGGCTTATAAATTTTGGAGATTAATCTCTACAAACAATAAATGCTGGAGAGGGCGTGGAGAAAAGGGAACCCTCTTGCACTGTTGGTGGGAATGTAAATTGATACAGCCACTATGGAGAACAGTATGGAGGTTCCTTAGAAAACTAAAAATAGAACTACCATACGACCCAGCAATCCCACTACTGGGCATATACCCTGAGAAAACCATAATTCAAAAAGAGTCACGTACCACAATGTTCATTGCAGCTCTATTTACAATAGCCAGGACATGGAAGCAACCTAAGTGTCCATCGACAGATGAATGGATAAAGAAGATGTGGCACATATATACAATGGAATATTACTCAGCCATAAAAAGAAACAAAATTGAGTTATTTGTAGTGAGGTGGATGGACCTAGAGTCTGTCATACAGAGTGAAGTAAGTCAGAAAGAGAAAAACAAATACCATATGCTAACACATACATATGGAATCTAAAAAAGAAAAAAAAAAAAGGTTCTGAAGAACCTAGGGGCAGGACAGGAATAGACACAGACGTAGAGAATGGACTTGAGGACACGGGGAGGGGGAAGGGTAAGCTGGGACAAAGTGAGAGAGTGTCATGGACATATATACACTACCAAATGTAAAATAGATAGCTAAGGGGAAGCAGCCGCATAGTACAGGGAGATCAGCTCAGTGCTTTGTGACCACCTAGAGGGGTGGGAGGGAGACGCAGGAGGGAGGAGATATGGGGATATATGTATATGTATAGCTGATTCACTTTGTTATAAAGCAGAAACTAACACACCATTGTAAAGCAATTATACTCCAATAAAGATGTTAAAAAAAACCCCAAAAACTTCTTTGTAAGAAGAAACTGGAACAACGAGAGCAATACACATAATGGGACTGTGAATTCTGATGAGAATATGTAAGGGGAAAGAACCAGGGCTTTATTTTCTTTGCATGGTTTTGAATTTGATTTAACATTCTGTCATAGTTGTTGTGTTTTAGAAGAATGTCTTTCAGGAACTTGCTTGTGTTTCCTTTGCTTTAATGGAGGCATCATCCCAAGGTTGTGTGGCACACTGGTGTGGAGTGGGGGAGTCAGATCTATGGGCACCCTGCCTGGCTCTGCCACTCCCTAGCTATGTGACTCCTGGTAAGTTACTTCTACCTCTGGAACCCACTTTCTTCATCCATTAAATGGGGATAATAAAAGTACCCATCTCATGCAGTTATTGAGACGATCCAGTGAGATGATGCAGAAGGTCTTGGCACACAGTAGAAGCTTAATAAACATTAGATGTCATTAAAAAAAAAAAGATGTTAAAAAAAAAAGAGAGAAAAAAAAAAGAAACAGGTAATGGAGGAGATGTAGGAATTGAATCTTCTCATATATTCATTTAGGTAGAGAAGAACCATGAAAAATTTTCAACTATAAAGAAAAAAATAATTCCCTCCATTCATTTATAACTTCTATCAGGCAGAGATATCAATAGATACACATGGACATGGCTACCCACACATCACCAATTAGAAGGACCAGAACAGATTCTTGCTGAATCCCATCAGAGCCTCACCTGACTTGCCTAGGAGGTCTATACAAGATATCCTATAACTCAACATCTGAAAAGTACATTCTAAAGACCCAGATGTTTACAAGTGAAGCATAAAAGGGAGAAACACACCCTTAACTCAAATAGGGAACAAACAACTGTGCAACACACACACACACACACACACAGGCACACTATGTTCCACTTATGAAAAGATATTTAGCTTGAAAAATAACAATTTCCAAATAACAAAAAGTTGAACTTTATTAGAAATTAGGGAATTGCAAAATGAGATATTTTCACCTACCACATTGGCAAATACATACATTTTAAAGATAATACTTCAACTGTACCTTTTTGAAGCCACTGCTCTCACAGAGTAGGAATTTTGGGGCTTAAAGGATGAGTAGATATCTGTTAAGAGATAAAGGTATGAAAATACATACCAAGAAGAGGAAACAGCATCTGAAAAGGGACTGAATCCTGAATAAACATGACATTTTCTAAAACGAAAAAAGCACAAGTCATAATGTTTGGAGTTAGGGCTGTATGGTGGTAGTAAGACATGAAGGGAGCCAGGTAAATAGAGAGTGGTGGCACACTCAGAGCGCTGGAATTCAAGTTGCAGAGTTTGGGTCTTACTGTGCAGGCCATGTGGAGTCACTGAAGCCCTGGTCATTATCTTCTTGGAGCTCTGGTCAGAGGTGTTTCTTTTGAATCTTGCTATAGTGGCCTCTACACAGAACTGGAAGTCGAAGAGACTGTGGTCAAGAGAGGCGGTGGGATGTACTCAGTACCATACAACAAGTTACTGATTTTATTGTCAAGGGAAAATCCATACCACACATTGCTACAATGTGCATAATCATCCTTAAAAAGAACTATGCCTACAAAAGCATCTGAAACAGTGTAAAAGTCTGTGGGCTTTTTTGGTATTATATGCAAATACATTTTCCTTTCTTCTCTCAATCTGTTCCCATCTATCCTTTTTTAACAATACTCTGCAGGGCTTCCCTGGTGGCGCAGTGGTTAAGAATCCGCCTGCCAATGCAGGGGACACGGGTTTGAGTCCTGGTCCAGAAAGATCCCACATGCCACAGAGCAAGGAAGCCCGTGCACCACAACTACTGGGCCTGCACTCTATAGAGCCCGCGAGCTACAACTACTGAGCCCACGTGCCGCAACTACTGAAGCCTGTGCGCCTAGAGCCCGCGCTCCACAGCAAGAGAAGCCACTGCAATGAGAAGCCTGCGTACCACAACGAAGAGTAGCCCCCGCTTGCCACAACTAGAGAAAGCCCGCATGCAGCAACGAAGGCCCAACACAGCCAAAAATAAATAAATTAATTAATTAAAAAAAAAAAAAGAATACTCTGCAAAACACTTTTTTTAATTAAACAAGCACCTGATCATTTGTATCAATTATTGAGTACTTTGGATATTTTCCATGAAAAACACTTAGAATGGATTGTTCTCTGAAGGTTTTGAAGTTACATTGTTTATCAGTACTGAGTCCCTCACACATGCTTACTGTGGAAAGACAAGAATTAAAGATATGAATTGGGCTACAGTCTGAGACCTAGGGAAGCTTCAGCCAAGTGGCATGGACTTGACAGTGAGAACTTGGGCTATGAGAGATGTACAGCTTTCTCAACTGAACACCTCTGCTAAGGTACTCTCTCCAGCTCCTTTCTGATGTTTATAAATATATATATAATAAAAACTACACAGTGATAGAAGACTGGGTTAGAATGAGACCTTTCTCATCATAGGGATGATGTAAGCATTGCATGGAACAGTATATGCAAAATGCCTTGCCTAGTACCTGGAACACGGTAGATGGTCAAATCAATGTTTAGCTTTGTTTCTTACCATTACTCCCCTACCTCTAGTCTCTTAAACTATCAGCTCCTTGTGGGTGGGGCATTCATTTTTATATGTGTGCTCATCACATAGCATCTTACCATATACATTGGAATTGCTCAATAACTGCTTCTCAACATGACAGCTCTCTCTGCCTAAATTCTTTCATCTATAGAGTCACAGTGGAAAACATTCTTCCCAAGCCTGAACAAAGGATTTCACATGTCGCTGTTTGGCATATAAAACACTCATGATAAACATTCAATAAATGTTAACCATCATACTATAATACGGGGGCAGTGTAGTGCCAGCATTAAGCACATGCTCTTAGCAGCTAGACTGTTAATGATAGCTGTGTGACTTTGGACAAATTATTTTAATGTTGTGTGCCTCCATTTCTCATCTGAAAAGAGGGGTTGATAATAGTACCTATGTCAGGAGTGTTGGGCTTATTAAAGTAGTTAACATAAGCAACACACTTAGAACAATGTCTGACATATAGTAAGCACTATATAATGTCTACTATCTTATTATAATCCTCCCTTCAGAGATGAATAAATTAGACATGAAAAGACACACAACCCATTCTTGTCATGCCTATTGTTTCAGACCCTACAAAGGAGGCGGACAGGGGTAATTCTTTAGGGTTGGCTGCTCCAATCACCAGCTGTCACTCTGTTAGACAGATTTCTGGTGCAACTCGTTACGAACATTGTGATAACCCCAGAAGATGTTTGCCTTCTGCTGCCTTAGGCTTTTGCAAACGTTCAAACCTCGCCTCTGCTTTCCCTTCCTTTCTTCCTTGTCAGTTGTCACCTTTGGATTCTAGGCTGAAGCCAACGTCAGTCACTTAAGCAAACTTGAGTGGTGCTGTGGGCTGTTCTTTGAACCCCTTCCAGCAAGCTCATGTTGTTCATCTGTGCGGAGAGAAGAAGTCTGCCCCCAAAATTCTCAGCACTTGAGGGCTTCCAAGCATTTCCATGGTGTCTCTGTGCATCTCTACTGCAAATCCCTATGTCAGAAAGTGACATAGTCTGAATTGGGAGTAAAATATTACTTTTTGGTGTGTCCTGTTTAAGGGTAAAGCATTTCAAATCTTGGTACTGGGTATTTTGTCTCAGTGATATCAAAGTAGGTTTAATCCTGTGGTTTGTTTGTGTTTGCTTTGGCAAGATTCCTCCATATTCTCACTCTGTTTGAGATATATTTTAGGTTTTTTCACCTCTTCAGAGATAGCTACTTTTAGGTCCAGACTCTGCCACTTTCTAGCTATGGACTGGTTATTTTAGGACTTAACATTTCAGTGGGAATAGATAAACATTAATCATCATGGTCACAAACAAGTGTATAGGTATTGAGATGAGATAAGTTAATGAATAAAAAGAACATGAGCTATGAAAGCAGTGAATATGCCTGTCTAAATGTGAGGATGGTAGGGAAGACACCTTGAAGAAGTTACATTTGAGCAGAAATCTGAACACTGAGTATGAATTCACAACAGCAAAAAGAAAGTGCTCCAAGGAGAGGAGATGGATGTGCAAATATGCAAAGGCACAGTTGCTGGAAGGAGTATGGTCTGTTTCAGAATCTAACGGGTCAGTGAAAGAGAACCAAAACTGCATCTATAAAATTGAGCATCACAGAGGTCAAGTTTGAAGCAAGGAGTCTGCCTTGCCTTTTGTAACCTAGAATTATAAAAATGGCACTTTAATTCCTGTTAGGCTACCAGTTCCTGTTGTGAATCCCTTAAGCAATAGAAACTTGGCAGAAGAAGAGAGTTGTTTCTTAAGACCATCCAGATCCTCCTCCATTATTTGCTTCTGTGCCTCCAACTCTCTTCACCCACCACTCCCACTCTGTAAACTGCTGCTGGTTCAGTATTCCCAAAACAAATTTTATTCTATTTCTTGGATCAGTGGATGCTGTTTATATTCTTGTAGTTATGATACACTATTTCCAGTCTGGCCCCAACCAACCTTCATTATTCTCTTGTGGCGGGGGTGGGGGAACTTTGCTTGAAATAGCTGCCTTCCTCTCCCTAAAATATTGTATTTGCTGCGCATCCATGGATCTTAGCTCACAACCACTTGATATATTCTTCATTCTCATTTCAGTCCCTATGATGCCATGGTCCAACTTAATTCCTATCCCTCCAGGAATAACAGCAAATAGTCATTGGTTTTTCCTCCGAATTGCTTAAATATTTAATTTTATATTCATATTATTTTGTCCCCATTAAATATAAGTTGTTTGAAATACAGGGTCATATATTTCATTTTCTATTAGCCACAGTATGTAGTCTCATGTTTTTCTGTTTGGAAATGAGTAAGATAGCTAAAGACAGGGAGGTTGAAGAAGTCCCTGTCCTAAAAGACGTGAAAATTAAGGAAGTATACATCACTAAGATATTATGGTAAGGTAAACGAGACACTTAAAACTCTCTATACAATGCATTATCGGTTACTAAACTTCATACACTAAAAATCATAATCTTTGAGAATTATGAGCTTTCCCAGTGATCCTAAGTTTTAGGTCTTGGTCAGGCTTAGTCAAGGCACAGTGCTTCCTGAAGCATCTAACAGTGGTTTCAACACTGTTCTTCAGAGATTCTATATGAGGGAATAAATACCCTACAAATAGAAACTTCTCATTCTAATCACCTTAAACCAACCACATGGACCATTTAAATAAAGTACTTTTGACATACGGAAACTTAAGCAAAAACCATTTATGTTTGGAATTTAGTGATCAAACGAGAAAATAAGATGTATCCCATTTCTTTTACCAAATTTCAGTCACAGATCAGGATATTTCCCACAGTTGACACTATCCTTGGATTATGTGTTTCTTTAATTATAAAATATTATCAGTACTAGCAGAAGCTTTCTCTTAAGTAATCTTGATCACTTCTACTTCCCCTAATATCTTATTGAAGCTCTCCATCAAGTCAAACCTCTAGCCCTTCAGAGTTGAGAGGCATCCAGTATAAAAATATTTGTCAATACACTTGAATATGTGTTACAGCTCTGCTAACTAACATGGGAAGAAGAAAAGGTAGAGTCTTAATTAATCAACTCAGCCATAACAAAATACATAGACTCGGTGGCTTAAACAATAGAAATGTATTTTCTCACAGTTGTTAGAAGTCCAAGATCAAGGTGCCAGCATTGTTGGTTTCTGATGAGAGCTCTCTTTCTGGTGGTAGATAGCCACCGTCTTGCTGTGTTCTCACATGGCAGGGAGAAAGAGGGGGAGCAAGCTCTCAGGAGTCTTTTTTGGAAAGGCAATAATCCCATCATGGGGGCTCCACCTCATGACCTTACCTAAACGTAAATATTTCCCCAAGGCCTCATATTCAAATACCATCACAGTGGGAGCTAGGACTGGAACATGTGAATTTTGGGAGACAATTCAGTCCATTGCAAGTAGGAATTAGGTCAGTTCCCATTTCAGTAGATTACATAACAATGATCTCTGGATAATTAATTTATTATTAGAAACTCCAGGGAATTTAATTCCCATAACGTTATCACATGTATTCAGGAAATCTTTGACTTTCTTCATGTTGATGAACAGAGAACTGTCAGTACACTGGACCCCAAGCCTACAACATTGCATCAGCCCTAGACAAATGGATACCTGATTCCTTCTTCCTGAATGTCACCAGATACAAGACCTCTGCACTTTTATTACATTTACCATAACAAGACATGTGGACACATTTCTCTGAAATAGAATTGAGTTGATATTATTTGCTATCAGTTACATTTGTATTGCCTAATACATATTTACATCTAAACCATCTTAATAATTTTAATTAGTTAAAATAGAACCAAATATAGAATATATAAAATATTAGCACTCAGGCATATTCAGATAGGCAAGCATTTCCAAGATCATTTTATCCCATGACACTTGCCCCAGCAGGAGTTGAGTGCATGTTTGCTGATGGATGTATATCATATGACAACACTAGAGCTGACTGAAACCTGGCTCATTCCAAAGACAGCAGGGGACAATGGCAGGGGGTGGGGTGGAGGAACTGTGAGTTTACTTTTGATATGCTACACTTTAAGGTGATTTTCCCCCTCACTGAATTGCCTCCTTCTTCAAATGAATCCACTAATCTCCTACAATTAGGTGGTATAGACCATATCCTAAAACAGCATTGAGACACTTAATAAATATTGATAGAATAAATGCATAAATAAACTCTCAATGCCTTTCCCCCCACTCCCTACAACCCACATACAAAAAGCAGTTAGAAACAGCAATGCTATTAGCATTTTTCCATTTATTTTTCTGAGAAACAGACTCAGGATATGTTTCCCTAGCTATAATATGGTATTGGACACTGATGTATGAAGGAAAGAATTAAATGACATTATAAACTAAAATTCTATTTAAATATTTATTTAAAAGCCAAACCATTAGCTAGTTAAAATAATAGTCTGTTATCCCAGCTGTTGATATGAATTAATAAATTAGCATGCTCCTGTTCATGTATTCTAGTAACATTTAATGAGCTTCTGGTCTGTACTAGACTTTCAGCTTGGCTCTGAGACTTTGAAGATGAGCTACAGACCTGACACTCTAGATACACACAGCTTAGCTGAGGAGATAAATATGTGAACAGATAAATAATAACACATGCTTTTGTAATCAAAAGTATCTATATAAAAAGGAAGTGGTCTGTGAAGAAAGCAGGGAAGAAGAAGAAGCAAGAGAAAACTGGAATGGCCAACCATGGAACCCAAAGGTTCTAATTCATATGATGAAAGAAAATTGCTAGGTGAAGCCTTTCACAGATATTTACCCTCTAAAGTTTTACTGTCATACATTCCATTAGGTTCAATGTATACTTTTCTAAATGTTTTTGAAATAACTTTAGACTAATGGAAGTGTTTCAAAAACTGTAGCGTTCCCACATAACCTTTATCCAGCTTCCCCAAATATAAACATCTTACATAGGCATAGTATAATTCTCAAAATCAGAAGGTTAACATTGATATAATTATATTAACTAATATATAGATCTTGCTAGAATTTTGCCAGAGGACACATGATCCAGGTTGAACTTCTCAGCCTAATTCCTCCTCTTGGCTACAGGGATTACTCTAGGGATGGCTGAATGCTTTATAACAGGCCAATGAGACTTGAATCAGGTATTTTAATTAAATTTATTGGGAAATAGAAGATTCTTTTGTACTAGAATTTCTAAATATAGGATTGGTTAATCTTGAAACTAATAGAGTAGAAGTGTTTCAATTTCAGAGAGAGGGACATGTGGTGAGATTCCTAGTGATATTACCATTTTACAGCTGTACCTGATTGGAGACTTACCCCTGAATGTTTAGTTATATGACTAAACAAATTGCCTTTTTACTTAGAACACTTTGAGTTTGATTTTCTGTCACAAACTAAGTAAAAATACAGATATATATGACTGATAGATGGACACACACGACTGACTTCTTCAGATAAGAGCACTTTAAGTCCCATGTGTTGTATATACTTATATAAGTTCCCTTGGAAACAAGCTATAAATAAATTATAGGAGATGACTCTGTGCCCTGAATATGCTAACTAACTTGTCACACACCTAAGTTTGAGGAAAATCAAATCTGGCCTTATTGATAATGACATTGTATGTCTAAAGCACCCAGCACAGTGGTCTTGATTCTGTGCTAGATACTGTGCCAGGTCATTAATGAATGAAAATACTCCTTTCTTTCATAGAATTCAAGGGACATTCTCACTGTTGTTACCAAAGATCATTCATTGGGAATAAGATCCAAGAGAGGCAGAAGAAATTATGATTTTTTTGGTAAATTCCTCAGCTGTCCTACTCACTCCCTCCTTTGGTGGAAATGGTGACTTGTGATGTGCTAGGGGACTGAACTTCTCCTATTATATTCAGAATTTAGACAAGAAGTTTGATATAAAAACTGCCACAATTATTTTCCTCTTCTCATCTTTGAAAGTCACAGCGAGGCTGCGAGAATGTTTGCCAAGTTTTCCGCCTGGAGGAAAATTTGTGTGACTGAGTTATAAATTCATTGATGGATCCAGCTGGAACTGTCTCTTCTAATTTAATAGCAAAAGAAGAATTAATCTGAGTCATAGATGGAGACGAGCAGTTCCTTTCAGATAAGAGCACTCTAAGTTTGGCTTTACAGAAGACTTTCGAGAGCTTTCTTCCACAGAAAAAGAAGAGATGGTCACAGGGCAAGTGGGGTCAACTTCATCTTTCAAACTAGCATTCAATTGCCTGTCCTGGTCTTTGTTCCAAAAATCAGCAAAAGGGCATATGCCACCTGCCCTCTTCTTTAGTTAGCTTAAAAATCAAAGAAGAGTCTATATAAAGTGTTTGTCAATGTTGGGAAAAATAGGGATTTCAATTTCTGAAAATTGTACATTTTTTATATTCCCTTAAGCTAAATAATGTGTATGTATATCTACTATGAATGAGATAACATGCTAAAAAGTGGAGGGGAAGGGAAGCTAAGACCTATAAATTGCAACTGAACCCTGTCCTCAATATAATGTTAAAGTCATAATATGGTCCATATGCTACTGAAAAAGCTCTGGACATAATGCTACCTTTAGTTATTTTTTTTTTTTTTAGAAATTTAAATTTATTTATTTATTTATTTATTTAGGCTGTGGTGGGTCCTCGTTTCTTTGCGAGGGCCCTCTCCAGCTGCGGAGAGCGGGGGCCACTCTTCACTGCAGTGCGCGGGCCTCTCACCGTCGCAGCCCCTTCCGTTGCGGAGCACAGGCTCCAGACGCGCAGGCTCAGCAGCCGTGGCTCACGGGCCCAGCCGCTCCGCGGCATGTGGGATACTCCCGGACCAGGGCTCGAACCCGCGTCCCCCGCATCGGCAGGCGGACTCCCAACCACTGCGCCACCAGGGAAGCCCCCCTTTAGTTATTTTGAAGAGATTAAAATACAACAATGCTATTATTATGTCAATAGTAGCATCAATCATAATTTATCAATAGTTAATAATAATGTTCTCTTAATAAGTCATGCCATTTTATAATATACACCGTATTAGTTAACTACTGTTGCAACAAATCACCCCAAATCTTAATGGCTACAAATAGCAATTTACTATTTATCTTGATTATGTGGGGTGGTTAGGAGATTCACCTCCGATTTTACTTGTATTCACTCTTGCATTGCATTTATCAGGAGGTTGGCTATTCTAGAAGGTTCTAGATCCTCAATTGTGTGACTGGTAGTTGGTGCTGCTGCTGAGGCCCCTCCATTCTCCTCCATGTGGCCTCGCACAACCCAGTCCACTAGCCCAGCTTCCCACGGCAGTCTCAAGGCAGTGTCCCAAGAGGGCACAAATGGAAGGCTTGGCCTCAGGAGCAGCATCATTTCTCTTCCACCACTTTCTATCAGTCAAAGCAAGTCCTGAGGGCAGCCCAGATTAAAAAAAAATAGGGAAAGATATATGGTAAACAAGAGAAAGCTGAGGCTCAGAAAGGTTAAGCAACAACGTGAATAGTAAATAGCAGAGTGAGGATTCAAACATACAGATGCCCACTGGGCCAGTGGTTTTGATTTTTCACAGCAGCACACTGTACTCTCAGTTTTCTAAGCACTTTTACATACCTAACATTGTTTTTGCTTCTATCATTCCTGTGAGAGAGTTGCTATGAGTATTTTACCAATAAGGAATACAGGTTCAGAAAAAATTGTTACTTCACCAGAGGCAAATTCCTAAGTCAGGAGTTCATATAGAATATTGAACCTCATACCCCCTCCCTTTTATCCACCCGTTATTATTTCAACAATATCATTCATTCATTCATTCATTCATTCATTCATACTGCTTTGCGGAGACTTGTCAGGGCATCAGACTAAATCTAGGGAGGAAGTTAGGAGGCTATTGTGTGGGGGAGGATGATGACTCAGACCAAGGTCTAAAAATGGAGAGAAGTGGACAGGTTTCAGATAACATTTTGAGACAATACTATGTGAGAAACCAAGACTTGATTATCCTCAGATCCATTCCTCAAACCAGCCCTGCTTTGCTTTTTATAAGGATTGAGCTGTGACTATCCCAGCGGGTGTTACTTCTAAAGCACCCCTTGTCATCTAGATGCTCAACCAATGAGTGGCACAGGTAAGACATTTGGAAGAAAAAAAAAACAGGGAGGAAATGGTGTTTCACGTGATCCCTCTCTGCCTCCCGGCTCCATCCTCAGAGGCATCTGTGTATCTTTCATGCTTCAGCCCCTATTGGAGAACACCAATTTTCTTCCACCAGCCTAAGCACGGTAGGTTACTAATGTAGGTGGCTTTCTGCTTATCTACCACCAATGTAACTAATTCCTGGTTAAATCTCCTTTTTTTCTAAGTACTCATAAGTGTTTTTATTTTCTTGTTTGTAACCCAGAGTGATAGTGAGTCGGTGATGGTTTTTATGAAAGGTGTGAAGAACAAAAGAGCCATCATTGCAGGTTTGAGTAACTAGGTGGTTGTAGGTTCCTCTTATTAAGAAACCTTTCGGGACTTCCCTGGTGGTCCAGTGGTTAAGACTCTGCACTGGTTCGATTCCTGGTCGGGGAACTAGGATCCTGCATGCCACGCAGCGAGGCCAGAAAAAAAAAAAAAGAAAGAAAGAAAAGAAACCTTTCACGTGTGCCAAGTTACTCATTCTCATCCTTTAAGACCTGGTTTTACTATCAACCCTCAAAAAATGTTGCCTTGAAGTCCCTATGTAAAGTAGATCTAGCTCAGTCCCGTGTTCTTGATTTTTGTGTTATTTTGCACTAATTAAATTATTTTATTTTTAGCTTTCTGCATAAAAATGTGAGCCCCATACTGGCAATGTCATGCCCTGCTTTTTATTATATTCCCAGTGCATCACACATAGTAAATAAAAGTCTAGTGTTTGTAAAAGGAAGAAGGAAGAAAGGAAGAAATGAGAAAACAAAGTTAGGGAGAAATGAAGGGAGGGCGGAAAGGAGTGAGGATGACAAGAACCTTGAATTACCTCCAATCACCTCTCTCCCCACCACTGACACACAAGCACTATGTAAACAAGGAGAACTCCCTGGCATCATGACAGAGATGGGCTGAATCCTTCTCCCTCCTAAAAATATCATTGATGTCAAGAACTTGCCTGCATTTCTAGTAGCTTCTGCCCTGAGATATTCCAATTATATTCTCTACCCACCAGGAACCACCTTTACCACTATGTTAAGCTTCAGATGACAGCAGATTTCTATGGATGAACATTTTCCTGTGTCTATCACTGTACCACCTAGATATCTTGTTTTGTGTGTATGTGCCTGATGAGAATACTTTAAAATCCTGACACTGGTATTCTTCTCTATATAGAAGACTCCAGTTAGACTGCAAGTCCCATCCTAAACAATCTACCTCCACCCAAATGCAATTAACCACTTTACAATCAGATTTGTTCTTAGGTCTGATACCTTGATAGCAAGGTTGTGCAGAAGAAGGTGCATTGACTGGGGAATTAAACACAACCAGGTTCATTCCCTCCCCACCCCCTGCCAGTTATTAGCTTGTTATTCCATTAAATATCTTCCCCTCTCTGAGCATAAGTTTTCACATTTGAAAGTAAAAGACAGTTATCCAATGATGATTACACTATCTGAAACACAAGATACATTAAATAAACATTTGTTGGGGGAAAGAATGACAGCCTATTTCTGCTGCTGTGAGATTTATGTGATTTTACATGGGTACAAAATAATAACACGATGCCTGTTCCACTGAGGTGTTCATCAAATATTATCTTAGCAAACCTCCAAATTCTGATTGATATTAGATTCCTAGACCTCACATCATCCTTATTCTGCTCACTTATTATAATCATTAATGCCTGTGGAAATTCCAGAAGACTGCCTTACCCACACTTCACTTGTCTGAAATAATCATCACTGTTGACCAATTCCTTCCTGGATCTGTGTTCCCATACCTGCCCCACAGGACCTCACCTTATCATCTCCCACATCAGAGCATGTCATCTCCTTCTGAATTTTTGTATTTTCAGGCTGTAAGTCACATTACAAACATAGAGTCATCACCCTCTGCCCATGCCCAATTGATTCTTTCACAGAAATCTCTAAATGCCTTATTTTTCTCCCTATCTTCACCATGCCTTAGCTCTAGTCCACACTGTACTACTCCTCAATTATTTTCAATATTAATAGTTTTCTTATTAGATTATTTGAGGATCCTCATTTCCTGTATATTTCACTATTCGTGTTGCTATTTGAGTGACTTGCCTTTTAAAATATCACGTAAATAAATAAAATATAAAAATCCTATCTGGTCATTATCCTACACAGTTTACTTATCTGGGTCCTCATAGGAAAAAGGCCCAACCTTCTAACCATAATATACCACACCCCCACAGTCCAGATCCTATCCCCCTCCTTGGCCTTGTCACTAAGGTGACCATACACTTTTTTTAAAGACTATTTTTTAAGAGCAGTTTTACATTCACAGCAAAAATTGAGAGAGAGGTACAGAGATTTTCCATATATTTTCCAACCCTACTCATGCATATCCTCCCCCATTATCAACATCCCCCACCAAAATAGTATATTTGTTACGAAGGAACTTACATTGACACATCATAAACACCCAAAGTTCACAGTTTACATTAGAGTTCATTCATTGTGTTCTACATCCTATGGGTTTGGACAAATGTGTAATGATATACATTCGTTATTATACTATACAGAGTAGTTTCACTACCCTAAAAATACTCTGTGCTCCACCTATTCATCCCTCCCCACTCCACACTCCATGGCACCCATTGATCTTTTTACTCTCTCCCAAGTTTTCCCTTTTCCAGAGTGTCATATAGTTGGAATCATACATTATATAGCCCTGTTAGACTGACTTCTTTTACTCAGTAATACACATTTAATTGTCCTCTATGTCGTTTCATGTCTTGATAGCTCATTTCTTTCTAGCACTGAATGATAGATAATGTTCATTATCCAGATGTACTGCAGCTTATTTATTCATTCACTTACTGAAGGACATCTTGGTTGCTTCTAAGTGTTGGCAATTACGAATAAAGCTGCTATAAACATTCTTGTGCAGGTATTTATATGAACATAAGTTTTCCGTTCCTTTGGGTAAATGCCAAGGATTATAATGATGGATTGTATGGTAAAAGTATATTATAGTTTGGTATTTTAAAAAATCTTTATTGGAGTATAATTGCTTTACAACGTTGTGTTAGTTTCTGCTGTATAACAAAGTGACTCAGCTATATGTATACATATATCCCCATAACCCCTCCCTCTTGCATCTCCCTCCCAACCTCCCTATCCCACCCCCTCTAGGAGGTCACAAAGCACCAAGCCGATCTCCCTGTGCTATGCGGCTGCTTCCCACTAGCTATCTATTTTATATTTGGTAGTGTATATTTGTCAATGCCACTCTCTCACTTCGTCCCAGCTTACCCTTACCCCACCCCATGTCCTAAAGTCCATTCTCTATGTCTGGGTCTTTATTCCTGTCTTGCCCCTGGGTTCATCAGAACCATTTTTTTTTTTTTTTAGATTCCATATATATATGTGTTAACATACAGTATTTTTTTTTCCCTTTCTGACTTACTTCACTCTGTATGACAGACTCTAGGTCCATCCAACTCACTATAAATAACTCAATTTCATTTCCTTTTATGGCTGAGTAATATTCCATTGCATATACGTGCCACATCTTCTTTATCCATTCATCTGTCGATGGACACTCAGGTTGCTTCCATGTCCTGGCTACTGTAAATAGTGCTGCAATGAATGTTGTGGTACATGACTCTTTTTGAATTATGGTTTTCTCAGGGTGTATACCCAGTAGTGGGATTGCTGGGTCATATGGCAGTTCTTTTAGTTTTTTAAGGAACCTCCATACTGTTCTCCATAGTAGATGTATCAATTTACATTCCCACCAACAGTGCAAGAGGGTTCCCTTTTCTCTACACCCTCTCCAGCATTTATTGTTTATAGATTTTTTGAGGATGGCCATTCTGACCGGTGTGAGGTGATACCTCATTGTAGTTTTGATTTGCATTTCTCTAATGATTAGTGATGTTGAGCATCCTTTCATGTGTTTGCTGGAAATTTGTATATCTTCTCGGGAGAAATGTCTATTTAGGTCTTCTGCACATTTTTGGATTCGGTTGTTTGTTTTTTTGATATTGAGCTGCATGAGTTGCTTGTATATTTTGGAGATTAATCTTTTGTCAGTTGCTTTGCTTGCAAATATTTTCTCCGATTCTGAGGGTTGTCTTTTCATCTTGTTTATAAGTTCCTTTGCTGTGCAAAAGCTTTTAAGTTTCATTAGGTCCCATTTGTTTATTTTGTTTTTATTTCCATTTCTCTAGGAGGTGGGTCACAAAGGATCTTGCTGTGGTTTATGTCATAGAGTGTTCTGCCTATGTTTTCCTCTAAGAGTTTTACAGTGTCGGCCTTACATTTAGGTCTTTAATCCATTTTGAGCTTATTTTTGTGTATGGTGTTAGGCAGTGTTCTAATTTCATTCTTTTACATGTAGCTGTCCAGTTTTCCCAGCACCACTTATTGAAGAGGCTGTCTTTTCTCCATTGTATGTTCTTGCCTCCATTATCAAAGATAAGCTGACCACATGTGTGTGGGTTTATCTCTGGGCTTTCTATCCTGTTCCATGGATCTATATTTCTGGTTTTGTGCCAGTACCATACTGCCTTGATTACTGTAGCTTTGTAGTATAGTCTGAAGTCAGGCACCCTGCTTCCTCCAGCTCAGTTTTTCTTTCTTAACATTGCTTTGGCTATTCGGGGTATTTTGTGTTTCCACACAAATTGTGAAATTTTTTGTTCTACTTCTGTGAAAAATGCCATTGGTAGTTTCATAGGGATTGCACTGAATCTGTAGGTTGTTTTGGGTAGGACAGTCATTATCACAATGTTGATTCTTCCAATCCAAGAACATGGTATATCTCTCCATCTGTTGTATCATCTTTAATTTCTTTCATCACTGTCTTATAGTTTTCTGCATACAGGTCTTTTGTCTACTTAGGTAGGTTTATTCCTAAGTATTTTACTTTTTGTTGCAGTGGTAAATGGAAGTGTTTCCTTAATTTCTCTTTCCGATTTTTCATCATTGGTGTATAGGAATGCAAGAGATTTCTGTGCATTAATTCTATATCCTGCTACTTTACCAAATTCATTGATTAGCTCTAGTAGTTTTCTGTTGGCATCTTTAGGATTTTCTATGTATACTATCACGCCATCGGCAAACAGTGACAGTTTTACTTCTTCTTTTCCTATTTGGATTCCTATTATTTCGTTTACTTCTCTGATTGCTGAGGCTAAAACTTTCAAAACTATGTTGAATCATAGTGGTGAGAGTGGGCAACCTTGTCTTGTTCCTGATCTTAGAGTGAATGGTTTCAGTTTTTCACCACTGGGAACGATGTTAGCTGTGGGTTTGTCATATATGGCCTTTATTATGTTGAGGTAAGTTCCCTCTATGCCCACTTTCTGGAGGGCTTTCATCACAAATCGGTGTTGAATTTTGTCGAAGCTTTTTCTGCGTCTACTGAGATGATCATATGATTTTTCTCCTTCAATTTGTTAATATGGTTTATCACATTAACTTATTTGCATATATTGAAGAATCCTTGCATTCCTGGGATAAACCCCACTTGATCATGGTGTATGATCCTTTTAATGTGCTGTTGGATTCTGTTTGCTAGTATTTTGTTGAGGATTTTTGCATCTATGCTCAAAAGTGATATTGGCCTAGGTTTTCTTTTTTGGTGACATCTTTGTCTGGTTTTGGTATCAGTGATGGTGGCCTTGTAGAATGAATCTGGGAGTGTTCCTCCCTCTGCTACATTTGGGAAGATTTTGAGAAGGATGGGTGTTAGCTCTTCTCTAAATGTTTGATAGAATTTGCCTGTGAAGCTATCTGGTCCTGGGCTTTTGTTGGAAGATTTTTAATCACAATTTCAATTTCAGTGCCTGTGACTGGTCTGTTAGTATTTTCTATTTCTCCCTGGTTCAGTCTCGGAAGTTTGTGCTTTTCTATGAATTTGTCCATTTCTTCCAGGTTGTCCATTTTACTGGCATATAGTTGCTTATAGTAATCTCTCATGCTCCTCTGTATTTCTGCAGTGTCAGTTGTTACTTCCCATTTTTCATTTCTAATTCTGTTGATTTGAGTCTTCTCCCATTTTTTCTTGATGAGTCTGGCTAATGGTTTATCAATTTTGTTTATGTTCTCAAAGAACCAGCTTCTAATTTTATTGATCTTTGCTATCGTTTCCTTCATTTATTTCTGATCCGATCTTTATGATTTCTTTCCTTCTGCTATCTTTGGGGGTTTTTTGTTCTTCTTTCTCTAATTGCTTTAGGTGTAAGGTTAGGTTGTTTATTTGAGATGTTTCTTATTTCTTGAGGTAGTATTGTATTGCTATAAACTTCCCTCTTAGAACTGTTTTTGCTGCATCCCATAGGTTTTGGGTCATCGTGTTTTCATTGGCATTTGTTGCTAGGTATTTTTTGATTTCTTCTTTGAATTCTTCAGTGATCTCTTGGTTATTTAGTAGTGTATTGTTTAGCCTCCATGTGCTTGTATTTTTTACAGTTTTTTTCCTGTAATTGATATCTAGTCTCATAGCATTGTGGCCAGAAAAGATATTTGATACGATTTCAATTTTCTTAAATTTACCAAGGCTTGATTTGTGACCCAAGATATGATCCATCCTGGAGAATGTTCCATGAGCACTTGAGAAGAAAGTGTATTTTGTTGTTTTGGGATGGAATGTCCTATAAATATCAATTAAGTCCATCTTGTGTAATGTGCCATTTAAAGCTTGTGTTTCCTTATCTATTTTCATTTTGGTTGATCTGTCCATTGGTGAAAGTGGGGTGTTAAGGTCTCCTACTATGACTGTGTTACTGTTGATTTCCCCTTTTATGGCTGTTAGCATTTGCCTTATGTATTGAGGTGCTCCTATGTTGGGTACATAAATATTTACAATTCTTATATCTTCTTCTTGGATTGATCCCTTGATCATTATGTAGTATCCTTGTCTCTTGTAATAGTCTTTATTTTAAAGTCTATTTTATTTGATATGAGAATTGCTACTCCAGCTTTCTTTTGACTTCCATTTGCATGAAATATCTTTTTCCATCCCCTCACTTTCAGACTATATGTGTCTCTAGGTCTGAAGTGGGTCTCTTGTAGACAGCATTTATACAGGTCTTATTTTTGTATTCATTCAGCCAGTCTATGTCTTTTGGTTGGAGCATTTAATCCATTTTCATTTAATGTAATTATTGATATGTATGTTCCTATGACCATTTTCTTAATTGTTTTGGGTTTGTTATTGTAGGTCTTTTCCTTCTTTTGTGTTTCCTGCCTAGAGAAGTTCCTTTAGCATTTGTTGTAAAATTGGTTTGGTGGTGCTGAATTCTCTTAACTTTTGCTTATCTGTAAAGATTTTAATTTCTCATTCAAATCTGAATGAGATCCTTGCTAGCTAGAGTAATCATGGTTGTAGGTTTTTCCCTTTCATCACTTTAAATATGTCCTGCCACTCCCTTCTGGCTTGCAGAGTTTCTGCTGAAAGATCAGCTGTTAACCTTATGGGGATTTCCTTGTATGTTATTTGTTGCTTTTCCCTTGCTGTTTTTAATATTTTTTCTTTGTATTTAATTTTTGCTAGTTTGATTAATATGTGTCTTGGCATGTTTTTCCTTGCATTTATCCTGTATGGGACTCTATGCGCTTCCTGGACTTGATTGACGATTTCCTTTCCCATGTTAGGGAAGTTTTCAAGTATAATGTCTTCAAATATTTTCTCAGACCCTTTCTGTTTTCTGTTCTTCTGAGACCCCTATAATTCGAATGTTGGTGCGCTTAATGTTGTCCCAGAATCTCTGAGACTGTCCTCAATTACTTTCATTCTTTTTTCTGTATTCTGCTCTGCAGTAGTTATTTCCACTATCTTATCTTACAGGTCATTATCCGTTCTTCTGCCTCAGTTACTCTGCTACTGATTCCTTCTAGAGAATTTTTAATTTCACTGTGTTGTTCATCATTGTTTGTTTGCTCTTTAGTTCATCTAGGTTCTTGTCAAACGTTTCTTGTATTTTCTCCATTCTATTTCCAAGATCTTAGATCATCTTTATTATCATTACTCTGAATTCTTTTTCAGGTAGACTGCCTATTTCTTCTTCAGTTGTTTGGTCTGGTGGGTTTTTACCTTTCTCCTTCATCTGCTGTGTATTTCTCTGTCTTCTCATTTTGCTTAACTTACTGTGTTTGGGGTCTCCTTTTCTCAGGCTGCAGGTTCATAGTTCTCATTGTTTTTGGTGTCTGCCCCCAGTGGATGAGGGTGGTCAGTTGGTTGTGTAGGCTTCCTGGTGGAGGAGACTGGTGCCTGTGTTCTGGTGGGTGGGGCTGGATCTTGGTTTTCTGATGGGCAGGGCTACATCCGGTGGTGCATTTTGGGGTACCTGTGAACCTAGTATGATTTTAGGCAGCCTCTGTGTTAATGAGTGGGGTTGTGTTCCTGTGTTGCTAGTTGTTTGGCATGGGGCGTCCAGCACTAGAGCTTGCTGGCCATTGGGTAGAGCTGGGTCTTAGCGCTGAGATGCAGATCTCTGGGAGAGGTCTTGCCGATTGATATTATGTGAGCAAGGAGGTCTCTGGTGGTCCTATGTCCTGAACTCAGCTCTTCCACCTCAGAGACTCAGGCCTGGAACCAGGCCAGAGCACCAAGACCCTGTCAGCTACATGGCTCAGAAGAAAAGAAAGAAAAAAAGAAAGAAAAAAAAATTTATTAATAAATTTACAAAATAAAAAATAAATTATTAAATTAAAAGAAATTTTAAATAATAATTTAAAAAAATTATTTATCTCTGGATCATGGGACACTGGAAGTGGCGTGCTGCACAGGCTCCCGGGGGCGGGGGTGTGTGTGGATAGTGACCTGTGCTTGCACAGAGGATTCTTGGTGGTTGCACCAGCAGCATTAGCATTTCATGCCCGTCTCTGGGGTCCAAGCTGATAGCCGCGGCTCGCACCCATCTCTGGAGCTCGCTTAGAGATGAGCTCTGCCTTCTGTGGGCACACGGAGCAGGAATCCTTTCTCTTCGCGCACCCCGAAACAATGGTCTCTTGGCAGGTCCAGACTTTTTCCGAATTCCCTCCCACCTAGCTGTGGTGCACTAGCTCCCTTCAGGCTGTGTTCAAGCAGCCACCCTCAGTCCTCTCCCTGGGATCTGAACTCCGAAGCCCAAGCCACAGCTCCCAGTCCCCACCTGCCCCGGCAGGTGAGCAGACAATCCTGGTGAGTGCTGGTCAGCACTGATCCTCTGTGCGGGCATCTCTCCACTTTGCACCCCTGTTGCTGCCCTCTCCTCTGTGGCTCTGAAGCTTCACCCCCACCCACCCCGTTTCCACCAGGGAAGGGGCTTCCTAGTGTGTAGAAACTTTTCCTCCTTCACAGCTCCCTCCCAGAGGTGCAGGTGTAGGTACTGTGAACTGCTTGTCATCCCACTAAAGCCATGCACTATTACACACCTCAGCCTTAGATCATCTGGTAACTGATCGTGAAACTCTTTCCTCCTTATTTCTCTTCCAAACTCCTATAGAATCTTGAACATTGTTACTAATTTATGACTTTGGTGAAGTTTCCCTTGACCTTTATCAAATATCTGAATTACTGTTCATTTCAAATATTGAAACCAGCCTTCATTATAACTGACACTGTATAGTATTATAACAGTATAATCATGCCTCCCTCTTCAATGCTTCTTTCTGAACTTGGAGGACTCAGGATTCTGTTTTATTCATCTTTGCATTCCAGTGCCTAATAGAAGATTTGTTTCATAGTAGGTATGTTACACAATAAGTGTTTTTTCCCTAGCGGTAAATCTCATTTAAATAAATAAATGGGCTTAACATCTGGGCTTAACAAATGCTGCTCAAGCATAAATCACTGCTACATAGGACTCAATTTGAAAATTGCTGAAGGACCAGCTGGAGTAGCCAAATTTCCTAGAGTCCAAGGGCCCTATTTCCTTTTTGAGAGTCTTTTGTATCTTTAAGGGTCATAAAAGTATCTTTTATGACTGCCGTCCTCCACGGTGAAAACAGTGGCCTAGACAGAACATGAAGATACCCATGTCTAATCTGCCCCAAAGGAAGCTAACTGTAAGGCAAGGAGATCTAGACAGATAAGATAAAGTAAAGGGATTTATAAATATGAAGAACAACAGTAGTATGCGGAGAACTAGAGTAGGTGAATACGCTAGGCACCATCCATATGTCTGTGATCAATGGGATGGTCAGGAAAAGCTTCTTAAATTGGCAATGTTTAAGCTGTGCTCTGTAACACAAGAAAGTGCTATCTGTGCAAAGAAGGGAGAAGTAGATGGGAAAGTTAGATATTGAAGGAGGAAAAGCATTGTGAACTTGTAGTTTTCCTATTTTTAGCAATTTTTTCCATTTCTGGAAATGTTTCCTTAAACTTCTTATCACCACTTTCCTACAGGATCATAGAAATTAGGATTGTCTGACAGGATAAATATGAAAAGTAAAGGAACCACTGTGCTTTATTCCTTTCCCTCCTTATTAAAATAAACTATTTTTTAAAGCAGTTTTAGGTTCACAGCATAGTTGAGTGGAAAGTACATATAATTCCCATGTATGCCCCTTTACACACACACACCCACCCACACACACACACACACACACACAGCCTCCTCCGCTATCAACATTCCATACTAATTTAGTACACTTGCTACAATGAGTAACTCAACACTGAGACATCATTATCAACCAAAGTCCAAAATTTACATTATGGTTCACTCTTGTGTTGTACATTATTTGGGTCTGACAAACATGTATTGATTTGAACATGTATCTACCTTATCATACAGAATAGTTTCACCACCCTAAAAATCCCATGTTCCACCTAGTCATCCTTTCCTGCCCCAAACCACCAATCATTTTACTGTTTCCATAGTTTTGTCTTTTCCAAAATGTCATATATTTGGAGTTACACAGTATGTGAACTTTTCAGATTGACTTCTTTCGCTTAGTAACTTAGGCTTTAAGTTTCCTCCACGTCTTTTCATGGCTTGGTTGCTCATTTCTTTACCTTGATAATTCTTTAGGGAGAGATTCATGCTATACGGTAAGGGTGCCATGACTTCAGTTCCTTTGAACCTGGTTACGAAGGACTTTGAAAGTATTAATCTAGTGAATTCTCAATAGATAGACAAAAAAGGAAAAAAAATCCTCAAAATTAAAAATGTTTTCTAAAAACCAAAGCACAACTGAGAAAAGGACTTTTGAATATGGAACAAAAATAAAACTTAAGGAAGAAAAATATAATATACTACCAGACGCATGCACACAGCAATCATACCCACAGTATCACTGTCCTTGGCATTTTGCTTCCCCACCAACAGCCTCTAAGAATAAACAATAAGAAGGAACAGCTTGTTCATCTCTTCATATGCTGCCCCAAGCATATGTTATCAAAACTTTCCCTTTTTAAAAATATCATTAAAAGCATTAAAGATAAATCAGGCCTTTGTGGGTTTAATTATTCAGTATATTGCATTTTAATTTTTTATTAATATTCTGTATTTGACAAACATTTCCAGAGAATTGGGGAGGTTATAATAAAAAGATTAATTGACTCCATTAATATTCTGGAATGAGCCTAGTTTATGCAGCAACTGGGCAAAACACATCCATCTTCTCTGAGGAAACCCCAAGACTAGCTTGGTAACCTTGGGAAAACTACACGACATCTTTAAGCCTTCATTTCCTCATCATTAAGATAGGCATAGCAATAATGTCTTCAGCAAAAGATTCTTACAAGGATTAATGGAATAAAGTATATTAAAGAGGTAGCACTATGCCTGGCAGATAGAGTGTTCAATAAATACTTATTTTATTCAGTATTATTTCCAGTTATAGGCACAAGGTAATACATATTTCTATACTGATAGGAGGGGTTAGGGAATGACCTGGGAAGGTGATGACATTTGAACTGAGTCTTGAAGGAGGATATAATGTGCTCCAAGAGGAAAAGACACTTCAGGATACAGGAACAGCACCAGCACAAATCTGTATTTAAATTCTATCTCTCTTCCCCAAATTCTTACTGTTGGGCACCACCCAAAACTATATTCTACAACTTCAGTAGATTGAGCAAATTTAAAGCAATAATTAGAACACAGAAGGTGCTCTGGAATTTCCCACTAGGGTGTAAAAATCTAACCATCCCAAACAAGGCATTACATGCATACATAAAATTTCAGTCTTCAAAGCAAAGCATGTCCTCAAGAAGCCACCTCAAATGTGATCTTGTTTCAAGCTCTTAAGGGATAACAGAAAGAATAATAATCTCTGCCACCTTGGCTAAGCTTTCGATATTCTTAAATTTCAAAGGGAGAAGTCTCTAAATCCAGGATGATTTATCAGCAACAATAGTGTCTGTTCTGTTTCTTTTTGCTGTTGATAGTCCCATGTCTGTTGGATTGACCGGAGTGACCAAGGAAAGACCAATGCCCCACAGATACGGGAAAGGAGATAGACAGCATCTGTGGCATGCTTATTTTTTTATAAGTACAGTGCAGAACACTTTCTATGCATTATCTTATTTAAACCTCACAACAGGCCTGTAAGAACAATAATATAAAAGTGTATGATGGAGAAACCAAGGCAGAATGAATTCGAAGTCACACAAAGGGTGTAGTGTGAACTGTGTTCTAAAATCCACCACTATCCAACCGAAATATTCATACCCTTATCTGTTCTGCTATTATGCCATTATAATCTTTTATAAGTAGTTTGCATTTTAACCCACCTATGCCACTTAATTATGTTGTTTTGTTTTTGCTGGCTCTGCCTATGGAATATAACTACCTTAAAATCCAAACACCCAATAATGCAAAGAATAGGGATGAGCCCACAAGTCCATATATGCCTCTATAAAAGCAGCATCACTAAGAAGCAGTGGTGTCTACGTTTAGAAACCCCCTGGATCTGTCCCCACTAAGTAGAATTTGGCTAATACTCTAAATCCTATGTTATCAGTGCAAGTCCATCTTCCATAGAGCACAGCATGAGGGGTAGGCACATAGGATTTCAAGTCAGAATAAATAAGGTCTGTATTTTGGTTCTGTTACTAACAAACAATAATTCAGAAGAATAATTTGATTTGTATTAATTTCAATCACCTTGTGAGGAAATGAAAACGTTAAATGTACCTACCACATAGAATTGCCATGTTTCCCACCACCAGACCACTCCTGGCTTGGGAACTATTTAACATGATTTCCAGGGAATAAAAAATACTCATATGTGAACTATCTGTATCATCAATGTCATCATTATCCTCATCATCATTTTATGATTATTTGCTACTTTATTCACCTCCAGTACTCCAGTGATCAAGAAAAAATCATCAATATAAAATCAGAATGACAGCAGAAAGAAACCTCAAGTGTGCATTTATAAATTATTTTTATTACAAGGAACCAAAGTCTGTTTTCTGATTGAGCCAAGAAGAATGTCTAGCAAACAAGAGACTGAAAGGAGGTAGAGAGCAAAATAAAGAGAGAAAAGTAGAAAGAAAGTCATAGAAATGATGGTAGTTTCTAGTAGACTCTCTTTCTCTTTAGCTCATGCTAATTACTGGAGACTGATCGCTTCAGGGAAACTAATGCACCATCTACAACTCAGCTTTCTTGCATAATTAGCTCTTATATGCTTTGTAACACTCTACTTTTCTCTAGTGCAAATAGGAAGGAGAGAGACTTATAAATTGTAAGTGACTGTACAGGCATACCCCAGAGATACTGCAGGTTCAGTTCCAGACCACAGCAATAAAATGAGTCACACAATTTTTTTGGTTTCTCAGTGCATATAAAAGTTATGTTTCCTCTATTCTGCAGTCGATTAAGTGGGCAATAGTATTATGTCTAAAAAAAATACATACCTTAATTAAAAAGTACCTTGTTGCTAAAAAATGCTAACCATCATTTGAGCCATCAGTGAGTTGTAATTTTTTTTGCAATGGTCTTTTGCAACATCAAAAATCACTGATCACAGGTTACCGTGACAAATATAATGCTAATGAAAAAGTCTGAAATATTGTTAGGATTACCAAAAATGTGACACACAGACAAGAAGTGAGCTAATGCTGTCGGGAAATTGGCACCAATAAACTTGGTCGATGTAAGGTTGCCACAAACCTTCAATTTGTAAAGGAAAAAATGCGGTATCTGTGAAGTGCTATTAAAAAAAGCACAATAAAATAAGGTATGTCTGTATCCATCTTGATTACTTATAGTTTACCAAGAAAATATGAGAGAAGAAATTAACAAGACACTCGTAAACAACAGTTTTACTAGTTTGGTACTTATCAAAATGCTTTCCTGGGATATTTTTAAAAGGATTTTAGTTAGCTACGAAACAGCTTGTTTAGAATTGTTCTTGTGTCAAAAGAGGGAAATGAAGAATCCTGAAGTAGAAGGGATTTTCGCTAACTCAGCTCCCTAGAAGAATCAATACAGTATCATAACTTTTTCCCCCCTGTTGAAATAGTGTGGTTTATAATATAAAGATTCTATTCTTCCTTGGAAAAAAGCAATGTTTAAATTTTCCACCTGACATGTTATAGTGTTATATTTCATGTCAGGTTGTTTCAGCCATGGCAAATGATAGGAAGTCTCAGTGATACTATGATACAAATTCTGCAGCTCACATTGAGTTACCTTGGTGTGACATATCAGCTTGAAAACATACACGGGGAAAATGCACAATTCTGAAAACCAGAGATAATAACCAAAGGTCCCAGAGATAGTGATGTTCATCATTTATTTCTGATGCAGGGACAAGGTAACAAAGCAAGACAGGAACACAGTTTATCCAGCTTAATAAAATTAAGACAACAGAAGGATTTGTTTTAACTCAGTGGGTAGATAAACATACAAATAGCTAAACAGAACCAGTTGAGTATAAATAAATAATTCTAAAAATGACAAGAAAAACGACTAATATTTTTCTCATACCTACTGTGTACCAGAGTCTTTCCAATAGATTATTTAATAATCACAATTTTCTTTATGTAGATAATATTCTTTTCAATCTTCATTTCTTTTTGAAAAAAAGAAAAAGAAAAACACAAATTGCAGCTCAGCATATTTAACTAGGCTGCCCACCACCATCTTTTTCAAGTCATCTAAAGAACACAGATTTTTTTCTAAATTTTTTATTTGTCTGGCTTTGAGTCAAGAGCCAAGTAATACCAGTGCTTCTGTTGTAACAAACACTACCCTATTTCAGGCCTTCACTACTTCTGGCTTAAAGTTTTACACTGTTTCGTTTCGTTTCGTTTTTACCGATTTTCTCAAATTCAGTTCCCCTTTAAAGCTTTCTATACATTGCTGCCAAACTTTTATTATCTTTAAGTATAGTACCAATCATTCATTTCTCTCCTCAGAAAACTTCATTGGAATTATTTCCAGGTTTAAATGACATCTGAGCAACTAAGAGCTGCTGGCTCAGCCTCTCTCAATTTCCCACTGAAATAATTAGAAACCCATAGAAATCCCCAATTTTCCTCTCCCAGGCAACCAAAGAACTCTGATATAGGGTTCTGGAAACTGAGGAGATACAGATACAACCTAGGTCTAAAAGGCCTCACAGCATGCATGGATGAAGGTAAGGTCATGAATCCAAAGGGATTCTCCCATAAAACATCAATGTCAAAGTGATGTAAACAGAGAGTAAACCCAGATACAAAGAAAACGGCCTTCAGCCGGCCCCTGAAATACGGGACATGTTTCAGGGCAGGGTTGAGGGGGAAGTAGAAAAATAGAAAGATTCAGACCAGAAAGAATCCCTAACATATCCATATGTAAAAGTTGGCTCCATTAAAGAGGGTCTTGGTTATATATCATAGATACTAATCCAAATTTGCAGAAAAAAAATTCAAAACTATATTGAACACTAGGTTTACTTAATTGCCAGAAAATGACAGGACTGAAACTGACAAGAATTGGAAGGAGACTGAGAAATTGGCAACTCACATTTGCTATGCAACAAATCACAGAAATCCATCAGTCACGTATGTTAGGGAATCCCTTTATCTCACTACTGCTGTTTCTTATCTTGTTCAGAAATGATGTGTTTCTCACCTCTGCAATCATCTTCTATCACTGCATAGGAATTTTAACTGAGACAGCCTGAGGGTTCTTCTTCTTCATCCACATAACAATCTCAATTGCTACTTCTGCTCCTAGACTAGAACATCCATAAAACAGCTGGCTAGTAAGTAGCAGCTACAGGGGCAGTCTGTCCATAGAGGGGTGGCAGCGAGTCTCCTGGTAGGCATGCATGTAGGAGATCGCTGTTGTCAGTTATTCCATATGCCAGCTTGTCTGAAAACCTGACATTTGGGGTAAGGCTGTCTCTTTTCAGTCTAACAGATCTCCAGTATATTTAAAGAGGGACTGTACTGAGAAGTAGGTTTGTGGCTATTGACAACAACGAACTTCCAGATGTGGAACTCCATGGGCATTCCATGTAATGGGATGGTTGGCAAACTCCAACTATTTATTCAGGAGACCAAAGTGAAATGAAAGTAAATTAAATCTATCCATCTATCTGCCTGTCTTTATATCTCTTTAGAAACATATTATAGAACAATGGAAAGGTATATCATCCAAACACCAGAGGATGAATGCTATCAGCCTTATAATTTAACATTGTTCAGGAAGTTCTGTTTTTATAAGCTGGTTAATAGAATAAGATATGAGTCAGTTAAAAAAAAAGTACACAGGGCTTCCCTGGTGGCGCAGTGGTTAGGAATCCGCCTGCCAATGCAGGGGACACAGGTTCGTGCCCTGGTCCGGGAAGATCCCACATGCCGCGGAGTGGCTAGGCCCATGAGCCACAACTACTGAGCCTGCGCATCTGGAGCCTGTGCTCCACAACGGGAGAGGCCGCAACAGTGAGAGGCCCGCGCACCGTGATGAAGAGTGGCCCCCGCTCGCCGCAACTGGAGAAAGCCCTTGCACAGAAACAAAGACCCAACACAGCCAAAAATAAATAAATAAATAAATACATAAATTTATATTAAAAAAAAAAAGTACACAAAAATACATGCAGTCCGCCACTGCCAGGGTCCCGTGATCCAGGGACAACTTTCCCGGGAGAACACACGGCACATCTCAGACTGGTGCAACGTCACGCCGGCCTCTGCCACAGCAGGCTCGCCCCGCACTCCGTACCCCTCCCTCCACACCGGCCTGAGTGAGCCAGAGGCCCTGAAGCAGCTGCTCCTTTAACCCCTTCCTGTCTGAGCAAAGAACAGACGCCCTCAGGCGACCTACACGCAGAGGCAGGGCCAAATCCAAAGCTTAATCCCAGGAGCTGTGCGAACAAAGAAGAGAAAGGGAAATCTCTCCCACCAGCCTCAGGAGCAGCGGATTAAATCTCCACAGACAACCTGATGTACCCTGCATCTGTGGAATACCTGAATAGACAACGAATCATCCCAAATTGAGGAGGTGGACTTTGGGAGCAATGATATATATATATTTTTTCCCCTTTTTCTCTTTTTGTGAGTGTGTATGCGTAGGCTTCTGTGTGTGATTTTGTCTGTATAGCTTTCCTTTTACCATTCGTCCTCAGGTTCTGGCTGTCCGTTTTTTTTTTTTAGTATAGTTTTCAGCGCTTGTGATCATTGGTGAATTTGTTTTTTGGTTTTGTTCTCTTCTTTCTTTCTTTTTTTAAATTACTTTTAAAATTTTCTTTTAAATATTTTTTGTTTTTTATTTTAATAACTTTTAAAAAATCTTATTTCATTTTATTTTATTTTATCTTTTCTTTCTTTCTTTCTTTTTTTTCTCACTTTTATTCTGAGCCATGTGGATGACAGGCTCTTGGTGCTCCAGCCAGGCGTCAGGGCTGTGCCTCTGAAGTGGGAGAGCCAAGTTCAGGACATTGGTCCACCAGAGACCTCCCAGCTCCACATATTATCAAACGGCGAAAATCTCCCAGAGATCTCCATCTCAACACCAAGACCCAGCTCCACTCAACAACCAGCGAGCTACAGTGCTGGACACCCTATGCCAAACAACTAGCAAGACAGGAACACAACCCCACCCATTAGCAGAGAGGCTGCCTAAAATCATAATAAGGTCACAGACACCCCAAGACACACCACCAGACGTGGACCTGCCCACCTGAAAGACAAGATCCAGCCTCATCCACCAGAACACAGGCACCAGTCCCGTCCACCAGGAAGCCTACACAACCCACTGAATCAACCTTAGCAACTGGGCACAGACACAAAAAACAATGGGAACTACGAACCTGCAGCCTGCAAAAAGGAGACCCCAAACACAGTAAGTCAAGCAAAATGAGAAGACAAAGAAGAAACACACAGCAGATGAAGGAGCAAGGTAAAACCCAAGAGACCTAACAAATGAAGAGGAAATAGGCAGTCTACCTGAAAAGAATTCAGAATAATGATAGTAAAGATGATCCAAAATCTTCAAAATAGAATGGAGAAAATACAAGAAACGTTTAACAAGGACCAAGAAGAACTAAAGAGCAAAAAAAACAGTGATGAACAACACAATAAATGAAATTAAAAATTCTCTAGAAGAGATCAATAGCAGAATAACTGAGTCAGAAGAACAGATAAGTGACCTGGGAGATAAAATAGTGGAAAAAACTACCACAGAGCAGAATAAAGAAAAAAGAATGAAAAGAATTGAGGACAGTCTCAGATACCTCTGGGACAATATTAAACACACCAACATTCGAATTATAGGGGTCCCAGAAGAAGAAGAGAAAAAGAAAGGGACTGAGAAAATATTGGAGGAGATTATAGCTGAAAACTTCCCTAATATGGGAAAGGAAATAGTTAATCAAGTGCAGGAAGCACAGAGAGTCCCATACAGGATAAATCCAAGGAGAAACACGCCAAGACACATATTAATCAAACTATCAAAAATTAAATACAAAGAAAAAATATTAAAAGCAGCAAGGGAAAAACAACAAATAACATACAAGGGAACCCCCATAAGGTTAACAGCTGATCTTTCAGCAGAAACTCTGCAAGCCAGAAGGGAGTGGCAGGACATATTTAAAGTGATGAAAGGGAAAAACCTACAACCAAGAGTACTCTATCCAGCAAGGATCTCATTCAGATTTGACGGAGAAATTAAAACCTTTACAGACAAGCAAAAGTTAAGAGAATTCACCACAACCAAAGCAGCTTTACAACAAATGCTAAAGGAACTTCTCTAGGCAGGAAACATAAGAGAAGGAAAACACCTACAATAACAAACCCAAAACAAATAAGAAAATGGTAATAGGAACATACATATCGGTAATTACCTTAAATGTAAAAGGACTAAATGCTCCACCCAAAAGACATAGACTGGCTGAATGGATACAAAAACAAGACCCGTATATATGCTGTCTACAAGAGACCCCCTTCAGACCTAGGGACACATACAGACTGAAAGTGAGGGGATGGAAAAAGATATTCCATGCAAATGGAAATCAAAAGAAAGCTGGAGTAGCAATTCTCATAACACACAAAATACACTTTAAAACAAAGACTATTACAAGAGACAAAGAAGGACACTACATAATGATAAAGGGATCAATCGAAGAAAAAGATATAAGAATTGAAAATATATATGCACCCAACATAGGAGCACCTCAATACATAAGGCAAATGCTAACAGCCATAAAAGGGGAAATCGACAGTAACACAATCATAGTAGGGGACTTTAACACCTCACTTTCACCAATGGACAGATCATCCAAAATGAAAATAAATAAGGAAACACAAGCTTTAAACGATACATTAAACAAGATGGACTTAATTGATATTTATAGGACATTCCATCCAAAAACAACAGAATACACTTTCTTCTCAAGTGCTCATGAAACATTCTCCATGATAGATCATACCCTGGGTCACAAATCAAGCCTTGGTAAATTTAAGAAAATTGAAATCGTATCAAATATCTTTTCTGGCCACAACGCTATGAGACTAGATATCAATTACAGGAAAAAATCTGTAAAAAATACAAGCACATGGAGGCTAAACAATACACTACTTAATAACCAAGAGATCACTGAAGAAATGAAAGAGGAAATCAAAAAATACCTAGAAACAAATGACAGTGAAAACACGATGACCCAAAACTTATGGGATGCAGCAAAAGCAGTTCTGAGATGGAAGTTTATAGCAATACAATCCTACCTTAAGAAACAAGAAACATCTCAAATAAACAACCTAACCTTACACCTAAAGCAATTAGAGAAAGAAGAACAAAAAAACCCCAAAGTTAGCAGAAGGAAAGAAATCATAAAGATCATATCAGAAATAAATGAAAAAGAAATGAAGGAAACGATAGCAAAGATCAATAAAACTAAAAGGTGGTTCTTTGAGAAGATAAACAAAATTGATAAACCATTAGCCAGACTCATCAAGAAAAACAGGGAGAAGACTGAAATCGATAGAATTAGAAATGAAAAAGGAGAACTAACAACTGACCCTGCAGAAATACAAAGGATCATGAGAGATTACTACAAGCAACTATATGCCAATAAAATAGACAACCTGGAAGAAATGGACAAATTCTTACAAAAGCACAACCTTCTGAGACTGAACCAGGAAGAAACAGAAAATATGAACAGACCAATCACAAGCACTGAAATTGAAACTGTGATTAAAAATCTTCCAACAAACAAAAGCCCAGGACCAGATGGCTTCACAGGCGAATTTTCTATCAAACACTTAGAGAAGAGCTAACACCTATCCTTCTCAAACTCTTCCAAAATACAACAGAGGGAGGAACACTCCCAGACTCATTCTGCGAGGTCACCATCACCCTGATACCATAACCAGACAAAGATGGTACAAAAAAAGAAAACTACAAACCAGTATGATGAACATAGATGCAAAATCCTCAACAAAACACTAGCAAACAGAATCCAACAGCACATTAAAAGGATCATACACCATGATCAAGTGGGGTTTATCCCAGGCATGCAAGGATTCTTCAATATATGCAAATCAATCAATGTGATACACCATATTAATAAATTGAAGGAGAAAAACCATATGATCATCTCAATAGATGCAGAGAAAGCGTTCGACAAAATTCAGCTCCCATTTATGATAAAAACCCTGCAGAAAGTAGGCACAGAGGGAACTTTCCTCAACATAATAAAGGCCATATATGACAAACCCCAGCCAACATCATCCTCAATGGTGAAAAACTGAAACCATTTCCACTAAGATCAGGAACAAGACAAGGTTGTCCACTCTCACCACTATTATTCAACATAGTTTTGGAAGTTTTAGCCACAGCAATCAGAGAAGAAAAAGAAATAAAAGGAATCCAAATTGGAAAAGAAGAAGTAAAAAGCTGTCACTGTTTGCAGATGACATGATACTATACATAGAGAATCCTAAAGATGCTACCAGAAAACTACTAGAGCTAATCAATGAATTTGGTGAAGTAGCAGGATACAAAATTAATGCACAGAAATCTCTTGCATTCCTATAAACTAATGATAAAAAATCAGAAAGAGAAATTAAGGAAACACTCCCATTTACCATTGCAACCAAAAGAGTAAAATACCTAGGAATAAACCTACCTAAGGAGACAAAAGACTTGTATGCAAAAAACTATAAGACACTAATGAAGGAAATTAAAGATGATAGAAACAGATGGAGAGATACACCATGTGCTTGGATTGGAAGAATCAACATTGTGAAAATGACTCTGCTTCCAAAGCAATCTACAGATTCAAAGCAATCCCTATCAAACTACCACTGGCATTTTTCACAGAACTAGAACAAAAAATTTCACAATTTGTATGGAAATACAAAAGACCCCAAATAGCCAAAGCAATGTTAAGAAAGAAAAACGGAGCTGGAGGAATCAGGCTCCCTGACTTCAGACTATACTACAAAGCTACAGTAATCAAGACAGTATGGTACTGGCACAAAAACAGAAATATAGATCAATGGAACAGGATAGAAAGCCCAGAGATAAACCCACACACATATGGTCAGCTTATCTTTGATAATGGAGGCAAGAACATACAATGGAGAAAAGACAGCTTCTTCAGTAGGTGGTGCTGGGAAAACTGGACAGCTACATGTAAAAGAATGAAATTAGAACACTGCCTAACACCATACACAAAAATAAGCTCAAAATGGATTAAAGACCTAAATGTAAGGCCGACACTGTAAAACTCTTAGAGGAAAACATAGGCAGAACACTCTATGATATAAATCATAGCAAATTCCTTTTTGACCCACCTCCTAGAGAAATGGAAGTAAAAACAAAATAAACAAATGGGACCTAATGAAACTTAAAAGCTTTTGCACAGCAAAGGAAACCATAAACAAGAAGAAAAGATAACCTTCAGAATGGGAGAAAATATTTGCAAATGAAGCAACTGACAAAGGATTAATCTCCAAAATCTACAAGCAGCTCATGTAGCTCAACATCAAAAAAAAAAAAAACCCAATCCAAAAATAGGCAGAAGACATAAATAGTCATTTCTCCAAAGATGTACAGATTGCCAACAAACACATGAAAGAATGCTCAACATCACTAGCCATTAGAGAAATGCAAATCAAAACTACAACACGATATCATCTCACACCAGTCAGAATGGCCATCATCAAAAAACCTACAAACGATAAATGCTGGAGAGGGTGTGGAGAAAAGGGGACCCTCTTGCACTGTTGGTGGGAATGTAAATTGATACAGCCACTATGGAGAACAGTATGGAGGTTTCTTAAAAAACTAAAAATAGAACTACCATATGACCCAGCACTCCCACTACTGGGCATATACCCTGAGAAAACCATAATTCAAAAAGAGTCATGTACCACAATATTCACTGCAGCTCTATTTACAATAGCAAGGACTTGGAAGCAACCTAAGTGTCCATCGAGAAATGTATGAATAAAGAAGATGTGGCACATATATACAATGGAATATTGCTCAGCCATAAAAAGAAACGAAATTGAGTTATTTGTAGTGAGGTGTATGGGCCTAGAGTCTGTCATACAGAGTGAAGTAAGTCAGAAAGAGAAAAACAAATACCGTATGCTAACACATATACTTGGAATCTAAAAAAAAAAAGGTTTTGAAGAACCTAGGGGCAAGAAGGGAATATAGACGCAGACCTACTAGAGAATGGACTTGAGGACATGGGGAGGGGGAAGGGTAAGCTGGGACAAAGTGAGAGAGTGGCAGTGTATATATGGACATATATACACTACCAAACATAAAATAGATAGCTAGTGGGAAACAGCCACATATCACAGGGAGATCAGCTTGGTGCTTTGTGATCAGCTAGAAGGGTGGGATAGGGAGGGTGGTAGGGAGGGAGACGCAAGAGGGAAGAGATATGGGGATATATGTATATGTATAACTGATTCACTTTGTTATAAAGCAGAAACTAACACACCACTGTAAAGCAATTATACTCCAATAAAAATGTTAAAAAAAATACATGCAGTATAATTCTAGTTCTATCAATGTCAAAATTGTGTGTGTGTGTGGGTGGGGGGGTTATATATTATATATTCATGTTTAGCTGGAAGGAAACATGTATTATATAATTACTATCTCTGAAGAGTGGATTTTGGATGACTTTCATGTTGTCTTATATATTTTTCTATGATTCCAAGTTTTCTATAGTTGCCATATTTTTTCTTTATGATAAAAATATAATAAAGATTTTTAAATAATTGAATAAAATAAATAAAGACAGCAGGATGCAGCAATCTCCTCATGGACTGCCCAACAGTCCTCTGCTCCTATTTAGCATTCTGGGCCTTCCTTATTTTGTTTCTAATGTCACTCTTCTTATCTTCATTACTTTCTTACAAACATGCCAAACTGAATTCTCACTTTAAAAAAGAGGCCACCTCTAGCCAGGAAACTTAAACATACAGAAAGAAAAAGAACATATTAACAATTATATGTTGCTTCTATAGTCAGACAATTGATATTCATTATTTAACACACACAAAAAAATGCTCTATTTACCTATACATGTCCTAGCATGCCCATATCATTATTTAAAAGGTTTACTTTTATTTAACTGTTTCATATTAAGGGAAAAGATCACCTTGGAATCATCTAGTGATTTCTCTGTATCCATCCATATCTATACACAAGTTCCTTTTTCCCCATCATTTATTCCAGACCAGGTGGTCCATTAACCACAACCTTTGTATGTATCACCCTCGGTTCAGTTCATCTTGGCTTTGCCTGTTCTCTCCATCTGAGATCACTTTTGCAAAGCAATACTTCAAAACCCAAATCAAATGTCCCCATCAGTTAGAGATCATCTCCCTCTTTTGGCATCCTAGGGCAATTTCCCCCCTAACTTTTTGCAATTGTTTTTTCCCCAGTGTATTACTGTGTAACAATAAACTTTTAGAGAGCAAAGGCTACCTTTCTCTGTGTTCTGTGGTTAGCGTATAGCTGGTCATACACAATCCATAAATATGCATTAAAAAAGGGACAATTAAGGTTTCACAATTGAAACTCAGTCCTTTGGAAATGTGCCAGGGAGCAGAGAGGAAGTGTCTGACTGCAGGAAATGGGGCTATAGAGACCAAGGAAGAAAAGGGGAGAGGGCACCAAAACTACTTTTACCTTCTTCACAATTCTGTCTTACGCTCAACCTAAGGTAACACGAATGGTAGAGACAGGACCCTGAAATTGTAATCGATCCCTAACACACTAACTGGAAATTACTCCATTCACAGCAAATAATAAGAATTACCAGAGCCAAAGCAAAGCTAACTTACTTCCTTTTCCTAGAAATAAAGTAATCGAGTTATAATAGGAACAAGAACAGAATGGGGGAGAAAAAAGCATTGCCTTTTCCACGTCCAAATGCATTCTCCTCTATGTTAGAAAAGGAGGAATAAACGGGGCTTGATGAAAGCTATCTGAAGAATGCATGTGATGTCTTTCAAATGGATACATACATGTATAGATGTGTGAGTATAATATACTTCACCCCCTATTTATAGCATACCTCTGCAACAAGTCAGTAATAGTACTTGGGATTTTAGAGAAAAAGAAGCCCCAGATGTCATCAGGTCCTACCTTTCACCCATACAGCAGCCTCAGTCACCCCAGATCACGGGGTCATTCAGCCACTGCTGTATCCCTATGAGTGTTCACTATTAGGTCATTCCTACTTGACTAAAAGTTTCTCAAGAGAAACTTTATATCCCAAATCCCTACCTTGGGAAATAGTGAAAACTCGTAAGTGGTAAAATGAGATAATACATTATTGAGCCACTCTAATGAATAAAAAATTTTATTTGCTTACATATTTTACTGAAATATTCCTCCATACTTTTTATAGTGTATTGAAATGTTCCTCCATCTTTGCCTGAGAATCATGTCTCACTCTGAAAGTACAAAGTGGGAGGCTGACCTCCCTTTAAATTCTTGATTGCAGCTGCCAAGACTTCCATTCTGCTTTTAACACTTTTTGTGGTTCCTTAATGGCACATTCTCATGATCTCACTGAACTTCTCTCCTCAATATTGGTTCCATTTGGTCAACACCTTTTGATCATTGATGGACCCTGGGAGCAACAGATCTTAGGTTATTGGATTTAGTTTTCTTGCCTCAGTCCAGATTGGTTCATGACTTGATGAGGATGAAGGCTGGTTTTAAAAAGACAGGTTTCTAGTTTCTAACTATGGAGATGGCTTCATTCCACTGGGGAGGAATTTCAAGTAGTGACATTGCAAAATTTTTCCAGGTGATTCTAATATATCAATACTTTAGTTACCTTTATGGAGCTGAGGAAGACAGTTATTTACAACAGAACAAGGTTTTCCCAAGGAAGTACCTCTCTGCAGAAAATTTAGCATGAGGAAGGGAAGCACAAGGCCAGGAATAGCATGGTCAGAAGGTATAATTTACCACTAAAGATGGAAATGTTCAATAATAACATTCCTCAAAATGCAGCATACATATCATAGTATTACTAGAGGTAATTAGGAGTAGTAAAAAGTATACCTTTTTTTTGGCCGCACCATGTGGCTTGCGGGATCTCAGTTCCCCAGCCAGGGACTGAACCTGGGCTGTGGCCGTGAAAGCCCAGAATCCTAAGCACTAGGCCACCAGGGAACTCCCAAGAGCATACCTTTTAAACACTGATTCAAGCAGTAAGAAGTAACGTCTTTTTGAACTATCTTTAATCCATGCTGATTGCATCAAAGAGAAAGTTTCAGTTTTCTAATACTTGCTAATTTCCACTTGAAACAAAGAGAAAGCTGGTTCAAATTCAGAGCCTTGTGAGCAATAAGGTCATATTAGAATATAAGAGTATTCTCTTGTTTTCTTAGGTTTATTTTTACCTTCTCTTTAAAGCAAGTGATACTAGTTTTCCATGTAAAATACCAATATAGTCAAACCTCTTTAGCACACGCACTTAAGTAAAAAATGGTGAGTATATTTAAATATCAAGTCAACATTGCAGATGACAATTGTGACAAAACCATGGACATAGCAAGAAACGGCTGCAGTTTGGAAAACTGATCAATAGCAACGGATCAATCTCCCAGAAATAGATTTCTGACTGATTGGGAGCAGGGAGAGAATTGGTAAAGGCTAAAAATCTATGTGGTCTCAGATTTCTTGAGAAAGATGCCTGTTCTGAGGTCCCTGTATCTCAGTTAGAAACTTCAGGGGCCATGTTGATGGAGAAAATCAGGGAAGAATAAATTAGAAAATGGATTATCTCATACTCCTTGAAATCTCCTGTCCATAGCACACCAACATAGGTATATTGCTCAGTATTATCCAGAAAACCAGAACCAATGGAGTTTCTTTCTTTCTTCCTCCCTTCCTTCTTTCCTTCTCTCTCTCTCTCTCTTCCTTTATTGGAATGGGTCCATGTGGTTATGAAATCTGACAAGTCCCAAGATCTGCAGTCAGCAAGCTGGAGACCCAGGAGAGTTGATGGTCTAAGTGCCACTTCAAAGACCAGCAGGCTCCAGACCCAGGAAGAGCTGATGTTTTACTTTGACTTGACAGCAGGAACAAAACAATGTCCCAACTTGAAGACAGTAAGGCAGGAGGGGAAGGTGAAACTTTTTGTTCAATTCAGGCCTTCAACTGATTGGATGAGGCTCACCCACATTAAAGAGAACAATCTGCTTTACTCAGTCTACTGATTCAAATGTTAATCTCATACAAAAATACCCTCATGACAACAGAGAATAATATTTGATCAAACGTCTGGGCACTCCATGACCTAGCCAAGTTGACATATAAGATTAACCATCCAAAAAAAAAAAAAATTAACCAACACAATAGGTATTCGTTAGAAAAAATACATCAGTAGAATGTAAAACTTAGGTTCTATCTACCACAATGTTTGTCACATCTTAAGAAATGTTAGTTTCATTACCTGATTTTTAACCTTCCTTTCTCTTACATATTGCTTGGCATGTGTTGAAAGTTCAAGGCATGTTTGCTGAATAGAATGGCAAATCTCGCAAGTTTGCATGTTTCTAGGTGTGGGCCTGAAAATTCTCCTTGCTACAACCAACACCTACATTCCCCCTGGCTTTTGTCTCTGTTTTCTCTCTGCCTCAAGATGTGCCACTACAGGTTAACTTCCTGTGCAGCCCAACCTCTTTCAAAGTCTCCTCAGGAGGTCAGAAACCAGAGTTTTCTCCAGAAAGAAACCAGTGTCCTTATGGGAGCAGGTATGAACAGAGTACATTTATTTAGGTCAAATTTTTGAATCATTGAGAATATCATCCACAGACAGGAATCAACCAGCAAGTACACAGTCATGTGTTTTATGAGGTTTGCCTGAAACTGGAAGGTTTTAAACTAAGTCAAAGGAAGAAACAAGGAGGATTATAATTAACATCAATTAAAAGAGATTCTTTAACAAAGTGAGATGAATCTCACTCAGTAAAATGGGTTAAAGAGGCTTTGAATTTGAATTTTCAAAACAGAGAAGAAACTGAGCAATGACATATGTGATAAGGTCATACTAGACGGCTGCCTGACTTTTAAAAGGACCAAGGCTGTGGGGAGCAAATAGATCTAGAGCCACCCACCTAATTATTGCATAACTCGTGATTTCCCCCTTAACCTTTCTAAGTTTCAGTTATCTCAACTGTAAAATGAGCATGGCGATACCTTTCTCCTGGGGTTCTCCTAATGATGAATAATATTATGCATAAAATGACACAGCCAATAGCACATCTTAATGCTGTTTGTTCCTCCCTCACTTAAAAAAAAGACATCAGGGATGATAATGATATCATAAACAACTGAAGATATGTTGATTTGTTTAAATAGCCAAGCAAACTCGTCAAAGAAGTGAGTACGTGCAGGAGTCTATAAAAATGTTCTTTCATCTCTAAAATACTGGGGAGAAAAGTGGATGAATGCATGAATTAATTCTAACCAAAACAGATAAAGGTATAGATACATAGAATGCATGAGGTTATGTAGCTGCTAATTCTCACTACTTTTATCCCTACTTTGAACCTTTTACAGACATTATGTTCCACAGAATAAGAAATCTTTAGAAAACATAAGTGAGAATTGTTCTTAGTTTTGAAAAAAACTATGATTCAAATGAGAAGAAAAATATATTCTATGGCAATGAACTAACTCACTTGAGCATTATTCTTAAAAAAACTTTTCTCTTGAATTTTCACCCATAACCTTTCAAATGGGTATTGTATGTGGATCATGTTAATATTTATTTGAATATCAAATTCATCAAAAAGATATTTAGACAGGAAAACTACATTTATGCCATAAAAGTACTTGGAGATACTCATAAAAAAACATTTTCCTCTTAAGATACCTTAAGTAAGACTTAGCACTTGTACATTTCTTCCCTGAGGCATATTATTAAATCTTCTTCTCAGAAGAAGAACATTTGAAACTTAAGTCCATAGAATAATTATACAAAATGGCCTATTTTATTATATTAACCATTAAGTTTGTATAGGGAGTATTTAGTGAGAAGAAAAAAATAACATTCAGTAATTCAGTAAATGAGATTTATGCATTCTCAGAGGTCTTTTGAAGACTTTTTTTTAATTCATATTTTTAGTGTTTGACTACCCAGTATCACAAAACTAACAAGTGGCAGAGCAGGTATTTCTACTCTATTTGTTCTCAAAGTGTATGTATTTCCACTCTCATGCAGGTTATCTGTCTCTGAAAATATATAAGTCCATAACATCCGTAACAATATATTAAAATAATATATTAAGTATATGATATTATAATTTGGAAATTCACAGAGGAATGGGTTAAATCATCAGTAACATTCAACCAGAAACTACTAAAATCTCTACTCTTTTTGTGGTAACATCACACTTCTGTTCTTACGAAACTTTATGATATTATGCAGATGAAGTTTTTCTTTTGATGAGTTCAAGTTTTTGAGGAGATACTTTATTTGGGGATTATAATTATTAACTCATTTTTATTCCTGACATGAGCTTCCATAAGACAAGTGATTTATTAGCTCTAAGTCAATAGTTATGAAATTCAAACATTACTGATCAAATGCACCTTTAGATGATGTCCATCATGTGACAAAGTTTCTAAACCTTGAATAATAAAACTATTATTTACAGAGGAAAAAATCCTACATCTTATGAGTTGATTTAAAACAGTATAAACTTATGTAAATATATGTAAACATTAGTATAGGTATAAAATCCTTATACTCACTTTAAAACTTTTAAACTGCCAGAATCATAGCTCAAAACAAACACAATTATAAAAGAAAAGTAATTAATTTAATGTGAAATATGAGGTCACATGTAGTAGGTGAGCTAGTGTTTTAGATTTCATTTCCTTTGAATTCTGCATGACTCCACTGTGCATACCATGTAATGAGTCAAAGTTTATGCCATTTTTCTATGTTCAAACCACAGAGAAATCTTCATTCCTACAGAATGCCAAGATGTTAGTTTGTCTTCCCTTAATGCAAACATACAACTTCTGTATTAGATCTTACTTTTCAATTAACTTGAAAAAAACTAAATAATTTCTACCTGTTACACACACATATATAACGTTAGAAATTAAAAACAAAATAAAGAGAGAGAGAGTGTGCACATGGTAAAAATAGTTTCAAAAGTGGTACCAAGTATATCTTTATTTAGGATTATTGTACACTAATATTTTCTGAAAAATCTCACTATTGAACACCCATTTGACTTTGTGTAATCCAGCATTTTCCAAACTTCTATTTTAAAATCATAGGGTGTTTTTAATAACATATCCAATAGCACAGTTTGAGAAGTGCTATATAAGGCTGTCAATTGATCTTTAAAAGCACTTTTATATAATTGTTTTTATTAAAATGCATTATTTCAAGTATCTTGTTCAGCTAATTATAGTGAACACCAAGGACAAAAAATATTAAGTGCATGAAATCAACTAAATACAGCCAGTGGGAAACAATAAGAACGTATACTTTCTTTTTCTCTTTCTTTTTCTCTTTCTTTTTCTTCTATTTAGGAGAAAACAGTCTATTGTATTTAAACTATTAAGTAAACAGGGTCTAATTATTTTCATACTTCACCATTTAAAATATGATTTTATCTGAAATCAGGAAATTTAAAATATTTTTTGTCAAATTCGATACTGTCAAGAAGCAGCTTGGCGCTTCCCTGGTGGCTCAGTGGTTAAGAATCCGCCTGCCAATGCAGGGGATGCAGGTTCGAGCCCTGGTCTGGGAAGATCCCACATGCCATGGAGCAACTAAGCCTGTGAGCCACAACTACTGAGCCTGCGCTCTAGAGCCCATGAGCCACAACTACTGAGCCCACATGCCACAACTACTGAGCCCGCATGCCACAGCTACTGAAGCCCACGTGCCTAGAGCCTGTGCTCCGCAATAAGAGAAGCCACCGCAATGAGAAGCCCGCGCACCGCAACAAAGAGTAGCCCCAACTCACCACAACTAGAGGAAGCTGGCGCGCAGCAACGAAGACCCAACACAGCCAAAAATAAATAAATAAAATAAATAAATATTAAAAAAATTTTTAAAAAAAAGCAGCTTGGTGCTTTGTGACCACCTAGAGGGGTGGGATAGGGAGGGTGGGAGGGAGACACAAGAGGGAGGGGATATGGGGATATATGTATACATATAGCTGATTCACTTTGTTATACAGCAGAAACTAACACTACATTGTAAAGCAATTATACTCCAATAAAGATGCTAGAAAAAACCCCATAAAAATAATATTCAATGAAAAAAAGGAAGTTTTCATAGAATTTATTTAAGTGCACTGGCAATTGTGATGGGGTAGGGAATTATATATCCAACAGTGAAGTTCTATTATAGTAAATGTTACTTTTGTGCTGCATATGAGAAATAATTGAGGTAAAACATGAGGTAAAAATCAAAAATATAAAACGTAAAATATAATATTTAACAATGGATATATCATTAGGAAGGGGAAAAAAGATGCCTATGACAAATGATTAGAAAGGAAAATGTGTAAAGAGCAAAATACATATCCATAGCATGAAAAAGAGTGAGGATATATAAGAATGTAAGGAAAGATCTTGATATAAGCCACATCCAAACTGTATGAAAAAATATGGCCAGTTCTGCTTTGAATATCTTATCAAGGGGCCAGACCCCTATCAGATACTCTACCGCTTATGTCCCCTTAGATACTTGAGGACGTCTCATATACAGAACTTGTTTCTAAACTTTATCCCACTGGACCAGTTCTCAAACATCTCTTGGAACTTTTTTCAGTTTGGGTGGAACTGTAAGTGAGAAATTGGAACAGAAAATTTTCTCACTTGTACCATTATCATTTCTGCTTTAACTCTCAAAGTGGTATCATTTCCTCCAGATTAGACTTTTCTCCCTAAAAATGAATACTAAACTATAAGTAGTCTTCCATACCACTTGTCTTAACTATCTTAGCTAGGTAAGTTTATTTATTTCTCTATTCATTTAAAATATATTTCAAGGGGGGGGGGACTCTCATCCATCCAGGCTCTGTGCTAACTCTGAGGATCAAGAAAGAGAACAAAACAAAAGAAATCATTGATTATGGAAGTGTACAACAAATGATTTGATAAAGGTTAAGAAGTAAATAATGGATGCCAATAGACAGAATAGTTAACATTATTCCTGAGGGGGTGGTGGGAGAAAATGCCTTCTTGGAAGTGATAATAATATAAGTCCTAAAGAATTAGTAGGAACTACATTGGTAGAATTACAGAAATGAGAGTGAGATCAATTTGTCTTTTCCTGGAGCAGAGGGGAGGTATTTGGGTATGATACCAAATGGATATAATCCATACAGATAGATTTACATGTCCTAGTCTACAGCAGTCTAATGCAACTGTGTTAAAAATAGTAAAATACAGTTGACCCTGGAATACAGGTTTAAACTGCACTAATACGTGGAAGTTTTTCAATAAATACATACTACAGTACTATATGATCTGAGGTTGGTTGGATCCATGGATGTAGAACCACAAATATGGAACATGGCAGGCCAACTGAAAAGTGAAATACGGGTTTTCGACTGCACAGGGGTTGGTGTCCCTAACCCGTGAGTTGTTCAAGGGTCAATCGTAACCAGAAGTTTTTCGATTCAAATGTCATTAATTATCTCAAAGCACATTAAAGTTTATTTACTTTACGTTTCACAGTGTTATTTGGTGAAACTGCATTTCCTCTTCTCTCTTATTCCATCACACACCCAAAATACTCCAGGTACTCCTACTTGCAAGATGCTCAAATAGCGCACCCTGACATGCATGGAACTGTCTTTTCTCTGTTAGGTCTCCTTTTTTTTTTATTGTAGTAAGAACATTTAACATGAGATCTACCCTCTTAACAAAGTTTTAAGCGTAAATTACAGTATTGTTATTCATCTTGCATAACTAAAACTGAACAGCTCTCCATGTCTCCCTTCCCCATAGCCCCTGGCAATTACCATTCTACTCCTTGCTTTATGAATTTGACTATTTCAGATCATCATATAAAATCATCATATAAGTAGAATCATACAGTACTTGTCCTTCTGTGATCGTCTTATTTCACTTAACATAATGTCCTCAAGATTCATCCATGTTGCTGCATATTGTAGTATTTCCTTCTGTTTTAAGGCTGAATAATATCCCATTGTATGTATATACCACATTTTCCCAGGCATGTGTAGATGGATACTTACATTGTTTCTACTTCTTGGCTACTGTGAATAATGCTTTAAAGAACATGGGAATCTAAAGACAATATATAAATGATCAACAGGTATAGGAAAAATGCTCAACATCACTAATCATCATGGAAATGCAAATCAAAACCACAATGAGATATCACCTCACAACTGTTAGGATGTCTATTATATATTTAAAAAAAATAAAGACAATAGGGCTGGTGAGGATGTGAAGAAACTGAAACACTGTACACTGTTGGCAGGAATGTAAAATGATGTAAAATGATGCAGCCACTATGGAAAACAGTATGGAGGGTCCTCAAAAGATTAAAAACAACCATATGATCCAGCAATCCCAGTTTTGTACATTTATCTGAAAGCACTGAAATCAGGATCTTGAGTACATAGGCCGCCTTCTTTCTGAGTACCTTATCATTAGATTGATATCTCTGTTTAGAGATTCTTCACACACAAATGAGCAGAAAATTGGCCCCTCTCTTTCTAACTTCTCTCTCTCTGGAAAATTTCCTGCTCCTTAGAGGGTGGGAAGCAGGAACTTGAATGTGCAAGAAAAGGAAAAATTGGGCTGTTAAAGACAAAAATCAGATTCCATTTCCCTCCCAATTTACTGCATTGTAGGTAGTATATATTGTTTCCCTGCAGGGAATTCACACTCAGAACCCACAACAGAGGTCAGAGGGATTAGGAGAGGAGATCCATTCATTAAGCTATTAAACAGGAGCAAATGTTTTACCAACAACTTAAGCACATTTCACTCCACTTGTGTTTCCTGATTTCACATGCCTAACTTGGATCTTTTGTACTAACTCTTGCTCTTAAATCTCCTTTCATATAAAGGAGGTTTTCCATATGGTACATAAAAACTCAAAGAACAAATAAGTTCAGAAATCAAGGCAAGGTTTCCCACTGCTAACCTGTCAGAATGAGAGTCTCTTATTTTTTTCTTTTTAAAATCTCTGAAGGCTCAACAGACTTATTACAACTGTCAGACTTCCCTTAGACAAACTGGCCATAATGTAAATAAATAGTCTCTCACCTTTGAAATTCTAACACTCAGCAGAAACATAAACCTCAAAAGCCACAAAAGGAAAAGCTGCCCTGAATTAAGGATGAGGCCTTCCAGCATAACATAAAATCATGTTTAGATGTGGGGTACTTCCTCACTGAGCATGCAGATGAAGTTAGAACTAAGACTGTAAATTCAAAATAGGCAAAGTCCTTAGGAGCACCTCATTCAGATATTTTTACACAGCTACTTCTTGGAATCCTTAGGATTCTACAGAAGCCTTAGTATCCATCTCCTTATTCCAAATTCCCAAAAGATACTAACCTTTGGAATTTGAAAATGAGAAGTCATAATTCCCAGGAATTCTTAAGAATTTCCAAAATCATAAATAATTCTGTATTTTTATGCACTTTGAAACTGTTTTCAAATAATAATGAACAGCTAAAAAATAAAGAGTGAATCTTTTTTTTCATGACAGGATTATATTAAATACTTCAGGGGGGATATTGTAAAAATTTCATACAAATACATGGGTGGTTATTACTATAAACAAATATGTTATGACAAGATTGTATATTTAAATAGTATGCAAAATGAACTCTGCCTGATAAGGAAATATTTTATAATAGAAACATTAAAGAAGGAAACATTACCACTAATGAATGTCAAATAAAATAATTTGAAACTAAAATATAATAGCAGAAGTATTTAATATTTAAAAGTTATTATCACTAAAAATGAAAGTTTAAAACACAAAAAGCTTAATTGTTCTATCCTGTCATCTTAATCTTTGTTGCACAACAAATTTTCCAAACATAGAAAGATTTCCTTCCTTTTGCATTGATGTTGGTTGAACTGTTATAAGTTCATCCAAAATATCTGCAAGTTGAGTGCTATGATGTATGCTGTTCTGTATAAGGTCACTTCCTTTTTAAATAATAAAAATATTTTGTCTACTTGTCCTGATTTTTATTTTGCCATTAAAAATCTGTATTTCTTTTTCTGCCTCAGATTTTACATCAGTTTCTAATTTTCTGTTGGAGTACTCCACAGCAACATTCATATATTCTCTATGCACTTCTTTTTTCAAAGATCAATAGTATACAGTGAATATCCAAGCACTGGAAAACCCCAGCAAACATTACTGGGTACTATTTAAATAATGTAACATGCATTAACTCCTAGCAAAACTAATAGAACTTCACATAATTATGTATTAAAATTGTCAATTTAAACATTTATTTGTCTCCAAGTTTTTATTTCTTGGAACACTGCTCAAAGAATTTGTTTAAAATATACTGTATGTCTAAACTTATTAATATTTAATTTTTTTGCAAGAATGACTCACCTTTGGCAGATAGCACCATGCACTTTTTTTTACAGCACAGCAACAGCTATGAGAAAGACTGAATTATCAGACAGTCATTGCTTATTTTCTACATACTTCTATCTTGGTTCTCAGAAATATCCACTTTATTCTTTAAATATACATGTCAGTGTTTCTTCTCTTGTTTCTGCTTGATATTAGGTAATTTCCTCAGCCTAGTAGCATCTCCATGTTAACTGTGAAGGTTTTATTTTCGAAGTATAATTTTTATACTTGTTTTTCTCTTTTTCTCAAATAAACGGCTCCTCACAAACCAGTGGGTTAACACCAAAGGATAAAATATTCAAGTGATCAAAGCCCCAAAAAAAAAAAAAAAAGAAGAAAGAGTTTGATGCCAAAAAAAAAAAAAAGAGAAAAGAGAGAGAAATAAACCAATGGACTCACAGAGGTCAGTGAAATCCCTCTCAAAATTAATGCCTTGAAATATATTCAAAACACTGAAGACTGAAGACAGTAAAAAAAAAAAAAAAAAAAACCTTGGAGGGGGACTTCCCTGGTGGTGCAGGGGTTGGGAATCTGCCTGCCAATGCAGGGGTCACGGGTTCCGTCCCTGGTCTGGGAGGATCCCACATGCCACGGAGCAACTGAGTCTGTTGTGTCACGGCTGCTGAAGCCCGTGCACCTGGAGCCCGTGCTCTGCGGCAGGAGAGGCCACTGCAGTAGGAGGCCCGCACACCGCAACGAAGAGTGGCCCTTGCTTGCCCCAACTAGAGAAAGCCTGTGTGCAGCAACGAAGGCCCAAATGCAGCCAAAAAATAAACAAATAAATAAATAAAATAAAGAGTAGTAATTAAAAAAAAAACCTTGGAGGATGGAAAGAAAGTGGCATAATACTTTTATATTGCTAAAAGAAAAAAAAAGAAGTCAACCTAGAATTCTGTAATCAGAATAACTATATTTCAGGAGTGAAGCTGAATAAAGGCATTCTCAGACAGAGAAAAACTAGTAGAATCTGTTGCCAGTCAACTTGCTCTAAAATAATCACTAAAGGAAATCCTTCCAACAGAAAGAAATATCACAAGAAAACTTGGAATATTGGGAATAAAGTAAAAACAACAGAAATGGTTAATATCTTAGGTAAATATAATAGACTATTCTCTAAGAGCTTTAAAATGTTTTACCGTTGAAAGCAAAAATTCATAATATTGTATCATGGGGTTTTCAACATAGGTAGCTTCAATTGATAAGAAAATGTAACATAAAGCAAAGAAGCTAAAGGGACTATATGGTGGTGACGTTTCTACATCCCAATTGAAATGATAAAATGCTGATACTATTATACTGTGAAATATTAAGAATCTATATTGTGATTTCTAGAGTAATCCACAAAAATACCATAAAATTATAATCAACTATATAATAGATAGATAAATCAAGTAGAAATACTAAAAATGTTAAAATATGCCACAAAAGATAGGAAAGTAGAAACAAAAAACCAAGGGACAAAACAGAAAACAATTAATAAAATTATAGACTTAATACAAACATACCAATAATTACATTAAATGTAAAGTATCTAAATATGCCGATGAAAAGACAGAGATTAGAGGAATGTATCTAAAAACATGTGTTGCCTACAAGAAATTCACTTCAAATATGATATAAGGAGACTAAAATTAAAAGCCTAGCAAAAAGACATAACACATGAATGCTAATCAAAAGAAAGCTGGAGTGGCAATACTAACATCAGACAAGTAAATTTCCAGTCAAAGAAAATTACTAAGGTTAAGGAGAGGCATTACAAAATGATAAAAGGGTCAATTCCCTAAGAAAATGTATATATACACCTTACTACAGAGCTACAGAATACACATTGCAAAACCAACAGAAATGAAAAGACAAATAGATAAATCCACAATAAACATCAGAAACAACACTCTTGCTGAGTAAAAATCAGGATCAATATGAATTAATACTCAAAATCAGCAAGGATATTGGAAAACTGAACAACACCATCAGTCAACTGGATCTAATCGACATTTATAGAGCACTCCACTAAACAAGAGCAGAATATGCATTTAACCCTGCATGGAACATACACCAGATACATCATATCCTGGATCATAAAACAAACCTTAACACATTAAAAATAAGAGAAATCATATAAATTTTGTTCTTTGATCACAGTGAAATTAAACTAGAAACCAACACCAATCACTTACCTTGTTGGAGCCTTTGTATGAACTGTTGCTTTTAAAACTCCATTCATGTAAAGCAGGTTTTCCACAAAATAAATAAAATCTCAAAAATCCCCACAAAATATTACCAAATAGGATCCAACATAATATAAAACAATAATAAACCCAAACCATCTATGGTTTATCATGAGAATGCAAGGCTTGTTTAACATTTGAAAACAAACATCTCCCACTATAGTTACAGTCTAAAGAAAATCCACATGATCAGAAAAGTTCATGCCCAGAAAGTATCTGACAAAATTCAACATCCACAGCTGATAAAAATTCTCAGAAATTAGAAATAGGAGTCACTCAACCCGATAAAGAGCATCTACCAAAAACAAAACAAAACTACAACTCACCTCACCCTTAATAGTGAAAGACCTAATAAGAGTATCAACTCACACCAATCCTATTAAACACACCATTCCTATTAAACAGGAGGCTCCAGCCAGGAAAATATAACAAGATAATAAAATAAACATCATACAAATTTGAAATGAAGAAATAAAACTGTTCTTACTTGCAGATGACCTCATCATCTAAGGAGAAAATCCCAGAGGCTCTAAAAACAAACAAAACAGAATAAAACCTCTCACAACTAAATAAATGAATTTATCAAGGCTGTAGGATGCAAGGTCAACACATAAAAATCTATTGTATTCCTATGTCTAGCAATGTAATACACAATTATAAAATGAAGGTCAAAAACAATAATGTAAATATTTAAAATAACCCCAAAAGGAAATACTCTTGTATAAATATGTAAAACATATATAGAAACCGTATTCTGAAAACCGTAAATGCACTGATGAAAGAATCGAAGATCTTAAAAAACAGAGATGCATAGGGAGCATCTTTCTATTTAACCAATTCATGAATCGCTCAATAAAACCAATTTGATCTTTAAAAAAAATGCATATATATAATTGTGTTCATGAATTGGAAGACTCAACCTCGTAAAGATGTCATTCCTCGCACTTTTTTTAAAAAGATTTAATTTAATTCAAATCAAAATTACAGCAGTATATTTTTGTAGATATAGAGAAGCTCATTCAAAAAATTTTGGGGAGTGGTAAGAGCGATGTCACCAAGATGGTGGAGTGGCAGACTGCAGCCTCCATAAAGAACAACAATTAAGCAGCTATCCACAAATTTACATAGCTCTGGGGGAGCTCAGGAGTCCACTTAGAAGCTTCAGCAACACAGTGGAACAAAAAGCCCGATAATAACCTCACAAAAAGGGAAGGAAGAATAGTTTCAGTTTGCCTGCATCACCCCATCCCCCAGGCTGGGACTACTTGGCGCTGACAGGGAACTCCCAGACCCCAGAGAATTCCCTTCACCAGGAAAAGGAGAACAGGAAGAGCAACCAGCTTCCCAGCCTGCCGGGGCCCTGCAGGAGGACCGCCTTCGGTTTCATCCCACCCAGCGACTGGCACAGCCGAGCTGTCTAGAGACAGCTCGAAACAAGGAGGAAAGCAGAGGCTACGGATACCAGCCCCCGGGAGAGCGCCCACAGTTCCCGGTCACCTGCTCCGCCAAGGACTCCAATACCCTTTGCCTCCGAGGGCCTCAACAGCTGCTGCACATGCCAGTGGACCCCTGAAGCTTTCATCACTGAGGACCTCACTGTGGACCCCAGCAGTCTGCTCTGAAGAGGACACCAGCAGTTTTCCTCACTGAGGAAAATAGCGGCTAGAGCAGCCATCACAGACCCAGACCGCTCCTGCCGCTGAGGACTCCACAGGTTTTCTGGCGTTTACAGATGCTAGTGACTGAGTCTCTACCTGCTTCTGTCCTCCTCCTCACCGGCTGCCAGAGCCACCATGAACGGTCTGGCGCTGGGAGCCCTCACTTGCGACCAACTCGCCTCTTCAGGAGGCACTTTAGCCTCCGACGACCGCTCAGGTTCCCGGATGTGGCGGGATTCCCGCCTCCCGCCTCCTCCGCTGTGCGCATGCCCACAGCTAGCCCGTGCGCCGGCGGCACAGCCGAGATCCTGACGAGATGCTCGCGGACGCTGACAAGGCCCGGACCCCGGGCTCCGAACCCTGTGCTGTCGCCTGTGCCCACAGCTACACCTGTAGCTCTGCATCTGCACACAGCAGACGACTCCTGTCACTGGCCTCCACTGCCGCGCACAAGCCTGCGGCCAGCCGGCCAGCCGGCCAGCCCGAGGAGTGCACACCACAACCAAGGCCTCTCAGCCGCTCCTGGGCCTGGTCCAGTCTCTCCTCCCTGTTAGTTCACAAAATGCAGCGTGGACACGGAGCTTCAGAAGTGACTGAGGAAAGAGGCAGCCCACTCCGAATTGGTAGGTGGCCCTTTAAATAAGCAAGGGAACTTACCCAAGAGACTTGTCTGCGAGACAAGTAGGTATCTGCACCTGCCCGCAGAATCTTCAAAGTTAATAGAGAGGCCTTAAGAGAGTTCAGTCACGTACACCCTCTCAGTTACTCTCTCAAGGCTATTTCAGTGAAACGGCTCCAGCTGTGGGAATGGTGGGCGGAAGGTACATTCCCAGGACAGGGGAGGGGGTGAGGAACACCGAATTCCCAGCTCCAGCTCGCGGGTCGGCCAACGGGTCGCGTCATCTGGATGACCTTCTCCAACACTTTATTCCTCGTAATTAGCTGTTAGGTGCGCTCCTCTTTCACTCCCCTTCCAGAATGTGCCCTGAGTGGTCAGCGAGGGGTTTCACTTGCATGAAAGTGGCTTGTTTGGCGGCTCTCTGGCTGCACCATCCCTGTGAGACATCCCACTGCGAATTCCAGAAGAAAACGCCTTTCCCAGGTGTAATGGGGCTAGGTGTTCTCAGCAGTATAACAGCTTGATCCATAACGTGAGTCAGGTCGCTGGCTGTCTCCCATGATTTCTGTACCTCTACAGTGTTGAGTGTCTTGGCAGGGGTTCCCAGTCTGGTATATGAGGTAACGGGCTCTACTGGTTGGTTATTCAGATGTACGAAAGCCTGGGACCTACGCTGGTCCAGCAGGCCAAAGTGGTTTTACTTGTTACTAGTTTAATTTGCTTCTTTAATATTCCATTCTTCCTTTCTATCAACCCTGCTGCCTGTGGGTTATAGCAGAGACGGAACCTCCATTCACTGTCATGTTCTTTTGCCCAGTCTTGCATGCCATGACCCTTAAAATGTGACCCCTAACCACTGTCTGTTCCATGAGAGTGGCTGTATATGGTACTTAGCTTCTGTAATGCCCTAATGGGGGTAGCCTAGTTTGCTTGGCAACAGGGGAAAGCTTGGGTTAGGACAGACATGGTGTCCACACAAATCAAGACATACTTAAAAACCTCATTTGGAGGGAATGGGCCAATATAATCAATTTGCCAATCCTTCACAAGTTGGAAGTTCTGGTGGATGGCCCCAGATTCCTTTGGCAGTTGCCTTGGGCATTGTTTAGAACACAAAGGACACGCTATAATTACATTAACCAACTCACTGTATATAAAGGGCAATTCAGCATCCTTGGCAATATGTCATCCTATCTGGGTTCTATGGTAGCCATTCTTTCTACATATCTGATCTGCTATATCTACTGAAGGGTCGGTTGCTAAGGCTTATATCTGGTTTAGGGCATCAGCTTCCTGATTGCCAGGAGGTTTTGGTGCCTTGTGAGCCAGAATATTGAAAACTGTGAGGCATCCTCAGACTCTTGCAGGTGAACCCAAATGTCTTTCCATATATCCTGACCCACAAGGGCTTATTTATGATCATCCATTTCTCAATAGGAAGGGACCTTTTTACCGTGACATGTTGTTTCTAAAGCTTTCTGGTCATATCTGAATCTATGCTTATTTGTATTTATTCAATGTTTTAAATTGGAGTGTAGTTGATTTGCAATGTTATATTAGTTTCAAGTGTACAACATAGTGATTCAATATTTTTATAGATTACACTCCATTTAAAGTTATTATAAAATATTTACTATAATCCCTGTACTGTACAATATATCCTTGTAACTTATTTATTTTATACATAGTAGTTTCAAACTCTTAATCCCCTACCCCTATATTGCCCCTCCCACCTTCACTCTCCCCACTGGTAACCACTAGTTTGTTCTCTATATCTGTGAGTCTGTTTCTGTTTTGTTATATTCATGATTGTTTGATTTTTTAGATTTCACACATAGGTGATAACATATTGTATTTGTCTTTCTCTGTCTGACTTATTTCACTAAGCATAATCCCTCTAGGTCCATCCAGGTTGTTGCAAATGGCAGAATTTCATTCATTTTTAGGGCTAAGGGGTTAATATTCAAAATGTATAAGGAACTCCTACAACTCAATATAAAAAATAATAACAATAACCTGAATAGAAGAATAGGCAAAAGATTTGATGAGATATTCCTCCAAAGACACACAAATGGCCACCATTAAATAATAGGTGTGCAGTGTCACTAATCATCAGGGAAATGCAAATCAAAACATAATGACATATCATTTCACACCAGTTAGGATGGCTATTAATAAAAAACAAACAAACGAAAAATGATAACCATGTGTGTCAGGGATGTGAAGAAACTGGAACTCTTATACACTGTTGGTAGGAATGTAATACGGTGCAACCACTATGGAAAACAGTGTGGAGGTTCCTCAAGAAATTAAAAATAAAACTATCATATGATCCAACCATCCCATTTCTGGATACATATATGAAAAAAAAAATTGGAATCAGTGTCTCAAGGAGACATCTGTACTTCCATAGCCATCATATCATTATTTACAATAGCCAAGGTATCAGAGCAACCCAAGTGTTCATTGATAGATGAATGAATAAAGAAGATGTGATATACTCTGCATACGGTGGAGTATTATTCAGCCTTAAAAAGAAGGAAATCCTGTCATTTGCAGCAACATGGATGAACCTGAAGGACATTATTGCAAGTGAAATAAGGCAGTCACAGGACAAATACTGCATGATTCCACTTATACAATATTAGGTATTTAAAATAGTTAAAATCGTAGAAGTAGAGAATAGAATTGTGATTGTCAGGGTCTGGGGGAAGGGAAATGGAAGTTATTTAATGGGTACACAGTTTCAGTTATGCAAAATGAGTAAGTTCTAGAGATCTGCTGTACAATATTGTATCTGTAGCTGACAACACTGTATTATGCACTTAAATGTTAAGAGGATAGATCTCATGTTATATTTGTACCACAGAAATATTTAGAAGAGGGGGTGTGTATTAGTCATGGCTCTCTAGAGAAACAGAACCAATAGGATATATAAAGTTATGGAAGAGGAGATTTATTATGGGAATTAGCTCATGAAATTATGGAGGCTCAGGATATGCCATCTGCAAGCTGGAGAACCAGAAAAGCTAGTGGTATAATTCAGTCTAAGTCTAAAGGCCTGAAAACCACAGGAGCCTATGGTGTAACTCCTTGTCTGAAGGCCCAAGATCAGGACCTCTAAAGTCCAGGATCAGGAGAAGATGGGCATTCCAGCCCAAGAAGAGAGAAAAAGAATTTGCCTTTTCTTTTTTGTTTTATTCAGGCCCTCAATGGATTGAATGATGCCTGCCCACATTGACAAGGGAGGATCTTCTTTACTCAGTTGACTGATTAAAATGCTAATCTCTTCCAGAATCACCCTCACAGACACACCCAGAAATAATGTTTCACCAGATATCTGGGCATCCTTAGTGCAATGAATTGACGCATAAAATTAACCATCACGAGACAACAAGGGAACCTTGGAGGTGATGGCTATGTCTGTTACCTTGATTGTGGTGATTGTTTCACAGGTGTATGCATGTGTCCCAACTCATCCAATTATATACACTAAATATATGCAGTCCTTGGTATATCAATTATATCTCAATAAAGCTGTTTAAAATTTTAAAAGGCAGTATTGGCGAGGAAGAAAGCAACAAATGACCAAACAACCTGAATAGGTAATTCACTAAAGAGGATTATGTATGTCAAATAACCCTATAATAAAGATTTTAAATTAATTAGTCATTAGGAGAATGTATAATTAAAAGCATGAGACATTTACCATTTGCACACCTATTAGAAAGGCCAAAAAAATTCTGCTAGTGTTAATTATAGACAAGGGTGAGGAGCAGGTGGAACTCTCATAAGTTCCTGATGGGAAGCAAAATGGTACAACCACCTCTGGAAAACATTTAGACAGTTTTTATAAATTTTAACATTCACTTACCGTATGACCCAGAAATCGACTCCTGGGTATTAATCCTATAAAAAGGAAAACTTATGTCATGCAACAAACCCATACATAAAAAATTTATAGCATAGCTCTAGTTGTAATTGCCAAAACTGGAAACAATCCAAATATCCTTTAATGAATAAATGGATAAACAAACTCTGGTACATCTACAATGGAAGACGATTCTGAAATAAAAAGGAGTGGGATATTAATATATGCAACAAAACTTGAATGAATCTCAAAGAGATTATTTTGATGAAAAAAAGTACCTGTTTCAAAAGGTTATATATTTATGATTCCATTTATATGACCTTCTCAAAAAAATAAAACTGTAGAGGATTAGAATACAGGTCAGCAGTTGCCAAGGTTAGGGTTGGGGGAAAGGTGAGACTATAAAGGGATAACCTGAAGTAGCTTTTGGAACGATGGAACTGCTCTTTGTCCCCATTTGTAGTATACATGATTCTATTACAGGTGCTAAAATTCATAGAATGATAAATAAATCAGTTTCACTCAACAATAATTTAAATAATTACTGAGAGAAGTATCGTATTTTATTCAAATGATAACCAGTGTTAACATCCTCACGTATAGTGGGGTGCTAACTACAACAGAATGATGCATATTTTATTTCAGGTAAGTCAGGATGTGTTTAAGGGAAATTTCAAAACTGCCTTGATAGCATCATGTCAGTGAGGGAAGAGGGGGAGACCTAAAATTACCAGGTCAGGCAAGCACTGTAACAGAACATATTTACCAAGACAGGCTTGTATAATTAACTAAACCATTTGAACTGAGTCTTGCGGTATTAGTAGGTGTTGACCAAATTAGGACCAATTATGTCTGGATCTTAAGTTTGTAGAAAGATGTAGGAATCACATGGGATCTTGAATGGGGAAAGATCTCAGTTCAAGAGCTGAGTTTTCAGGGCAGAAGAATGTTTGATTTTATCTTGAGGTGAGTAGGGAACTGCTGAACATTCTTAGGCTAAAACTACATCCTCCACTGATTCCTAAATAGCTGTAAAACAGAACAGAACAACAACAACAAAAAACCCTTAATTTAGCAAAGCCTGAAGTATTGCCAGATCCTTTCAAAAGATTTTACATGTTATTGACCTGAATTTTTTATTTTATCTCTAACACAAATCCAGGTAATCTTCTGAATTTGTTCTGAATGTACTGGTTTTGCTAGTATCTTGTCTTTGAGAAATAAAAAGAAAGCTAGAAGCATTAATAACACATTAAAAGAGAGTAAATGAAAAAGAAATTGCTTTATATTTCTATCTATTTCGTAAACAAGTACTAGCATGTATCATGTATCCAGCAAGTGTTAGGTAATGGAAATTTAAAACTAAAAAGCATATAACAGACACGGAGACAAGGTATCTGCCCTCAAAGGGCTCTCTTTTCCATGAATGATATAGATATCAAGAGGTAAACCTATGATTATAGTATACTACAGTTTGGGTTATGGCAAAATTATTCACAAAAATCTGTGGAATCACAGAAAAGGGGTCCCAAATATAGCCTTAAAATGTTTCTGAGTCCTGGGAGATGAGTAGGAGTGAGCTAGCTAGTATATCACAGGAAGGAACTACGTGAGAAACAGGAAACAGGGTTGATAATGGAACTTGTGTTTCGTGTCAGAGAGAGTAAACCTGATGCTTTGATTCTGTCTTTGATTAGTTCTGAAACATAATCAAAATTTTCTTTGGAAATCCAGTAAGCAAAACCAGGTTTAAAACTGCAGTTTTCTAGTTGTGTGTGTGTGTGTGTGTGTGTGCATGTAGGTGGGTGGGGGTTTGAGGGAAAGGGAGACTGGCACAACTGAAGGTCTGTCTTCAACTACTTTTCTGGCTGGTCCTCCCTGAGGATCCTCCCTAGCCAAAATTTGAAAAACATTGGTATAATAATTGGGTAGTAACTAAGGGACTTTCAGAAGAGGCACGATAAGATCATATTTAGAACTTGGAGTGAAAAATATACATACCTTCAGTCAGTATCCTCAGAAGAACAAAAATTAAAAGCACCCTCTTTGATTAAAGTGATCACCAATATATACCATTGTCATACATGGTAGGCATGTGGCTATGACAAAATGAGACCCTTTTCATTTTTAGGTACAGTATGGAATGCTTAAGGGAAATTTTTCCACTGCCTTAGTCACAGCATGGCAATGCAGAAGAGAGATGACCCAAAATCATTGACAGGAACATACTTGATCAGAACATATGGAGCAAAACAAGTTTTTTAAATAATAAAAAATTTCAATTTTTTTTTAAAAGGAGAAATCAGCTATTTCTAACATCTCTAGATCAGAATTTCTCTGTGTTCTGCAGGAATATTCATATATAGCAAGTTCCCCAGGGATATTCATACACATTAGAGTTTGATGATCTCTGTGTCTAGACTGTCACCTGGATGATAGCTCAGTCTTGGCCTTACACATTCAAACATTGGGTACACCTCTTACAGCACTGAATGGAAGAAGAGATTTGAGGAATGCTTGTAGATTTAAATGTTACTGATAAGGAAAATGAGATAGAATTTATCAGGCTTATCCGAAGTCACATAGTCCTTCACAGGCCTCCTGAGAATCAAGCTAGTTACTTTACTTGATACAATATCCAGGAGCTTCACTAATATTCTTATTTCATCTCCCTAACACAGCCCCTGCCTGGATTCCCAAGTGGACATTTCATGTCTCTCATGCACAGGATATACACCTCAAAGAGAAGACCACTTTTAACAAGTAACAAATACTGAATGCAGGTGTTTCTTTTTTTTAATATTTATTTTATTTTATTATTTATTTTATTTTTATGGCTGTGTCTGGTCTTAGTTGTGGCACTCAGGATCTTCATTGAGGTATACAGGATCTTTCGTTGCAGCACACGGGCTCTTCGTTGCTGTTCACAGGATTCTCTCTAGTCGTGGCATGAGGGTTTTCTCTCTCTAGTTGCGGTATGCGGGTTCCAGAGCACGTGGGCTCTCTAGTGAGGCGCGAGGGCTTAGTTGCCCCGTGGCATGTGGGATCTTAGTTCCTTGACCAGGATTGAGCCCCGGCACCTGCATTGGAAGGCCGGATTCTTTACCACTGGACCACCAAGGAAGTCCCAGGCTGCAGGTGTTTCAATTCCACTGGCTGTTGGGAAAAACATTTGAGGATAGTAAGGTGTATATGAGGGCGTGTCAAGGAAACTGAAATCACTGATGCTCCCAAATTATCATTTTGCCAACAGTTTCAAGTTCTGTTCACACTAATTTCTGACTGCAACTAAAGTCCAAAACAATCATTTTGAGTTTCACATTATCCTTTCTTTTGGTCTCTTGAGGACATGCTAAGAATTTGTGAAAATGGCATTAGTCAGATGTCAGGAAGAAGCAGGGAAATCTAAAGAGGTGAATCTAAAGGATTTGAAACATGTAATCAAGAAATGTTTCGTTTGTTTGTTTGTTTAAGTGAGTTGACTTTTTATGTGCAAATTTGGATCAGGAAATCCCATTTATGCCCTAATGAGGCTGTGAAGCTCCTTGGAGCTCTCCTCAGCCATTGGGCATTTGGCCTCCTTTAACTGAGAGTGAGCTCTGAGGTTTCTTCTGATTCAAGTCAGATTGGCAGTGTCCTCAGAAAAAACCCTGACCTGTTGGAGCAGGGTGATAAATAATTAAGATGTTGGGAGGGATATGGTGACTCTCACCTGGCTTGATCCCTTCAGATATCAGGAGGCTTTCCAGACTCTGAGACTCTGAGAGAAGATTCTTAGCTGATGACTTACACCTAGGAGAGAATCAGTAGAAAGTAAAGCAGTTATACTCATTGTGTAACTTAATGACACAGTGTAATGTGTTTGCTAAGTGGATGTGAGTATATGTGGGCTCTTAAAGCAAGGTTATGGATCTGAAGAAAGCAATAACCAAATTCTAAAACATTTATGAATATTTAACAAGCTAATATTAAACAGACTTTTAAGAAGTTTCAAGCAACTTCATGTAATAAATGGAGTTAACCAGAAAGAAACAGCAGCTCCAAGGAATATCAGTCCAATCAATTTTTTCCTCATTTGTAATAATTTATTTGTAATTATTCTCCGAGACACTGTGAACATATGTGTTTATTTCTGTTTTGATGTATTGAAACTCATTACCATGGGGCTTTTTCTAAATATCTGAAATATATAAATTGCAGACATAACAATATTGTTTATAATTGACTTTTATTTTACTCTTTTTTTTTTTTTTTTTGCACCCAAGTCTTAGTAAGTTCTAATCTCAGCATCTGTTGATAATTGTTGTGCTTCTGTTAGTGGGGACAGAGGAGATCCCAGGGTTTATAACTCTCCATCTGTGCTGAAAAGTTAACATTTACTTCATAATATTGTTTCTAACATATGTATATCACATAAACACCTTGCAGGATAATGTGACCTTCTGATGTATTGATAGCATTCACTATTGCTGATTGTATCATGGAGTGTTGATACCATATACTTGCTGTATGACAAACTGAGATTTTTGCTTTTAAATTTAATCCATAAGTAAAGGAAATACTATACAATTATTTTAAAGTTTTTTTAAATTTTGGAAAAATTTATCATTCTAATGATTTTTAGGTGTACAGTTCAGTGGCTTTAATCACACTCACATTGCTATGCAGCCATTACCACCATCCATCTCCAGTACTTTTCATCTTGCAAAACTGAAACTCTGTACCCATTAAAAAATAACTCCTCATTCCTCTCTCTCCTCTGACTCTGGCAACCACCATTCTACTTTCTGTCTCTGTGAATTTGACTCTTCCAGATACCTAATGTAATGGAATCTATGCAGTAATTGTCCTTTGTGACTGGCTTATTTCAGTTTGCACAGTGTCATGTATTTTGTAGTATGTAATCAGAATGGCATTTGTTTTATGGTTAAATATATAAAATATAAAATAAAAAATAAATAATATAAAATATTTTATGCATATTCCACAGTTTAATCTATTCATCCATAGGTGGATATTTGGTTGTTTCCATTCTTTTGACTAATGTGAACAATGCTGCTATGAACATGGGTGTACAAACATCTGCCTCAAGTCCCTGCTTTCAATTCTGTCAGGTATATACCCAGAAATGAAATTGCTGGAACATATGGTAATTCAATGTTTAATTTCTTCAGGCACTGTTACACTATTTTCTGAAGCTGCTGCCCCATGTTGCCGTTCCTACCAGCAATGTACAAGGGTTTTAATTTCTCCACAGCCTTGTCAACACTTGCTATTTTCTGGGTTTGTGCGTGTGCGTGTGTGTGTGTGGTGTGTGGTGCGTGTGTTTACTAATAATCATCCTAATGGTATATAGTATTATTTCATTGTGGTTTTAATTTGTATTCTCTAATGATTAGTGATGTTGAGCCAGTTTTTAATTGTAATTGTGTCCATTTGTATCTCTTCTTTAGAGAAATGTCTATTCAGATTTTTTGCCCATTTTTATATCAGGTTGTTTCTTTTTTATGAATAATTTGTGTTCTTAAAATGAATTTTTTTTTTGTTTTAGTTTTCTTAAATGCATGGTTTTGGACTTTATTCAAGTTGTTCTTAACAGCAACAAATGAGACTTCCCTACATAAATTTTCATTGATTGTCTACTTGCATCTTTCATCATGGGATAAACATATTTTACTACATGCACAGACATATTTTAAGCTGAACTGATGTCTGCAGATTCATGAAATAATGGTCAAAAAGACCAATCCAGTTACCTCTTATAATCCATAATTTCTCCAAAGGAGGTAAAAGAAAACTAGTAGTTATTAGTTGTGTCTTACAAAAAATAAAGAGTTGACATAAATGAATTTACCTTAGAAATAATAGAGCTGAATTTGGTTGAAGATGGTTCACTAAATGCAATTAGCAGCAACCAGACCCATAGAAACTGCTATCTTTGACATCTCCAATAAGATATCCATCTGAAAAGCAGTACATCTAAACAGAATGTATCCTTCCACTCTAAAACCTCCCATTCACTTAAACCCTCCTTCCAAGCAATATTACTACCCCCGACTCATGGACTCAACTCAAATCTTGGCAGACATCTTAGACTCTTCTGCACTCTCTCTCATCCTCCTCAACCATCTAAGTATAAATTCTACCCCACAAGTCGCTCACAAATTACTTTTTCATCCCTTTTGATATTTCCATGTCCCAGATCATGGTGACTGGTGCATTGGAGGAATTTCATCTCTTGATTTCATTTTGTCTCTCATCAGCTCATTCCTACATCACAAATCTTTCTAAAATACAAAACTGCTAATGTGTCCTCTTATCTAACACTTTTTTATGAGGTTCTCAGTGCCCTTAGGATTAGGTCAAAAGTTCTGATTTAGCTAGAAAGGAGTATTATGACTGCACCATGGATTTTAAATCTCTGCATATTCTTCTTTTCTCTTCCTCCCACACTTCAGCTCACTTAAGTTCCCTAAACACAAATTCTCAGTTCTGTGACTTTGCACAGATTGTCTCCTGTGCCCGGGGTACCCTTTACCTTTTCATCTTTGCAAATCTGACTTCTATTTCTATGTCAGTTGGCAATTTAGAAGAAATTCCTTGGTTATCTTTCCTTGATCCCCAAATCTGAATAGAATGTTTCCACTCTCTGCTTTCATGCACCCCATGATTTCCCTAAGGTCATTTATCACATGCTGTTATAATATCCTTTTATTCATCTATACCTCCACCAGACTAAAATTCCTTGAGGTCAAGTAAACACGCTTGTTTTGCACGTAGTTTTAGTCAATTCCCTACCCTAAAATGTTTGGTTTTATGGGCTGAATCATGTCCTCACAAAATTTATATGTGGGAAGTCCTAGCCTTCAGTATCAGAGAATGTGTCTGTATCTGGAGATGGGGACTTTAAAGTGGTAATTAAGGTTAATGAAGTCATTTGGGTGGGCCTAAATTCAATCTAACCGATGTCCTTATAAGAAAAGGAAGAGACACCAGAGATATATGTACACAGAGGAAAAGCTAGATGTATATGAGGACACAGAAGAAAGGGGGCCACTTGTAGGCCAAAGTTAAGAGGCTTCAGGAGAAATCAAACCAACCAGCATCTTGATCTTGCACTTCCAGCCTCCAGAACTGTGAGAAATAAGTTTTTGTTGTTTAAGCCACCCAGTCTGTGGTATTTTGTTATGGCAGCTCTACAGACTAATGCACTTGATAAATGTTGACACTCAACAAAAATGTGTTAAATGAGTAAAACTTAGAAAGGTATAATCAAGGAGGATTTTCATAGATTTCTAATGAACTTTGTCCTAATTATTTTATTAACACAATCCTGTACCTACTATGAAACATTTATTCTACTATATATTTTTTTCAACTATAACAATGTTGCAGGTTGGTCATTATTACCTTCAATTTTCAGGTGAGGAAACTGAAGTTCAACAATTTTGACTGAGTTTTCTGAGGATACCTCATTCATAGTAAAGCTAAATTTCAAGCCTGTGCTACTGATTCTAAGTTCAGAACATTACTATCATAACCTAATACCTCCTAAATCATTTCTTCTAATCAAGTTTACTTTATTTGGGTTATCCTATAAATAAAGCAATAGCATTCTTTTCTTTGCATACCCACTCTTAAATATGATTTTGTGGTATATGATACTTTAGACAAACCATATAAATTAATCTTGAGAGATAAGATTTGCTCAATGTTTGGTTTACAAGGCTTGAGTCTGTAAGGCACTAATTGTCTGATTAATTTGGAAGGTTCATATTAAAATGCCAGTTTAAAAAGCATGCTTTGATTGTGAAAAGTCCTATAATTAATACATGAGAGTTTATTTTAAAATGAATTAACTATTCCTGTAGCACACATTTCAACCTTTTTCTGGCTAAATGATAAAGTTGAAAGCCTATTCAACTTAGAGTCAGAGACAACTGGTTTCATAATTCTCCTGCAAGACCTACAAGTGACATGTTTTTGATACTCATATCATCTCCCTGGTTGCCATTTCTCTTTACAGTAATGTGCACCCTAAGAATAGTAGTGAGACCAAAAAGAGTAAACTCATATAAAACCCTGACACATATTAGGTTTTCAATCAATGTTATTACTTTTACCTTTGACATGAAGGAAGAAAGATTTACTGTACACGTTATAACTGACCATCTCTTCAAATCTAGGGCCATTCAGCCACATCTAAAATTATTAGGAAAGAAGAATTGGAAATAATAAGTTTGCATAGTTTACCTAAAGCAATGTCTTACAATTAGAAGACTCTGAAGAAATATAAATACTTTGTCACTAACACTCCTTTCTTTTCCTTGCAGTACTTCCAAATGGCTGCTATCTATTTGTGATCCATTGGAAAGCTGCCTTTTCCATCACCGGGTTTATACAGTGAGAGCAGAGCTTAAGGAAATGAAAGGCAGCTGGTGCTTTGGTCAAGTCTCAGGAACTCTGTCTACAAATTACAAGGGAGAGGAACTCCACCTTTGCCAGGCCTGTAAGTTGTCTTTAAGTCTGCTTCAGCATATTCTCCCATTTGGTCCATAATCATCTCCTTTATGACTTAACAGAAGTCAGTTCTTTCTCCATCTTAAAGAAATCCTTAAAATCATGTTTCCGTTCACCATTAAACTGTTAGGGGATGATGAGAGGATGAGAATGGCCTACTGCTCTCAATAACTTACTGTTAGTAACTGCTATAGAACCAGTGCATGAATAATGGCATTCTGCAAATCTGGCATGCTCTGGTTATATTCAGTTTGCTGTCAAGTGTGTCCTGAGTTGATGGGCTCTGCCAACTTCACAGTGGAAGAAAGTGTCTTCCTCCATCTTTTTTAATAGGTTGATGAGCTTCAGCCATGCCTTCATTGTTTCTGTCGTGTTTTTAAAGAACTGGTCTATATGTTGCTTGTCTCTTACTCTAGGGGTACTTTGTTGCTTGAAAATCATGAATTTTGAACCTTTCCAAAACAAAAAAAATGCTTATCTATGCTATTACTGCTAATGCTGCCCTTTCTGTGTTGTGGCCACAAATCGTTTCTGTATTTCTGTCATAATGATAATGTCTGCCTGGTTATGTGTCCAATTAAAATATACATAGTGACTGGGTTCGTCAGAAAGATCGTAGAGTAGGAGGTCCCTGGCTATATTTCCTCACAGAAGGAGCAACTAGCAGTTATCCACAGACAAGAATGCCTTTTTGAAAATCTCAGAACCCAGGGGTGAGAGTAAAGGACACCCATGGACTAGAAAAAGACAAGCTGCATTAGAAGAGTAAGAAGAGTTGTGTCACTTTGACTGTGACAGCCCTCCCCCATGCTGACACAGCACCACACTGAGAGGGATTCTCTGGGCCTACAATTTCTCAAGTGGAGAAAGAGAGTCCAAGGTGGATATTCAGCTTCCCCAGAATCCAAGGCATTTCCTAGGAGGCCAGATTCTGTCTCACGGGGAACATGGGGGAAGTAACAGGGTTAGATCACCTGGAGTCAGCTAGGAATAAAGAAGAGAAACAGGGCTCACAGTGACCAGCACATGGATTTTCGTGGGGGCACTGCATCCCTGCTGGTAGCATCACCTGACCAGTGAGCCCATCCAGCCACTCCACTCACTCACGGAGCTGACCTGGTGTCCCTGTCCTGCCAGGGAGCATGGTTGGCAGTTCTGCCTGCCTTGGCTTCCCAACCAGCAATCCAGCCCAGTGGGAGAGCAAAGCTATTGGCCTCACCCAGGCAGGAAGCCACACCAGAGACCCTGCCCCACTGCAGAGCATAGCCTATGGCCCTAACCAGGCAAGAAGCCAAGCCAGTGATCCCAATGAAATGAGAGGCGGCCGTATGGAACCGGAGAGCCCAGACAGTGACCCCACCCAATTGTGGAGCCCAAACTCCAGCCACGCCCAAATCTGGGGTACACACACCAACCTCATTCAACCAGGGAGCTTATTCAGCAACTCTGTCAGCTTCTAGGCACAACCTGCAGTCTGCCCAAACTGGTAGCCTGGTAGCAGCCCAAACCTACAGCAGAGCACAGCCAGCAGCACCGCCTGAGCAGAGAACCTCGCCAGTGATCCTGCTCAACTGTGGGGCACAGTCTGTGGCCATAATCAATTACAGAGACCAGCCTACAGCTGTGCCTGAAGGCAGAGTCAAGCCAGCAACACCCATCTTCCAGGAAGCACAGCCTGGGGCCCCACTTGACCAGGGGTAATTATGGAGCCCAACTGTAGACCCACTCAGTTGCAGAGTACAACCAAGTGGCATCACCCTGCCAGTGAGCACTAGTAAATGAATTCAGTAAAGTTTGGCAGGATAGAAAAGCAATGTACAGAAATTAGTTTTATTTCTACACACTGACAACAAACTATCTAAAAAAGAAATTAAGAAGAAAATTCCATTCAAAATAGCATCAAACACAATGAAATACTTAGGAATAAATTTAACCTAAAGAAGTAAAAAGATCTATACACTGAAAGTATAAAACATTTATGAAGGAAATTAAATAAAGCAACAAATAAATGGAAAGATATTTCATGTTCATGGATTAGAAGAATTAATATTGTGGAAAATGCCCACACTACCCAAAAGAATCCACAGATTTAATGCTACCCCATCAAATTCCAATATCAATTCTCACAGAACTAGAAAAATAAATCCTAAAGTTTGTATGGAACCACAGAAGACCCAAATGGCCAAAGCAGTCTGAGAAGGAAGAACAAACTTGGAGGCATCACACTTCCTGATTTCAAACATGTACTACAAAGCTAAGGTATTGAAACAGTATGGTACTGGCATAAAACAGGCACATAAACTGTTGAAACAGAATAGAGAGCTCAGAAATAAACTCATTCATATATGGTCAACTAAACTTAACAAGGCATCAAGAATACACAATGGGGAAAGTATGGTCTCTTCAATAAATGGTGTCAGGAAAACTGTATATTCACATGCAAAAGAGTAAAGTCAGACCTTATCTTACATCACTCATAAATGAACTCAAAATGGATTAAAGACTCAAATGAAAGACCTGAAACCATAAAACTCCTCAAAATAACATAGGGAGAAAACTTGACATTTGTCTTGACAAAGATTTTTTGGATATGACACCAAAAGTGCAGGCAACAAAAGCAAAAATAAGCAAGTGGAATTACATCAAAGTAAAAGGCTTCTGGGGCTTCCCTGGTGGCGCAGCAGTTAAGAATCTGCCTGCCAATGCAGGGGACACGGGTTCGAGCCCTGGTCTGGGAAGATACCACATGCCGCGGAGCGGCTGGGCCCGTGAGCCACAACTACTGAGCCTGCGCGTCTGGAGCCTGTGCTCCTCAATGGGAGAGGCCGCGACAGTGAGAGGCCCGCGCACCGCGATGAAGAGTGGCCCCCACTTGCCGCAACTAGAGAAAGCCCTCACACAGAAACGAAGACCCAACACAGCCAAAAATAAATAAATAAGTAAATTAATTAATTAATTAATTTTTTTAAAAAAAGGCTTCTATACAGCAAAGGAAACCATCAACAAAAGGAAAAGGTAGCCTATGGAATGGAAGAATATATTTTCAAACCATATATCTGATAAGGGGTAATATTATATATATATATAGGAACTCCAATATCTCAGTAGCAAAAAACCCCACAAATAACCCAATTAAATATAGACTTAGGACCTGGATAAACGTTTTCACAAGGAAGACATACAGATGGTCTACAGATACATGAAAAGATGCTCAGCATCACTAATCATCATAGAAATTCAAATCAAAACCACAGTGAGATATCACTTCACGCCTGTCAGAATAGCTATTATCAAAAAGACAACAAATAACAAGTGTTGAAGAAGATGAGGAGAAAGAGAACCCTTGAGCATTTTTGGTGGGAATATAATTTGGCACAGCCATATGGAAAAGAGTAGGGAGATTCAGCAAAAAAAAACAATAGCGTTAGATATTGATACAGTCATCCCACTTCTGGATATATATCCAAAGGAAATGAAAATAGGATCTTGAAGATATGTCTGCATGCCCATGTTTATTGCAGCATTATTCACAGTAGCCAAGACATGGAAACAATGTAAGTGTTCCACTGATAGATGAACAGATAAGAAGCTGTGGTATATATATAAATATATGTAAACAATGAATATTATTCAGCTATGCGAAAGAAGGAAATCTGTAATTTGCATGACATGGATGGTCCTTGAGGGCATTATGCTAAGTGAAAATAAGTCAGACAGAGAAAGAAAAATACTGTATGATCTCACTTATATTTGAGATCTAAAAAGTTAAACTCATACGAATGGAATAGAACCGTAGTTGCCAGGGGCTAGGGTAGAAGGCAATGCGGAGATGTGGGGTCAAAGGGTACAAACTTTTATTTATGACGTGAATAAGTTCTGGGGATCGAATGCACAGCATCATGAGTTTAGTTAATTTTTACAGTATTGTAACCTGAAATCTGCAAAGAAAGAAGATCTTAAATGTTCTCAACACACACACAACGTTAACTATGTGAGGTGATGGATGTGTTACCTAACTTGAATGCGGTAATCATTTCACACTGTATACGTATATCAAATTATCATGTTGTATACCTTAAATATATGAATTTTATTTGTCAATAAACCTCAATAAAATTGGACAAAAATATATGTAGTGTTGTGGGTGGGGCTTGTTAAAAATAGTGAGAGGTGGTATACACTACCAGGAAGGCAGAATACAATTTATTTTTATAATTGGTGTTTGTCTTTTTCAGAAAATAAACAATTATTTTTGGAATTTGAAACTTCAGAAAAATAACCACAAGTAATTCATTCACAATCTATCACAGAAAACCATTTTTAATAATATAATATATCTTATGTATAATTTCCTTTTATGCATATGTCCATATATGATAACATATATGTATATATGTATGTAATTCTATATTTTATACTAACTTAATGCATAAAAATCTGAATGTTAGAAAAATTTTGTGAGCATTACTCATGATTACATAATCTTCCATCCCATAGATGTAGCTCCATCTATCTTTTTAAATCTCTATTTGGTATATATTTAGATTATTAAATATTTATAAATGAAAAAGTAGTGGGTACAGGTTGAGGTGTTTTGCTGAACCTCTAATACTCCAAGGAGAGTAGCTGCAAAATCACTGATCCTGATTGTGGTGATGGATTATTTGGGTGCAGGGAGTGTGTCTCACCTTTATAGCTCCAAGCTCTAGAAAAATTCCTGCCATGTGGTGTCAACTCAAGTTATCTGTGAAAGAATGAAATAATGAATATCTATAAATACATACTGTGACATTGCTTTCTTTCATGTTGCCATGTTTAGATAAGGATCGGAGTAGACATATAAGCTATGAAAAATCAGCAGCAGATATTTATTTAGAATACCAATGTGCAGTGACCCCTAGAGCAATATTAGTGGCTCTCACAGCATGTGCTTATGGGGCAGAGGCCAAGCCTCTGGGGCAGAGCTTCTAGATATTAGCAATTGAGAGTTAGCCAGCAATCTGAGACCTATTCTTGAAGAGATGGTAGAACTGGGTTTGATTTAGGATGAAAATGATACTCAAAGTCATGTGCATCTGTAGGCATGGTCTTGCACCAGTTGTCTTCAAACAGTAGCAATCCACAAGGATGCCATTGTACAGCAATGTGAGAATAAAACATCCAGGTCTTGGACCCTCAGCAACCTTCACCTTATCCGTGAATCCCCATAACATTTTTTTCCGTTGCTCTCATACACACATATCACTATTGGAGTCTAAGGGGCTAGTTCAAATCCAAATTTTGGCACTTACTACAGTTAAGTTGCCCATGTCTCATTTTCTTCCTCCGCATTCCAGGATTATTGAAAAGATTATGTGAAGTGATTTCTGTGATGTATCTTGTACAGTTCCAAGGAGCAAGGAGGTATATAATATATTTTCCAACACTCCCCTCATTTTAGACTTGATAACATTTGAGTTTAAGTAATTTAAAGGTAGTGATTCTTATTTAAAACAAAGCAAATAGCAAAAACAAACTGTTCGGATCCCTGAGAGTTGGCATTAGGGGCCCATTAAAATTTGTGAGCTGGGAAATTCCATAATAAAAAGTGATACTCTAGGAAATATATTTTGTCAGCATTATGAAAGGTAGATTGGAAGTGAACATGGGCCTCTAGCTTGAAGGTACAGCAGTAAAAGAAGTATTTATAAGAATACTTTGTCAAAATAGCACAAGGCTATGAAGGAAAGAATTTCAGCATCAAGGTGGCTGTGGAATTTCTTACTTTTCAGCATAAGAAGAAAGGTGTCATAAAGTTGCATATGTTTATCACTAAGAAAAATTGTTTTCATTAGTATTTATTTCAAGAAAGAAAGTATGTTGTTTTTAGATCAGATGAAGAAAGAAAAAGGAGATAAAATAACAAATTACTTTGCGGTAAAATAACTAAATATAGCATTGCCTCTGTTCACTTTTGAAACCTAAGTGAATAAGATTCGTCACTTGTAACATTGTCTTACTACTTACAAGGTACTCAGAGGACATAAAAGAGTTAATGCATTGTACCTTCTCCTAGAGTCTAGCTTGATCTCCTCCTCCTTTAACTAAGCCATAAGAATAGCCAGATCCAAAATCATCTCCAAATGAAATGTTATATGAAACTAAATAATTATACCTTCATTTAATCACATTTATTACGACTTTATCATTTATGAGGAATATACTCTACTATGTTTAGGAATAACCAACTTAATTAATACCACAGTAGTTTACAATTCTTGTAGTGGTAGAAGGGGGGAGTGCTCCTATTTCTTTTTAGAGTACCATTACTCATGAAGATGTCTTTATTTTCTCCTGGATTTTATTACTAACATTAACAGTTGGCACTCATTTTTTACAAAGAAACTCCATTTCTATCACTTCCCAAAGGTTATTATGTGCACAGTGAACAGTAAAGTATAATAGAGCTGAATTGGGATACATAATGCTATCTCTACCTATACTAAGTGACTGACTCCCACACACCAGCCTCCTCCCGTAAGATTCAAACTCCTGCAAAATTATAAATCCATTTAGTTCATGGAGTTCTTGATTGCTCACAAAGGGAGGTGTTCAGTCCATGATCCCCAAGGATTTGCAAGTGCCCCTAATTGAAGTGCTTTGAATTGTACATCGAACAGGGATAGAGAATGCAGATGCATTTGGAATGTCTTTGTATATGTTCAGTTGAAATGGGCACACATAGCATAATTGCATTATGATAGAAAAGCATTATTCCATATCAGTAGTACTAACTGGATTTTGTTTGGGGAATAAAATTAATTGCCCTGCACTTAATTTGGTCTAGAAACATGAACTAAGTAACTTTGTTTTGATTGTTTCTTGGAAGAAGATTAAAAGTAGGTAATCATTTTGAAACAAAGGCCAGTACACAAGCACAGTTGAATAAGGCATGAGTGGTGAATATGAACTCCATTCTGATGGGGGCTTTGACTATGAAATCCATTAGATTCGCTGCTTTTGTTTGAGCAGCTGTTGATCTGCAAATATATTCAGTGTAAATGTTTATGTTAAACATTTAGACACAGTGTGCAGTTTGCATTGTTTCAATCCAATAAAAAAAAAAAAAGTATCCTTAGTCACCAGGTTTCCCATCTATTTGCTTTATAACAGATCCAAATACATTGTCATGAAGTTTTTTGGTTTTGGGTTTTTTTTTCCCCCAAATGAGCATTGCTTAGCCACATACAAAAGAAACTGACTCAAGTCTTTTAGTGAATTGTTGGCAAGTTATCTTTCTGAAATGAAATTAAACTTTAGAAACATTTTCCTAGACATTAAATCCAAGAGCCATTCACTCTTCTCAGAGGTGCCTCCCAATGATATAGGAAAGTGAAGATTGTCTGGAATTTACTCCAAAGAGAGATACTTAAGAGGAACTCCCTAAATAATATGTCATTGGTTAGTAAAATGACTTTCATGGTTTAAGTGTATTTTAGTTGTCTATTTTCAGTAGAATATATGTTGGCTCAGTACTGGTGATTTCCTTCATATCGAAGATGTATATGGCATGGACCAGAAAAGAAATCTATACCTAAAGACTCATGTCAGTCACTTTTTTATTTTTAAAGTCCTCTATCACTTTAAGTATCCACAGTACCTGTCAGAATAGTAACCTTAGAGTTTGTTCAACCAATGAAATTTATCAAGACTTCATTTGGACTCTCCACTATAGCAAGCTTGGTTTGGGAGTCAGACAGAAGCTGTGTAAACCTTGTGCTATTGTACCTCTCTGAATTTCACTTGAACCACTCTTGAAAATAGAGGGAGTAACATCTACCATACAGGCTTACCCTGCGGTTTGAATGGAACATTGTAATTGACATCACTAGGAGTGATGTCTGCATACAGCAGGCAAATAATACATAATGCTTCTTTCTTTAGCCATTCTTAGCATAATCTGGGAGAAAGGCTTGGCCCTGAGTTCCTGTAATTTTCTACAACCATTGCCACTGAGAGGATAGCACTATTTGTTTTGGGGGCAAACCAATAGACTGGAAATAGATTATCATTAAAAAAATAATAAGCAAACCTGGAGTCGACTGCAAAAGGGGCAAAAGCACATGATGCTTTATTTTGCTTTTTGTCACCTTCTATTGTACCATATGACAGCTGGGGCAGAAATATCCGGTACAGGAGCAAATGATTTTTCAAAGGCCACCAGGTCTGTGGAAGAACAACTTGCTGCACTTAGCTGCTTGAAACACAACTCTGACTTTATTCCCTATTGATCCTGACATGGACCTTGGGCAACACGCAGAGGGAGGGAGGGTTGGTTGGGGAACTGAATGTGCCCCTTTGGTCTTCTTTATCTATTTTCAGATTATCACTTCCCAGACCCTTGGTACAAGCCTCTCTTTTATTGTTTGCTTTCTAGTTTCTGTAAGTGCTTCTTATTGTGTGTATCATAAGGATCCCATAAGCTAAATGAATGACTTCTTAGACAAAACTGTTTCTCAAAAATTATTTGAATGGTATCACTGATGTAATAAACCTTTTAACTCTGTCTTCAATAACTACATGTTTCTTCATATTTCTCTGTAGAAGCCTCCATAAACAGATAGGTTTAATAGAGGTCAAATGAATAGAAATTAGGATTTTAACCTTATTATTGAATTAATGGTATATCCCCAGTACTACCATTGGAGAAGCACTTGCAAAGAGTAATCAGATGAACAGGTTTAGGAGATAATGTTAGTAATACCTGGCATTTTTATTACACCTCATCTTTGCACAGTGCATTCAAGGTGCCTTATATCATTTGATTATTGTTTCATTTCAGTGTGTCAAGGGTTGTGCCCTAGATCCCACAACCCATTTGCCTTGCAGGGAAGAAAACTGTAGCTCTTTGTGTTTTGGCTCAGCCTAACTTAGAGATTTTTCTCAAGAGAGGATGTTAAAAATAAATTGAATTGGTACAGAACTATGAGAGAGAATATTAAAAGGGAATTAATTTAGTCTAGGGTTTTAGAAGAAGCATCCCTGAGGTAGCACAGGCTGAAACATGAAGGATGCTAAACGGTTAACTGTGTAGGAGGTGGGATGGGAGGAGGGCATGCTTAGATTAGGAAACAGCAGTGAGGGACAAATAAGAGGAGCAAGGGGCACTGGAGGGACTGAATGACATGGAGCAGGTGCTGAGGAGAGTGAGCTAGAGAGTGATTGAGAGTAACAGGGGGGAGAGAGAGAGAGGGAGAGAGAACTATTGAGTGAGATAACAAGAGTCAGTGATGAGAAGCTGAAATATAAGAGATGAAGAGGAGAGGAAAGGAGAAGAATGAAAGGTATGAGAGAAGAGGAAGGAAGGAAGGGAGGGAGGAAGGAAGGAAGAAGGGAGGGAGGGAGGTAAATAGGAATAGGGTTGACGTGAGAAAGAGTAAGGGATTTGGGGCTAGAACACTGAGCATTTGAAGCCATTTCAGATTTTGGACATTCTGTAAGGGTTGTGTAAAACACTTGGAGTGTTAAAGATGACAGTGACTGGCATCATCAAATTTGGAAAGTGTGGTTACATAAAGGAAAGATGATGACTCTTCCCTTCAGAAATTTGAAATCTAATGGAGAGAAGAAGAAGCAGAGAAAGGTATAACAAAAACAGCATAAATAACATGATATAATTAAGTAAATGGTGATATCATGCATTATAGAAAGAAAACCAATACTAACCTGAAGGAGGCCATGTAACATGCATTAATATCTGATATGAGTCTTAAAGAATGAATAACTGTTGGAGGAAAAAGAAGCACATATGTTCCAGGCAGAGGAAATAACATACAGAGAGGTGCAAGATAACAAGGCTTACTGAGGGACCTGCAACTAGACGGGGATAGAAAACATACAGAGTGTGGGGGAGAGATGAGAGGTGTGTTGGAGAAATGGGCAGGGGGAGGTCCTAAGGACCTTGTGATAAAAAATGAGAAGTTTGATGAAAAGATGCTCAACATCTTTAGTCATTTAGGAAATGCAAATTAAAAGTGAAATGAGGGACTTCCTTGGTGGTCCAGTGGTTAGCACTCCGTGCTTCCACTGCAGGGGGCATGGGTTCGATCCCTGGTGGGGGAAATAAAATCCCACATGCTGCACGCATGGCGCGGCCAAAAAACAAAAAAAGTGAAATCAGATACCACTTCACACACACTAGGATGGTTATCATAGGAAAAAAATACAGAAAATAGAAGTATTGGAGAGGATGTAGAGACAATAGAATACTTGTACATTTCTTATAGGAATATAAAATGGTTCATCTGCCGTGGAAAACAGTTTGGTAGTTCCTCAAAAATATAAACATAAACCGACCATATAACCCAGCAATTCCAATCCTAGGTGTATACTCAAAAGAATTAAATGCAGGTACTCAAACAAATAGGTGTATACACATGTTTACAGCAGTGCTATTCACAGTAGCCAAAAGGTGGGAACAACTCAAATGTCCATCAACAGATGAATAGATAAACTAATTGTGGCTTGTACTTGCAGTGGATTATTATTCAGCCATAAAAAGGAATGACATAACTGATACATGCTACAGTATGGATAAACCCCCAAAATATTATGCCAAGTAAAAGAAGCCAGACGCAAAAGGTCACATGCAGTATGATTCTATTTATATGAAAGATCCATAAAAGTTTAAATCCATAGAGTCAGGAAGCAGATTGGTGTTTGCTAGGGGCTGGGGTAAGGAGAGAAATGGGAAGTAATTGCTTAATGGGTTTGGGGTTTTTGAGGGGCTGGTGGTGAAAATATTTTGAAACTAGATAGAGGTGGTGTTTGCACAGTACTGAGAATGTACTAAATGCCACTAAATTATTTGCTTTAAAATGGCTTATTTTATGGTTTGTGAATTTCCCCTCAATAGAAATGAGAAGTTTAAACTTCATTCTTAAGGTTATAGGGACCTCTGAAAGAAAGAAAGAATAAAGAAAAATGAAGAAAGAGAAGACTATAGGGAGGAAGAAATGAAAGGAGAGAGGGAGGGAGGGAGGAAAGAGGAAAAGAAAAAAAGACAGCAAATCACACATGTTGTTTTTGAAAAGTGACTACTGACAAAATAGTCTTGGAGGGAAGACAATGTCTTTGTGTTCCCAGGTTTAGATTTCCTGGAGACAGGTCTGAGAAGAGTCTGAATCTGAAATGTATATTTGGAAGTCATTAGTTTGTGGTTAGCTGTTTAAATCTTACAATCAAAAGAGCTGTCCCTTTCAAAATGACGTCATGAGGAACAGTTCAAGTCTACATTTTCTGACTAGCCCTCAGGTCTTATAATTATTTTTAGGCTAAAAGTTTTAGAGAAAAATGTAAGAGCAAAACTCAGAGAAATATCCTCAGGGAGGTCACATTGTATAAAGCATCTCTGCTGAGAGCCAGGTTTCATGGAGTTAGAACACAGCAGAGTCAGTTATCCAAAGATTTATGAGCAAATTTTTCTGACTTATAAAGATAGGACATAGTCCAACAACAAAATTTTATGTTTTATTCCCAAACTTTAAAGTGTGCATGCATGTGTGTGTGTGTGTGTGTATTTTTTCCTTAAAGACATTGATTCTAAGGCTTGGCAGGGACTGTTAATTTTGTAATGCTGAATTCTGTTATTTGCTTAATATCCTGGGGCAATATGACTGAGGAGTGTTTCCTGACATTTGGGGTACAGATCACGTAAACTGAAAGATCAGCTCACACTAAGCAATTGACATGTCGAGATGGAACATGTCGAGATGTCATGATTTCCACTGGCCAGATTTTATTCAAATAGTGCTGGGAATAAAGAGACTAGGCAAGGTAATCTTACCTAAACATCTTCTCTTCCCTGGGTCTCATTCATGTCTTTATTTGTCTTTCATGAGTATGTTGAACATGGTAAATAGATAGTTCTCTAACTTATTTTGCTTAGGAATCAGTAAGGGAAAGTTTAAAAATGCAAATTCTTGAGTCCCATACAAATGTATTCTGACCCAGTAGTACTTGATCTTGATGCTATTAGCATGAGAAATAGTGGAAAAGGTAAAGTTTAAGGTACCTTTCTGCTCAAGTATTCTATAGTTCAATAATTTTATTTCACTTCCTATGGCAAGAGTATCTTTACCAGACACGATGAGTCACACCCATGGAATTTTTTGGACATGACCGATTATATACATAGTCATGTTGATTTCCTCTTCAAACAAAATATATTTGCAGTGTCTTTTCTTTATTCACACTGTAAAAAACATAAAAGGCCTAGAAGAAAGTAGTGGATTAGATTAAAACCCTAAAACTTGAGGGTTTTGAGTTAAAATTTTTATAGCTAGGTTTATTTCATCTCTCATATATTAAGCTATCATTTATTTAGCACCTGTAGTAAGCCAGACACTAGCATAGCGGTGATTCAGGATAGTAGAGCATTGTTCATGATCTTCATGGTCAAAGTTCATGATCAAAGTTAGACAACTTTGTGAAAGGTATAGTTGCATTAAAATGAAATAAATGTAATTAACAAAAAATATAATAATTCATGTAATAGAGAAATAGTACCTGAGAGGACTAAGAGTACCTGAGAGTATCTTTTTAAATATACTAAGCAGTTTTAATAACAGTATTTAGGCATGTGAAAGATTTTATTTAGTTAAGGACAGACATTCGGACGATGGCACAGTGAATATTAGCTGAATTTGGATAGATCAGAGGAGATATATTTGGAAAGATCTACACTTTGTATTTAAATGTTATGTACTAGAATTTGTGCATGTGAATAAATGCTTCTGTAAGACCTGCAAGATGGACAATCAAACAACCTGGTATTTAACATCAAGCATGTAATTGAATCTAAGCAGTAAATTCCCGACTCAGCTTGGGGCAGCTAGCTGACTAGGAAACGGGAAGTAAAATGTCCATTGCCAAGGGAAAATAGCAGATATTGAAGGGTGTCTGAACACCCAAAGTGTTGATGCCCTCCCATAATTCACCTGTATAGGATGGTGCAATCCACATAAGACAGAAAAAAATGATAAATAGTATTAATTGAGGGTCACACTATGGCAGGCACTGTTTTTGAGTGCTGTATATATCATATCTAATGTGATCTTCAAAACTACATTGTGAAGTAGGTGCCATAGTTGTATGTGATTTACTGCTCCGAAACCGGGTTTAAAGAGGCTAAGTGTTTTGTCCAAGGTCATATAGCTTCTAGCAGAACCAGACATAACCTACTTTTATTTAATAATAAATTCTTGGTTCCTTGCCTTGACCGTCACCTAATACTGCCTTCTAACAAGCAATGGAACCCTACAGACCTAGCATAGTTACAGATGTTGCATCTCTTCACCATTGTTTTTTAATTAATTAATTTATTTATTTATTTTTGGCTGTGTTGGGTCTTCGTTTCTGTGCGAGGGCTTTCTCTAGTTGTGGCAAGTGGGGGCCACTCTTCATCGCGGTGCGCGGGCCTCTCACTATCGTGACCTCTCTTGTTGCGCAGCACAGGCTCCAGACGCGCAGGCTCAGTAGTTGTGGCTCACGGGCCTAGTTGCTCCGCGGCATGTGGGATCCTCCCAGACCAGGGCTCGGACCCGTGTCCCCTGCATTAGCAGGCAGACTCCCAACCACTGCGCCACCAGAGAAGCCCTCTTCACCATTTTTAAGCTTCTCATCAATTTAGGGAAAGAAACCATGTTAGAAAAGAGAGCAAGCTAATTAATAGTTTTCTCATTTCAGACAAAGACAGGACCATTAGGGTCTTCCACTTGTACTCAGAACCCCAGTACCCTTCTGAATGTTCCATCTATCAATTCACAGCGTGAAAACAAACAAAATTATAATCTTTGAAGGAAAGGTAAATCCAGCCAGGAGGTTGATTTTTTTTTTTTTTTAAAGAAATTCACGGTCTTTTATTTATTTATTTATTTATTTATGACTGTGTTGAGTCTTTGTTTCTGTGCGAGGGCTTTCTCTAGTTGCGGCAAGTGGGGACCACTCTTCATCGCGGTGCGCGGGCCTCTCACCATCGCAGCCTCTCTTGTTGCGGAGCACAGGCTCCAGACGCGCAAGCTCAGTAATTGTGGCTCACGGGCCCAGTTGCTCCGTGGCATGTGGGATCTTCCCAGACCAGGGCTCGAACCCGTGTCCCCTGCATTGGCAGGCAGATTCTCAACCACTGCGCCACCAGGGAAGCCCAAGGTTGATGTTTTTTAAATGAGCAGAATTTGCTGAGCTAGCCTAGAGAAAACTCCACGTTATTAGACAGTTAAAGCTGCAAAGAAGAAAATTGTAGCATCCGTACAAGTGTCCTAGTTAGAAGATGTCTTTAAACTAGAGGAAAGCTGTTCAGCTCCCAGACCCAGAGGCTGGCAATAGTTCAAGAAACTCACTCCCCCTCCACACAGACATGATGGCTATGGGGTAATGCAGCATACAGAATTATATGCTTTTCAGCCAAACTTTCTCATTTAGAGATCACTCTCGTAGCCTGACCCATTGCTACTATAAGAGAAAAAAAAACCCAGAAAATGATTTATTGTATTTCTTCACAATGCATGTTTCGTAACAGCTCTGTTATCATGAATATTACTGCTACAAATAAAATTTTTAAATCTTTACAAAGATAATGTTGAGAGGGAGAACAAATCTATGGATGACAGGTTGATTGTGTCAAATTAAGAGTTAACTATAGTTGACATATTTCAGAACTTCTTTAGAGATTGAAAAGACTTGAAAGAACACCTAGTCATATGCCCCCATTTTATAGCTGGAGATCACAGAAGATGAATAACTTTGTCAAAGTCATTGAGAAAATTGATGCCAGAGTCTCAATTAAAATCCATATTTTCTTTTTTTTTTTTTAGCATTCAACAGTTTTGAAAGTTTTATTTATTTTTTAAAATTTTTATTGGAGTATAGTTGCTTTACAATGTTGTGTTAGTTTCTGCTGTGCAGCAAAAATCAATTAGTTATACATACATCCACTCTTTTTTAGATTTCCTTCCCATTTGCGTCACCACAGATCACTGAGTAGAGTAAAACAATAGGTTCTCATTAGTTATCTATTTTATACATAGTAGTGTATATATGTCAATCCCAGTCTCCCAATTTGGCACCCCCCTTCCCCCTTGGTAACCATAAGTTTGTTCTCTACATCTGTGACTCTTATTTCTGCTTAGCCAGTAAGTTCATCTGTACCATTAAAATCCATATTTTCTAACTCTCATTCAGTGTTGCTGGTACAGTATGTTGATCCAGTTTTCCTTTCAGTTACATTTAGAAAATGTCAGTAATGATGCTCTATGTCTAATTCATATATCACTTAGGTCAAACAGTCCCTTGCTATTCAACCAAAGCAAGATTGAGCTGACATCTCACATTCAGAGGAAGATTCAAGTCTCTGTCCCCCTCTGACCATTTATGGATTTGATTGAATTTTCCCTTCACAGTCCTGCGTCCAATTTCTTTCTTCAGCTGAATTAAAGAATTTCTCATTTTTTCTGTACCTGCTATCCCATCTTAAACGTTGCATTGGCTCTCAGGAAAGCAACTCTATTCATTACCCCAAATACTTCTTCCATTGGGTTCTTTGTGTGTAGGGACCTTTTCTTGAAGTTTGAGGACATTAAAATCTGGTTACAAGACTAAAAATGTAAGAAAACAAAATATTAGACATATCTGTTTCAAATATTTTGAGACCACCTTGCCTTGAAATATTTTCACTCATCATATTTGCCTATTGGCTCCAGACTTACAATAGTCATTTGTTTCTTCTCCTCTCAGATTCCTCTCCTCCTCTCTGTCCTATCTGTAGCAAGCACTGAATCCCACCATTTTCTTATGCTAACAGGATTTTTTGTTCTTTTATTTTTGTTTTTTTACTGTTTTTTTTTCCCTTAGCCTATGTCCTAAGTACTCCATTTTCAACTAACAAGTTAGTTTCCTTAAAAAAAGGACCGTTAATGCTATATTTGCCACTTTAATATCATGTTTCCCTATCTATAACATACAAATTTTTTTTAAAAAATTTATTTATTTTATTTTTGGCTGCTTTGATTCTTTGTTGCTGTGCGCAGCTTTCTCTAGTTGCGGCGAGCGGGGGCTACTCTTTGTTGTGGTGCACGGGCTTCTCATTGCAGTGGCTTCTCTTGTTGTGGAGCACGGGCTCTAGGCACGCGGGCTTCAGTAGTTGTGGCACACGGGCTCAGTAGTTGTGGCTCGCGGGCTCTAGAGTGCAGGCTCAGTAGTTGGTGTTGCACAGGCTTAGTTGCTCCGCAGCATGTGGGATCTTCCTGGACCAGGGCCCGAACCCGTGTCCCCTGCATTGGCAGGCGGATTTCTTAACCACTGCACCACCAGGGAAGCCCCGCAAATTAAGTTTTGACTAAAGTAATCCTCCCTTTGAATAGGACACACATTTTTTTTTTTTTAATTTATTTATTTATTTATTTATTTATTTATGGCTGTGTTGGGTCTTCGTTTCTGTGCGAGGGCTTTCTCCAGTTGCGGTGAGCGGGGGCCACTCTTCATCGCGGTGCGCGGGCCTCTCACTGTCACGGCCTCTCCCGTTGCGGAGCACAGGCTCCAGACGCGCAGGCTCAGTAGTTGTGGCTCACGGGCCCAGTTGCTCCGCGGCATGTGGGATCTTCCCAGACCAGGGCTCGAACCCGTGTCCCCTGCATTGGCAGGCAGATTCTTAACCACTGCGCCACCAGGGAAGCCCCAGGACACACATTTTTAAGAAGGATTTGCTTACATCATGTTGATCTAACTTTCCTATTTCTATGAAACTTAAACCACATGTTTATTTATCTAATTTATCTATTGACACCCAACCTGAATGAGCTTGTAAAAGGTGGAAGCAGGAGAGCTGAAATACACTGCTTCCCCCCAAATAAAGCCAACTGAAACATCCAAAGAAAGTGGAAATAAAGATAAACTTGATTCCACACTGAGATGAAGCTATCTGATGCCACACACCTTGAGGTTTCTGTCAATATGCCTAAGATGACAGAGCAATCTAAAAAAAGAATGTAAGTTAAGTATCAATGTCAGCTCCTATCAAAAAAAAAAAAATCCTCTTTTGTTCAAGTGATTGAATAAAACAATTCTTAGAGGACTCTGTCCCACAATTCCCCACCCATCCAGAGCTTAATTGATACAAGCCAATGCTAGATGAAAAGATGATCTCTAGAGAATTCCCTGGTGGTCCAGTGGTTAGGACTCTGAGATCTCACTGCTGAGGGCCTGGGGTTCAATCCTTGGTTGGGGAACTAAAATCCCACAAGCTGCATGGCGCAGCCAAGAAAAGATGATCTCTTAAAGAAGGAATGTGTAAAATCAATGCTTCTTTCTCCCATGCCTATCAGCTGGACACAGAGGCTGCCTCAAATCACTTTGGCTGTGAGGCAGAACACATAAAAAATGCATAAAATATATATATATCCATTGATGTACTCCTACACTCTCTTACTCAGTGATTTGTACCTCCATAGTGCAAAATGTCCACCCTCACGAGACTGGGATCTGCCTGTTATCTTTGAAAGTCTAGACCTGGGAATGTCATGGTCTGATACTTAAATAATCTTAAGATTATTTTTTACCTATAGCTCCCTAAACTTCTTCAAAAGCAGGAAATAAAAGTGGATCTAGAAAACCAAACCTAAATGGGGCAAGACGAGATGAGTGTGTCAAGTTGCAAAGCCAAGACTATGAGGAATGGGGAACTGTAAGGGAGGACTTGGGTATCCAGGTGTGTTTCTGGCTTTTGATGTGATATGAACTGTGGGACTTAGGGGCACAGAAGATTTATTTATATTTTTTCATTATGCAAAATCCAGGCCTGTGTTGAATATTGTGAAAGATCCACAAAAATGCTCAAAATTCCTATTTTCCTTAGATATTTTTATTCTACTTAGGAACAACACCTGTAGCTCTCATTTCAAGAAATATTATTTTCCCAAATTTGACAAAAGATAATCCTTGCAATCCAGATTCTCAACAATCTATATCAACTACTATTTTCTTCTTTCTGATGTGTTTTCCCATTTAAAGCATTATCATTTTAATATTATTAAAATCATTTATATTCATTTAACATTTCAAGTAACATAAAAAGCAGAAAGAGGAAAGCAAAGGATAGCACCAACCCAGAAGTTACTAGTATTCAAATTAGATGATAGCAGTGGTGGTAGTATAAATTAGTCGCTAAACAGACATCTATCTGTCCATACATACAAATAGAAAGATGATTAGATGGATGGATAGAAAGATAAATAATGGATGGGTGATTGGAAGGACAAAAAGGAAGATAGAAAACTAGATACATGGATGGACGATAACTAGATAGACATTTGTAAACAGACTATTTCTACTCTTATTGATATTTTAAGTAAATGCACTTCATTTATTCTACTTGAATTTAAGAGAAAAAAGAACCTGAAGAAAATCTAACTGAATTGCTAAACTTAAGTTTTTTTTTTTACATTAGGGTATATAATTTATTAACAGACCCCTAAGAAATTTTAAAAAATACATTATTAAAATCATTAAGAAGTTAGACTCATTATTTTCCCTACATGTTTAAGGCAGTATGGATGGAATCCCTTTTATGCAAATAAAATAATTAGCACGCTGAAACTTTTTTTTACCCACATCCCATTTTTTTATTGCTAATTATATTAGTGTTACTTTGTTAAGAATTACACATAGTACATTCTGAGTCGATAATTTCGCAGTTGTCAAGATTTAGTTTTATAAATGGATTAAAAATGAATGCCAGTTTTTATTACGGAATATTTTTTAAAAACACAAAAGAAGAGAGGATAGTAGAGGAAGCCCATTCTTAGTTTAAAATAAATCCTGCACATCATACCAAATTTGACATATTGTTACATGCTGCTTTGGAATTAGAGAGGAATCACAAACTCAGTCTCTAAGTTGGCAGGCATTTTAAGAGATTTTTAGGGAAATTTGACAATGAGTTGTTACAACTGGGGGGCGGGTGCTATTGGCATCTAGTGGGTAGAGGTAAGGTTGCTGCTAAACTTCCTAAAATATGCAGGACAGCACCCCACAATAAAGAATTCTCTCACTCCAAATGTCAGTAATGCCAAGCTTGAAACACCCTGCTCTGATCATCACTCAGTGCACAAATATCCATGATATTTCCTGTCTCTGGTGTTTTCCAGAGTCTACTTCAGCACCTCTGTCTTCTCCTGGAAGGTTAAAAACCCATACTTCCTCTGACAGTTCCTCAAAGGGCTTAGTTTCTAAGAACCCTCACCATCTTGTTCCATGTCTCTGAATACCAACCAAGTTTGGTTCAGACATCCAGAATGGACCAGTTTCATCTGATTAAAATGGTTTTCTTTTTAATTAATTCCTGGAAAGCTATATTTGAATTTCCTGAACCAGAAGTAGTCCTGGATAAGAACCATCCTATTGAAAGACCTTTGATCAAGACTCTAGTTTCTGCTGCCTGTTTGCCTTGGTGTTAAAACACCTTGTCTGCCCTCCAAGGATAGCAGATCATTCTCTATTGCATAATGTAAAATCCTTGAAAATGTTTAAAGCCATGAAAAACATTTTTGCATTCTATTGGCAAAAATATACTTGAGTTAAAATGTTTCTACTTCTATTATTTGATTATATAATTAGTATATTTATCAGTAATTTCATTGTCTAACTAAAAAATAGATGTTGGCAAAACTTATGAACACACCAAGAAAGAATGTAACAGCTTTGTCATCAGTCCTCTCAAATGGACATTTTCCAGTGGTGCTTCTGCAAAGTCAGTAGCTACTTATATACACATAGAAGGGTACATACAGAGGTGCTGTTGTTAAAACAAGAACAAGTTAAAAATCAAGACACAAAGAATGAAAAGTCTGATATTTATGTGCCTAGGGAATCATAATAATTGAACAGGGCTGTTTTTAAAACGCAGGAATATATGGTTAGTGTTCACAGAATGGATCCTGAAGAAAGATGTAGGCTCCAAAGTTAAAATTCCTTAGCTAAAATTCCAATACTACCACTTCAATTTCTTCGTCTATAAAATGGGCATATTAAAACAGCACCTGACTCAGAGGGTTATGCTAAGAATTATTTTAAGTAATGAATGTAAAACTCTTAGTTCAGTCCTTGTCATGTTGGAAATATCAAATAAATACTAGGTAGTATTAATATCATTAATCATTGTTATATCTAATCCAGTCACACACACTCTTTTTTTCCAGAAGAGGTTAATGGGTTTTGACTTCCTCAAAGGAGGATATTCAGTCAGTGGTATAGTCAGTATTAAAACTCTTCTGCCACTGAGTCTATCTGCTCTGCTTTCTTTTGAAACTAAAATTGTTAACAAATTCATTATTTTTAAACCCAGAAGCTCCTATGGAATATCCTGCAGAGAAAGGAGGGAGGCACTTACTAAGAATTTAAGTTAAATAAGAAGTTAGTAAAACTCTACATGCCAGGTATAAATTGTTCGGCCCTAAGTTTTCTTTGCAAGCTCTCATTTCCTTGTCCTTTATGTTCATCTCTCTCCCATTTATGGCTCCAAGTCAAGGGTCTGCTCTATTTGGCTGGTGGCAGCATCCAAGAAAGACCTACATGAATGAACCTTGACTCCACACCTCATTTCTTTTCTCCTTTACCTTTTAGACCTAAACTTTAACAACTGCCTCTCCAGCACAAAAATCCTATGTGCTCTGTGATTTGCTCATGTATTGTCCTTGTGCATAGCCAGCCAATGACCTAGAACATAATCTGAGCTAAGTTCAGAAAAGTTTTGTTCAGAACTACCCAGAGACTAACAGTGAGAGATTGCATTGTTTAGTCTCTCTGTGCATCTCTTCCATTTTTTTAATTTGTTTTGTGTTCAATTCTTTATTTCTGAACAATTAAAAATTGATTACAGAGATCCCTTTACTCCAATACCCCTTACACACTTACTAAATATTTATATGTATTTATGCTAATTACCTTCTCTTCTCTTCCTCAAAGCACTAAAATAGGAGAAATTGTTTTCATTCATCTTTATCAATTCATTTATGAATATATTTGTGTATTTAGTGATTAATTCTAGAATTCATTTAATGCATGCATTGAGTAGCTACTACATGCCAGGAAACTATGCTGGGCCCTTCAGATATAAAGATGAGCAATTTAGATGATCACTCTTTTGATGCAGTGGGAACATAGTATAGGATAAAACAATGTCTTTGTGGGGGAATGAATGGAGGCTTTATAAAGAAAGTCCTAGTTCAAGTGATGTTCAAAGGATTACTAGAAATGTGCTAGGGATCCAAACAGGAGTGGCTATTCCAGACAGGTAAAATAACGTACAGATAATCAAGAAGTGAGGAGGTCAGAAGCCCAACTGGTATTCTGTAAAGTCCTGTTTCACATCTCTGTCTCACAAATGACTGTGCAAATGTGTTTGACATCTATCACTCTAAGTGTCTTCATGACATGAATACCCTAGCCTTGTAACCAGGAAAACTCTTGTTCTCAGTCCAAATAGAAGTTGGGACTCCTTCAGGCAACTCCAGAGAACAGAAATATTTTATATATATATATATAAAATATTGTATATATGCATTTTATATATTTAACTTTTAGTGATGTTATCCTCTTGCTTATTCCCATGACCATGGCCCCTTGAAATGCCAAACAATGGAGCCAATGGCAACAACCAGTTAATTGCATGCAGGAAATCCCTCCTGCCTCCAGCTAACAGTTAACTCCTCCACTCCACCCATGCTTGATGGTAACTGAATCACTATGGTATCCTATGTTTGGATCGTCAATACATGGGAAGCCAATGCCATTTTTAGTTTAAAAACCAACAAACAAAACAACTTTCTGTATCTGCAGAAACTGTTAATCAGATCCTAACCAGTAAACTACCAGAGTCACTCTGCTTCAAATTAATGAATCAGTCTCCTCACTTTGTTTTCCTGTGTTCTAAGGCCTCAGTGCCAGCCTCAACAGCAACTATGTAGTATGATAAGAGGGTAACATTAGGTAGGTTGCTAACAGGCTAATGATACTAACCCAGAGTAGACCTACCCTGCTTTGTTTATAGGGTTCCTTCCACGAAAGGTATACTTTTAGTAAAATGTTACAAATATTTTCTTATTTAAGTTATTTATGGTTGGGGATTTTAATATTTTAGCAGCAAAACATTGAGACAAGCATCAGTGAATAAACACACAGTCTGTATGGGATGGAGTTTGTTAGATACTTGGATTGAAACACAATTCCCTTAGGATTTTTCTAGACTAGAAATATATGTGGCACATGCAAGACACTGAGAATATGTCAGAATTTCTGGAGTATAAGTATAAAGGAGAAAATGCAGGGGGGTGCTAATGAAGGGGAAAATATGAACTAGATTATGAAGCATCTGGTATAGCTGTCAGAGGAGTTGAGATTTTTTTCTTCCTTTAGCCAACAGGAATCCTCAGAGTAATTTTGAGCACAGAGTAATTTTGAGCAAAGGGATGATCTTATTGGTTGTATTTATTATAAATTTTTATCTAGTGGCAAGATTTCAGTGGATGAGTCTGGTTGAAGAATGGGCACAAGACATATTTAAGAGGTTGAATGAAGTGAAATTACTTAATTAATGACTGATTACACACTAGGTTAAAAACAGGAAAAAATGAGGAGTATTCCTCTAAATGCAAAACTTAAATCAAACTGTTCTCTGCATCCAAATGCCCTTTCCGCCATTTCAGAAAATATTCAATTATTACTCACAATGCCTATCTTCCCTTTACACCCACAGATAGCACTGGTGTGGTTATTTATGTCTCCACATCTGGAGAACTAATTTGTTTGTGGACTGTTCCAGTTCCACAGAGTTGTTAGCTATCACTGAGCTACACCAAGTTCATTCAACCCTGATAATTAAATTAAATATCTACTGACATCAAAGAGACAGCAGAAACTTACTAACAATACCAAAAAGTTTTCCAGGCCCCTAAAGAAAGCGACATTGCATTATAATGGAGAAAGATGACATATTCTGTAATGGAGGGATGGTCAATTTAATATTCCACTCATATTTTAATGTGTCTGTAGTGTAGCCTAGCGGAATATGGTTTCACAAGTGGAGTAACACGTTGGCAGCTCAAAATAATAGGACTGACGTTACTATGGAATTCAGTATTACATGGGCATGACCTTACTGAAGAAGATTTAATTACTTGAAATACCAGAAGGATGACACTATAACTATATCATTGCGAAGGTCTTTAAAAAGAAGAGCTTGAGTGTCATGGCTGCTGACTTCCACACATTTATTTTATTTTTTTATTTCTGTATTCATTTTCTTAGTTAAGGGCATCACCATCAATTTTTGCACAGGCTACAAGTCCTAGAATCATTCCTTCTCTTAAATATTTTTCCCTCTCTTTAAAAAAAAAAAGCATACACCTTAAAAAATAATAAGCAGTACAGAATAGTCTCCCCGTCATGCCTAAGCCACAAGGTGTGTCCTCTCTACAAGTAAATACCATCATCAGTCCTTTATCTGTCCTTCCTGTGATAAGCTAAGAGTATAAGTGTGTGTGTGTGTGTGTGTGTGTGTGTGTGTGTCTGTCATTGTGGCCGTATAGTATTTATTGTATAGATGCACCATGATTTATTTAAATAGTAGCCTATTGATGGCTATTTAGGTTGCTTACAGTCTGTTATAGGCTGAATTGTGCCCTCCCAAATTCATATGTTAAAGCCCTAACTCCCAGTACTTCAGAATGTTACTGTATTTGGAGACAGGGACTTTAAAGAAACAATTAAGTTAAAATGAGGCCATTAGGGTGGACCCTAATCCAATCTGACTGATGTCCTTTTAAGAAGAGGAAATTTGGATTATTTGTTCTAGTTCTGTGAAAAATGCCATGCATTGCGTTGACTCTGTAGATTGCTTTGGGTAGTATGGACATTTTAATTGTATTAATTCTTCCAATCCATGAACACAGAATATCTTTCCATTTATTTGTATTATCTTCAGTTTCTTTCATCAGTGTCTTGTAGTTTTCAGAGTACAGTTCTTTCACCTCTTTGGTTAAATTTATTGCTAGGTATTTTATTCTTTTCAACTTGATTGTAAATGGGATTGTTTTCTTGATTTCTCTTTCTGATAGTCCATTATTAGTGTATAGAAATGAAACAGATTTCTGTACATTAATTTTGTACCCTGCAACATTACTGAATCATTTACTGGTTCTAATAGTTTGTTCAGTGGAATTTTTAGGGTTTTTCTATATATAGAATCACGTTATCTCTAAATTAAGAAATTGATTCTTTTCCACACTAACTTTGTAACTAGTCATCTGAGTTAATTTCCATAACTTGTTAGTATTTTTAAGTTGATTCTCTTGGATTTATTAAATATGCCAGTAAAAATTAACTTCTTTCACCCTTGTTCCACTCACTTTTTTCATTTATTTTTCATTCACTCTTTAGGTTCTGCACCATTTGCCTTGTCCCACCTTGAATTCTGTTGTCTCAATACCTGTGACTTCCAAGGTTCTGGGTCTCTCGTTTTTTTGTACTGACTGTGTTTTCACAGTTGCTCTCCACTGACTGCTTACCTCAAATCTCGTAACGCTCAACAATAGTAATGGAGTCATTTTGTGTAAAAGTGCCAGCAGATTACTACCCACAACCCAGAGTGTACATGGTCACAGATATTGAGAGTCCATCACTTGTACCATATGCACAAGCAGATGAAAAAAGGAAAAAACAACAGTTTTAATTGTGGTAGGGGTGTTTGAACAGGCTTTAAGCAAATTCTCTTTGGTTATTTCTTTGCAGTTAAAATATAATCCTGGGGAATTCAAAGCGCTCCATTGGGGGGATAGTCTATTTCAACTCTTTAACCCACATTCTTCATCAATGGTTTTATATGATCAAGCACAACTGAAAATTCCAAATGGAGACATTAGGAAGTAAACAACCTTGGCTGTGTCCTCTTTTCCCAACCTTTTAACAACTGTCATTCCTCAGCTCCAAGAGGTTGTGTGATCCAATTTGGCAAATTGAAAAAGACTGCTTTTATGCAAAAGCATGAGAAAGTTAATTGAAATCAATCCATGTTCTGTGAAAATGCTACAGACATCAGTGATAATTTAGAGCAATTAAAAGATGTTGTCCTGAAGCAAGGCAGAAACATTGTTTAAAAAACCTGTTAAAGTAAGGGAAATTACCGAAAATATTTAAATGATATTATTCACCTAAGATGGACTTGGGACATCTAAACCAATTAGAAATTGTAAGATATTTCATTGGTCAGAAGCTGTGTAGTTCTTAAAACCACTGAAATGAGAATTCTTCACCTTGTATCCTTTGGTATTGCAAAATAAACTGTTAAAAACAATCCATTAACCCTAGTTTTGAGTACATTTTTCATGCAAATTGTTGTTTTCGTTCAACCATCAGAAAATAGTTCCTTCATCTATTAAATAAGGGCATTTTAACTATAATAATGATTTTTCAAGGTATATTTTTTAGAGATCTAAGTGTTATAGGAGGTAATTGGACATGTTAGGTAGGGTGAAGGTAGGACAGAGAGCAAAGAAATAACCTGTTAGAACTCTGGATTGCCCATCTCATGACTAACACACGAACAACTCTGTTTCATTATGTTAACTGCATAAATAAAAACAGGGATATTAAATGTGTGGTTCACCCAGTCACCATTCCCTTTATCTTGACCATAACATACATCACCATATAATCAAGTTTTCTTTTTCCTGGAGCCTGGATAGAGCCTCAGAATCCTTCTTAACACAGTGATGCAGACACCTAGCCCCAAATGATCAGAGTTGGCATGAAACAAATCCTAACATATAATGTCACTTATAAAATTATTTCTTCATAAAATAAATGCATGGGAAAATTATTTTGTATTAAAAACAAACAAAAATACTATACTAAAATCATTACTTAAGGTCCTTACAGAGCCTTGATTCTTGTTATGTTCTTTAAGCTTCCAGGTATACTAGCCTCTTTATCTGCTTCTAGATCCGCAATTGTCCCTCCCTACTCTCAATAAGTAATGATCTAATTGCTCACTTAAATATTTCTGCTGAGAACTCTGCTAGGTCTCCCGGTTGCTCACAGGATGCAGGTGACCACCATACAGGGGCAACAGAAGCTCTCCTTAGTCTGGACACATAACAACAACCTCTTACAGATGCTAAGTCCTGGGTTCACTAAACACATATATTTTCCTAAATGCTAAATGCCTCATGCAATCTCTTTTGCTACTTTTACCTTCATATACTGGAAAATGTCCATCTGAAATCCCTGCCTCTCTCCTCAAGCAAAATCGTCCTATGCCTTCCTAATCATTTTTAAAACTCAAATAACGTGTTTTCCCTCTGTGAGGCCTTTCTTTACCCTCCAGCTACAGCGCTCTTTGAACCATTCTCTATTTTGTCTCCACCATTCCACCCAATGCATATGTACCTTGGAGCCCTTATTACCTGTGTTTTTTGTTTGTTTTAGTTTTGTTGTTATTTTGTTTTTCAGCCCAGCTCCTCAACTGATCAGTGGGACTCTTGATAGGAAGGGCATTTTCAGATCTCTAGGTTTTTCCTCAGGACTCAGATTCCTGTCTACTATACAGCAAAATGTGAATAAATGAATGCATGCATGCAACAGTGAGCTGTGTAGTACAAAGAGAGAAAGAAGAATCTAGGGATCCAAAGTCTTCACTCAACTGTTTAGGAACAAGCCAAGCAGAAACTTCTGAATTTTGAATAATTGTTGCCTCAGTAAGCCAACAGAAAAAATGTTTTATGTGTTCCTAATGGATTTGTACAGTAGAATATTCATGGTCTTTGATGGTATTGCTATGTCTAGGTCTTGGTGGAATCCTAATGACTGAGTAGAGACTAACTTTCTTAGGTAACACAGATTGCTGAGGTTCCAGTTGGCATAATCAACAACTGCCATTTATTGAAAGCCTATCATATGCAAGAAATTGGAATATATTCGTCTCCACATGTGCAGTATTTAATTGTTGATATACCAATTTTATGTTCATTGTCTTAGACTGGTTTTCATAACTCCCAAAGCTGTCAGGAGCAAAGAGCATTAAGTTTATCTCCCAGATGAAGAAAGAGTTCCAGAGAGGGAAAGACTTGCATTAGACATACAAAACCAAATGAAACATAAGCTTTGCCCTCAGGGAACTTCAAGTCCAGAGGAAAGCCCAGATAAGCAAACTGAAAATAGAAATTCAGTTTGATGACGGTTGATAAAATGCTAAAAGTATTGTGGAGAATAAACAAAGAACATCTAACCCATTATTACAGAATTCAGAGAATATTTCCTAATAGTGATAATTCCCTGCTTACTGGGCTCTTAGAGACCATTAGAAGTTATCCAGAGGAACATTTGGATCAAGGATATTAAAGTCGCAGGGAGCAATGCTTCAGGTGTTTAAAGCAAGAGATAAATGTTCTATTCAAACAGATTTCCTTTAGTCAAGTGAGTCTAAAATCTAAGGTGAGACTGTAGTTTAGCAAGAGGTGCAATAAAAGAAATTGCTAAGGACAAGATCATCATGTCTTTTTTGTCAGACTCTAGTTGGACTTCATCTTATATGAAGATATCATGAGAAGTATGAAGAGTACATAGGAGAAGTATAAATATTTGTCAGACCACCAACTGCAGTAATCCTTATAAGAAATCATAATGTAGTTCACTGTTCTAATGTCATGAAAATGAAAATAAAATTATTCCAGAGTTCATGTCAAGGGTATCTGTCCTTAATCAAAGAGTGCTATGCAGAGATAAAAATCTCCTAAAGGAAATATAAAAATTTCAAAATGAATGAGAGGAGGGAAGAGAGATTGGTCCTGACATGATAAAGTATAAGGGGAAGGCTCAGGCTTGAAAGAAAATATATCAAAGGAGCAAAAGTGCCATCAAGAAGACCAGTAAGGAGAGAGTTGCAGCAAACAAGTTTTCTTGGATTAAGGCATTGCCAGTAGGGATGGGAAAAGGTTAATGGATGCCAGAGATTCTCGAATAGTAGAACTGTCAGGACTTAGAGTTATGGGTTAGATGTGTGTAGATGAGAGAGGGAGAAGGGTAACAAGAAGAGCTAGAACTCAGCAGGTTTCATGCTGACTAATGCCAGGATAAACAAAGATTTTCCTTTTATGGACGCAATGGGTTCTCTCAATAATTGCTTTATCTTTCACAGAACAAGTAGTAAAAACTATGCTAACATATGAGTATGGGCAACATACTGCTAAAATATTACATCATTAAATGAAGGAACTTACTTTTTTAAAAAGATATTTTCCTCTTGTTCATACATTCAGTGTGTGTAGTTATGAGGTGGGGTGCTGTGAATACAAAGCATGCAGATAATTTGTAGATTTATGGAGTGAGGAGGGACTCTAGAGATTATTAAGTTAAATCACTTCATTTTACAAATGTGAAATTGAATGTCCAGAGAGGTAAAGTGACTTCAGTGCCAGAACAAAACACTTATTTCTTTAACCAGATTTCTGGGCACTGATTTATTCATATGACGGTGGTCCTTTTAAAAGTGTTCATCACTGAGACAACATATTCTAATGTCTCCCAAGTCTTCAAGATCTTCTTGAAATGCCTCTGTATTTAATCAGTTTAGACTAAGCCATGCAATGGTATCAAACACTAGAACATCAGTGACTTAAAGCCAGAAACGTTTATTTTTTATCCATGCTGTCACATCTGGGTGGGGGGCTTAGCTCCCTATTTTGTTTGACGCCCCTCCAAGTTGGAACAGATCTTAAATACTTCCACCTAGAGGAGACCCAGGTCATGTCTACTCACATTCTGTTGGTAAGAGCATGCTCATGGCATGTCTGAGTTAGAGGCATATAATCTTCTCGTGTGGCTGGAAATAGGAGAATTAGGCATGTGGCTGAGTAGCATATATATCTAAAGTGACTTTTTTTGGAAATTGTCTTCATAGTCAAGATTGTGGTACCCAGAGTTGGCAAAACCGAGTAAGTAATTTATCCTGTAGAAGTGCTTCTTAATAGATATTTTTCATTGAGTGTATTCTCCTGGACGGTAGAGGTGTCCGTAGGAGGGAAGGTGTGGAAGCCCAGGAGGGGTGATGAAGATAATGTCTTATTCCTTGTATCCTCAAGGATCAGACCATAATTACCTGAGATCCAGATTACTCTTGAGGTGATGAAGAGAGATTAAACAGAGGATATTGGTTAAAATGCTTGGCATCCTTTAATATTTCCTGACCAACATAGAAGTGAAGACTGATAATGTGTTGTGGGCTTCCCACAATGTCAAAGCCAAAAAAAAGAGTCTTAACACACAGTTCCTCTAAATATCTGACTGGTAAGAACAAAGGAAAGAAACTCCTCACATATTCTTATATATTCTTTCAGGACTAAAGCAGGTAGAGAAAATGATATGAGTGCTGGCAGGTATGTACTTCTGATGTAGTTGTCTCTAAAAGAGAAGAACTCAAGGTGTGATTGGAAGGAGGATAAAAGTATCAGGACAAAACTCTTCTTTAAAGAAAGGGAAGGAGGTATGAGGGATGAGAAGGACACTTGCTATGGAAGGTATATCAGCAGTCACCCAGAGTGTCCTCATTCATGATGCCGGCTTCTGGACATTTTTACTACTTTTGTTCTCTAATTTTACCATTTGGATGGTTTTTGATGCCCTGGTCTATTCAGTGGATTTTTTTCTTTTGAAACGTACCATATAGGGTAATGTTTAATGGCATTTGTTCCTAGAGACCCTGGTTCCTGGGTTTGAATTCCAGGTTTACTGCTTATTATGTGTGGCTTTAGGGAAGTTAATTTGTCTCCCTGAGCCTTGGATTATCAGTAATGAAATACTTCACAGTGTTTGAAAATACTAAATTCATAAATGCAGATAAATCACATGTATTATGTGCCCGAAGTGGTTAATATTTCCACTTTAATTATTATCCAGTCATTACTAACACAACTACAACTACTACTACTGCTGTTGCTACTACTACTGCTCCCACTACTGCCATGAAAATCAGTAATATTCTACTATCCACTGAAAAAAAGTATAATGTTTCTGTTTGAAAATGTGCCCTATCATATGCACTCAGTGTAAGAACTGAGCTTGGGACATTCAAAGCCAATCCCTACTATCAGCATCACCCTTAGATCCAGTTGAACCCTTGTCCCAGACCTTGAAATGCAGGGCCCCACACTTTGGAGTAGCTTCTTTGACATTTTCTATGTGTCTTTTACACCCTTTTTGGGAGATGTTGCAGCAGTGGTGCCCACTGGGTAGGATGTCCTGAGCCAAGAACGTAGCATATGTGGGCCTTATTTCTTCCCTTCAGGGCACTTTCCAACCTTGCCAACCAACCCCTAGCCGCTCCTTCCAAGTGGAGCTTACCAGATGCTCAGAAGATATCTAGGACTTACATCTGTGGAGTTGTCTTGGAGCCCCATGACCACCTGAAGTTCTAAAGGACAGCCTGGTGAGCAGATAACTTCTGCTGGTCAGGGCAGTTTCTCTTTCACAGGATTACATGAAATTGGGCCACCAGAATATGTGTGGTTCAAATTATTTACATATACAGTGTCCCCACAAAAAATATTTTCCCAGGAAGTTGAATAAAACAAACATACATTAAGAACCTGCTGTACTGCTATGTGCCATACTACTTTCTCAGTGACCTTGCTGAGCCTGCCCCTTCTCTTTTTCCTTCCAATGGTCTTACTGCAGTTTGTAATTCAATTTCTTTATATGTATATATCTCCCTTGCAGACTATAAACTCCATGAGGGAAGGCACCAAAGAACTCTATCTGCAGCACCTAAGATAATGTCTGAGACAGAGCAGACGCTCAAAAAATACTTTATGAATGAATGACTTTTTGGTTTTCTGAATGATTAAACTAACTGAAGTGTTACAGGGGGTGAATATAAAACAGCCCCCCTCCACCTGATAATGATGCTCCAGTTCTCTATCCCATATCAGGGTCTGAAGCCCTGCCCTAAAACATGGATTTGACATCTCCTGGCAGGACTATCTACCTGTGCCTAGCAGCCCCCAGTTCTTTGCAGAAGATGCTGCACTAGTCATTATTACCTGTATCCTGATTTGGCATCTTGTCAGCTCTGGATTTAGATCAATAAAATTTTCTAAAATGTACTTGAAGTCTCGAAAAGAAATCCATTTTACTGCTGAAAAGATAAGCTTCATAATGAGGTAAAATCCTGATTTTGTAGATGTAGTTCATTTAACCTCTGCTAAGGACAAAAATATGATTTATTGATTTTGATTTTCTAATAAAAAATCATCTCACTTTTTTTTTAACATCTTTATTGGAGTATAATTGTTTACAATGTTGTGTTAGTTTCTGCTGTATAACAAAGTGAATCAGCTATATGTATACATATATCCCCATATCCCCTTCCTCTTGCGTCTCCCAATGACCCTCCCTATCCCACCACTCTAGGTGGTCATAAAGCGCCGAGCTGATCTCCCTGTGCTATACGACTGCTTCCCACTAGCTATCTATTTTACATTTGGTAGTGTATATATGTCCATGCCACTCTCTCACTTCGTCCCAGCTTACCCTTCCCCCTCCCCGTGTCCTTAAGTCCATTCTCTATGTCTGCATCTTTATTCCTGTCCTGCCCCTAGGTTCTTCAGCACCTTTTTTTTTTTTTTTACATTCCATATATATGTGTTAGCATATGGTATTTGTTTTTCTCTTAATGACTTACTTCGCTCTGTATGACAGACTCTAGGTCCATCCACCTCACTACAAATAACTCAATTTCTTTTTTTTATGGCTGAGTAATATTCCATTGTATATATGTGCCACATCTTCTTTATCCATTCATCTGTCGGTGGACACTTAGGTTGCTTCCCTGTCCTGGCTATTGTAAATAGTGCTGCAGTGAACATTGGGGTGCATGTGTCTTTTTCAATTATGGTTTTCTCAGGGTATATACCCAGCAATGGGATTGCTGGGTCATATGGTAGTTCTATTTTTAGTTTTCTAAGGAGCCTCCATACTGTTCTCCATAGTGGCTGTATCAATTTACATTCCCACAAACAGTGCAAGAGGTTTCCCTTTCTCCACACCCTCTCCAGCATTTATGGTTTGTAGGTTTTTTGATGGTGGCCATTCTAACCGGTGTGAGGTGATATCTCATTGTAGTTTTGATATGCATTTCTCTAATGATTAGTGATGTTGAGCATCCTTTCATGTGTTTGTTGGCAATCTGTATATCTTCTTTGGAGAAATGTCTATTTAATCTTCTGCCTATTTTTGGATTGGGTTGCTTGTTTTTTTGATATTGAGCTGCATGAGCTGCTTGTATATTTTGGAGGTTAATCCTTTGTCAGTTGTTTTGTTTGCAAATATTTTCTTCCATTCTGAGGGTTGTCTTTTTGTCTTGTTTATGGTTTCCTTTGCTGTGCAAAAGCTTTTAAGTTTCATTAGGTCGCATTTGTTTATTTTTGTTTTTATGTCCATTTCTCTAGGAGGTGGGTCAAAAAGGCTCTTGCTGTGATTTATGTCATAGAGTGTTCTGCCTGTGTTTTCCTCAGAGAGTTTTATCGTGTCTGGCCTTACATTTAGGTTATTAATCCATTTTGAGTTTATTTTTGTGTATGGTGTCACAAAGTGTTCTAATTTCATTCTTTTATAAGTAGCTGTCCAGTTTTCCCTGCACCACTTATTGAAGAGGCTGTCTTTTCTCCATTGTATATTCTTGCCTCCTTTATCAAAGATAAGGTAAACAGATGTGCGTGGGTTTATCTCTGGGCTTTCTATCCTGCTCCATTGATCTATATTTCTGTTTTTGTGCCCCTACCATACTATCTTGATTACTGTAGCTTTGTAGTATAGTCTGAAGTCAGGGAGCCTGATTCCTCCAGCTCTGTTTTCCTTTCTCAAGATTGCTTTGGCTATTCAGGGTCTTGTGTGTTTCCATACAAATTGTGAAATTTTTTGTTCCAGTTCTTTGAAAAATGCCATTGGTAGTTTGATAGGGATTGTGTTGAATCTCTAGATTGCTTTGGGTAGTATAGTTGTTTTCACAATGTTGATTCTTCAAATCCTAGAACATGGTATATCTCTCCATCTGTTTGTATCATCTTTAATTTCTTTCATCAGTGTCTTATAGTTTTCTGCATACAGGTCTTTTGTCTCCTTAGGTAGGTTTATTCCTAGGTATTGTATTCTTTTTGTTGCAATGGTAAATGGGACTGTTTCCTTAATTTCTCTTTCCGATTTTTCATCATTAGTGTATAGGAATGCAAGAGATTTCTGTTCATTAATCTTGTATCCTGCTACTTTGCCAGATTCACTGATTAGCTCTAGTAGTTTTCTGGTAGCATCTTTAGGATTCTCTGTGTCTAGTATCACGTCATCTGCAAACAGAGACATCTTTACTTCTTTTCCAATTTGGATTCCTTTTATTTCTTTTTCTTCTCTAATTGCTGTGGCTAAAACTTCCAAAACTATGTTGAATAATAGTGGTGAGATTGGGCATCCTTGTCTTCTTCCTGATTTTAGTGGAAATGGTTTCAGTTTTTCACCATTGAGAATGATGTAGGCTGTGGGTTTGTTATATATGGCCTTTATTATGTTGAGGTCAGTTCCCTCTATGCCTACTGTCTGGAGAGTTTTTATCTTAAATGAGTGTTGAATTTTGTCGAGAGCTTTTTCTGCATCTATTGAGATTATCATATGGTTTTTATCCTTCAGTCTGTTAATATGGTGTTTCACATTGATTTGCGTGTATTGAAGAATCCTTGCATTCCTGGGATAAACCCCACTTGAACATGGTGTATGATCCTTTTAGTGTGCTGTTGGATTCTGTTTGCTGGCTTTTTGTTGAGGATTTTTGCATCTATATTCATCATTGACATTGGCCTGTAGGTTTCTTGTTTTGTAACATCTTTGTCTGGTTTCAGTAGCAGCGTGGTGGTGGCCTCGTAGAATGAGTTTGGGAGTGTTCCTCCCTCTGCTGTATTTTGGAAGTGTTTGAGAAGGATAGGTTTTATGTCTTCTCTAAATGTTTAATAGAATTTGCCTGTGAAGCCACCTGGTCCTGGGATTTTGTTTTTTGGAAGATGTTTTAATCACAGTTTCAATTTCAGTGCTTGTGATTTGTCTGTTCATATTTTCTGTGTCTTCCTGGTTCAGTCTCGGAAGGTTGTGCTTTTCTAAGAATTTGTCCATTTCTTCCAGGTTGTCCATTTTATTGGCATATAGTTGCTTGTAGTAATCTCTCATGATCCTTTGTATTTCTGCAGTGTCAGTTGTTACTTCTCCTTTTTCATTTCTAATTCTATTGATTTGAGTCTTCTCCCTTTTTTTCTTGATGAGTCTGGCTAGTGGTTTATCAATTTTGTTTATCTTCTCAAAGAACCAGCTTTTAGTTTTATTGATCTTTGCTACTGTTTCCTTCATTTCATTTTCATTTATTTCTGATCTGATCTTTATGATTTCTTTCCTTCTGCTAACTTTGGGGTTTTTTTGTTCTTCTTTCTCTAATTGCTTTAGGTGTAAGGTTAGGTTGTTTATTTGAGATGTTTCATGTTTCTTAAGGTAGGACTGTATTGCTATAAACTTCCCTCTTAGAACTGCTTTTGCTGCATCCCATAGGTTTTGGATCGTCATGTTTTCATTGTCATTTGTCTCTAGGTATTTTTTGATTTCTTCTTTGAGTTCTTCAGTTATCTCTTGGTTATTTAGTGGTGTCTTGTTTAACCTTCATGTGTTTGTAATTTTTACAGTTTTTTTTTCCTGTAATTGATAGCTAGTCTCATAGTGTTGTGGTCAGGAAACATACCTGGTACGATTTCAGTTTTCTTAAATTTACCAAGGCTTGATTTGTGACCCAGAATATGATCTATCCTGACGAATGTTCTATGAACACTTGAGAAAAAAGTGTATTCTGTTGTTTTTGGATGGAATGTCCTATACATATCAATTAAGTCCATCTTGTTTAATGTGTCATTTAAAGCTTGTGTTTCCTTATTTATTTTCATTTTGAATGATCTCTCCATTGGTGAAAGTGGGGTGTTAAAGCCCCCTACTATGACTGTGTTACTGTCAATTTCCCTTTTTATGGCTGTTAGCATTTGCCTTATGTATTGAGGTGCTCCTATGTTGGGTGCGTAAATATTTACAATTGTTATATCTTCTTCTTGGATTGATCCCTTGATCATTATGTAGTGTCCTTCTTTGTCTCTTTTAATAGTCTTTATTTTAAAGCCTATTTTCTGTGATCTGAGAATTGCTACTCCAGCTTTCTTTTGATTTCCATTTGCTTGGAATATCTTTTTCCATCCCCTCACTTTCAGTCTGTATGTGTCCCTAGATCTGAAGTGGGTCTTTTGTAGACAGCAAATATACGGGTCTTGTTTTTGTATCCATTCAGCCAGTCTATGTCTTTTGGTTGGAGCATTAATCCATTTTCATTTAAAGTAATTATCAATATGTATGTTCCTATGACCATTTTCTTAATTGTTTTGGGTTTGTTATTGTAGGTCTTTTCCTTTTCTTGTGTTTCCTGCCTAGAGAAGTTCCTTTAGCATTTGTTGTAAAGCTGGTTTGGTGGTGCTGAACTCTCTCAGCTTTTGCTTGTCTGTAAAGCTTTTAATTTCTCCGTCGAATTTGAATGAGATCCTTGCTGGGTAGAGAAATCTTGGTTGTAGGGTTTTCCCTTTCATCACTTGAAATATGTCGTGCCACTCCCTTCTGGCTTACAGACTTTCTGCTGAAAGATCAGCTGTTAAGCTTATGGGGATTCCCTCGTGTGCCATTTGTTGCTTTTCCCTTGCTACTTTTAATATTTTTTCTTTGTATTTAATTTTTGATAGTTTGATTAATATGTGTCTTGGCATGTTTCTCCTTGTATTTATCCTGTATGGGACTCTTTGTGCTTCCTGTACTTGATTATTTCCTTTCCCATGTTAGGGAAGTTTTCAACTATAATCTCTTCTCATATTTTCTCAGTCCCTTTCTTTTTCTCTTCTTCTTCTAGGACCCTTATAATTCGAATGTTGTTGCATTTAATGTTGCCCCAGCTCTCTGAGACTGTCCTCAATTCTTTTCATTCTTTTTTCTTTATTCTGCTCTGTGATAGTTATTTCCACTATTTTATCTTTTAGGTCACTTATCCGTTCTTCTGCGTCAGTTATTCTGCTATTGATTCCCTCTATAGAATTTTTAATTTCATTTATTGTGTTATTCATCATTGTTTGTTTGCATTAGTTCTTCTAGGTCCTTGTTAAATGTTTCTTGTATTTTCTCCAATCTGCTTCCAAGATTTTGGATCATTTTTACTATCATTACTCTGAATTCTTTTTCAGGTAGACTGCCTATTTCCTCTTCAGTTGTTTGGTCTGGTGGGTTTTTACCTTGCTCCTTCATCTGCTGCATATTTCTCTGTCTTCTCATTTTGCTTAACTTACTGTGTTTGGGAGTCTCCTTTTCACAGCCTGCAGGTTCGTAGTTCCCGTTGTTTTTGGTGTCTGCTCCCAGTGGGTAAGGTTGGTTCTGTGGCTTGTGTAGGCTTCCTGGTGGAGGGGACTGGTGCCTGTGTTCTGGTGAGTGGGACTGGATCTTGTCTTTCTGATGGGCAGGGCTGCATCTGGTGGTGTGTTTTGGGGTGTCTGTGAACTTAGTATGATTTTCGGCAGCCTCTCTGCTAATGGGTGGCTTTGTGTTCCTGTCTTGCTAGTTGTTTGGCATTGGGTGTCCAGCACTGCAGCTTGCTGGCCGTTGGGTGCAGCTGGGTCTTGGCATTGAGACGGAGATCTCTTGGAGAGCTCTCGCCAATTGATGTTACGTGGGGCCACGCGGTCTCTGTTGGTCCAGTGTCGTGGACTCGGCTCTCCACCTCAGAGCCTCAGGCCTGACACCTGGCTGGAGCACCAAGACCTTGCCAGCCACATGGCTCAGAAGAAAATGGAGAAAAAAAGAAAGAAAGAAAAAAAATAATAATAAATGAATAAATAGAATAAAATTATTAAAATAAAACAATTATTAAAATAAAAATAATAATAAAAAGAAGAGAGCAACTAAACCACTAAACAAATCCGCCAACAATAACAAGTGCTAAAAACTATACTAAGATAAACATAAAAATCAGAAACAAGTCAGTCTCAGACAGCAAACCCCAAGTCTATATTTGCTCCCAAAGTCCACTGCCTCAATTTTGGGTTGATTCGTTGTCTATTCAGGTATTCCACAGATGCAGCGGCCATAAGGTTGATTGTGGGGATTTAATCTGCTGCTCCTGAGGCTGCTGGGAGAAATTTCCCTTTTTCTTCTTTGTTCACACAGCTCCTTGGGTTCAGCTTTGGTTTTAGCCACACCTCTGCGTGTAGTTCACCCTCAGGCATCTGTTCCTGCCCAGACAGCACGGGGTTAAATGAATGGCTGATTAGGGGGCTCTGGCTCACTCATGCCGGGAGGAGGGTGGGGTACGGTAGTTATAATTGGAATGCAGGGAGAGCCTGCGGCGGGAGAGGCTGGTGTGAAGTTAAAACATCCTGAGGCGTGCCATGTGTTCTCCCAGGGAATTTGTCTCTGGATCATGGGACCCTGGCAGTGGCTGGCTGCACAGGCTTCCGGGGCAGGGCAGGGGGTGTGGATAGTGACTTGTGCTTGCACACAGGATTCTTGGTGGCTGCAGCAGCAGCGTTAGTGTTTCATGCTCATCTCTGGTGTCCGAGCTGATAGCTGCGGCTCATGCCCGTCTCTGGAGCTCTTTTAGGTGGTGCTCTGCCTTCTGTGGGAAGACAGGGAAGGAATCCCCTCTCCTCGTGCACCCCAAAACAATGGTCTCTTGTCTCTTAGGAAGGTCCAGACTTTTTCCCGGACTCCCTCCCTGCTAGCTGTGACGCACTAGCCCCCTTCAGGCTGTGTTCACGCAGCCAACCCCAGTCCTCTCCCTGGAATCTGACTGAAGCCCAAGCCTCAGCTCCCAGCCCCCACCCGCCATGGCGGGTGAGCAGACAAGCCTCTCAGGCTGGTGAGTGCTGGTCGGCACCAATCCTCTTTGTGGGAATCTCTCTGCTTTGCCCTCTGCAGCCCTTTTGCTGCACTCTCCCCTGTGGCTCTTAAGCTTCCCACCCTCCCACCCCCAGTCTCTGCCAGTAAAGGGGCTTCCTAGTGTGTGGAAACTTTTCCTCCTTCACCGCTCCCTCCCAGAGGTTCAGGTCCCGTCCTGTTCTTTTGTCTCTGTTTTTTCTTTTTTGTTTTGCCCTACCCAGGTACGTGGGGAAGGGCCGTTTCTTGCCTTTTGGGAGGTCTGAGGTCTTCTGCCAGTGTTCAGTAGGTGTTCTGTAGGAGCTGTTCCACATGTAGATGTATTTTTGATGTATTTGTGGGGAAGAAGGTGATCTCCACATCTTACTCCTCGGCCATCTTGAAGGTTAGTTCCATGTCACCTTTTAATAAGCAACTTATTACCAGATGCTGGGATCTTCGGTCCCATAAACAAGGATTATGGTTAAAACATATTGAAAGGAGAATTTCAATATAAAAATCAATAAAAATATGTAAAAAGCAATATGAATCAAGAGTAAAAGCAATTCCTTCTTGGGGCTTTATAATAACATTTATAAAAGAGTCATCAACCCATTGCCTCTTCCTGAATAAAGAAGTAGAAGAGCAATATTGAAAAAATAAACAAATCAAGTGTAATCATAAATAACTAAAAAAGTAACCTTAGTAGGTACCATTTATTGAGTACTCGTTGCATATTGGAAGCTCAGATTACTACAAAGAACAAGTTATACTTAGCATCAATAGCATTCCAAGCAGGAGACTTACTCTTTTACATAAATTATCATATTTAATACTCACATCAATCCTTGGAGCTCTGAGTCTTAATGCCCATAATTTAGAGTGAGGAAGTGGAGACCCAGAGATGTTGATTCACTTGTGCCAAATCACAATTAATATATGAATGTGTTTAGATCATATTTGAGCTCTAAATTTGATGATCTTTCCACTAAACTGTATTGCCCCTCCCAAACACAGAAAAATACTAAAATAAATTCCATCAACTATCTCATCCATTGATGGAGCTTTAATTATTTCTGAGGAGAATTGTAGGTCTTTCTTTTTTAATGGATCATCCCCAAGGTGGTTCTCGGCTATTGCTCAGGCTAGTTTTAATAAGCATTGGCATTTAAATTCTTGCATATGATAGCAGGGACTGTATGACTGAAAGCCAGGGCTTATTTTCTGTGAGCAGTGTTTAATCAAAAGTGACCCATAATTTCAAGCTCCAATGCCTACCACCACTTTATTACTAGACACTTGTTCATTTTGGAGCCTCCTCACTCAGGTTTAAAATATGGTGGGTGATCCTTAGAGAGGCTCTGTCTCTATCCCCTCTCCTCTGGCTGCCCTTTCTAAAAGCTCAGGAAAGCAACTTCCATACTTCAGTTTCTTAATCTCCCCTACTTATGACAGATGAGTTGAAAAACATTAGACTTGCTATTGATATTTGCTTAGAGGAAGTAAAGAGTTTGTGGTGTGTTTATGCACGTACATGCATGTGTGTCCATTTGTGTGTTCTGAGAAGGAGCAGGTGAGCTTTTAGTCACATTATTATCAAAATGCAGCCTTTTTTCCAGCCTACATCAAAGCCACTCTCTTGTTCAGTCCAGTATTCCAACAGAATTTCCCAACATCTCAGCAAAGGGGGATATTGTAACTATCTGACTACAATACAACAGGGAGTATTGTCCGTTAAATCACTTATGAGACAAAAGGTACAGATTCTTTCCCCCATCCCCTGTGATAATATAAACATCAAAATTTATATTTTATAAAAAAAAATAGAAAAATAAATTAACTGTAAAGTCATAAGATGGTGCAGTTGCTCACAACATTTTCAAATTGTATGCCCACCTGTAGACATCTTCCCTTCTTCCCCCCCACCTGCATTCCCTCCATCCTTACTTCCTTCCATTTTATTTGTATATGTAATTTTTGATGTCACAGATCTGCTTTTATCCAAGGGCTTAAGAGAGTGATTTTCACCATTGAACAGGAAATAAAACAGCCAGAGGACTGTTCCCCAACCAGAGGGAAACAGAAATCCAGAATGACACATGGAGAGATGATTAGCTATATTTTGTGGAGGAAGGAAGCAAGAGAAAAAGAGAAGTACAAACAGGGAAAGGGCCAGGGAAATGGTCCATATTGATGTTGGCTTTTTTATTTCCAGTTGGGGCATTGTATGTTAAATTTTGGTGGATTTATTCAATTTGTACAATCAGGAGTAAGAGGCCCATTTGGCATACTAAGATGAAGATACTGGCAGGAATTGGTACCTTGTGCTTCTTCTAAAAACAGTGTTTGCAATGTTCATTGCAGCACTATTTACAGTAGCCAGGACATGGAAGCAACCTAAGTGTCCATTGACAGATGAATGGATAAAGAAGATGTGGCACATATATACAATGGGATATTATTCAGCCATAAAAAGAAATGAAATTGAGCTATTTGTAGTGAGGTGGATGGACCTAAAGTCTGTCATACAGAGTGAAGTAAGTCAAAAAGAGAAAAACAAATACTGTATGCTAACACACATATGTGGAATCTAAAAAGAAAAAACAATGGTTCTGATGAACCTAGGGACAGGACAGAAATAAAGACACAGATGTAGAGAATGGACTTGAGGACACGGGGAGGGGGAAGGTACAGTAAGCTGGGACGAAGTGAGAGAGTAGCATTGACATATATATACTACCAAATATAAAATAGATAGCTAGTGGGAAGCAGCTGCATCACACAGGGAGATCAGCTCAGTGCTTTGTGACCACCTAGAGGGATGGGATAGGGAGGGTGGGAGGGAGGCTCAAGAAGGAGGGGATATGAGGATATACGTATACATATAGCTGATTCACTTTGTTATACAGCAGACACGAACACAACAGTGTAAAGCAATTATACTCCAATAAAGATGTTAATAAATAAATAGTCATAAATAAAATAAATAAAAACTGTGTTTGAATTTAGAAGCCCATAAAGTTTGAATCCTTTTTTTACGTAAGTCTGTCATCTGCAAAACATCTTGTGAAAGAAATAAATCCCCATTGGTAAAGGTGATTAGTAAGGTAAATGCAGCAGGTACAAAAAAAAAAAAATAGTGATGGGCAACTTTGTAGTTTTATCAAGACCTTTGAGAGTCATGTGTGTCAAGGAAAATACCTTTATTTTCCCTATGTATAACTCATCTGGGAATTTAGAAATACTGAATTAATTCAGATCCCTGTATTGTGATTCATCAGCTCAGTCTGTCTATATGGAGAAAGCTAGAAAGCCGCATTTGGGTTCATTCCATTTGTCAGTTACTGACATCTTTCTTCAGAATTCTCAGGCATCCAAGCGTAGTAAAATTTTAGCGTTTAAAAAATCAAATATTCTGTAGATTGTCAGCCCAGAAACAATCCTGGAATTAAGATGTTGAATTAAATTACTCTTCTGAAGTGGCCTTCCTTTAGGATTGACGCAGAAGGACTTCTGCCGGTAAATAAGGTTGGGAAGTTAGAAAGTTTTTGCCTGTTTCATCTTGGTTTGATCCCAGAACTCTTCCATTGGTTCCAGCTACATTCCTCTTCTACACATTTCTATATGTCCATGGATGCAGTCATCCTTGACATTTAACTCCCTCTCCAGTCCATCCTTCTTACTCACTGTTGAGTAAATATATATTTGTACACACACCTATATATTATGGTGCTGATGAACAATATTAATGATAAGATATTTAATATTAAAAGAGAAATAATGTAAAAGGGGAAGAAAATGTCAAAACTCAACAACATCAGCCATTCTTAGATAAATTTTTCATTATACTCTCCCTGCTGTTACTTTCTCAGTTGCCTTCTAATACCACCATTAACCTTCCACAGTCCTTTCTTAGAAATCTAATTCTGCTGAGAAGTAACATTGAAAGAATTTGGGCTCTTCCAAGTTCAATGCTAAACTCACTGGTTTTGGTGGTGAGTTAGAAGCTTAGATTATGCAAGATGTTCAAGGGATTTGGGGGGGCTGGTCAAGGAAAAAGATAGGACCGTGAGAGACAGTAAAATGCAACAAGCTTTACTGAGTGGTTCTTGGATACAGTTGCATGAGAGAGGAAATCCCTTACAGCATGAGACCATCTAGAGGCTTATAATGAGGAAGCCAGAATGAGGGTACAGTAGTAGAACTCCTGGGGGAAAGGGAAATGGGAGATAGGTTTATATGGCTAGATGATATTGCTCAGCTTCAAGGCAGGGAGCCTGTGCCAGACAGCTCTGAAAGGCAGGAGTGATTTCTAGTCTTAAAGCCACAAGACTATCTTACCAATGGCTAACAGTGCTGGGTGAGGGATGCAAAGCAGGCAGGCTCTAAATAGCTAAAAATCTGCTTATTTGGGTTAGTTTTTAAACATCGGGTGTGTAAAAATTAGAGTTTTCTATCTGCAGGCTTTTGAACTAATGGGTCTCAATCTGCAGTGAAGAAATAAACTAAGTAGGGGCCAATACATAGATTCCATCTTTGGCTCCTTTACATAGCAGATTCATAAAGAATTCAGACTATCAGGTTCAGATCAGGTTGCTAGACAAGGACAATTGGAAAGATCTTCTGTTCCTTTGTTCTGTAAACTTTAAGGGAAAAAGAGGGGTGCAGAATTTGAAGAAGGCTGGGGCTAACATACCACTATGTATCGAATCTTGGCGAAATGATCCTTAACTGAATAATGTTTGGGTATATGACTCTCATGATATTATCAGTGTTGGGCAACCAATAACATTCCCTAAAATTTTCCTAAGTAAAATAATCATGCCATATTTACCTAAGGTTCCAAAGGGCTATAGCTACTAAAAATGGAAAGCCTTAACCCACAGTAAGTACTAAACAACTTGGCCTCATCTACCCTTTCAATTAAGTTTCCCATCACTATACATCAAACAACTTACCTAGCAGTCTCACAAAACAACCCACATGGATTTATTCATCATTGTTGTTTTGTTTTGTTTTGATTTTAAACAATCTTAGAGCTAACAATCTATCAGTGCTGTCTTGGGATGCCCTTATGTGTCTTTCTTGGTGAACTCTTACTACCTCCTCATATAGTTTTCTCTGAATGTCCTAGGCAAAATGAATAAACATTCCCTCTATATTTCCATGAAACTTTACTCATGGTATTTTTATAAGAACTTCTCTGCTTCATTTTATAATCAATTTGTTATGTTTTTGATATTGTAGACTCCCTCATCCTATTTCTTCAAGGGCATGCCTCTCATAGTATTGAATCTCTATCACCTAGCATAGGGTCTGACACACAGAGACACTTAAGGTTTGCTAGATTAATAAAGTATATTGTTTTTAGTAACATTGTGAAATGTTTATTTATCAGTCCTAATAAAATATGACTATGTAGTAAGTTGCATTAAAGGAGAAATAATAATTATTTGTTATTTTATAAAAGGAATGTATTCAGATTAGCAAGACAATTTAAAATGAATCTTTGTAAGTGTCATGAATGAACTTCAAAGTACATAAAAAATGTTATACTTTTTCAAAAAGTTCTGTGACTCACCTTTGATTCTTTGGGGAAAGTAGAACTAATTGCCCAGAAAATTCTGTCCCACAATTTAGTACGGGAGCTCCCTTTTGGGTGGCAGCAATAATTCTCCATGTCATGAAAAACCATTGTCATTGGAATTTGCCCTTGAGAGAAATCTGACAATTGTCAGAGTAATGGAAAAAGTCACTCAGGGGCATATCTGCGATTTCATGTTACAGATCTGAGTACACTAACTTCACCTGCACACACTACTACTTCTAGAATTTCTTATAATTTACACCATCTGTTGATCTGGATCCTGTGTTGAATTGTGCGTCCTTTGGAAGGCAGAAGCAGAACACCTGACTTCACAGATGTTTTAAGATTCAACCAGATGCCCAGATATAAACTGATAAAAAAAGAATTGGCTAAATTTTGGGTGAATAAAAAAGAATTAAATGCAATTTTAAAATTTCCACCCACATATAAGATAATCAGGAAATGGTTTATTAAAGGTCTACAGACCTAATTTAATTTTTAGGCTAGTTATGATTTTTTTTTTTGCTTCTTTTATTGCTATATAGACTAAATTTCCAGATCATACTTCACCTCTCATGATATCAAACATAGAGCTTAAATCTTGGAGCAGAACCTCACTTGATAGTGTACACACTTACATGAAAAACTAAATGTTTTCATATATATCTATGAATGCAAATTAGGAAGATACTGACACTCTCTCATTCTTCTCATCTCCATTCAAATGTCACCTATTCATACAGATTTCTTTGGTGAAACTATAAAATAATCATAAACTCCAAGTATTATCCAATGTATATCATCCATTCATGTGCCATTTATCACATTTTGAAATTATGTTTGTTTTCTTGCTTTACTTGCCATATATTCCATGAAAATTAAGCTCTAAGAGGGGCAGACCTTGTCTATCTTGATCACATCAGTATTTTCAGTATTGAGAAACATGCCTGGTAACTGGTAGACACTCAACAAATGTTTGTTCAATGCATAAAGAAAATATACAAGACCCAAACTAGGAACAAAAATGACATATATCTGATTTACATTCATTAGTTCTTTTTCTCTGAAGAAGCTCTGTCCAAATTAAATGCAATATGATCTACATATGCAATTTTAGATTCCTAGTAGCCCCATCAAAAAATGAAAAAGAAACAGATGAAATTAATGTTAATGATACCTTTTTCTAGCCCAATAGATTCAAAATATTAACATTTTAATATGTAATCAATGTAAAATGATGGAGACATATTAAATATTTTTGTACTAAGTTATCAAAATTGTGTGTGTATTTTATATTCACACTTCATCTCAACTCGGACAAGACACATGTAAAATGCTTTATAACCACATATAACCACATATTTGGCTAGTGGCCACTGTACTGGACAGCATGGATCTAGATTATAGAGTCTGTGTTGGAGTTTGGTGAAAAATAAGATGAAATGGTAGAGCTATTGGTTACAATTTGGAAAGTCTGGAATGGCAAAGTGAGTTATTTCAAACAGTAGGCAAGTTATATTTTCAATACAAAGAATGAGTTGATTGGCACTGTACTTAAGGAAAAGCAATGTCATGCATGGTGGAAAAAGGAGATGATAAGAAAAATCGGGGTTTAGTTGCCCTTCAGTAAGTGAGAAATAATAAGCATTTGAATTAAGGCAGTGACATAGACTGAGAAAGATGGGACAGATAAGTCAGACTAGGTAAATATTCTCAAGTAGGCATCTATTCAATATAACATCACCAAATCTTTATGATTATATCTATTTTATACCAATAAATATTTCCAGGTTTCATTTAGAGTAATTTGCTGTGATAATAACAGTTAAGAATTATGAATCTTTTCACTCAAAAAAGAAGTCTTCTTGTACCTTTAAATTACACTCAACTGACAGCAGACCTGCTGAAAAGCAAATTGATGGATAAAATATGAACATAACATTTTAAAAACTGCACCTCATTATATCAAACTTAGTTGGAGGCTCAAAGTAGAAGCGTTTTTTGATAATAGCGTGTGACTATCTCCAATACTATAAATTGAAATTGTGTGGGTCCAAATAAATTAACTAATATTTAAACTTCATATACTCTTTTCTACTTTAAAATGCCATACTAAACTATTATCCAAAGCCAAAAAAGAGGGAGTCTAATGAACTGAGAGGAGTTATTTACTTATTTAACTATATATATATATAATTCCATATGTGAAAAAGCTATTTCTGAAAATGTATAGCCATCTTTATCATTGTTTTCATTCTGTGGCTACTCGTAACTAGTTGAGACATTCAAGAGGATTTCACTTTGGTAATTATATTTCTGAGGAAATATATTCACCAGGAAAAATGTTATGTTGTTAAAAAATAATTATTCATAGAGTAGGTAGGAAGCCAAATAAGTTGTCAGGTACTGAACAAATTTCCCCGCTCAAACTTGACACTCTCCAACTCTCTGAACTTGGGGGAAAGAAGAAGGGGATTATAAACTTTTAGTAGATACTAAGATCAAGCACACAGGAGTATGTATTATATAATCGAATCCTATATGCTGGACAGTCCTGTCTCCTCTTGGAAACCTCTCATGCAGAACAGTATATTCTATTGTGTCTGTCCGCCTACATCGTTGCAGTCTCAAATTTTGCCTGATTTACCAGCATGAAACTGGGATTCAGTCACGTAATTTATCTTGTCATCTTTTTTGTTTAGTCTTGGTTCTGCATTAGCTCTGGCTACCGCTGGTTTACTTCACAGATGAACATGGTGTAATCATCAGCATAAGTGATTGCCTTACATAGCCAGGAGATGAAGAGATTTTATACTGATTATTGATTATTGGCAATGGTCATTTAGCCAGGGTAGCTCATTGGGCTATGGGTTTTCAATTGCCCTCTTTTAATGTGCATGTGCCAGTGTATGTATACATGGAAACACATGCTAGAACTGTCTGACATAATCTATGATAAATATAATCTTTGCAGTTTTCAACAAATATTTTTGGGAAGGGAGCATTGATAAAAAAGGATGAGTTAATCATACTCATTATTTCTTGGTGCATGATTGTCCTTGGTCTGTGCAAGCCCCGCATCTGGTTTGATCAATTTCCTTTTCTTCTATTTCCCTACTCACATCTTCCTTCTCTTCTATTGACAGTGATTCTAAAATTTTGGTATATATCATTTTTAATGTGTATTTGTTAAAATTGTTTGTGTGAATATATTTTAAATTTACATGAACAATGTTGTACCATAGAGCTTACTTTTTAAAAGAAAATTTTTGCTGATTACTATGGTTTTAAGATCTATCCACACTGCTTTGTCAACCTCTAGTATACTTCTCCCAGCAACATTTTTGTTTAAGAATAGCTGCTCAAGTGGTTATTAACTCTGTTGCACATAAAATCTCTTATGGGAATGTTTACTTGTTTTTTCATTTTGTTTTGTTTTAAGACGTATATGCCAGATAATCAACTCTGGAAAAATTCTCATTTGGAGTTCTGGAGTACCAGCAACTTTTAAACCTTTGTAATATTTTGGTTCAGTCAAGATTGAGAACCAGTGGTAGCCTACAATTATACAGAAGGCCTTATATCTCAAGATAAACCTTTTTTTATTAATTAATTAATTAATTAATTAATTTTTTGGCTGTGTTTGGTCTTCGTTGCTGCACACGGGCTTTCTCTGGTTGCGGCAAGTGGGGGCTACTCTTCGTGTGCGGACTTCTCTTGTTGCGGAGCATGGGCTCTAGGCGTGCGGGCTTCAGTAGTTGTGGAAAACGAGCTCAGTAGTTGTGGCTCACGGGCTCTAGAGCACAGGCTCAGTAGTTGTGGCACATGGGCTTAGTTGCTCCGCGGCATGTGGGATCTTCCCGGACCAGGGGTCAAACCCGTGTTCCCTGCATTGGTGGATTCTTAACCACCGCGCTCCTAGGGAAGTCCCTATACCTTTTATGTTACAATCCCTCAACAATTCAATTTAACCTGCTTTCTTTAATATTATTAGCATCCAACCAGTGCTAATTATTTTCTAAACATTAGACTTACTCGTACTCTCTGCAGGATCTGATAATTAGTTACTGCTTCTTCTCAACTCAAAACGTTACACAGGGAGATTAGCTTGGTGCTTTGTGACCACCTAGAGGGGTGGGGTAGGGAGGGTGGGAGGGAGACTCAAGAGGGAGGAGATATGGGGATATATGTATAGGTATAGCTGATTCACTTTGTTATAAAGCAGAAACTAACACACCATTGTAAAACAATTATACCCTAATAAAGATGTTAAAAAAAAAAACAAAAAAAAACTTTACCTTATTTGCTTCTTTCCTTCCCCTACCCACCAGTGACTAAGATACAGACTTGGACGCAAGAAGTTTTTTTTTAATGTTATCTCAGAAAGAAGAATGAGGGAATAGAGAGACTGATCAGTGGAAGGAAAAAAGCCATTAAAGGGTGCATCCTTGAACAATTTCTCATCATAAAAACTGGGACTCCATCCTGTTATTGACCCTCTATGAAACCATGTAGAATGTCCCACAAAAATGTTTTCAGATGATCAGAATGTAAGGCAATTATCCAATATCTCCTGTAGCTTATTGGGTTACCTCTGGAGGTATTAGGTAAGCTCCCCTCCCTACACACTGTCAGGCTGTGCCTGTGTCATTAGATAAGCAGTTACTTGACACTGGAGAAAACATAAAAGCCTCCAGGGAGTCCCTTGAGATGAGATACTGGGAGTTTGTAAAATGTTGTCCCCCACAGCTGTGCTAAAGCTAGATAAGCCAAGGAATGTGTTGTGAACCTCAAGAAGTATGTGCTTCCAACAATTTTCTCCTCTTTCTATCCTGCTCTTCTTTGCTTTTTCTTTTCTTCCTGCCTGAACATAAAAATATTATGCTGGTATATGTATAGATCAAATAATGGGCAAGATCCAATTATTTGCCACTAATGAGCTCATGATTTAATAGGAAAGGCAGAATAGACCATTTCAATCTGAACTGGTAATGGGGAGATATGCAAATGGGGCAACTGAGAATGTTGCCCCTGTACCACCTTGGGAGAATCATAGCTCCTTGAAAGGACTTACCTCTGAGATGCATCTTCAGAAGTGCTTACAAGGAAATCTATGTCAAAAAACAAGTCTTTTCATCATCGTGCATGCACTCTTTTCTTTTCATATGCCTGAAAAAAAAATTCCATTCTTGACCTTATTGCTTTACATGCTTCTTCATTGTCATTCTGTACAATTTACCTTTTTTTATTTGAGTAATTATTTGGTTAATGTTTGGCTCCCATAATAGACCAGAGACCACTAGAAAAGAGATCATATCTGTTTTCACTAATCATCCTTGAATTTCAAGGCCTAACACGGTGCCTGACACACAGATGCATAAACGAAGAAACCGAAGATGAAAGAGCCAAGAGTTCTGGTCTTCAGTCTTCCCTTCACTGTAAACTTGCTGTATGGCCTTGGGGAGGTCACTTGATGTTATGGGTCCCAGTTTTCACATTTGGTCACTAGACTTAGTCATCTAAAAGGGATCTTCTAACTCAGTCTTCTATGACTGTAGATAATGTGAAGGCATTTTTACATTTCAGTAAATTGATGATAACCCTTCTTTACTGAGGCATTTGCCTTAGAAAAGCAGTGAGCATCTTATGTTTACATGACAGTAATGTTTACTTCCTGTGACCATAACTCACCTCTACATAGTTTCAAACCCTTTCTCTCCTACCTTCCACTTATACTATACTTCTATATATATAATCTTACTCTAGAAAGAGAAGCATTTCTAATTTGAAGATCAAGCAACGTAAATATGAGGACACTTCCATTTAGGAAAATCTTCTCAGTTTTAGGGCCCCAAACATCCACCAAGTGGATACCTAATCAGAGTATATTTAGAGCCAGTATATCTTTTGTTCTTTATAAAAAACCACATTAAAAGGAAAAGAAAAAGCGTGTGAGATTGCTATGTTAATATAAATCAGATAATGCCAGAGTTGAGATGCACTGTCTTGTCAAGTCCCCATCATTTTGCAGAGCCATGGAGTCCCAGATCCATGTCAACAGCCTCTAGAAAAGTTAGAGAAAAAACAGACCTTCTGATAAATTCATTGCAAAACATGGTAACCACAGACTATCAATGGGATGTTTTTAAAAGCTGAGTCCTCAGCAGTAGAAAGTGACAAGATAATGGTCTAGAGTCTTCATGAATCCAGGCCTCTAGCTTCTCCACTATATACCCATTCACATAGTCAGAAGAGAGGCTGCACATCCATACTGAAAGTGTGTTAGCATATATAGAAGGGAGCACACATCTGTACTGGTTGGGCATTCACAGCTACAGAAGAGAGAATACACTCTTGACAAAAAAACATCTATTGAGCTAAACACTTTCTTCAAACTTTCTGAGTTGTCAGCAGAACACACTGTCTGGTACTGAAAATTATGTCAGCCTTTCCCCCCAGAAATCACTCCATAAAAATTTAACTCTGTACCATTTCAAATTCATCTGAGGAAAAGAGAGATAAAGTACCCTTAAAGAGATTTATGTATTCCAGTAAAGCTGCAAGATTTTGTTTTGATAGCAATAATGCAAAAGCCAACAAATTAAATGCTCTTGAGGAATGATTATGGCTACAGGAGTTATTTTGTTTTTATCAGGCTTGAATAGTTGTGTAGCTTGTCTCAGAGTTGTACAGATTGCTGTGGTATTGATAAGTGGCTTATGAGAAATGGTGTTGAATTGGGAGGAAAGTATAATTTACTTTTAATTTGATTTCATTTAGTAAACTTTACATCTTGAGTTGTAGTTATTTATTATTTACCAGCCATGATACAAAGTAACCTGCCACCAGGGACATCAGTTATGCCCCTTGTGAAGATCACTGTCATTGGAAGGAATAGCATACATTCCACCCGGGTGTCAGTGATGAGTTAATTTGAAAATTGCCTCTGACCTCTCAGGGAGTTTCTGCTTTTACACAATTCTGCTTCCACAGGGTCCTTCTCTGCACTTGGCATTCACTACAGCATCACAGAGGCAGAATGAACTGATCAAGTGATCCGGAGGCCAGTCAAGACAAATTAGATGCTTAATTTATACACCAGGCATTGCAGACAGACTAATTACTCAAAAACAGTTTGATAAAGTAATGTAGGACTCTGTACATGTTAGGCAGAGCCTGCTTCCATGAAATTATTGCTGATATATTTGCTCTGTGCTTTGAGATTTTGCATGCACAATTGTGCAGTGAGCACTATGAAACACATTCTATAAAGATATTAAAACTGTGTGCCAAACTTTTCTAATTTTATGCTGCCCACAAAGAGAGGATCTTCCTTTGCTTTGTACCTTTTATTAGCACCCACTGAGATGGATGTGAAATAAACAGGAAATCCAAAGATATAGTAGCTGAGAAAGATGCTGAAAATAAGGGGAAAAGAAAACAATGTTTATAGAATCAATCACTAAAAAGTGGGGGGAATGGGCCTTTTGAAAAATAATGCTGGACTTGAAGCTCTTGTCTTACCTCTTAAAAATTCAGGGACTATACTAGTGTTTAGAGAAACAGCACAAAATGAGAGCTAAAAACGCAGTGATAGAGAAAGAAGCTTTATATGACTACTGATGTTATATTGTGAAAACACAGGAATAAAGAAGGATGAATGTTGTATTCTAGAACTTTGTGTACAGCGGCTAGTAGGGGCAGCCAATAGTTCATATTCTTGGAAAACTTTAAGCACTGTAATTAAAATGTAAGCTTAATTCAGTTGCCTACAGGGAGATGAGGAATTGAGGTCAGTTAAATACTGACTTAAAGAAAAGGACATTTTAAAATCAAGGATGTGAGACATGGGATAATTGGGGGAGAGGAGAGCATCACATTATTAAAGGAGAAGTTGGAAGATCTAAATAGAGCCAGAACAGAAACAGTTTTCATAATTACAGGTGGTTACATAATGTTTTTGAAAGTTTCCTGATATGGGGCGTTACCATCAGAATCACACTGGATGTTAGTGTTAACATGATACATGAAAGAAATCTCTTGACTTACCTCTAGAGAAGAATATTTAAAATGAACCGACAAAAAGTGTCCAAAAGGTCATTGTAGTTGATGTACTAGGAACAGAATTTCTCAATGAGATAAGCACTGCCTATAGCCAATAGCAAAGTAAACCTAAATAAATTTCCTCAGATTGTTCTACATGTTTTATTTCCAGTATTGTGGCTACTTCCAGGTGAATGGTACCTGGCGTCTGCTATCTAAATCATTGTATACATTTGCTCCTTTTCTTAGGTTTCAAGAGACACTTCCATGCCTACCTGAGCCTCTTATACTCTTATAGCTAGAACCTTGTTCTTTTTTAACTTTGAGTAGAAGACTACCTTGGGGCTTCATAGAAGTCTTGACATTAAAAGCTCTCAAAGCAGTTTTCTTTAGAATTTCAGAAGAAAGTTCAAATTAGCAATTTCCAATTTCTCAGGGTGGAGGATGCATTAAGTTCCTGAACATTTAAATTAAGCTCTGAAAACTTCCTGTTCACCCCATATTTTAGCCTTTCTAAGATGCTGGAGTATTTGATGTCTCCTCCTTGCTATGTAGACTGATCAAGAAAATAATTACGGCCACAGGCAAGTGATTTTATGTCCCTGGACTCTGTGACACTTGGTGTACCTATGGAGTTTCCTTGGCAACGTGCCTTAGTTATATGTTCAACTCTCTCCTTCCTCTATTACTTGTCCTATATCAGCATGAACCTGCTTTAAAAACAACAGCAACAAAATCCTACACTTAAATTTCTTTCTGGGTCATAGACCACTGATTACAAGTACAAGGTGGGAGACATGTAGCCTCTTCAATAAAAATAAAAGGTCTGTAGTTTTCGGAGTCAGACTTTCTTGGTTCAAACCCCAGTACTGTATTTTGAACAATATAATCTTAGGCATATTATTTTTAAAATGTCAGATTTTCATTTTGTTAAATTATTTCCTTATTTAGTAAAATGGCAATAATCATTCTTACATCATTGGACTATAAGGGGAATTGAATGGCATAATGTGTGCAAAATATTTAAGAATATGCTTGATGCATAATTAGAATTCAACAAGTTCACAGCTGCTCTGTACTTCTCACTAAACCCAGTATTTTTCTCAGGAACATATATAGTTTATATTTAAAGTAAAATAGAGAGTGGATTCTCTACAATCTCAAATGCACAATGTTCTTAGTTACACAAAACTTTTCCATTTCTGTTTACCAGTATGACATATGGGTATGGCATTTCTGAGATATTTTACCTTGCAGTTGACACAGTCTTTAACTCAGTAATATCATCTTTTGTCTTTATGTCCAAGACATTCTCTCCATCCATGTAAAACTCAGGTAGGACACCTAAACTTCCCTGTCCTTGCTTTTTTTATCTGTGAGGAAAAGATGGTAGTAAGGTTTGTCCTCCAATACTACTATTCTATGACTTTTCAGTTACCAGACTTATAAATGCCTTAGTTTTTTATATAAAAATTAACTTTAATGTGACGTTTTATCTACTAAAGTATCTTCATCCTGAATGTATTTCCAAGTTGAATTTCTAGCCTAAAGACATAGAAATGACTAATTTCTCTAGCATAAGAAAGCAGTCAGTAGATAGATTAAATATTCTTCTGCCTATATTCCAAACCCAGAATTACTTGTTGGAAGTAAGAATTGAATGGATGGTTTGATTACAATCTTTAGTACATTTATTCATTCATTCAAAACTTATATGAGTGCCTATTATGTGCCAGATACTATGGTAACTGCTAATATATATGCATGTGTGTATATATATATATAAAATTATATGTGTATATAGGTATATATACATTTGTTTATAGTTTATAAAGTGCTTTTGATTGAGATTATATCATTTAACATTTACAATAATCCAGTGAGGAAGGGGGATGATCCCCCGTTTTAAGATAAAGAAGCTGATTATAGGAGAGGCCAAGTAATTTTCATAGCATTCTGTAATTAAGTAATGGACAGAAATTGGATGTAATCTGTTAACATTTTATGTTGTTTCTAATTAAACTACACTCACTTTAGGGTTTTTATTTGTTTATTTGTTTGTCAAATAAATCACATAGTCAGAAAAAACCTAGTTTAGTACATGTCTTTTTCCAAAATTAAACCTTAAGATAATCTGCCATTTTCTGTGTCAACCTTAGATACACTGTACTTCTGAATGATGAGCTAATGCATAGAAAATCCATGCATTATGCAGAGTTGGAGGTCCTGGGAAAGTCATTTGGTTTCTTTTTATCTAATGTATAATGATTTTAGGTTGTCTGACTAATGAAGCATAGAATGCAGTGTTTCTCTCTAAATGATGCTATTTCGGCACTCAGCCTGGAACTTTATCAGAAATGCAGATTTAGACAAACAGAGCCATCTATACATCTGCTCAGTTGAATGGCCTCTGTGAATGTTTTTGCATTCTTTCTTTTGGCAAACCTGAGGAATTGTGTAGCAGAGAAAATGGTCAAGATTACATATTAATAAATGATGGGACTGGGGCTCAAATTCATTTCTTCCTGGTTTCTTAACCATCGCTCCTCTCCTATATAATGAGTCTCATTGATTATCATCTCAGTATAGAGAAGGGGGAACTTTATTCATTTCTGAAGCCTCAGTGCCAAGTGCATGGTCAGTGCCTAATAAATAGGTATTGACTTGTCTGTATAGATGGACATTTCTTTCTAGCACTATATACTGGTAACTAATGCATTTCATGGAGCTGGAGGTTTTGAACTGGTTGAGCCCTTGATGGTTGCCTTGTCATGCTACACTGGACTGACTTTAAAAGCCTGTTTATAGCAGCTTAATCCAGTGAGTGATCTTTCCATGCTAAAAACTGTCTGACTGAACTCACAGCATCTGATGTAGCCTATTCCATTTTCTGGTGTGCATGCACCCACATGCACACACACATTGCTAAAGCGTGTTGTTTTTAATATTATGAGCTGAAATCTGTCCCTTAAAATTTCTCTTCTTTTTCCTAAATCTTGTGTTGAAAGAAACACTTAGTTTAATCATTACAATATATATCTCTCCTATATTGCAATGTTTTCAAGTTATAACTATTTAAATACAAGGCCATAGAGGTACTTCTTTTTCTAAAAATATCTTCCTTTCACCCCCATGAGCACAACTAACACCAAGACCAAGGACATCTGCTGTACAATATCTCCCATGAAATTTAAATTTAAATGGAAAAAAAAGATAGGAAGAAAAGATGATTACCTAAAGGCATGATGAATATTGAAATAATGCATTCTTTGGTATGTTTGTATAATTGCTAATAAAAATTGGTGAATATGTAAAGGTCCAATTACCTAGGATTTTTCCCAGCTAAAAGAATATTACAATGGATTTTATGTAGTTAAAAAATTTATTGCAATTAAATATTATTCAATATAAGAATTACCTATTAAGGGACTTCCCTGGTGGTCCAGTGGTTAAGACTCTATGCTCCCAATGCAGGAGGCCCGGGTTCGATCCCTGGTCAAGGAACTAGATTCTGCATGCTGCAACTAAGAGCCCACATGCCGAAACTGAAAGATCCTGCGTGCCGCAAAGAAGATCCCACACACGGCAACAAAGATCCCGCAGGCCACAACTAAGACCCGGCGCAACGAAATAAATAAATAAAATAATAAATATTTTTAAAAAAAGAAATTACCTATTAAAATCCAAAAAATTTTTCTCCATAAATATATTCTATTATATATTATTATGTTCAAATATTTATTTAATCTATCATATAGCTATATAAAACAGTTTATATTTATATTTTATATAGATATATAATAGACATATAAATATCTATTATATTTATATAAATATAAATATATATATTTATAAAATTCTCCCTTCCCCCAAAAAAATATTTATCACTAGAAAATAAATTCCATGAAGTCTGATTTTTCCCTTTTGTTCGCTGTTACATCTTCAGTGCCTCAAACAATACCTGGCATATAGGTGATCAACATACATTTGTTGAAGTAATTATTGTGGAAACTAACCTTAAGGATTTCTAATGGCAATAATAGATTTATTCTAGACATTAATTTGGCACTGGCAAGTCAAAGACAAATTTGACCTCTTCTCTGTTCTTAAGGACCTAACAGTGTGTTGATCTTTGTAAGATTGCACAGGGTAGGCATAGCTTTCAATTAGTCCTTTGTCCTAAATGTGAGATCCAAGGCTAAGTGAGATTGAGAGATTTCCTCAAGTTCACACATCTAATCAGTAGCAGAGCAGAACTGGAACCCAGGATTTCTACCAGAAATTTCTTCCAAAAATTATTCTACATACTGAGGATTAAACTGCACATGTTTTGAGCCAGGAACTTAAGCGAGTAAACCTGAAGCAGCTCCTTAGTGGTCACAGCCTCTGGCATGATTCTCAGTAAAAGACCAAGCAGATACTTGGGAGGGTCCCAAAGAAGTTGAGCCTACCATTTGATTTATGAATGTTAGAAGACTTCTAGGGAAAGGATTTATCCTAGAGTCCACAGAATTCCTGAAGTTATGGGTGGGGGACCTGAGGGAAACACTGAGCCAGGGTGGAAGTCTCTAGTCTGGAAGTGCAAAAGAGGGTCATGTGGTTTTAATTGATCTCTAAAGATAAACAAATTACTATTATGAGCATTGCACATTCAGTGGACTTGTGATACTTGATAGTTACAACGGTATGGACTTATGTCCCAAATAAAAAATATACTGATAAAATACCAAAGATTAGAACAACTGATACTTAACCATACTCTGTTAGTAAATATGTATATGTACATATATATATATATGCCTTATAAATGTACATGTCTTTAAATCATATGTTTCTACATCTAGAAGCATATTTTATTTATTTTTATTTTTATTTTTTTACATTTCACCATCATTTATTTATTTATTTATTTATTTTTATAAACTTCTGTGTTGGGTCTTCATTGCTGCACACGGGCTTTCTCTAGTTGTGGCGAGCGGCGCTATTCTTGTTGCAGTGCGTGGGCTTCTCATTGCAGTGGCTTCTCTTGTTACAGAGCACGGGCTGTAGGCATGCGGGCTTCAGTAGTTGTGGCATGTGGGCTCAGTAGTTGTGGCTCGCGGCCTCTAGAGCGTAGGCTCAGTAGTTGTGGTGCACTGGCTTAGTTGCTCCGCGGCATGTGGGATCTTCCCAGACCAGGGATCAAACCTGTGTCCCCAGCATTGGCAGGCGGGTTCTTAACCACTGTGCCAGCAGGGAAGTCCTAGAAGCATATTTTAAAGAAACAATCTCAAATAAGGACAGAAGTTTTTGATAAAATGGTATAATTTTATGTATTATTTTAAAATAATGAAAACAAGAAAATATCCAATATAGAATGGCCTTAACGTTCTATGATAAATGTGTGTGCGTGTGTGTGTGTGAGTGAATATTCATTTCATGACTGTCTAATAACTACCTAAAAGAGTTAGTCACTATAAATCGTTTCTTGCTTACTGATAATTCTCAGTTGAAAATAATTTCATTGAATGAGATTTTGCTTTCTCAAGGCATTGTTTCTCAAATAGTAGGTTCCTAGAATCCAAAGGAAAAATTTTTAGTGATTTGGGAAATTTTTTTTCCCCTTTGGAAGAGACTGCACATTACTCAGATTTGAGAAACACTGTTTATTATAAAGTGTAAAGTCAACTATATATGTGTGTGCTAACACAGAAAACAATCCTAAAAGGAAATAAACAAAAAATTTGACTGCTGTTGTCTTTTTTTTGTTCAGAATCTTCTTTATTTTAAAGACTGTATGTTTCCTTTACCATCCAAAACAAACACACACACAAACAGTAAAGGTTATATTAAAGCCATGGTTAGCAGACATTTGGTCCTGTCCAAAATATCCATGGAGACATTTGGTCCACTCCAAACGATCCTTGATGGTTCATCCTGTCCATAATCACTTGGCGTGGCCCAGATATGCTCATGGAGTTTTTGGATGGGACCAAATTTGAAGTACCTTTTGGTGTGGACCAGATTTTTTATTGATCAAATATCTTATTTGGTCAATAAAAAATTTTTTTGGCCTTATAGATATTTTGGACAGGACCAAATGCCTTATAGATATTTTGGACAGGACCAAATGTCCTGCAAAGCAAAGCCATATCAAATTTATTGGTCATCCCCTGAATGATGCAGGCGAAGTACATCTTATTTAGTTTTACTATTGTTTTACTTAGGGTCATTTTTAACTGAAAATTTTGTATATCAGCTCTTACAGCTATCAGATCATTTTCCAATTTACTAGTTGGTATGGATCTGCTAAGAACATTTTAACACTTTTGAGATCTTTGAGCATATGCTCTGTAAAATTGTAATAATATTACCTCTCTGATTAATTCTGTGTTATTTTCACACAGCATATTTCCTATAGTCTAAATGAAAGTATATTATGAAACATAAATTATTAACTTTATTACTATTAGGATTAGTAATAATTTTCCTTATAGCTTGAGTAATGAGTGAGCCTGATTCTCTACTGGGAAAACAAGGATTAAAAAAAAAGAGTTTTTATAAATTACTTAATTTTTTAGGACATTCATTTGTGAGATTGGTACTATTTTTTCTGTTTTCAAATAAGAAAGTGAACACAGAGAGGTTAGCAAGTTTGATCAAGGCTACACAGGTTGTATATAAATGACACTATCAAAATTTGAATTTGGACTTTCTGTCTTCAAATCCATCCTTTCAATCATTACTGTGTAATTCTGCTTCTCAAATTCCTTCGAAAATGAGGCCAAGAGTCTTATATTGCACCGTGCAGATTCATCATCTCTAGTATGGGCTCTGCACTTCATATTTCTTTCTTCTTCCATAGCCTGTTCCCAACCAAACCAGCTTCCCCATGCTCCATCTGGAGACTCAAACTCACTCGACATTTTTCTTTCCTCTCTTTCACTCAATTAAAAATATTATTCATGTATTTTCTGGGCCACGTTTACCACCATGGCCCACATATATTAGATGTTGATAAACATACAATTAGGATACAGGTATTCTTCAGAGACATTTGTATTATCTGTTATTCTTCAAATTATCTATTTAAATAAACTCTGAAGATGTTTTTAATTATGACCTGAAACCTGTGAGAGCAGTTCCTCAGTTCTGAATGACTAATAGAAAAAAAGCACCCTATTTCTCTCTCTCTGTTTCTTTATTTCTATCTCTGCATGCCTGTATATCTATATTTTGCCATCAAACTCATAGAGTTCAAAAGCAACACTGGCTTCCAGTGAATGTTCCCATAGCGATATTAGGAAAGTGTCATTGCTGCTGGCACAGTGCTTATTTGAATGGGCCAGCAGGACCATTTCCTCCTGTGTTATGGGCTTCAGTGCACAGCAGAGAGCAACTAAGGCTGCACTGGTACACTTCTGAGTGCCTTTCCGCAGAGGTTACCTAAGGAAACAAGAAATTGGGAACCAGATGTGTGTCCCTTTTATATCTTCAAAGGAAAACCTTTCAATATCTGCTTACTGGAAGAATTTTTTTTTCTTTTATTGCCAAGGACAAGAATCTGGCAGAAATTAAAAAAAAAAAAAAATTAACTCTAAATGCCATCACCACATCAGAGCTTTCTAAGGTGGCAGCATTTATTGTCAATGCCAATTCTGTGCCAGGGGGAGAATTACCAGAACACATGCACTAAATTTGCCCTGGAGAACCATAGAGGTTGTGGGTATGGGCTTGGCAGACAGGCAGACCTGGATTTGTATCTGAGTTTTGCCTTTTAGTGCTGTTTTAGATTAAGGTTCTACTGGAAAAACAGACACTGAGACAGGAGTTGGGGAAAAGGAGATTCCGGGAAAGTACCAGTAAGGGAGTGGGCAAGAGAGACTGAGAAGCACAAGAATTCAACAAAGGATGCCTTATTCAACAGGTTAGAGTTGTGTGCAACTAAGACTCAGTTGCATGGGGAAACCAGGAGACAGTGAGGAACATGCCTCAGTGTTCTTCCACCAGAAGAGCAAAGAAGCTAGATTTATGCTTCTGACTTTCATGTGTTATGGTCTGAGTCATATTCCTGAGACCATTAACTCCCTGGCACTTCTGGTCTAACCAATGAACAGATGAGAAAAAACCCTCAGGTGGGGAATTACAGTAGGACCCTGTCAGCATGTACTGGAACCATAAGTGTCACATAGATACGGGTGGGGCTCCTACAGTACCTGCTCTACTAGGTTGGTGACTTACCTTCTCTCACTTTCACCTGTAAAAAGGGCACAATAGTCAGTATTTCACAGTATTTTCAAAGGTTAGTTGGCATTGCATGAGTAAAACGCTTAACATAGTATCTGAGGTCAAAGGCCACAAACAGAAAAATATAGCTATGTTTCACTTTTAAAAGATAGTTGACAAAAGATATCTTTAAATCTATTTAAGGCACTCTAAAAAATATTTTAAGGCAGTCTGTTCCCTGAGCCACATGATGAAAGTTCTTGCAAAATAATATTTGAAGTGCTTTTATCTAGAGAGAGAAGTGCTTTATTTGCAGGTGGGGTTAGGTATAGGGGTGAATTATGAGTCCACTTAGTAAGTAGTAAATGTGTACTAACTCCTGGGAAAGAAAAGGTCAAGTAGAAGGAGGGAGGAAGTGAATTAATTACAAAGCATCTTGCTAAATAATTGTAAGAACTGAAGAAAAGGCTAAAGGAATTATTATGGCGCCAGATGCCGAATGTGGCTATGTCTGTGTTGAGCAAGTAGGTCAATTTACTTAACCAAGAGAAAAAATAAAGGGTACAAAAAAGAGGAGAGAGCCAGAAACAATGAAATCTTTAGTTGCCCTCTTGGTGTGTGTGTGTGTGTGTGTGTGTGTACACACACATTTATCTAGCAGAATTACTTGTGCATTGTACAGAAGCTCTCTGTGAATGCCTATGTGTGCGGTGCTTACATTTGAGTTTAAGTTACCGATACGTGAAAAAAGAACTCTTCCTTGGATTCCATGGCTGTGTACCTTTCCATGTACAGCAAAACAACAAAATACACAGTACAAAACAAACCCCAATGCAAAATAAAATAACTTTAAGACCCTTAGAGTAGTTTATTTGATATAACTAGCTAATTAAATGCTCTTCTAGGACTATTTCAGATTCAAAGTTTAACGTAAGTCTCATCTGAGGTTTGAAATTTGATAGCATAGAGTTCCATGTGAAACATACAAAAGGAGGCAGAGACCTGAGTTTAAATTATAGCTGTGTCCTTTAATACACATTAGACAGTAACATAACCTCTGTAAGCCTCAGTTTCCAGGGTTATGTGGAGTCATAATTTTTACTGTGGATGAAAGATGCCTTTGCCATTCCACTTGAGCATGATCCAGCTCTTCCTGGTGCTTATAGAATCATAACTCAGAGATAATTCATTTGATCAATACACCTATAGGATTTTTCATAGTCCAACACATGACACATGGGATAGTTTCCACACATGGGCTGTGCTGAACAAATCACTATGTGATATAAATTTATAGATTTATACATTGTAGACTGCCAGCAGTATCATGTATATAGTCATTAATTCACAATATTTATCAATAAACTATCATATATAGGACTCTGTTCAGGGATCACAGAAAAAATATGGTTAGGATATAGCCATAGTCCAGAAGTTGATTGTTTTAATAAGAAATATGTGTATAAAACCAACTATATAACTGATTATAACAGAAAGAATGTTAAGAATTAATGGCTGTAATATCCACAGGTGACACTCTTGGTGGCAGGAGGGCATATGGAGGTAAAAACCAGAATCTGGAGCCAAAGTCTTTGGATTTGAACCCTAGTTCTGCCACTTACTCTCAATATGACTTTGGGCAAGCCACTTAACTTCTGTATGCTTTAGTTTCTTCATCTTTAAAAAGAGATTCTTGTGGGGAGTACATTTTTCTTTAACACAGGGCAAGCAGTTAGTACAGTGTATGGAATGTGGCAAAGGCTAATTAAGTGTTAACCTTTATTATTATGTACTAAATTTTGGATGAGGGGATTTATGAACACCACTTAATCCTATCAGTACTTTGAATTAAGGCTATTGTCATCCTCACTTTATGGATGAGTATACTTGGTTTCAAGACATTACTTTAACTTGACTAATTTTACACAGATAATATACAGCTGAGACAGGTTTTCTTCTGCATAATCCCAATTCAAGCTCCTATCCATATTGCACTTTGAAAAGTAAGCAAAGCAAGGAGTAAAGCCAGGATAATGTTTTTGCTGTAAATTCAAACTTGGACAAATAAAAGATGTGGGGGTGAAAAAGAAAGGAGTGTTAATAATCTTATAACTGTGTCTGGGCTGGGCTTGTAATCCATTTAGAAGGTCCTTTTATGTTTGGTTGATTGGTAATGTAATCAGAGTTACAGTTAAGTTTTATCCAATATTGAAGAGAGTTATAAAAAATAACCCCTCTTTTTAACATGAGTTATTGCCTTCCCCTTTGTAAGACTGAAATACGTACTTAAAAGAACATAAACCAAATATCCTTTTTTTTTTTTTGTCAACTCAAGAATCTGAATTAGCTTAGGCTTCTGAGATCAAGGGAGGACTCAGGAGATGGGATCTGACAAGCTGATGTCTGAATTCTAAACAGTCTCCTGTGCAAGTTCAGAAAAGCAAATTGGCTAATTCCAGTTAGGTGAAGCTAGAAAGATGATGTTGGAAGATCAGCTTTACCTTGAGGCTGTGAAAAGATCTGTAAACTACCATTCTTCTATAATGAGTTCTTCATTGATAGTAGATTTAAAACCTCTTTACCCAGTACCTTTTATTTTACTTCCTTCAAAACTGATTAATCTCTAGGTGGCCATCCACTCAGTTACCTGTTCCAGAAACAAGTCATTAAACATATCCAGCAGTAAGCAGTAGATATATTCAAACTGGCCCATCTTACAGGAAGTACATAATCAGTGATTAAAGATGGGTAATGGGATCTCTTGAATCTTGAATGGGAATTTGCCTTAGTGTAGCAATTAACATGTTTGAAAACTAAATTTAATAATCATAATAAGTTCAACTTCAATTACCATTACAAATGTTTGTATTTATTTTTGCAGAACAGTTGACATCTAATTAGCATGTTAAGAGCTGCTGTGTTTAGATATTAATCAGATATCTTTTAAAAATCTTAGAGTTATTTATTTAGGTAAGCTAGGCATAAGCATAATTGTAATTAACTTATAATACTACATGACTCACCTCTCATATAACTGCTGGAAACCATAACCATAAACCACTTGTTTATTCATTTATTCATTCCTTCAATAACATGGTGTATCAGAAACCAATTATTTCTTAAAATATAGGAAAATTATTCCAGCCCCTATGGAAGGATGTCTGCCCCTCTATATTACTTCAGAACCCCAAAAGAGAAAGGTCTGGGGGGATATGTCTTAGCAAACAAAACTGGCCTTGCCTATGAAGCTTCTTTCAACTTTTAACATCCCTATAATACTTGGATCATAGTTTATTAGTTTTTAATGCATTGTATTATAATTTTTTTTATAAGTTGACACTTTCCAGTGGACTGTGAACTTCCAAACAATTATATTGAACTCTTTATTCCAGTTTGTATCCCCATTTCATAACATGATAGGCATCCATAAAGTTGATTAAAAAGAGTGAATTACCTACTGGTATGATCTGTTAAGAATGTGTACTTTAAGTCTCTTTAAATAGAGTTAACTCTTGAAAAATTCAGACTTTGGCATTAGACCTGGGATGAGAAACATGGCTCGGCTCAGCTCAGCTCTAGCAAACGGGCAAATTATATAACATCTGACCTTCATCCCTAGAACAGGAATTAGAATGGTAGTGAGTATAGAATGGTAGTATTACATGAGACAATATAAAGACTTTTAGCAACAGTTTATGGCATGAAGTGAGCACTTGGGAGGTGGAATTTAAATGTAGAAACAAGATAAACTTTTGGAAATAAGATTGCATTTGAGAAAATCCACAGAAGTCTTAAGAAATTGCTTCGAAGGCATAGCACTTGGCCAAAATGTGCTAGAAGAAAATATTAAGGTGGAGCCATTTTTAGGTTCACTTAGAATCTTCCAGTTAACATGGCTTTGGAGAGCAATTTCACTGACTTTTGCAGAAGCTTCTTGGCCCTGTTTGCATGTGGCTTAGAGAAGTTATTTGAATTTCAGTAGCTCTGTCCTACTCTTGTGTCTTCAGGGGTATAGTTGTGTTTTTCCCTCTCAGAACCAGTGCTTGGAAGAAGGTAAAAATAGTCCTGGAAGGCAGTTCTTCTATCAAATGGAAGAAAGCGGGGCTAAACTAAGTCAGAAAGCAAGCAAGTGCAATATTTCTCTTGTTGCCCTGGATGGGGGAAATGACCTCTTTTCTGGCTAAGAAGAGTAACAGAAACAATCTAAGAGTTAATATTCATATGAGACTTTACTCCAAGCAGCACATTGAGAGAGAGGTCAGTCTCCCTGGTTACGTTACCAACAGTGACTGGGACCTCATTATCTCATTTTCCAATGCCTTCTATCTTCGATTTGGTTGGTTGGTTATTATTTGTCTGTTTGTTTTTGTTTCTGTGTTCAGCAGCAGTTTCTAAGATGTCCCCAATAATGCCTACCTCCTGATATTCATGCCCTTGTATAATCCTCTCCCCTTAAGTCTAGGCTGGATCTCATGACTTGCTCCTGAAGAAGAGAACACAGCAAAAACAATGGGATATGACTTCTGAGATTAGGTTATAAAAAGAGTCTGGCTTCTGTCTTGCTCAGCCTCTGTTGCTTTCTTACTTGCTCATGCTAATGGGAGCCAGTTGCCATATTGTGAGCTGTTCTGTGGAGAAGCCCACATGGCAAGGAAATGGGAGATACATCCAGCCAACAGCCAGAGAGAAACTGAAGCCCTCAGTCCAACAACCCAAAAGGAACTAATATGTTCAACAAAAAAAAAATTTAAACTAAACAAAAATGAAAATATAACAAGTCAGAATTTGTGAGATGCACGAGAACAGTGCTTAGAGGAAAATTTAGAGCATTTAATTTTATTATAGGAAAAAAAAAAGATCTCTAATCAATAATACAGGTTTCCAAAATTTAAAAACAAACAAACAAAAAAAAAAAACACAGAAAAAAAAAGTGAACCCAAAGCAAATAGAAGAGTTAATAAATATAAAATCAAAAATCAGTGAAATAAAAATAGAAAATAGAGAGAATGAATGAAAGCAAAAGATGGTTCTTTAAAAAGATAATTTGATAAACATCTAGCAAGACTGATACAAGAGAGAAGAAATAAATTATAAATATTAGGCATGAAAGTATAAATATCTTTTGAGATCCTGATTCTTAAATTTTTGGATATATACCCAGGAGTGAGATTGCTAGATTATATGGTTGTTCTAGTTTTGATTTTTTAGGAACCTCCATACTTGTTTTCCATAGTGGCTGCACCATTTTGCATTCCCATTAACAGTGTACAGGGTTTTTCAATTTTTCTACAACCTCCCCAACATTTGCCAGTTGATTTTTAAGTAATAGACATCCTAACTGAGGATGAGGTCATATACCTCATGGTTTTGATTTGCATTTCCCTCATGATTAGTGATTTTGAGCACCTTTTTATATACTTGTTGGCCATTTGTATGTGTTCTTTGGAGAAATATCTATTTAACAAACACCTTTGCCAGTTTTAAAAAATTGAGTTATTTGCATACACATGCACACGTGTGTGTGTGTGTGTGTGTGTATGTTTGCTATTGAGTTGTGAAAGTCCATTAAATATTTTGGAAATTAACCCATTGTCAGATATATGGTTTGCAAATATTATTTTTTCCCATTCTGTATGTTGCTTTCTCACTCTGTTGATCATTTCCTTTGCTGTTCAGAAGCTTTTTAGATTGATGTAGTCCCACTTGTTTGGTTTTGGTTTTGTTTCCTGTGATTTTGGTGTCATATTAATGAAATCACTATCAAGAACAATGCCATGAATCTTTATGTGTATAGATTGTCTGCAGTATTCCTTTAAAATTCTATAATGTCTCTGGGGTCCATAGTGATATCCTTTCTTTCATTCTTAATATTTTTACAGTTTTCCTGATGTATAATTGATATACAGGAAATTGCACATATATAATGTATACATTTTGATGCATTTGGATGTATGCATACATTCATAATTCCGTCACCACAACCAAGGTAATAAATATATCCAATACTTCCAAAAGATTTCTTGTGTCCATTTGGGTTTTTGTTTAGTTTTGTTTTTTGTGGTAAGAACACTCAAAGTGAAATCCACCCTCTTAAATTTTTAAGTGCACAGAACTGTATTAACTATAGGTACAATGTGGTACAGCACATCTCTAGAACTGATTCACCTTGCATAACTGAAGTTTTATGTACAATGAATGACAACTTCCCATTTCCTTCATCTTCCATTCCCTGGCAACCACCATCCTATTTTCTGCTTATGTAAGTTTGACTACTTTAGATAACTCATGTAATTGAAATAATGCAATACTTGTCCTTCTATGACCAACTTATTTCACTAAATATAATGTCTTTCAGATCCATCTATGTTGTCACAAATAGTAGGATTTCCTTTTTTTAAGGCTGAGTAATATTCTCTTGTATGTATATACCACATTTTCTTTTTTTTTTAACATCTTTATTGGAGTATAATTGCTTTACAATCGTGTGTTAGTTTCTGCTTTATAACAAAGTGAATCAGTTATACATATACGTATATCCCCATATCTCTGCCCTCTTGCGTCTCGCTCCCTCCCATCCTCCCTATCCCACCCCTCTAGGTGGTCACAAAGCACTGAGCTGATCTCCCTGTGCTATGTGGCTGCTTCCCACTAGCTATCTATTTTACATTTGGTAGTGTGTATATGTCCACGACACTCTCTCACTTTGTCCCAACTTACCCTTCCCCCTCCCTGTATCCTCAAGTCCATTCTCTAGTAGGTCTGCATCTTTATTCCCGTCTTGCCCCTAGGTTCTTCATGACCATTTTTTGTTTTGTTTTTTAGATCCCATATATATGTGTTAGCATACGGTATTTGTTTTTTTCTTTCTGACTTCACTCTGTATGACAGACTCTAGGTCCATCCACCTCACTACAAATGACTCAATTTCATTTCTTTTTATGGCTGAGTAATATTCCATTGTGTATATGTGCCACATCTTCTTTATCCATTCCTCTGTTGATGGACACTTAGGTTGCTTCCATGTCCTGGCTATTGTAAATAGAGCTGCAATGAACATTGTATACCACATTTTCTTTATCCATTCATCTGTCAATAGACATATAGGTTGTTTCCATATCTTGTCTATTGTGAATAATGCTGCAATAAACATGGTATTGCAGTTAACTCTTCAAGATCCTGATTTAAATTCCCATAAAAAAAAATCCCAATAGCACTTTTTACAGAAATATTAATAGAAAAAAAATTCTAAAATTGATCACCCATGAGCTGTTCTTGCATGATCCTGATCTTAAAAGCATTCATTAGACTTTCAGAACTGACCTACAGGATAGATCACCAGCTAGTTTCCAGTCTGACCGCTGGGTAATGCACACAGGGAACAGTTCCAAATGCATCTGCAAAAACTTTGAAAACAAAACTGACATTTTAAATACTAATTCAATTTTTAAAATAATTATAGAACTAGTCAAGTTATCATTCATTCTTAGTGATTTTAATACAAATCCAGAATATGTACTAGTGTGGCACAACTTAAAAGTACTATAAATATTCTCATAATATGAAAGTGCATCATATCGTCCAATAAATACCACAGTAGGTTTTGCTTGCCTATTTCCTTGTAGGAAATGTAGAAGTAAAAATGGAAAAAAAAATGTGTCACTAAACCTTTGATGAATGTTTGTTATTTTGAGATTTATGATAGAGGATTCTTGACTCAGAAGAGGTCTGGCTCACCCACTGAACTGCAGTTACGGTCTGTATTGTGGCACCAAGCTCTAACTCAACAATAATATTCACCAGATGCTTGGGGTATAAAAAAGAAAAGTAATCAAAATCAATATGAGCCTATTTTTATAGAAAACTGTACTTCATAAATAGCACTCCATCTTACGAGTTCAGAACACAGAAGTTTCTTCATTCTAGAGTTTGTCAAAGCTTCTCTTTCTCTCCTACATTTTTTTTCTCCCCCTTCCACAAATTTAAAATTCAATTTGTTAAAGGTTTATGAAGATCAATACAATTATTTAAGGATAGTGGACCAAAAGTCATGCTCTAGAAGCCCAATGCATCAGGAGATAAAATATATTTCTATATCCTTTGATCACACAAGAACCATTGTGGTATAAAATTTATTCAAATTATACTTACTGAATGTGCTTAGCCTGTACCAGACCCTGACTTGTAGCCTTAATCTCTAAAATAAATAAATGTTTTTCATCCAAGATAAGGATTAAGATCAAGAGGTGTTTAACTTTATATGGCAAAGTCAGATAACCTGCTTTGCTTAATCTAGTTTGGTTTGGATATTCTGTCATTTGCAATCATTGAGTTCTGAGTTGTACAGAAGTGTTCATAGAGGAAGTAATGTCTGACATGGATGTTGTAGGAGGTATCTGGGTTGGGGACATTTCCGGCAGTGGAAACGCTATGTGCAAAGAAAATGAAGTGTATACATGCACACACATGCACACACACACACACACACACACACACACAGTGTGTCAAAATAGTAGTAATGATCAATAGTAGTGAAAATGTAGGTAGAAAGAGAACTAATCATGAAGGACCCTTTTTAGACTTCTCACTACAAGACACTAGGATTAATTTTATCATTTTAAGTGGGTGTTTGTGTGTGACATGAGATATGTTTACATTCCTGTTTTAGAAAGTGGAAAGCATTGATTTGATGGGGAGGTGCAAGAGATAGCTTGATCAGTTAGTAGATTATGACAATAGTTCAGAAAATGGAAATCATACAAAATGACTAAGGTCATCAGTAAAATTTAAAACTTCATGTTATTTAAATTAACTCTTCAAGTTTTCTGTAATATAATTTTATTTTTTGTTTTTATATTTTGTTTTATATTTTATTTATATATATATTTTAAATGCAAGATAAAACTTTAGATTATGGGTTATAAATACTGAAGTTTTTCCTACTCGTATATTCACTTTGGGATGTTTTTAAAAGCAGCTTTTTGTATAAAAATAGCAGAAAAGCTATACTGGAGCAAGTGACTTTAACCCACTAAGTTTCTGTTACTGTGTTTCTCCAGTAAGGATAATAATATCCATCCATCTGGACCCTGGGAATGATGTCAGGGTTGTTTAGTTGGGATTAGAAGTTATATTTTTCTGGAATTTGCTTATCAGAGCAGAAAATGGTAAAAAGAAAATCATTTAAATCTGAGTCTTAAAGGCTTTCATGACTGATCCATGGAAATCAAGATGGGGACAATGTCCAAAGGGCAGAAGTGAGAACAAATAAATGACACCAGTTGCTAGTGGTTCAGTTAAATGGAGTAGAAACAAGGGCAACAACAAAATAGTCATTGCCCTGGAAATTGTTCTTGTTGTTTTTCTTTGTTCCTAGAATGGCAAGATTCAAGGCTTGCTCATGATTTTTACCAGTAGGGACATGTATATATTAGATTAGTTTAAAGGTATAGATATTTGGGAATATCATTCATTCTTCATCATGTCATCATGAAGAAAAATGGTTATGAATTTGATTCAGCAAGGGCAAGTTAATGTTGGCTATTGATATAATCATTGTTATTTTGATTAAATTAAGGCAAAAGAAACTGTTTTGTTTTGTTTTGTTTTTTTCTTTTCTTATATCCCCTCCCTCTTGCACCTCCCTCACATCCTCCCCTATCCTGCTCGTGTAGGTCATCACAGAGCACCAAGATGAGCTCCCTGTGCTATACCGCAGGTTCCCAGTAGCTATCTATTTTACACATAGTAGTGTATTTATGCCAAACCTAATCTCCCAGTTCATCCCACCCTCCCTTCCCCCCATGTGTCTGCACATCTGTTCTCTACATCTACATCTCTATTCCGGCCCTGGAAATTGGTTCGTCTGTACTATTTTTCTAGATTCCACATATACGCATTAATATACGATATTTTTTTTTCTTTTTGACTTACTTCACTCTGTATGACAGACTCTAGGTCCATTCACCTCACCACAAATAACTCAATTTAGTTTCTTTTTATGGCTGAGTAATATCCCATTGTATATATGTACCACACCTTCTTTATCCATTCATCTGTTCATGGACATTTAGGTTGCTTCCATGTCCTGGCTATTGTAAATAGAGCTGCAGTGAACATTGTGGTACATGACTCTTTTTGAATTATGATTTTCTCAGGGTATATGCCGAGTAGTGGGATTGCTGGGCTGTATGGTAGTTCTATTTTTAGTTTTTTAAGGGACCTCCATACTGTTCTCCATAGTGGCTGTATCAATTTATATTCCCACCAACAGTGTAAGAGGGTTCCCTTTTCTCCACACCCTCTCCAGCATTTATTGTTTGTAGATTTTTTGATGATGGCCATTCTGACTGGTGTGAGGTGATACCTCATTGTAGTTTTGATTTGCATTTCTCTAATGATTAGTGATGTTGAGCATCTTTTCATGTGCCTCTTGGCCATCTGTATGTCTCCTTTGGAGAAATGTCTGTTTAGGTCTTCTGCCCATTTTTGGATTGGGTTGTTTGTTATTTTGATATTGAGCTGCATGAGCTGCTTGTATATTTTGGAGATTAATCCTTTTTCAGTTGCTTCGACTGCAAATATTTTCTCCCATTCTGAGGGTTGTCTTTTCGTCTTGTTTATGGTTTCCTTTGCTGTGCAAAAGCTTTTAAGTTTCATTAGGTCCCATTTGTTTATTTTTGTTTTTATTTTCATTACTCTAGGAGGTGGATCAAAAAAGATCTTGCTGTGATTTATGTTAGAGTGTTCTTCCTATGTTTTCCTCTAAGAGTTTTATAGTGTCCGGTCTTACATTTAGGTCTTTAATCCATTTTGAGTTTATTTTTGTGTACAATATTAGGTACTGTTCTAGTTTCATTCTTTTACATGTAGCTGTCCAATTTTCCCAGCACCACTTATTGAAGAGGCTATCTTTTCTCCATTGTATGTTCTTCCTCCTTTGTCATAGATTAGGTGACCATAGGTGCGTGGGTTTATCTCTGGGCTTTCTATCCTGGGTTGTTTGCTTTTTTTTTTTTTTTTTTAATTTGTAGGTTCTGTATATTATAGCTAATCTTTTTTTTTCTGTCCTTTTTTTTTTTATTAGTTATCTGTTTTATAAATGATAGTGTATATAGGTCAATCCCAATCTCCCAATTCATCCCACCACACCCACCCCATGCTTTCCCCGCTTGGTGTCCATACGTTTGTTCTCTACATCTGGGTCTCGATTTCTGCGTTACAAACAGGCTCATCTGTACCATTTTTCTAGATTCCACATATATATGTTAATGTACGATATTTGTTTTTCTTTTTCTGACTTATTTCACTCTGTATGACAGTCTGTTTTTTGTTTTTTTTTTTAATTTATTTTTTTGGCTGTGTCAGGTCTTAGCTGCGGCACGTGGGATCTTCGTTGAGTCATGTGGGATCTTTTGTTGCAGCTCACTGGCTTCTCTGTAGTTGTGGTGTGTGGGTTTTCTCTTCTCTAGTTGTGGTGCACAGGCTCCAGGGCATGTGGGCTCTGTGATTTGAGGCACATGGTCTCTCTAGTTGAGGCGCGCCAGCTCAGTAGTTGTGGCACACGGGCTTAGTTGCCCCACAGCATGTTGAATCTTCGTTCCCTGACCAGGGATTGAATCTGCATCCCCTGCATTGTAAGGCAGATTCTTTACCACTGGACCACCAGGGAAGTCCTGAAGAAACTGTTTTTGTAACTATGAAAGCCGTTAAACAACCAAAGTGTTATTAGAATAAACAAGTCAAATATATGCATTTAACTTTATTCATACCAGCCTCTGGGATGTTTACCAGAGATTTTGTGGGCATTCGACTGACCATTTGTGTAAGAACTTTTTATATCTTTTAAATCATGTATGGGTTCTTTGGCAAGACCTACAAGATTTTATTAGATTCATTAGCTTTTCTGAAGAGTGTGGCTGGGGAAAATTGGCTGCAACAGCTATATTGTGGAATTTGGTTCTGATTTCAGTGTGCTCTGAAATCTTTTTTAAGACCTCAGGTGTCAAACTTGCAGAAAGGAGGCCCACAATTAATATAAAAGTATGATTTTGCTTTCTCTCTATCTGATAGGGCCCAGAAATACAAGTGAAAAGAGACTTTAAAACTGTTGCAATAAATCTGCCCCATCCATTTAGCTTACTAACTAAAATTTGACAGATAACCTGTTCTACTTAAAAAGTGCTCTATAGTTTGACCTTTATAATTTCAATGAAGAGTTGTCATGATTTTTATTCCAAAGTTAATTAGTAGCAAAGAATATGTTTGAACACAGGTTTTCTGGCTTTACTTTTTTGCCTCCCCCACCCTCTTGCCAACTAACTTATTTCAATGGTGAAAATACTTAGTCACTGATCAGTAAAAACTAACCCTATGCAGTCATTTCCGGGGAAGCAGTTGCCATCTCTTTGTACTTCTGCTGCTCTGACCTCAGAAGCCAAAAAACCTGACACTCTCTCCAATGTTTTGGTAGCTAGACCATGGCCACATGCCCTTACCTCTTTATAGCAAGTCAGTGTTTTTGTCTAGGACTTGGGACCTTGAGTTAGGAATACAAAGCATGGAGACAGTTCAGAAATCATTTTGAAGTGAGGGCAGCAGCCTCCATTTCTTGAGGTAAGAAGCAGGTGCAGAAGCAGTGGTAGACTCTACAGTGGCTATAGACCAGCCTCTTTTGGTCCTCTTGCTTCCCTATGAACAAGCTAATATCCTTCTATTAAACTTACTTTCCTCTGAGTTAGCTGATTATCTTTTCTTGTCCACAAACAAAAAGTTGATACAAATATTTAAGCTCCCATAGATGGGGCAAAATAGCAGTATATGCTGCCAAAACCTTCTACCCAGAAGGATACATATTTTTAGCGCTTTGGTGGCACAGATATGATTAAGATACCATCCTTATCATTGACTTCCAGAATATTGTTTTGATCCAAAAGTTTTGAGTTTTACACACACATACTCTAGCTGAGATTAATGTACCCATTATTAATTGATTTTAACACAGTATTGGCCAAACTTTTAATATACATGATGCAATAGGACATGACATAAAAGAAGGAGATGCCAAATGATCAGTAAAGAAGAATATGTCTCTTTCATAAGAAAGTATTATGTGATAAAAATTTATTCTCAGTTACTCAAACTATCCAATAACATTATTATTTGATGGCAGACACTAGTGATTTGAATTATATCACTATTTTAAAGAAATGATTAACCTCATCAACAATTGTAAACGTAAAACTTTTCTGTAGTTTTCTTCTTCCATAACAAAAATATGCGGAACTTTCTAAGCCAATGTTGTTAAAATCATTAACTAATGGGTATTTTAATCTCAGTCAGTGTATGTATAAGTATACACAAAACTCAAAGCTTTTGGATCAAATAAAAACATTGTGTATTTGAACAAAAATCACTTAATGTAGATAATCCTTAAGGAACTAACTATAATCCAGTTTAGCATTTATTAGGACATTCTTTGTTATGCAAGCCCTGAATGGGCCATGGGAAAAAACTTACCATTGTATCTGGCAAGTGGGTGCTTCTGCCCGGGGTTGAAATCCTGACGGAGGGATATAAAGACTCAGAAAATTCAGAATCCAGAGTAAAGGTTAAAAGCACGTGTTGTGACATGACATAAAACAGATTCTTGTCTGAGGTCCAGGTCCACCCACTTCTGTATATTGCACACATGTGTATTATATTGCTATTAACATCTTGAGTAAGTTATCACCTAACCTCCCAGATCTTAGTTTCCTCAATATCAACGTGGAAATAAAATTGCTATTTCTAATTTATACACTTTTTTGAGGATTAAATTAGGTATTGAATATAGAATGTTTAACCAAATGCTTAACACATAGTAGATGCTGTGCAACTGTTGGCTGTTATCAGTATTGGTGTTATTCTTTTGTTTCATCTGTCACTAATATTTATTTTTCTTCCTATTAATTTATTATTACAAGAGAGTAACCACAATTTAAGAAGCTAAAATATAGTGAATATCTAAATAAAAAGATGGGCCGTAATTGTATTTAAATAAAAGCCATTATACCTATTTGGAGCAATGAAAAGTGTCAAACTCAATAGTAACTATTCAGTGTTCCAATGTACACAAGTGGGTTCACATGAGATAAGTTTCTAGAACTGTCAAGATTTAACACAATCAGGATTAATGAATATATTAATAATGAGTGTTTCTACCAGAGGACATTAATCCTGGCTGAAAACTATATGAATAGTAGTAACCGAGAATAAAAATTTTGGATCAGATATTATAGTGCTCTTGCAAATATTTTCTCTCAGGTAGCACAGCCACCAGGAATGAATTAAAATGCAGTATTTTTAAAGAGAAAGAACTGCTGACAAGCTAAATGGTATTAAGGAACATAGATTCAGGGAGAATTTCAATCTTCTCTCTTAGTAAAATGAAATGAAAAAGGGAAAACCCAGAAAGAGGCTGGCCTCTTTAATAAATGTTGGGCTTCAACATTTATTATTAAAAATACCTCAAGTAATCAGGTGAAATTGGCTACTTCCTGAAATATTTCTGGAAGGACTTTAAATAAACAGAAAATTATGGTCCCAGCTAGGGGGTAAAAGGCACTTTTGATAGGTAATTGACTCTGAAAGGCAAATATAATAAAGCTCTATTAGGCAAAGGGATGGCAAACTCATCACTATTTTTTTTTTTTAAAGCAACAATGATTGCAGTTACGAAACATGAAACACACTCATACTATGTCATAATATTGACATTCAGTCCAGTAATCCTCCACTGTAACAGCTCCTTTACTTTGCAGTGAAAATTGATTTGTATATTCTTTGCCTCTGAGTCCTTGTGGGATTTTTTTTTTTTTTAATTCAGACAGAAAGTCACAAAAATTATACTCATCCTCATCAGTTCACTCAGTCCCATGTAATTAATTTTTTTTTCATCTTGATCTTTTGTTAGCACTTTTATGAGTTCATCAGTTTTTCATTAGAGTTCTGAAAATGCTTATTCATTCAGTTCAGCAGTACAGTCAGTTACCAGACACCTGTACTTGTCAGAGTCTTTTCCATGAATTTCTTGAAGATGAAACCCTTTTATAGGAACATATTTGCAAAAGCATCAGAGTACAACCAGAACTGTCTGTAAATGACAAAAGACTTAGAAATGACCACAGTTAAAGATTTAATGAAAGTTCATAATAATGCAGTTGACAAGAAAATTAGTTATTTCTGAGATATACATTTTAAAGTAATAACTAGGATTATTATTTATAACATTATACCAGAACATATAAGATTTTTAGAAATTTCATGCAATGTCTGAAACATTTATATTAACATATTTCCATACATATTTCCATACAAATACAAATATAAGATTTTTAGAAATTTCATGTAATGTCTGAAACATTTATATTAACATATTTCCATACAAATAACCCAATGAAAGTTTAGTATTAGTTGTTTTGTCTGTTTGTTTTTTTATACTGCAGGTTCTTATTAGGCATCAATTTTATACACATCAGTGTATACATGTCAATCCCAATCGCCCAATTCAGCACACCACCATCCCCACCCCACCGCAGTTTTCCCCCCTTGGTGTCCATATGTCCATTCTCTACATCTGTGTCTCAACTTCTGCCCTGCAGACTGGCTCATCTGTACCATTTTTCTAGGTTCCACATACATGCATTAATATACGATATTTGTTTTTCTCTTTCTGACTTACTTCACTCTGTATGACAGTCTCTAGATCCATCCACGTCTCAACAAATGACTCAATTTCGTTCCCTTTTATGGCTGAGTAATATTCCATTGTATATATGTACCACAACTTCTTTATCCATTCGTCTGTTGATGGGCATTTAGGTTGCTTCCATGACCTGGCTATTGTAAATAGTGCTGCAATGAACATTCGGGTGCATGTGTCTTTTTGAATTACGGTTTTCTCTGGGTATATGCCCAGTAGTGGGATTGCTGGGTCATATGGTAATTCTATTTTTAGTTTTTTAAGGAGCCTCCATATTGTTCTCCATAGTGGCTGTATCAATTTACATTCCCACCAACAGTGCAAGAGGGTTCCCTTTTCTCCACACCCTCTCCAGCATTTGTTGTTTGTAGATTTTCTGATGATGCCCATTCTAACAGGAGTGAGGTGATACCTCATTGTAGTTTTGATTTGCATTTCTCTAATAATTAGTGATGTTGAGCATTTTTTCATGTGCTTCGTGGCCATCTGTATGTCTTCTTTGGAGAAATGTCTATTTAGGTCTTCTGCCAATTTTTGGATTGGGTGTTTGTTTCTTTAATATTGAGCTGAATGAGCTGTTTATATATTTTGGAGATTAATCCTTTGTCCGTGATTCATTTGCAAATATTTTCTCCCATTCTGAGGGTTTGTCTTTTCGTCTTGTTTATGGTTTCCTTTGCTGTGCAAAAGCTTTGAAGTTTCATTAGGTCCCACTTGTTTATTTTTGTTTTTATTTCCATTACTCTAGGAGGTGGATCAAAAAAGATCTTGCTGTGATTTATGTCAAAGAGTGTTCTTCCTATGTTTTCCTCTAAGAGTTTTATAGTGTCCAGCCTTATATTTAGGTCTCTAATCCATCTTGAGTTTATTTTTGTGTATGGTGTTAGGGAGTATTCTAATTTCATTCTTTTACATGTAGCTGTCCAGTTTTCCCAGCACCACTTATTGAAGAGACTGTCTTTTCTCCATTGTATATCTTTGCTCCTTTGTCATAGATTAGTTGACCATAGGTGCGTGGGTTACTCTCTGGGCTTTCTATCTTGTTCCATTGAACCTATGTTTCTGTTTTGTGCCAGTACCATATTGTCTTGATTACTGTAGCTTTGTAGTATAGTCTGAAGTCAGGGAGTCTGATTCCTCCAGCTCCGTTTTTTTTCCCTCAAGGACTGCTTTGGCTATTCGGGGTCTTTTGTGTCCTCCATACAAATTTTAAGATGATTTGTTCTAGCTCTGTAAAAAAATGCCATTGGTAATTTGATAGGGATGCATTTTGAATCTGTAGATTTTGCTTTGGGTAGTAATACTTCATTTTCACAATGTTGATTCTTCCAACCAAAGAAACATGGTATATCTCTCCATATCTGTTGGTATCATCTTAATTTTCTTTCATCAGTGGTCTTATAGTTTTCTGCAGACAGGTCTCCTTTTGTCTCTCCCTAGGTAGGTTTATTCCTAGGTATTTTATTCTTTTTGTTGCAATGGTAAACGGGGAGGTGTTTCCATAATTCTCTTCAGATTTTTCATCATTAGTGTATAGGAATGCAAGAGATTTCTTTGAATTTAATTTTGTATCCTGCAACTTTACCCATATTCATTAATTAGCTCTAGCAGTTTCTGGTGGCAGTTTTAGGATTCTCTATGTATAGTATCATGTCATCTGCAAACAGTGACGTTTTAACTTCTTCTTTTCCAATTTGTATTCCTTTTATTTATTTTTCTTCTCTGATTGCCGTGGCTAGGACTTCCAAAACTATGTTGAATAATAGTGGTGAGAGTGGACATCCTTGTCTCGTTCCTGATCTTAGAGGAAATGCTTTCAGTTTTTCACCATTGAGAATGATGTTTGCTGTGGGTTTGTCATATATGGCCTTTATTATGTTGAGGTAGGTTCCCTCTATGCCCACTTTCTGGAGAGTTTTTATCATAAATGGGTGTTGAATTTTGTCAAAGCTTTTTCTGCATCTATTGAGATGATCATATGGTTTTTCTTCTTCAATTTGTTAATATGGTGTATCACATTGATTGATTTGCATATATTGAAGAATCTCACATCCCTGGCATACATCCCACTTGATCATGGTGCATGATGCTTTTAATGTGTTGTTGGATTCTGTTTGCTAGTATTTTGTTGAGGATTTTTGCATCTATATTCATCAGTGATATTGGTCTGTAATTTTCTTTTTTTGTAGTGTCTTTGTCTGGTTTTGGTATCAGGGTGATGGGTGGCCTCTAGAATGGAGTTTGGGAGTGTTCCTTCGTCTGCAACTTTTTGGAAGAGTTTGAGAAGGATAGGTGTTAGCTCTTCTCTAAATGTTTGATAGAATTCACCTGTGAAGCCATCTGGTCCTGGACTTTTGTTTGTTGGAAGATTTTTAATCACAGTTTCAATTTCATTACTTTTGATTGGTCTGTTCATATTTTCTGTTTCTTCCTGGTTCAGCCTTGGAAGGTTATACCTTTCTAAAAATTTGTCCATTTCCTCCAGGTTGTCCATTTTATTGGCATAAAGTTGCTTGTAGTAGTCTCTTAGGATGCTTTGTATTTCAGCGGTGTCTGTTGTAACTTCTCCTTTTTCATTTCTGATTTTATTGATTTGAGTCCTCTCCCTCTTTTTCTTGATGAGTCTGGCTAATGGCTTATCAATTTTGTTTATCTTCTCAAAGAACCAACTTCTAGTTTTATTGATCTTTGCTATTGTTTTCTTTGTTTCTATTTCATTTATTTCTGCTCTGATCTTTATGATTTCTTTCCTTCTGCTAACTTTGGGTTTTGTTTGTTCTTCTTTCTCTAGTTTCTTTAGGTGTAAGGTTAGATTGTTTACTTGAGATTTTTCTTGTTTCTTGAGGTAGGCTTGTATAGCTATAAACTTCCCTCTTAGCATTGCTTTTGCTGCATCCCATAGGTTTTGGGTCGTCGTGTTTTCATTGTCATTTGTCTCTAGGTATTTTTTGATTTCCTCTTTGATTTCTTCAGTGATCTCTTGGTTATTTAGTAACGTATTGTTTAGCCTCCATGTGTTTGTCTTTTTTACGTTTTTTTCCCTGTAATTCATTTCTAATCTCATAGCGTTGTGGTCAGAAAAGATGCTTGATATGATTTCAATTTTCTTAAATTTACTGAGGCTTGATTTGTGACCCAAGATGTGATCTATCCTGGAGAATGTTCCGTGTGCACTTGAGAAGAACGTGTAATCTGCTGTTTTTGGATGGAAGGTCCTATATATATCAATTAAATCTATCTGGTCTATTGTGTCATTTAAAGCTTCTGTTTCCTTATTTATTTTCATTTTGGATGATCTGTCCATTGGTGTAAGTGAGGTGTTAAAGTCCCCCACTATTATTGTGGTACTGTCGATTTCCTCTTTTATAGCTGTTAGCAGTTGCCTTATGTATTGAGGTGCTCCTATGTTGGGTGCATATATATTTATAATTGTTATATCTTCTTCTTGGATTGATCCCTTGATCATTATGTAGTGTCCTTCCTTGTCTCTTGTAACATTCTTTATTTTAAGTCTATTTTATCTGATATGAGTATAGCTACTCCAGCTTTCTTTTGATTTCCATTTGCATGGAATATCTTTTTCCATCCCCTCACTTTCAGTCTGTATGTGTCCCTAGGTCTAAAGTGGGTCTCTTGTAGACAGCATATATATGGGTCTTGTTTTTGTATCCATTCAGCCAGTCTATGTCTTTTGGTTGGGGCATTTAATCCATTCACGTTTAAGGTAATTATCGATATTTATGTTCCTATGACCATTTTCTTAATTGTTTTGGGTTTGTTTTTGTAGGTCCTTTTCTTCTCTTGTGTTTCCCACTTAGAGAAGTTCCTTTAGCATTTGTTGTAGAGCTGGTTTGGTGGTGCTGAATTCTGTTAGCTTTTGCTTGTCTGTAAAGCTTTTGATTTCTCCATCAAATCTAAATGAGATCCTTGCCGGGTAGAGTAATCTTGGTTGTAGGTCTTCCCTTTCATCACTTTAAGTATATCGTGCCACTCCTTCTGGCTTGCAGGAGTTTCTGCTGAGAAACCAAGCTGTTAACCTTATGGGAGTTCCCTTGTATGTTATTTGTCGTTTTTTCCCTTGCTGCTTTCAGTAATTTTTCTTTGTCTTAATTTTTGCCACTTTGATTACTATGTGTCTCGGCGTGTTTCTCCTTGGGTTTATCCTGTATGGACTCTCTGCGCTTCCTGGACTTGGGTGGCTATTTCCTTTCCCATGTTAGGGAAGTTTTTGACTATAATCTCTTCAAATATTTTCTCTGGTCCTTTCTCTCTCTCTTCTCCTTCTGGGACCCCTATAATGTGAATGTTGTTGCGCTTAATGTTGTCCCAGAGGTCTCTTAGGCTGTCTTCATTTCTTTTCATTCTTTTTTCTTTAGTCTGTTCCACAGCAGTGAATTCCACCATTCTGTCTTCCAGGTCACTTATCCGTTCTTCTGCCTCAGTTATTCTGCTATTGATTCCTTCTATTGTATTTTCATTTCAGTTATTGTATTGGTCATCTCTGTTGTTTGTTCTTTAATTCTTCTAGGTCTTTGTTAATCATTTCTTGCATCTTCTCAATCTTTGCCTCCATTCTTATTCCAAGGTCCTGGATCATCTTCACTATCATTATTCTGAATTCTTTTTCTGGAAGGTTGCCTATCTCCACTTCATTTAGTTGTTTTTCTGGGGTTTTTTTTCTTGTTCCTTCATCTGGTACATAGCCCTCTGCCTTTTCATCTTGTCTATCTTTCTGTAACTGTGGTTTTTGGTCCACAGGCTGCAGGATTGTAGTTTTTCTTGCTTCTGCTGTCTGCCCTCTGGTGGTTGAGGCTATCTAAGAGGCTTGATGGGAGGCTCTGGTGGTGGGTAGAGCTGACTGTTGCTGTGGCGGTCAGAGCTCAGTAAAACTTTAATCCACTTGACTGTTGATGGGTGGGGCTGGGTTCCCTCCCTGTTGGTTGTTTTGCCTGAGGCAACCCAACACTGGAGCCTACCTGGGCTCTTTGGTGGGGTTAATGGCAGACTATGGGAGGGCTCACGCCAAGGAGCACTTCCCAGAACCTCCGCTGCCAGTGTCCTTGTCCCCACGGTGAAACAGAGCCACCTACCGCCTCTGCAGGAGATCCCCCAACAGCAGCAGGTAGGTCTGGTTCAGTCTCCCCCAGGGTCACTGCTCCTTCCCCTGGGTCCCAATGCACACATTACTTTGTGTGTGCCTCCAAGAGTGGGGTCTCTGTTTCCCCCAGTCCTGTCGAAGTCCTGCAATCAATTCCCACTAGGCTTCAAAGTCTGATTCTCTAGGAATTCCTCCTCCCGTTGCCGGACCCCCAGGTTGGGAAGCCTGACGTGGGGCTCAGAACCTTCACTCCAGTGGGTGGACTTCTGTGGTATAAGTGTTCGCCAGTCTGTGAGTCACCCACCCAGCAGTTATGGGATTTGATTTTACTCTGATTGCGCCCCTCCTACCATCTCACTGTGGCTTCTCCTCTGTCCTTGGACGTGGGGTATCCTCCTTGGTGAAGTCCAGGGTCTTCCTGTCAATGATTGTCCAGCAGCCAGGTGTGATTCTGGTGCTCTCGCAAGAGGGAGTGAGAGCACGTCCTTCTACTCCGCCATCTTCTTTTTTTTTTTTTTAATTTTTGGCTGCGTTGGGTCTTTGGCTGCTGTGGGGAACTCGTGTCCCCTGCATTGGTAGGTGGACTCTTAACCACTGCACCACCAGGGAAGCTGTGTTGCTGGGCATGGGCTTTCTCTAGTTGTGGCGAGCGGGGCTACTCTTTGTTGCAGTGTGCGGGCTTCTCATTGCAGTGGCTTCTATTGTGGAGCATGGGCTCTAGGTTCACAGGCTTCAGTAGTTGCAGCACGCAGGCTCAGTAGTTGTGGCACGTGGGCTCAGTAGTTGTGGCTCACGGGCTCTAGAGTGCAGGCTCAGTAGTTGTGTCACACGGGCTTAGTTGCTCCACAGCATGTGGGATCTTCTCAGACCAGGGATCGAACCTGCGTCCCCTGCATTGGCAGGTGGATTCTTAAACTCTGCGCAATCAGGGAAATCCCTTTTTTTTAAAAAATATTTATTCATTTATTATTTATTTTAACACATCTTTATTGGAGTATAATTGCTTTACACTGGTGTGTTAGTTTCTGCTTTATAACAAAGTAAATCAGTTATACATATACATATGTTCCCATATCTCTTCCCTCTTGCGTCTCCCTCCCTCCCACCCTCCATTTCCCACCCCTCTAGGTGGTCACAAACCACCAAGCTGCTGTGACAAAGTGAGAGAGTGGCATGGACATATATACGCAACATTTTAGAATAATTGTAAGGTGTGTTCCCCTCCCGCCACCATAACTGGTGCTCATTTTGCAGGTCAGCTACTTTTCTTGTCAACTGTGTGGCCAAAGGGAGGAAGAATGTCTCTCAGACCTCAGCTTTGAGGAGGAAGAGTTCAGATTGCCAGAACTGCACTAGCACTTTTGAATTTCCCAGAATGCCAGGTCCTGTGGTTTCCTTGGGAAGCTCTGCATCCTCCCCAACCCCCCTCCACCCCTGGGCCGCTGGAGTTTGGGGCCACTCGGGTCTGCAGCCCAAATCCCGCCTCATTGTTTGGGGCCAGGGAGGGCAGGGAGTGCTTGGGAAGAGGGCCCAGCAGGAGGTAATTGTCGCCTTTGCAAGGGGAAGGATGGCTTGCGCCCTGGGGACTCTGGGAAAAAGGCCCACTCTGGTGGCGCGGATTGGATCTCCGCACGAACCTAATAAAGGTGGCGGAACTAAACACGTCATAAATAACGGGTGGGACGTTAGGTGGGGGAGGGGCGCGCAGTTGCTAACGTGAGCCCTAGCGTCGGCGCTGGCATAGCGGTTCAGCTCGGACGCAGGATGTGGCTCTGGCTCCTCAGTGGCCTGGGTCACTGCGCCGGGGAGCCGCCGTGTGTTATGTCCCGGCTGCGCCTTTGGTTGCCACGGCTCCTCCTCACGTGGCAACAACTGTGGTTTCTAGTCCAGGCAGTTCAGCCTCCGGAGTGGGCCCTGGGCCCCGTCCAGGTGACCCCCAACCCCCCGCGGCTGACTGAGGCTTGGTCTTCATACGTCTCAGACCCCCCTCCCAAATTGCCCCATGCCCTTACACCCCTGGCAGAAGCCAGGGGCTTTAATTACTTGACGTCCTCGTCTCCAGTCCAGATGTTGGCCCCGCCTCATCAGGAGTTGACTGAGACTGAGGTTCCATACCCGGACTCGGATTCGGTTGGAGAGCTGCCTACAGGGCCAGTTCAGTTTGGTGTTCCACATCAGAATCTGAATAACAAGCAAACCCAACATCAAAAGCTCCCAGAGGAAGTTCCAGTGCTGGATTGGAATCAGAATTAGACCTTCATTCCACCTTCTCGACACAAATATAAGACGAAAAACATAAGTCTAGATCAGGCTGAAGGTCACCAATCATTTGAAATACTTGTTCCACCTCTAGGTAGTAAGAGCTCAAAACCAGTGAAGTTTATTGTTTCACCCCCAAACCTGAAGAAAGATCTAGTTCAGCATCGACGGCTTGCCAAAGTTGTTGAAACTACAGGCCAATTTGAAAAAAAAACTCAGGGTCTAGAACAACAGTTGCAGGGTGATTATTTAGATCCCAGTATGGATGCCTTTTATCCTGAGGACAGCCTACCTACGGATTTTCTGGGGAGCCCGGATGAACCTCCAGAGCCCCCTGTGGAAGCTGAAATTTCTCCATCCCAGCAGGAGGCCCAAACTCATCATCTAGAGCTCACTGAGGAGGCTGAATCTTTACCCCAGAAAGAGGCCCCTGCTCAGCATCCACAGACGCCTGAGGAGGTTGAATCTTTTTCACCCCAGGCAGAGGCCCGGGCTCAGCATCCAGAGCCCACTGAAGAGGTAGAACCACCTCCAGTTCAGCAGGAGGCTCCATCTCAGCCTTCAGAGGCCCCTGAGGAACTAGAAACTTCAAGTCCTCAGGAGGCCCTAGCCAAGCCTTTGGAGACACTTAAGGAGGTTGTAGTTCAACCAGTAGTACATCATGGGGTAAATGAAGCTCAGCAGTCAAACTTGTACAATGTCACTGTTAAACCTCTGGATCTGGCCCTTTCCATAACTCCACAGGTCACTAAAGAGGTTGAACCTTCTCCAGTCCAGCAGGAGAACCCATCTCAGCCTCCAGAGAGCCCTGAGGAGGTTGAACCTTCTCTACTCCATCAAGAGGCCCCAACTCAGGCTCCAGGGTTCCCTACTGAGTATGTACTTCAAATTCCAGTGAGTGATGAGGTAGCATCTCTACCTGGCGTTCAGCATCACGCTCATTCAAACTTGCCCAGTGTTACACTTCAACCTCTGGATTTGGAACTTACCATCACTCCAGAGCCCACTACAGAAGCTGAATTTCCTACAGCTCAGCAGGAGGCCCTGGCTCCACCTCTTGAGCATCCTGAGGAGACAGAATCTTCTCCAACCCAACAAGAGACCTCAGCTAAGCCTCCAGAGCCTCCTGGAGAGGTTGAGCCTTCAAGTGAGCAGGAGCAACCAGCTCCGCCTTCTGAGCCTCCTGGAGAAGTTGAACCTTCTCCAACCCAGCAGGAGACCACAGGTCAGCCTCCAGAGCCTCCTGTGGAAGCTGAGCCTTCTCCAAGTGAACAGGAACAACCAACTCAGCCTTCTGAGCCTACAGAGCCTCCTGAGGAGGTGAAACCAGCAACCCAGCAGGAGACCACAGCTCAGCTTTCAGAGTCTTTTGGAGAAGCTGAAACTTCTGCAACCCAGGAGGAAGCCTCAGCTCAGTCTCCAGAGCCCCCTAATGAGGCAGCATCTTCTCCAACCCAGCAGGAGATCCCAGCTCTGTCTCCAGTGGAGACAGAACCTTCTGCAACCCTGCAGGAGCAACGAGCTCAGCCTCCAGAGCCTTCTTCAGGGGAGGTGGAACCTTCTCCAACTCAACAGGAACAGCCAGCTCAACCTCCAGAGCTTCATGAAATGACAGTTTCACCTCCAAGTCACCATCATGCTCAGCATTCAAACTTTTCCAGTGTCGCTGTCAAACCTGCAGATGTGGAGCTTACCATAACAAAAGAACCCACTCCAGAGGTGGGACCTTCTCCAAATCAGCACAAGCCTTCAGCTCAGCCCTCAGTGCCCCTTACTAATGCAGAATTTTCTACAACCCAGCATGAGGCCCCCACACTGCCTTCACAGCCACCTGAGGAGGTTGAACCTTTGCCAGTTCAACAGGATGCACCAGCCCAATCTCCAGAAGCCGGTACACATATTAAATCTTCAGTACAAGAGGAGACCCCAGCTCAGTATCCAGAGCATCCTGGAGAGGAAGTTATACCTGCCACAACCCAGCAGGAGACTCCAGATCAGCATCCACAGGCTCCTGAGCTTGTACCTTCTCCACCTCAGCAGGAAGCCACAGCTCAGCATCCACAGGCTCCTGGTGAGGTTGAATCCTCTCCAACTCAGTCTCCAGAGCTCTCTAATGTGACTGTAGTTTTATCTCCAGAGCATCACGTGACAAACAGTTTCTCCTCTAGGTCAGGATCAAGCTCAGCTTCTGCAGCGGCCCGATGTCACTGTTAAACCTGTGGATCTTGCACTTATCGTAACTCCAGCGTTCACTAATGAGGTTGAAACTTCTCCACCCCAACAAGAAACCTCGGCTCAGTCTACAGTGTCCCCTGAGCAGTTGGAACCTTTGTCAGTCCAGCAAGAGTTTTCAAATCAGCATCCAACCCCCTCTGAAAATGTTGAACCTTCTCCAGTTCAGCAGGGAGCCCCAACTCAACCTGAAGAGCTTCCTGAGGAAACTGAACCTTCTCCAAGCCAGCAGGAGAGCTCAGCTCAGCATCCGAAGCCCACTGAGTGGGTTGGACCTTCTCCAGTCCAGCATCAGCACCCAACTCAGCCTCCAGGGGCCTCTACAGATGGTGCAGCTCAACCTTCAGTACATAATGAAGTGACATTCTCACCTCTAGGTCCAGGTGAAGTTGAACATCCAATGTTGCCTAATATCACAGTTAAACCCGTGGATCTGGCGGTTGCCTTAACTCTAGAGCCCACTAAAGAGGTTGAACATCCTCCAGTGCAGCAGGAGGACCCTATTCAGACTCCAGATCCCCCTGGAGGGATAGAGCTTTCTTTAGTGCAGGCGGGGGCCCCAGCTCAGTCTCCAGTTCCCCAGGGGGGCTCAGCTATATCTCCTGAGCCCCCTAAGGAGGTGGTACCTTCTCCCACACAGCAGGAGCTTCAGGCTCAGTCATCAGAGCTCCCTGCAAAGGTGGAACTATTTCCAGTCCCTCAAGGAACCCTTCCTCAGCTTCTACAGCCCCCTGAGAATATGGAATCTTCTCCAGTCCAACAGGAGTTCCCAGACCTACCTCTGGAACCCCTTAAAGAGACAGAACCTTCTCCAGCCCAGCAGGAGGCCCCATCTCAGCCTCCAGCGCCACTTAAGGAGGTTGTAGCACAAACTCCAATGCATTACGAGATGACAGTTCCAACACTGCGACAGGATCAAGCTCAGCATTCAAACTTGCCCAGTGTCACAGTTAAACCTTTGGACCAGGGGCTTCCCACAGCTCCAGAACCTACAACGGAGGCTGAACATTCCGCAGCCCTGCAGCAGACTGCAGTTCCTCCAACATACCCCGAGGTGACATTTCCAAATCCAGAGCAAGTTCAGGCTCAGCATCCAACCTTGACTGAGGTCACAGTTCAACCTTGGACCTTGAACTGACCATAAGGCCAGAACCCACTAAGGAGGATGAACCTTCTCCAACCATGCAGGAGACCTTAACCCAGCCTCCAGAACCACCTAAGGAGGTTTTTGTAGCTCAGCCTCCAGTATATCAGAACCCAATAGTTCCAACACCAGATCAGGATCACTGAGCCTCTAACATCACCCAGTGTCACAGTTCAACCTTTAGACCAGGGGCTTACCACAACTCCAGAACCTACTATGGAGGCTGAACATTCCACACCCCTGCAGGAGACTATAGTTCCTCCAACATACCCCCAGGTGACACTTCCAAATCCAGAGCAAGTTCAGGCTCAGCATCCAACCTTGACTGAGGTCACAGTTCAACCTTTGAACCTCTTACTTATGTTAACTCTGGAATCCAGTATGGAGGTTGAACATTCTCCAACCATGCAGCAGACCCAAGCTCAGCCTCCAGAGCTCATTAAGGAAGTTGTAGCTCAGTCTCCATTGTATCCCGAGGTGACAGTTCCAGCACCAGATCAGGATCATGCTGAGCATCCAACATCACCCAGTATCACAGTTAAACCTTTGGACCTGGAGCTTACCACAACTCCAGAACCTACTACAGAGTCTGAACATTCTACAGCCCTGCAGCAGACTACACCTCCCCCTCCAGAACACCCTGAGGTGACACTTGCACAGCCAAGCCTGACTCAAGTCACAATTCAACCTATGGATGTGGAACTTACCGTTACTGCAGAATCCAATATGGAGACTGTACATTCTCCAATCATGCAGGAGACCCCAACTCAGCCTCCAGAGGCACCTCAGGAGGTTGTAGTTCAATCTCCATTCCTGCAGGAGGTGACAGTTCCAACCCCAAGTAAGGATCAAGGTCAGCATTCAACATCATCCAGTGTCACAGTTCATCATGTGGACCTAGAGCAAACCACAACTCCAGAACCCACTATGGAGGTTGGACATTCTACATCCCTACGGCAGACTACAGCTCCCCCTCCAAAACACCCTGAGGTGACACTTGCACAACCACACCTGACTCAAGTCACAGTTCCACCTGTGGACCTAGGAGTTAACATATCTCAGCAACCAAGGCCATCTGAGACAGTTCTTTTTCCTTCGACTCAGTATTCAGTATCCACAGGTATTCCTGGTGTAAAATATACCCCAGAAAAGAAGCAGCCAGAACAGAATGCCACCACAAACATCAGCATATGTGAGCTCTGTAGCTGCAAAAATGAGACACTGTCATGTGTTGTTCTCAGCCCAAAGAAGAAGCTCCACAGAGTGCCTGAGCCAGAGCCTAACACCTACAACGGCGCCTTCACCATCATGTAAGAATCATCTTTCCTCATTTGTTCTCTGCATCCTGCCTGACATGGCAGCCTTTCTTCAGGTCTTCCTGGGTCCTCCTTATCTCCCCAATCCACATAGACTGACTTTCTGTTTCCACCTTTTGTTTGTCCATGATTCCTTATCTTCATTCTCCTTCTTACTATTTTTCCCTCTCCTCCAGTCTTTTACTTTTAATTGCCCTTATTTTTTCCTTCTCCATTTTTTACCCCATTATTTAATTCCTTAACAGCTATTCTTCTCCCATCTTTATTCCATCTTCTTTACAGCAACATGCCCCTCTCCCCATCTCATTGGTGGTAATACAACAAAGTGGTTAAGAGTAGAGATTCTGGAGCCAGACTACCTGGGTTTGAACCCAGGTCTGTCATTTATTAGCTTTATGACTCAATTTCCTCATCTGTAAAATAGGGATTATGGTAGTCATCATCTCATAGGATGACTCCTATGACTCCTAAATCTCCCAATGACTCCAATCTCAAGGATTCTCTATGTAGAGTATCATGTCATCTGCAAACAATGACAGCTTTACTTCTTCTTTTCTGATTTGGATTCCTTTTATTTCTTTTTCTTCTCTGATTGCTGTGGCTAAAACTTCCAAAACTATGTTGAATAATAGTGGTGAGAGTGGGCAACCTTGTCTTTTTCCTGATCTTAGTGGACATGGTTTCAGTTTTTCACAATTGAGGATGATGTTGGCTGTGGGTTTGTCATATATAGCCTTTACTGTGTTGAGGAAAGTTCCCTCTATGCCTACTTTCTGCAGGGCTTTTATCATAAATGGGTGTTGAATTTTGTCGAAAGCTTTCTCTGTATCTATTGAGATTATGATATGGTTTTTCTCCTTCAATTTGTAGGCAGAACACTCTATGACATAAATCACAGCAAGATCCTTTTTGCCCCACCTCCAGTCACTCTCATGCTACTGTTGATTTCTTTCCTTGTTGGCTGAAGTGATGAGAGATATACGATCTCCATACCTATCAGTCACCCTGGGAGGGCTAAAAGGACATGCCTAAAAGATAAAAGTGTGATCTCGTCAATTCCTTAGGTTTACTTAGCAGCTTTCTTCTGTGGTGTATTACGAATTGTGTAGATAGGTTCCATTAAAACACTGCAAGTAAAGTAAGTCAGAGAAAGACAAATGTCACATGTTATCACTTATTTGTGTCATGTTTTGCATTCCACATATAAGTGATAACATATGACATTTGTCTTTCTCTGTCTGACTTACTTCACTTAGTATGATAAAGAGATTATATCATTTAATTGTGGTATAATCCTGCAAACTAGATCTCATCCTCACTTTACAGATGAGGAAACTGACGTTCAGCGAGGTTAAGTGACTTGATCAGGGCCACACAGACAGGAAGCGGCACAGCCCTTCTGACATGAAAAGCTTATTTCCAGGCTTCCCTGGTGGCGCAGTGGTTGAGAATCTGCCTGCCAATGCAGGGGACACGGGTTCGAGCCCTGGTCTGGGAAGATCCCACATGCCGCGGAGCAACTAGGCCCGTGAGCCACAACTACTGAGCCTGCGCATCTGGAGCCTGTGCTCCGCAACAAGAGAGGCCGCGATAGTGAGAGGCCCGCGCACCGTGATGAAGAGTGGTCCCCGCTCGCCGCAACTAGAGAAAAACCTCGCACAGAAACGAAGACCCAACACAGCCAAAAATAAATAAATTAATTAATTTAAAAAAAAAAAAAAGCTTATTTCCATCAAAGTTTGTCTCCTTTCTGCTGAGCAATGCTGGCTCCTGGCATCAGGCTCCAGATGAGTGGATTGGAGCCAGATAGGACAAGACTGAGGGATCAGGTGAAAGCCTCCTACTCCCATTCCTGCCTGCCCAGGATCCTGGAGGGGCAGGGGAGAGGGAGGCGGGAAGAGGGATGAGTAGGGTTTGAGGTTGTGCACCTGGAAAATGGGAGGTGGGAATGGGGCTCCTGGCTGTGCTTGCGTGTGTGTGTGTTTGTGTAGAGAGAGAGAATGAGGATGAGAGAACCAGGGTAAATTAGGTGTCGTCTATTTCCAAAATGAAAATAGCATTATGGTTTATTTCTGATTTTAAAAGCAAGGCATGCTTGTGGTAACAAATTTAGTCTGTACAGAAAGGAATAAAAAAGAAAGTGAAGACAGCCTATTATCCCCAAATCTAGAGATAACTGTGACCCACGGCTGGACTTTGAGTTCTACATTCCCAGGTGTAGCTACCTTAAACTCACCTTGGTCTTGCCTATTGGTGAGTTGCCATGGAGGCCTCCAGAAAACAGTTAACATGAATAACTCTGATTTTCAAATTTTAAACTCACTTGTCACTTTGGGATAGCCAGGTTGTTGCCACCTGATAACTTCTTTGGGTTTATTTTATCTAAGAAGAATTGTAAAGGTAGCAAAAGAAAATTAGCCCATTAAAAGTCATGTTTTCAAAGATTAAGGAGATGGGAAAAGTTCTGATATGATATTAAGAAAAAAGAGAACATAGAATTATGTATCCAATGTACTCTGAGTCTTGATTAAGATATGTATCTACAGTAGAGAACAAACTAGTGGTTACCAGTGGGGAGAGGTAAGGGGGGAGGGGCAAGATAGGGGTAGGAATTAAGAGGTACAAACTACTATGTATAAAATAAATAAGCTACAAGGATGTATTGTACAACACAGGGAATACAGCCAACATGTGATAATAACTATAATGGAATATAACCTTCAAAAATTGTGAAGTACTATGTTGTACACCTGAAACTTATATAATATTGTACATCCATTATACCTTAATAAAAGGAGATATCTCATTCACAAGAAAAAACAAAAAAAAAACAAAACACTGCAAGTAAAATCAGGGAGCCTGATTCCTCCAGCTCCATTTTTCGTTCTCAAGATTGCTTTGGCTATTTGGGGTCTTTTGTGTTTCCATACAAATTGTGAAATTTTTTGTTCTAGTTCTGTGAAAAATGCCAGTGGTAGTTTGATAGGGATTGCATTGAATCTGTAGATTGCTTTGGGTAGTAGTGTCATTTTCACAATGTTGATTCTTCCAATCCAAGAACATGGTATATCTCTCCATCTATTTGTATCATCTTTAATTTCTTTCATCAGTGTCTTATAGTTTTCTGCATACAGGTCTTTTGTCTCCTTAGGTAGGTTTATTCCTAGATATTTTATTCTTTTTGTTGCAGTGGTAAATGGGAGTGTTTTCTTAATTTCACTTTCAGATTTTTCATCATTGGTGTATAGGAATGTCAGAGATTTCTGTGCATTAATTTTGTATCCTGCTACTTTACCAAATTCATTGATTAGCTCTAGTAGTTTTCTGGTAGCATCTTTAGGATTCTCTATGTATAGTATCATGTCATCTGCAAACAATGACAGCTTTAATTCTTCTTTTCCAATTTGGATTCCTTTTCTTTTTCTTCTCTGATTGCTGTGGCTAAAACTTCCAAAACTATGTTGAATAATAGTGGTGAGAGTGGACAACCTTGTCTTGTTCCTGATCTTAGTGGACATGGTTTCAGTTTTTCACCATTGAGGACGATGTTGGCTGTGGGTTTGTCATATATGGCCTTTATTATGTTGAGGAAATTTCCCTCTATGCCTACTTTCTGCAGGGTTTTTATCATAAATGGGAGTGAATTTTGTCGAACGCTTTCTCTGCATCTATTGAGATGATGATATGGTTTTTCTCCTTCAATTTGTACGCAGAATACTCTATGACATAAATCACAGCAAGATCCTTTTTGACCCACCTCAGTTTTTCCAATTCAAGGGTCATCATGAGGATGCTTTCAATTGTTGTAAGTGACACTTGTGTTGTTCCCATGTCTAAATATTTTAATGCTGGCAATTTAAAAAGATAAGAATCTTCAACTCTTGTCAAAGGATTACGATTGAGAATTCTTCACTGGAGATGTCTGAAAAAGCTGCTTCTGGTCGCATGCCTTTTGGGCTCTGTGGGCATCCCTTGCTGAATAAAACTTGATGATGGCATAGAACCCAGGACCAGCCACTGCTGCGTTTGGGAAGACTCGCACTGAATACAGAAGGCGAAACTGGGAGAAGACTATGAACAGAGAATGCTGTAGGGTGGTCCCATGCTAAGTAAGTGCAGGAAATTTCACTCCCAGGAAGCCAAACCGCCCGTTCCCTTATGCTCCCCCAGCCCTTCGCCGCAGGCAACTGTGGTGAGCCTGCAACTCCAAACACGTCTCATTTCAGGACCAAGTTTCCCTCTGAAATCCTAAGCTTCGAGAAGAATTAGGAGGCAATGCCATCTGTTGGGAACTACCTCTCAAAAATCTGTGGGGGCGAGCTGACTGCTCAGGTCGGCTCTAGAACTAAGATTCCTCTCAGCGGAGACCACAGGCAGATGAGGTGCTGAAGCAGTACCGCGGGGCGCCCAGTTACTGGGGCACGGGGTGGCTTCCTCCACCCCTCCCTCCGCCCCTGCTCGGCTCACTTGCAAGGCCTCGGCCGTGGGTCCAGAGCTCAGCTCCCACACCAGCAATGTTTTGTCACCCACGATGGGAACCACAAAAGGTACCAACGCCACCATCCTACCGTTACCGCGCGTCCCTTTTTTTTTTTATGACTGCTTTTCTTTTAGTCCATCCAAAACATTCCTCCATCCGCTTCCTTGTTCTTTCTCACTGAATAGAACTTTGTTGAAGCCCAAGCCCACTTGTTAATCAGCAGAACTAAATACAAGGAGAGGAACTCTTACTATGTCCCACAGAGTGCATTAGGCTGTTCCTGTTCCAGGTACTAGGGGCAAGGCTGAGTCCTCTCTGGTCCTGGCCAGGTACAGGGATACCTACTGAAGCACCAGGGTCTCCTCCATCAACCTCCACCAAATCCAGGAAGTCTCCTAAAAGACAAGATCCACATCTCTTGGCTCAGGTTTTCCATCCATAGCAATATCAGCAAGCAGGACTCATGAGTCCGAAGACATCCACAAATCCACTTGGACAGACATCCACTTGGAATATTTTTACTGGCTGCAACAAGTCCTGCAGAGAAACAAGAGACAAGGAGATTATCTAATGCGCATTTTCCACTTAAGATTTAATTTTCTTCCCACACTGACTCCTCGAAAACTTCAGTATGGTACTCCTCTTTTGTGTTAGCAATAATGCCAAAACTAGCTCTTTTCTGTTTCCCAATTTATCATGTTTCAGTCTGAAGAGATTTTGTTTGTTTGTATAGTACCTGTAAAACAGAATATATTCCATGCATAGCTATACAACAAAACTCTTAGAATCTACATTTCCCAGAAACCAAATAATTTATCCCTTGTATAATAAAGTAAATTTATCTATGGAACAGTACCACCAATTATGCCCTGTTTATAAGTTTTCTACCTTCTTATTAAAAAAAATCTTTCTCTGTATCCTTCTCTCTTGATCAGCATATCATTATCCTTCATCAAGTATAAGGGTTTTATAGACATCAGTTCTTTGAATTCTTACATCAAACCTATGTACATGATGTTACAAATCCTTACAGCATAGCTACACACACACAAACACACATGCACTCACCCCTAGGGACATTAGCAGAGAAAAGAGTGGGCTAAGAAGTGATTGATAGCTGTAAAGGTGAAAAGTTCTCTGTAAGTCTAAAAGTCTTTTTCTGATTTTTATAAGTGAGGAAATTGAGAATAAGGGAAGTTAAGTAAATAAGTCTTCCAAGATCTGGCTGTAACTAAAAGACAATGCTGGGATTTGAACTTATATTATTCTGATTTTAAATTCAATACTCTTTCCACTGCATCCTCATCAATATTTACAGATGTGCATCTGCTTGAATGTTCTCCAAGAAAAGAATGTAACATTAAGTCAGTCAATAGAATCTCAGGAAATAATGTCTCCTTAATTATAATGGAGGAATTTATCTTTTTATGTTTTAAGCTACTTGTATGTAGTTTCTTAGCAGATGTTTTCCCCCTGCGCATTAAGAATCCAGGCTGATTTCAAATTCAGTGACCTGTAATCTAATGTATAACCGGGAAAAATGAATTGCTAGTGAATTTCAAATTCGTTCTTCAATACTGGTTAAATGAATCCCCTCATTTTTCAAGACAGACTAATAATCAGAATTACAGATGGTCTGTATTCTGTTATTAATGTGAGGGACCTAATCACACACTAAAAATATAGTACATCAATGAATCTCCTTGGGAAATCAGAAAGAAATTGAGCATGTCCATTGCTGTCAGCCTGACCTTCAAGATATGACAAGATGCCAAATTACTTAAGATTTCCAGAAACGGAGAGAAGTAAGGAAAGCATTTCAAAAAACAAAACAAAACCAAAAGACCCTCATTCTGTAATTCAGAATCTGGCTTGTATAATGCTTAAAGTCTAGAAGTTATTTTGCATACCTACAGTGGTGGTTGGGAACCATATATCTATTCAAAAATCTCCAACCATAATTGGAGAGGAGGGGTCCAGTCTACTTGAGACACACAGTGAGTTCTGAGGAACAGAGTTCGGGAAGGAGTGAAAAGACTCCAAGAACAGATAGGCTTCATAAAAGAGGATAGACTTCGAACAAATATGTCTTCATGCTGAATCATTTATGTTCTCTGAATATTTCTCACATAGGTTTTTACATATACACTATTTTTAAAAATTTTACCAGACAAATTTTTCTGATGGCAAAGATAACTATGTTGTCTTTCTTCATATGATCAGGTTCTGTCTTCTTCCAAAAGCCATTAACTAAGCCGTAATGCAAATAAATTACTGCTGGAGCATCCGGAGTTTTCCTAAGATACCTTATTCTGAGGAAATTCTAAGAATCGATTTATTCTAATGAAGTATGAATCAAGTGTTAAAATGTACCTCAGTTATACCCCCTCTTTTTTTTATTTCTCCCATGGAGACAAGCCTATAAAAGGGTTTATTATTATTATTGCTAATATTGTTCATGGAAATACTAGCCTATTAGACCAACAAATTATTTCAGATTTCTTATTTCCCTCCTCCTATTTTTTTTCTTTATTTACTCATGCATGATCCTGAGGTTAACTTTCACTTGTGATGAACCCTTTCTCTTATTTGACCAAGATTCACCAATATGAAAATAAGATTTGGATTTTATTTTCTTAAATTATTATATAGATACAGAAATAGGGAGCTATATAGATAGATAGATAGATAGATAGATAGATAGATAGATAGATAGATAGATCCTTTGGACTCAGATCTTATCTCTGTTCCATGGCTCTAGGCATCTCAGTACCTCCATCTGTAAAATAAGAATAGACATCCTTATCTGATAGGGTTATCAGGAAGATTATACAAAATAATATGCATAAATCACCTAGGCAAGGGGCAAGCACCTCACCTTCCCCTTGTTTGAGCAACCATTCATCCATTCTCCTTGATTAATTCTTGAAATCAATACTGTCATTGAGTCTGTATGGGAACACATTTTTAAAATAAGTTAAATAGGTATTTAGAAATATGTTCTATCCCAGTAATTCATGATATTTCTTAACCTCATCTGGTATCTTGAATCATGCCTTGCCTTTGGTTTAACTTCCGTTGAGCTTCCAGAATTTTCAAATCTCAAATTACAGGTCCTATAATCCTCAGGTTCTGAGATCCTCCCAAATTTAGATTCACTTAAAGCCCCTGGTAGAAAGAATCTAGTATGCTCATGACCTTGTTAGAGACCATGTTTGTATTCCAGGCCCTTAGGATTAATACATCCTATTGATTAATACTAATAATAGAATCACTGGAGAATCCTCATATTTTTAGGAAGTGAAAGATGCATTCATATATTCAGCAGTGTCATGTGATTTACACTCCAGAAGTCTGGAAGGCTGCTGGTATCAGCATCATTTTATAAATGAAGAAACCAAGACTATGACAGACCACAAAGCTATTTAGTGACAAAGTCAAAGTCAAATCCAGGCTTTCAGACTCCAAATCCTTTGGAAAATCTTTTGATTCCATACAAGACTGACTTCCATAAACTTTTAGAACTGTCAAGACCCTTTAGAGATTCACAAGCTACACCTCCTTTTTTTTGTTTGCTTGTTTTGTTTTTTGGCCAGTAAGAAAATTGAAGCCCAAAGAGCAAAAGTTCTTGTTTAGATTATATAACACTAATAAAACATTGAAGATGTTTCTTCCTGATCATTTTTACATTTTCCGTAAGAAGTTGATCTCAAATCTTTCATGAGAAACATTTAGATAATTAGTCTGCACAAACTTCTGTATTAATTAATGACATAGTCTTTGAATTTCCCTGTCCAAAAGAGCATAACATTGGTTTATCTTTTATTTTTTTATTTTTTTGGTTTATCTTTTAAAAAATCTTAGTTTCATAGGGAAAAGTAGGTCATGATGCTAAAATATAGCATGTGAATAGCCTCATTTAATTTGTCCTTCTGTAACTGCCTTCTTTCACTTAGCATAATTTCTTCAAGCTTTGCCCATGTTAGAACATATGACAAGATTTCATTATTTTTTAAGGCTGAATAAAATTCCATTGTATGTATATACCATGCTTTTTTGTTCATTAATCCATTGATGGACATTTGGATTGTTTCCATCTGTTGTGTGTAATAACGTAATAGTGCTGCCGTGAACATGAGAATTGCAAATAACTCTCTGAGATTCTGATCTCAATTCTTTTGGATACTGCATGATTCTATTTATATAAGGTATCTAAAGTAGTCAAATTCTTAGAAGGAGAAAGTAGAATGGTGGTTGCTGGGTGCTGGGGGGAGGGAGAAATTGGGAGTTGCTCTTCAAAGGGTATAGAGTTTCAGCCATGCAAGGTGAAAATGTTCTAGAGATCGGCCTTACAACAATGTGCATATGGTTAACAATACTGTACTGTACACTTAAAAATTTGTTAAAAAAGGTAAAGAAAAATCTCCTGACCATCAGTCTACTTAAGTTGCTGTGAAAGCTATCTATAAGGCTAAAATTCTATTTTATTTAAGTAATATGTTTTAGAGAAGATGTAAGAGATTGCTTATGTATCATGTAATTGATGCATTTTAAAAGGTTAAATCATATCTTTAATACTAGACATGAGTAAACATTTATATCTACCTCAACCTCTGTGTATGTTTATAGCCAACTTTGACCTTCCCATCAGTCATTGTAGAGGTCACAGGCAATGGGCCATAAGTGTCCATCATCCAATGGGAACTGTCAGTCCAGTCATTTTGAAGTAAGCTTAGGAATACACTTAATAAGTGGAATAATCATTTTTCTGTCCTCTTCTGCAGCTTGTCTTTCTAGACATATGTTAAATAAGTTTTCAGTCATTGCCAGAAATCCTAAGGAAGTGAAATTCATTTGTTATGTTATCTTAAGGGTGGTTGAAGGAGTTTTAATGTCATCTGCTGGAACAACAGCTGAATTCAGGGATGTTACATAACAGTCTCAGCATAATATGTATTGGGTAACAAAGTCAGATGTAGGCTGAGTATGATAAAAATAAGTGAACTCATGTTGTAACCTGATATTGAATTCAATCTTTGGTTTGGATCTAGCAGAATCTGTTTTATTTTCGTTTGAGTAGTCATCATCCTTTACCTGTGTTTATGGTTTTGTGTTATTAGATATATGCCAGATTTACACTAAAGCTATTTATTATAAACACTATCTATGTACTGTAAATATTTAAAAGTGTACACACAAAAGTTATAAATGTAAGTACAAACAGTTCTACGTATAGTAGCCAAGGAGTCAGGTCTCTAATACTAACTTTCTGTGTTAGTAAATTCTTGTTTCTAGGTTTTGATTTCTTGTTTGTAAATGGAAGAAACATGAGTAGACTATTTTTAAGGCCTGTACTAGAGCTAAGCTGTTCCAATAAGACATTACATTTTATTGAGCCCCACGTGCTGAGCCCTGGACTGGATATTCCGCGCACATCTTAATACCACAATAGCCTTGTGAGAAAGGTAGCGTTATAGTGTCCTATATCAGAACAGTAATGGGGATTCTCCAAAAATCAACAACTGATACATAACAAAGTGAGAAAGTACAGTCAGGCCTGCCTACAAAATCCAATTCTTTCTAAGTCAAATTTCTACTCACTACATGCACCAAGAGTTGGAAAATTCCATGATTTCGTTCCCATCCTATCCTCTTATGGAATAGAAAATGTTTCACAGATATTAAGAGATTATAAAACATCTATTTTAATCTTGAACTCAAACTTAAAAATTGGAGAGCACAAGTGAAGAGGTTCTTGGGCAAGATCCTTCTGGAAATCTCCCCTAACATTCTTGTAGGCAGTGTACACTTCTACTTCTGGTGAATCCTGGCCATTAGCATGAAGGCTATTTCCAGTTTCTGTAATTTTTAAAATCCCTTTCCAGCCAGAAATCCAGCTAGAAATGCTCCCAACTATCCATCTGAGTTACAGCACTCAGCGGAGACCAAACATTATATTCTCTGGCACTGTGTTAACTTTCCCTCCCTCACTTTTTCTGCTGCAGTGAAAAATGATTCATCTAAAGGGAACTGGAATAGTAAAAACAGAAAGAAACCATGAGAAAGACTGCTTAAAAATTTTCCAGTCATGGCTGGGGATGAAGAAATTGAAAACAAGCCAAGAATGCTTACTTTTCAGCCATGCCCTAGAAATCATTTTGGTTTCAGAACAAGAAAATCACTTCCATGAAGGAGAGCTACAAGGAGACTGTGAGATCACATTTCTTTTTCTTGATCAGGAAGAGAACTATTGTGAAAGGGTCAGGTAGTCCCTGAAGAAGCCCCTGAAAGAAACTGATTATAAGAAACATGAAATACATTTTCTCCTTCCTCACCCACTCCCTTGCTGCCTCCACCATCAGCTCCTCGGTCAGTGCAAAAGGCATTTGAGTTCTATGGGAGATGTATTCAGTAACAAAAGAACAAGACTGAGCCTTGATAATTCAGGAAAATGAAACTTTGAGAAGGTTAAGCTTGCCATTTCTGGAAGCAGGCTTTCCTTCCAGAATATACACGAAAGTCCTGGGCACGTCTCTCTTTGTACTTCTAACAGAGAAAGCACTTTACTTTCGCCAAGTTGGATTCTCATTACTTTTTTCCATTCTTTCCCCTAATCTCAGGGTGAGAGTGGAAAAAAAAAAAAAAAGAAAAGAGAAGAAAACACAAAGTGTTCCTTATTTAGCATCATAGGGATTCCTTTTGTGTGTTTGAATCATTATTGTACTGAAAAATGCCCACTCCACCACTTAGAGTAAGAAAATGCTGTTGCTGCCTTTCCCACTTATGCCACAACCATCTCCCCCACCCCCAAGTCATCAGTGCAACTGTAAGTGTATACTGACTTGTTAAATTCAGTTCTTGCAATAGCTATTTCAGATATCACTGATTTTGCTTTAAAAACATTTCCCCACGAAGAGCACACTCTCAGACTCACTGAGTTATTCATGGTTTAGAAATAAATTCTTTATGATAACATCTAAAAGTGTGTTGCCAAAAAACCCTGGGGTACAAGATTAATGTGTGCAGGAGGAGTTAGAGTGAATTAGGAACATTTACCGAAATTACTTACTGTGAACCTGTACAGTTCCAAACTCTTGCCAAGAGTCTATAAATATTATGTCCTTACTACTGAGAAAGAGCTATTGCTGGTGCTGGGTTGGAGAATGATAGAGGGCCAAGTTGGATGTCTAGTTATTCTTCCCTAGCACAGTAAGGACTTCAGATTAGGTGAAATGGCTTATAGAAAAGAAGTTGACTGGAAGCACTTACACAAAGAATCCTGGGGGGGAGATATTTAATTACGTCATCTATGAGAAGTATAAGCATTAAGTGGTAATGATAGAAAACTTGGGAAAATCAAATAAAGTCTTAGGCATCTGGCTAAACACACTTTGGTATATCCATGCAAGGGAATACTAATCAGCAATAAAAAGGAACAAGCTACAGATAAATTCAACAGGTTGGATGGACTTCAGGAGCATCTACTGAGTGAAAAATTACAGTCTTAAAAGGTTACATGTTGCATGATTCCATTTATGTAATATTCTCAAAATAACAAAATTACAGAAATGGGGAACAGGTCAATAATTATCAAGGATTAGGTAAGAAGGGGAGAATGTGACTATAAAGGGGGAACACAGGGAAGTTTCTTAGTGCTGACAAAACAGTTCTGTATTTCTATTCTGCAAATCATTCAGGTGATAAAATCTCATTGAACTATATACACAGACATACAAAAACAAAAAAAGAAAAATTAGGACATACAAAAACAAATGAAATCCAAGTAAGGTCAGTTAATTGTATTGCTCCAATATCAATTTCTTTGTTTTGATAATATGCAATAATTATATAAGGCGTTACCATTAGGAGAAGCTGAGTGATGGGCACAGGGAACCTTTATTTATTGTCTTTGCAATTTCTTATGAGTCTATAGTTATTTCCAAATAAAAAGTTAAAAAATAATTCTTAGGAGGCATTTCTCAGAGCCTGTATGGATTGATTCATTCATTAATTTTAAAAACATTTTTTCTTTTCTTTTTTTTGCTGACCACCTATTTTTATGTGAAAGTTCTAAATGTACAGAGAGAGGGCATGATAAAATCATAATCTAATCACAAGATACTAGTGGGACCAATGGATACACAAATGAAAATTTAAATTATACAGTGTAATACAAGCTTGTACTGTGTAATGAAACCTAGTGTACAAGATTTTTTGAGCACAGAGGAAGTTGTGAACATTCTCTACCTGAGGGATTAAGGAAAGTTTCATAGAAGTGTGATATTTTTGTTTGACATTTAAGACAATAGTTTGTCAGGTGGATGGGGGTTGTAGCATTCCTTTAAACTGGATCTGTGCATTTTATCTCAATGAAGAGACGCTCCACAGTTTACTTAGAAAAGTGATCATATAGCCTTTCAGAGACTCAGCCATTTGCTGTCAAGCTGCCATCCCTGGAGAAATTGCCCCTAATTCCAGAGCAGTTGGAACTATGGAAATGAAAGTTGTTTCACTGTAACACATTTTCTTCTTCCATAACAACCTTTTGACATAATTTTTCTATTTTAACATCAGTATTAGTACAGTTCTCCAGAGAAACAGAATAAATAGGATATATATAGAGAGAGTTAGAGAGCCAATGGTGTAAATCCAGTCTGAGTCTGAAGGCTTGAGAACCAGGAATGATGATGGTGTAAGTCCCAGTCGAAGTTTAGGAGAAAACCAATGTCCCATCTCAAACGCTCAGTCAGAAAGCAAACTCAACCTTCCTCCACCTTTTAGTTCTATTCAGGCCTTCAATGGATTGGATGATGCTCACCAACATTGGGGAGGGCCATCTGCTTTACTCAGTCCCCCAACTGAAATGCTAATCTCTTCTGGAAACATTCTTACAAACACACCCAGAAAGAAACGTTTAACTAGATGTCTGGGTATTCTGTGGCCCAGTCAAGTTGACATATAAAATTAACCATTATACCATCTGATCAGATAGGGTATATTTACCTCCTTCCCCTCAAAGAGAGAAGCAGTTAATGAATATTGAATAGTATCAGGTCTAGGTGGACCTCGTCAACTTACTACTTCACCACAGGTTCTTGTTAAGAAGATCACAGAGAACAAGGACGTATAAGGGAAAGGATGATAAAAATGTCTTCCTTGACCTCTATGTATACCTGAAAATTGGGGAGATTGTATATGGACAGAACAATGTCACACTCAGAGACTGGAGGAAAGGACAATCATAACTTTCTCCCCTTTCTTTTTCCCAACACATGATAAGGAACACCTGGAGAGAGAGTCCTATTCAAAATAGAACTAAAAAGAAATTAAAAGGGCATTAAAAGAACTGGAGTGTGATTTTTTTTTTTTAAACCAGCTTCATTCACTTTATTTTTCTCTCATAAAACTATGTGGTGGCTGCAGCTGGCACCTGCGTCCTCTGCATGGAAACTCTGGTGTGGGTCCTTACAAGATGGTCAGTGAATTCATGATATGGAGACTTGGTGAACACTGTCTCTTTCCAGAGATCAGGAGTGAGATAACTGTAGGTCTTGGAAATGGCATCAAAAGTGGCCTTGGCGAAATTGCCCAGGGTGGCAGTGCAGCCCCTGGCTGAGATTTAGCAGTCGTCAATTCCAGCCATTATCAGTAGCTTCTTGGGCACAGGGGCTAAGATGATGCCAGTGCCCCTGGGGGCAGGGATGAGGCACACCAGCACAGAGCCACAGCGGCCAGTCACCTTGCAAGGGATGGTATGGGGCTTGCCAATCTTGTTCCCCCAGTAGCCTTGCTGCACTGGAACGATGGAGAGCTTGGCCTGAATGATGGCCCCACGGATGGCAGTGGCTTACCTCCTTAGAGCACTTGACACCCTAACCACATTGTCCGTTGTAATCCCCAATGGCAACAAATGCCTTGAACCTGGTCCGATGGCTAGCACGGGTCTGCTTTTGCACAGGCATAATCTTCAAAATCTCGTCCTTGAGGGATGCCCCCAAGAAAATGTCAATGATCTCAGATTCCTTAATGGGTAGAGAGAAGAGATAGATCTCCTCCAGGGACTTGATCTTCATGTCCTTGACCAGGTGGCCCAGCTTGGTGACGGGGAGCCACTCCTCGTCCTCGGCCTTGCCTCTGTGAGCTCCATGGCCTTGGCCCCAGCCCAGGACGCCTCGGCTGAAGCCTCTGAGGAAGCCACCTCGGCCTCCCATTCCAGGGCCCCCAGGGCCTCCGGGCCCTCCCGCAGCACCAGCGTCATCAGCCATTTGGTGTTTTTATGGATAAGAAGTGGAATGTGATTCTTGAAAGACTCGGTGCTGCCTGGAGATTTGACTGTAGGTAGGCCAATTCTTACCCCACTCTCCCACACACATACATAAAACAGACATAACATAAGCAATGTATAATAATAGCACTTAAGAAAATTATAGGACAAGAGAAAAGGAGGAAATTAGAAGTGAGTGGGGAGAAACTGAGATATTTTGCATGCGTATTTTGTGCCAGGCTCTGTGTTTGGCTCTGTCTTAAATCCTACCTGCACTATTGTATCAAATGGTACAGGACCCATTTCAAACACACCCTGCTGGTTTCCAACTGTGTTAGCATCTTAGATGAAGAAACATATCTTCTCCTTTCAGTGTTGCCCATCTCACCATGTTTTCACACAGCAGAGTAATCTTTCTCAAAAGCAATCTGAAGATAACACTGCACCCCCTACTTGAAACCATTCAATATCCTTCAAAGCCCTTGATAAAGTATAAGATATTAGGCTAAGTTTACAAGACTCTTTGTGATTTGGTACTGCTTATTCTCAGATTTTATCGCTTTTTTCTCCTATCTCTCAGAGCTTATTTTCTCTTTGCTCTCAGATTTTATCTCCTTTTTCCTATCATTCCAGGTAAACATAGACACTCCACATTCATGAAAGTATATCTTCTCTCAGATCTTCTCATGTACCATGTGCCATTCACACATGAAGATCCATCAGTCTGTAAAAGCTTCCCCAAATAGTCCACTGCCTACTCCTATGCCCACCGTCTCTGCATGCAGTTTACATTCATCCTTCAGGTCTCACATCCAAATACAAGTCCAAAGCCCTTCTTAGTGCTCTCTAGTTCCTTGTACGTATTTGTCCTAAACTTATCTCTGAGTTTCTGCACATGTAGAGAAATTGTTTTTGCCTCTTTTATTCCTAACACCTGGCATAGTAACTGACCTATGATAGCCTCCCCCAAATTGTATTTCAAATCAAAGATGATCAGTGGCTCAAGAAGATACATTTATTCTGAAGTCATACCAAAACATAAAGTGCCCTAAGTATTGAATGATTCTGACTGACAACACTGGGGAAGCGACTTTCAGTGTGCACATACACACACATACACACACACATATATGATAATAAGTGATTTCAGTGATTAAGGGCTTGGGAGTCACCAACAAATTCCTGAGGTCATATGTCCACAAGTAGAAGTGTTTTTGCACTTGTAAGTTGGAAATGCACCCATTCATTCATTCATTCAATCATTCATTCATTTATCCACATCTACTTTGTGATCATATTAAGCTTGCCCCAAGGACCAAAAATCAAAGATATATTTCATGATTTCAAAGTGCTCAAAGCTCAGTGAAAATAATATGTATTATGAAGTCAAAAAGATACAAAATAATAGGAGATGAATCATCTGTCTTCCACCCTCAAGAAGCTATGTCCTCAGCGGTGATGTACAGCATGTAACTTTTTTCTGTGTCCAGAAATAAAAAGCTGCTATCAGCATTGCAGAAGATGTGTTCTGCTCAGTTATAGTAGGTATATTTGAAAATGCTTTCGTTTTACTTTTGTGTCCCTGGAACTATGGATTCTCCGTTTTCTGCAGTCATTCAAGATCTCACCCCAGGTTATTCCGTGAGGAAAGGGATGGGATAATGAATGTGTCAGAACATACAAGTCCAGTTATGGAAGTGCTGATAGCTGACTCTGTGACCTTAGGCAAGTTGCTTCTCTTCTCTTGGTCTTGGCTATTTTCTTTATATAAATCTAGACATAGATCAGGATGATTAAATGTGAGGTTGTAAATAAATGTAAGCTTTATTGCCTAAAGAAAGTGTTCAACAAAATTGGAAGACTTTTTTTCCACTTGGAATAAAATTTAAAACATCTATGGACCTTTGTTGATATTTGTATTTGTCATTTTTTAAAAAATCTTGGGACAAAATCCTCTTTTTTTGCTCTTTTCTGATATGAATTTTTTGGCATCAGTGCCTTCAGAATCCTTTGTCCCTTGTCCACAGTATTGCATGCATTTCCCAGTAATTCTCCATTTCTGCTCCATGGCCACTTGTTGTCCAGGTGTTTCTCTCTGATGTTCCTATAATGGGAAATATAACACAATAATCAACACATTTGTCCTCAGTACAGAGAACTTTTGCATGCTACTTTATTTCAGGCATAAACTTTAAAAAGTTTGGGAGACTCTGGAACACAGTGGAAAAAATCTCGAGTGGACTAAGAGAAGACAAGCAAGCAATATATTATGTGAACACATCTAATTCAAAATTCACAGGCTCTTTTTTCCAAAAAGAACATTGGCATGATTTTTTAAAAAAGAAAGAAAAAGAGCTGTGTCTGGCTTTATTATTCACAGGCTCTGTCAAGTTGGATGTTTCTTTGGGCCTTAGTTTCCACAACAACAACAAAAAATGAATATTGGAATAAAAGAAAGCCTGTTTTTGTAAGCTTGAATTTTTATGCCAAAATTACTTGCATATATATGAAATATAAATCTAAAAATATATATACTTATGCATGCTTATATGTATATTATTATGTATAAAACAAAGCAGACAAGTTTATGACTAAATCAGGGTTCTGGTGCCAAAGCCAAAATCACTGGGCATCTTTTTCCAATGTTGAGCCCATCCAAAAACACCTATATGAGTATGTGTGCACACATGCACTCTTTTGCACACACATACACACACATATACACACAATCAGGTTGTAGAGTCAAATTTTATATAAATATTTGAATTGATTATGATAAAAAGACTTGCAAAGGTGTAAAAGCAATCACTTAAAGTTATAGTTTCCATAAATGTCATTAATCTTACTAGATGTTGACAAACTGCTTTAAAATGCATTGATTCGTATGTCTACTACCAAGTGTAACTGTGAATCTTAGCCAGTGATTAGAATTAAAGCTTTTTTATTAATTTATTCCAGTCTTACAGACATATATCCATATGTCACTATTTTCATTGACTTAACTACTAGAAAGGTAGATAAATTCTTCATATACCTGTTGAACTCTTCTATTTTTTTCTTTTGTGAATTGTCTTTAATACTCTTGTTGCATTTTTCTATTTAGTGTATAGTATAGATATAATGAATCTTAGGTACTGCAAATACTTTTTTCCAAATCTATTGTTTTGTCTGTTTCCTTTTTTATGGTATGTAAATCAATAAGATTTCTAATTTCTATCTTGTCAAATAGGGCTTGATTTCTAGTTTTTCAGATGTAATGGTTATACATGAAGTTCTTAAAAGGGACTGAAGTGCTCTATGTGACCTGATTCAATTCTATCTCTCAATCCCCCTCCCCCACCCCACTCACTTTCTTGTAGCCACATACCTACCTTGCTTTTCCTTAAAGACCCAAGGCACACTCCCACATTAGAACCTTTATATCAACTCTTGACTTTGCTCAGGGTTCTCTTGCCCAAGGAATCTGCCTGAATAACTAGTTCACCTTCCTCAAGTCTTCGCTCAAGTGCCACATTTTCAGTCTTATCTTTTGGCATTAATTAGTATTGTAATCTGACCTACTATCTACCCACCCACTCTGGCTTCAGCATTCACAACCTCTCTTTCACTCCTTCATGCTCTTTATTCCTTTTTTCTATAGCATTTGTTATTTCCTGACAAAATCAATCATATAATTGTTTATTTTGCTTGTTATTTATTGTCTGCTACTTATTAAACATGGAACTCTGTGTTTTGTTCATTTATGTGCCTCAAACACCGAGCATAAACAAGTTGCAATAAATATGTAGGAATGAAGGATGTATTATCTTTCTAGTTTTTCATGAGAGATCTTTTACATCATTTTGTTATTATCAATTTTTACATTTAAGTTTGGTCTCTATCCTAAATGGGACTTATTTTTTCTGCATAGTATAGCAGAGTGGTCCACTTTTATTAACTTCTAGATGGATAGTGGTTGTTCCAGCTTTATTTTATAAATAGCACACTTCTCTTTCCTCTAAATTAAAATAACATCTCTATTATACCTTAAATTATGGTACATATTTAAAGCCAAGTCTGGATCTTCTTTTCTTTTTCCATGACCCTTTTTTCCCCATCCAGTGTTATACTGATTTAAGGTAGCTTGAGAGTATGATCTCTCCATTTAGAACTGTACCCCCTTTGCATTGGCAATTTCCCCCTACCTTGCTTAATTTTCCACTTCTAACATACTTTTCAAGTTATAGCCTACCATACAATTTTACTTATTGTGTTTATAGATTATATTTTATTTATCCTCTCTAGAATATGTGTTTAATGAGGTCAAGGGTTTTGTTTCTTTTGTTAACTTATTTATCCCTATGTGTCAAGAAGGACAAATACATGGGCATTCATGCCCAATAATACCTTTAAAAATGAAAAAGTCTATTTTGATTTCTAGAAGTGCATTGTTACAACAGAAAAAGACTATTGTTAAATGTATCTTTTCTTCATCACCTTACCAAATATTGCATTAATTCTAGTATAATATTTTAAGATTCTCTAGGTAAGCAGTCACCTCACCATCAAAACAAGAGATTATTTTAATCTCTTCCTTCCAAGTGTTTTATCTTTTAAAAAAAAATTTCCTTCTTATTTTATTTGTTGGAACCTCAATATATTGTTGAATAATAATGGGTATAGTGAATATTCCTGCAGTGTCTGCGTCAGTGTGTGTCACCTGGTTAACACTCCATAAATCTCTGTTGAATGAAATTTGCTGAAGGAAACCATTTATTATGTAATGCTAAATTAAAAGTAAAGCATAAAATGCCGTGTGGAAGAAACCAGTCAAGAAAGAGTACAACCTGTCTAATTCAAATTTTATGAAGTTCAAGAACAGGCAAAATTAATATATGGTGATAGACATCAGAAGAGTGGTTTCTCTGGAGAGGGTGTTGACTGGGATGAGCAGGAGTTCTGGGGTGTTGTGCTGCAAATGTGCCTAGAATAGTTCCTGACATACAGTAGGATGTTCATTATATATTTGTTGAATGAGTGAATATACTTGAAGTCCACTAAAATTCTCACAATGGGCTTAAGTATCACTTGGAAGCAGATTTCGAGTGTCTTCTACCTCTGGAGTAGAAGAGGTAGAGTTGTGTTTGCATCTGCCAAGATTGGAGTTGTGAATGAGTAATGGGGCATTCTCTGAAAGAAAAGTCCTCTTTCTTAGCTCAAATGGCAAGTCGTGTAGCACAGTAGAAAAAAATGGATGATATTTAATGTCTGGAAGATTCACTTGGAATCCTGATTTCACCACATTCTCTTTTGTGAAGTTTGCCTGGCTGCCCAAATATTCAGAGACCAATTTTCTTCATCTGCAAAACAGAAATGTTTCTGAAATTGAGTGAGATGATAGTACTCAGCCTCTACTAAGCACTCACTACATGCCACCCTCTATGCTAAGAACATTGCGTATGTTACCACATTTCTTGTGTGTGAAATATGTGAATTACTTAGCATAGAACTCAATAAATATGCATTTCTCCTCTATGGTGATTGAATTTTTAAGACCCTTCCAATTAGCTTTCTATATGTTTTATATTACCTAATTTCTTTTCTTTACATTTTGTAAATTATTCTAGATGGTACTTTGCTGCCCTTTCCCTAAAGACTTTAAATTCCATTGCCTTCTTGAGTTGCATAAATTCATTGGATTACCAAATTTTAGTGTGGTCTTTGATGGCATGTAATCTTTTCCAAAATAAATATGGTATTATCGCCGGTCAAGGGTCATCTGAAAGCTTTAGGATACTTTGGATGAAGTAGAATTGTTTTCTTCTGATACACCAAATTCCATTTTTTGACAACCCTCTGCCTTTCAGACATAGATTTTTGTTTTGTTCTCTGAAACAGCATAGTTCTCTGACAAGCTTGAGATAGGTGAATATCAAAATCCCCATGAATATATCACACATAAAACAAGTAAGGTGACAATAGCACTATTCTATAAATGTAAACTTTGGAGGGAGTGGCATATTTGATTTAAGATTTCTTGAATCAGCAAAGGGAGTGGAATTTGGAATAGATTCGCATGGAGAATAAGAACGGTTGAGTAAAGAAGGGTAGATGGATTTCTGGGCTTCCAGGGACTTATGCCAACCTAGGAGCTGCCTTGGTTAAGAGTGTGGAGAAGCAATGTTTGCAGAAGAGATTCCATAAAAGAGGGAGAGAAATATTGTTGGAGGCTTCTTCCTGAAATGTGGGTTTGAGAAAGGTCACTGGTTGAATGGGCAGGTGCAAGGACTTAACTTGAATCACATTAACAGTGTCAGAACAAGTAGGAGTTGATGCCCCTTCAGTTTCACCTAAATTTATCCATAGCGATATTTGTGGAGTGTCCACTATATGCCAAGCTCTATGCTAGGTCTTTCCAGGAGTTATTCCGTTTACTATTCAGAGCAGCCTCTGAGTTAGGGATTACAAACCCAGATGAAGAAATTGAGGCTAAGGGAGGTGAAGTAGAACAAATGAGAAAAAACATGTATAAAAACTTTCCTCATCTGGAACACAAATGAGAATGAGGCATGGGTTTTTAAAAAGTACTAAGATTTCTCTCTCCACCCCCCGCCCCCCAGCTTTTTTTAATGTCCCCGAAAGGCTGGGATTAGGAATCCTCCCACAGCTCATCTCTCTTGAGAGCTTTCCTAGCACTGCTTCTGATTAAACTAACAGATTAGACCCAATGGCATAAGGCACAGCTTCTCTCCTTTGAGAAAGAACAAATAAGAATGAAGTTTTAGATTGCAGAGTAATTATGTATTCTGTTCAAGTGTCAACCATCTGTTGCAGTTGTTTAAAAAGCAGACATAAGTCAACTGTTGAGGTGAGATGTTTACCATTACAAACACACAGTAAGTTTATGACACTAATAGAGATTCGTTGTTCTACCATGTGCCTGGAAGCTGCAGTGGGATTCTACTGATGTCTTGGGAAGCCCACCTTCCGGTGAGGGTGCAGATCGTAGCTCCAGGTAGCTGATGATTAAGTACTAGTCGTAATTATTTCAGAACTGGAAAGCCTTCTTAAAGGATCAACACTCTGTTTACAGATGGAAAAACTGAAATAAGTGAGGGCAGGGAACTGCTTATTTTATACTTAAAATTTCAGTGCTTATAGTTTTCTGTGGAAATTTTATGTTTGCACGTAGCGTTCTCCCTCAGGTTTATTAAGTCCCTAAAGGAAGGGACACAATTGTCCCTATGTTAGCTGCATAGACTAGGACCCAAACGTCCCAGTGTCTACGACGTGTTGTAAAAGATAGTTGTAAGATGGGTGGAGGTTTTTCTAACAAGGCCAAAACGCACAGAGCATTTGTACATCCCCTTGGCTCCAGAGTCATGCCTGTCTTTGCCTTATCAATTTCTTCATTGAATAGGCTGAACGTTCTGCCAAACTGTGGCTACTGAAAATTCTCTTCAATGAGAACAACTGGAATTAGACTGCAAGTTAGTCTCAGTTTACATTACGGGAGTCAATTTAAACCCAACATAAAGAATACTGCCCAAACAAGGAAAACCATTTTTCTTTTGACGTAGCTCACTCTGTTTCTGAGTGAATGATAAAATCCTTTTGATAGAAGTGATTTTTGACCTTTTGTATTATTGAGTAAATCTAGTCTCCAGGACAATCAAGTGGAGAATGTTATAGACATCATGGGCAGGGCTGCCCCCAGCCCAGTTTCATTGGCATCTGCAATTAGGCTGTGGAAGTAGGAGTCATTCTATGACATTGTGGACTTGGGATCATCCACCAGGGATGGGGACTTTACAATCAGCCTATCACATTGCACAGAATTAGTTCTCTTTCATTGATTTTAAGTGTGCCTTTTTGTAATTCTGTAATTTGTTTCCAGTTTTGCCATCACTAGTAACACATCCGTGGACAACTTCCTTGTCTCTCTGTTGATCTTCCAATGTTGATAAGAGATTTAATCTTCTCTTTGTGATTCAAAATTGCAAAATCCCTTCACTTATTCCTCACCAGACTTATTATCCAGACCATTGGACCTATTCCTGTGGAAACATTCCAGTTATCAGCGACTCTATTAAAACAAAATGTTCAGATTCAGCCAATGGAATTTGTGAGGAATATTTAATTGTGCTAATAGCACTCCTTATCTAAGTTCCTAACTAATTGAATGCATATTCAGGGAGCCAGGTAATGACAAGTAATGATTTCAGATTAATTACTGTCCCAGGCAACTGTAAACAATTTTAACTCAGGAATTCAGTTGGATACTGACTTTTGCAGCCTTCTCCATGACTTTTGAAAGATAAGTATGAAATAGGGAGTGAAATGGGCCCGCATTTCAATCTAAGGTCTGGCTGATGAAGCCCAGTAAAAGTTTTATTCTCATCGGCCTCTGAAATTAGATTGATGATATATATTTTTCCTACCAAGAACAGAGGCCACCCGAGTTCATGGAGGGGCAACTCTAAGGTATTTTGGTAATACTGCCCCTTTTGGGGTACTGGGGTGCAAGATTCCTCAGAGGGACTTAAAAAAATAAAATAGGTACCTTCTTACAACCAAGAGGGGAAAAAAAAATGAAAACAAATTATTGCAAGAAAAGTCATTGATTTTCTTCATATTATGCTTAATTTTAACATCCGAGCTGCTGTGTAAAAATTATAGTCACAAATACCTTAACCTCCCGACTATTTTTATTCTGTGTCCTTACTGTTCCTATGACATGAGCACCGCACCCACCCCAGGATATTTCCTCATACAAATACTCCTCAAATGACCACCTCACCCTCTGACCCAGGAGGATGCTGCCATAAGTCAGTATTCCTTCAATATTTAGAAGAATAAAGCTGTCAATATGTCTTACTTGTTATGCATTTATTTGTTCATTGCCTTACTTCCCCTCAAAGATTTAAGTGTACTACAACAAAAAGGCATACAATAATAAATTAAAAAAAAAAAAACTGGAGTGAGAAAATAGGGGGGAAATATTATTAAGAGTAGAAATTCAAAATCATGGTGAAAAATGAAACCAAGTGCTCTGGTCATAAGGGTTTATACGATAGCCACTTTCTCACCTCCTTTACCTCCTCTTAGGCACTGTTTTGTTTTGTTTTGGGAGCCAATTGTTTTTGTCATAGAAAAGAATAATACCATTATTTTCTTGGACATTTTCATCCAGATGTTTATTATAGTTTATTTTCAGTGTTTTAGTTTTATTTTGGGCTCTCTTTACTGAAGTTAAGGTGTAATGCTACAGCTGATGTTAAGAAGAATAGTTTGTACTCTAGGAAAAATACATGAAATGACAAATACAAGATACAGAAAGTTAATGGGGATGGTAGAATGCATGTAGCTCAAATCCATGTAGCTCAAATTTTTCCAGTTCTGTCAGCAGGAGTTTTTGTTGTCAGAAATATATTGCAATGCAAAAGAGAGGACTCGAAATATCATTATCACATAGTCCAGACCCCTCCAAATGGATCCCACTCAGTCCAGATGAGTATGACACTCTAACTGCCCTATCTAGGGCAATGTGTCCCTCACACACAGGATTAGTCCTGTTGCAAACAAGAAATTCAAGGAGCTCCAAGTGAGGAGGTGAGGAGTATCTGCACTGAGGAGTAGATTCAGAGGGGATCCAGGAGGGTATTGAGATGATTGACATGAAAGGAAGCAGAAACATCAAGTTTTAAACCAGTACTTTCAAGAGGTTGGCAGTAAACAAAGCGAAGTGATGAAGCAGAAGCTAATAGGATTCAGGGTTAAAAGAAAATATTTGTTTTTGTGGGTTTTGTTGTTTTAAAATAGAAGAAGCAAATAAGTTATAAATTCAGACAAAGAAAAAATGAAGAAAAAGTGGATGGATATATAATTGGAAAATAGGACAACTGACACACAAGATGATGAAGAAAATGGGAAGTTAACTGCTGTTTGGATGGATTCACTTTGGATCTGGGTCACATCTCTTTTTCTGGGAAAGATGGAATGTTGTTGAGGATAGAAAATTCTCCCTCTCCCCCATTCCCAGGCTTACATGATTACTGAACCAACTGTGTCATGAAATAATCTGCAAAGTCAGTTAAATGTTGAAATTCCATGGTTCTAGGTATCAACCTGTTTGGAGGAGGGCCTGAATCATGGCAGGAAACATCCATTTCTGTAATGGGAATTTTTTATAGATAGGTAAAACGCTTGAAGCCACAAACATTTAGTTAGAGGGAATTCAGGATAGATCTCTACTATAAAGAAGAATTGGCACCTTAGTCATAGAGACTTAAATAGAATCCCAGTCCTGTGGTATGGGCCAGACATGTCAGAGATGAGGCTCCACACCATAAACATGTTCCCCATTTAGCTGTTTACTGTTGGAGGGAGACTGCCAAAAACATTTTCCTGATGGGTGCCTAACCCAGGGCAGGGCACAGAGCTGACCAGGAGAAATTGGAATTAGGAATAAAATGTAACACCAAGACTTCAAGTCAAACTTGTAACAAAAGACATCTTGGATCATACTCTATGAACTCCAAACATCCCATAACTGAACAAGGAATTCATTATTTTAAACATAAGGAGTGTTTACCCTTTAATATATAATATACATGAGTCATATGATTTTGGATTTTATCTTTGAAATATAAAGCTACTTATTGGTTTGAAATATTTTAGCTTGTATTTTTTTAAACAGAAGCATTATATTAAAATAGTTCATACTTTGGGTATTCAACAGAGAAAACTTAGAATTCTATCTCTGCCATTGGCTGATTCTTTGACCATGGGCAAATTTCAGAAGATTTCTGAGTGTCACTTTTATCATTTGTAAAACAGGGATACTAGTGATAGCAATTTCACAGGGATGTTTTTGAGATTAAATGATATAAAGTGAATGAAAAGGGCTTAGGCATATATCTGCAGAAAATAGAGTAGATTTTTGATCAAGGTGCAGTGGGGTGAATCCCATGATTCCAAAATTCTCTTGGGAAGACGACTAAGGTATTGATTGGAAGAGAAAAAAAGAGAAAGAACTGCCAAAAAATCCTAGCTTCCTTAAGGAGAGCTCAAGGGGAAAACACTTATATATAGTCAGAATCATCTTTTAAAATAACAAAATTCTAATGACTGATATTTAAAAAAATCATCCAGAGCTGAAATTTCTCACTGTTAGAACTTGACTGGGTTGACATCTTAATACTTCAGACAATTAAATATTAGAGACCTTGAAACCAAACCATTGCTCAGTTATCCCAGGGAGAGGTGACAGGTGCAAGGCCAAGAAGGTCAGGGGTCAGTATCACAGCTATTAAGCAGCTGAATTGACCTGACTGGCATTGTATCAGGGAGCCTCATGGCAAAGGTCATGGCAAATGATGAGCTGCAGGAACTGGGGTTCAAGGTAAAGAATGTGGTGCTTAAGAAGTATGGCAAAAGCAAAGTGGTTACTGGGCATTGTTCTAAGGCAGATACCCATTTATTGCCCAGAGAACAAGAAAAAGCCAGATCCCAGTTACCCAAACTGAACAGGGTCTGGTAACATAGAGGAAGATGCTGTCACCCTTCGGCTTGAAAGAAAAGAAGGCAGTTAACAGAACCCAGCAAAAGCAATCCTGAGAGATCTGTATTACAGGGGCTGTGGCTTTCAGTAGACAGGCCCTATCAACCTTTGGCAACCCACCAGGAAGGGAACCCTCTCTTGCTAGTTTACAGAGTTCCTGATGGTGGCCATCAGTGGCCAAATCCAAGTGATACCAGAGGACAGGGAAGGTAACTGATGAGGTCCAGACATATCAGCCTCCCTGGCACAGAGCAAGTAAAGGATGGGGTGTAGATCAGGAGAGATAAACAGAAGATGCCTGTCACACATGCCAAAGATGACGAGCAAGAAGAGGTGAAGGCCTGTTTTAAATGCAGGCAATATGACTCTGGAGTGCTACTCTCAACCATTATGCCATGCAACCTCTACATAAGAGTAGGTCGGGGTCAGAGAATTACCCTCTAAGTCAGGCTAAGCAGCTGAGAATGTATCGTACAAGTAATATGGCCCCTAAAAGAGTTTTAAGTAGTGCAGTTATACAATCTTATTTATTTATGTGTTTATTGGTTGTTTGATTTCTGTTTTGGATTGAGAAAAACACTCTAATTGGGGTGAAGAATGGAGAACAGTAGGACTGGGCAATATTTTTGAGGAGGAAGGTGTTTAAAGCTTTTGTGCTAACCTGGCTGAGATAAGAACTCAGGATTCAGGAATGGAGATGGCAAAAGAGTCTAATTTATTAAAATCTGTGGAATTTATTTGTTAAAATCTATAGATGACTAAGTTGTAGGCAGAAGAAGGAGTATAAGAAGCTTCCCAGATTTCTGTCACAGATGGCAGGTAAATGAATGGGGATTCTTATTATTATTTGTTTGTTGTTAGTTACTTGATTGATTTTATATATATATAAAAAAATATATATATATATATATAAATATATATATATATATATATATTTGATGCTGTGTATGTTATAAGCAATGTGAGCTGTTTAGTAGGTTGTTATATATAAAAGTTTAGAATTTAAAAGATAAATGAAGCTGAAGATACAGATTGAGGGTTACACAGAATAGATACTAGTAAAAATAACCTGGGATATATGTATAAAATGAAAAGCAAAATCTAATTTCAAGTGAAATACCACGAGAGGAAGTAGAGCCTTAGAAAAAAAACAGAGAAAGAATAATAATAATGATAATAGCAACAGTGGCAATAAAATATCATTAACAATAGGTAACATATAACACGTATTTAGTACAGGCTATCCTAAACTTTTTCTAAATATTAAATCATTTAAATTTTACAAAAAAAAACTTATGGGGTAGGCCCTAATATTAAAATCATTTAATAGGTGAAAAACAACAACAATTTAGGATCAGGGGGTATAAGGAAATTGTTTAAGATTACATAGTTAGTAATTGCTAACTTGAAATTCAAACCCAGATCTCTTTACTGAATCCCTGAAGGCTTCTGTTTATTGTCAGAAATGAAGAAGAAGAAAAAGAAAAAAACCGTATCATGGAAACCACAATTGGTAAAATTTTCAACCAAAAGGACATTTCAGGAAGGCTTAAGAAGTATCAGTGCTTCTGACAACTGCCTTTTCTTTTAGACATCAGGGTGATGCATCTTCCCCTGTGTTACCAGCCACATAGCACTGCACCATCCATGGTTGCTTCCCTTGATCTGTGGTTCTCAAACTTCAGCATGAATCGGCATCACCTGTAGGGCTTGTTAGACTAGAGATTGTGTGGCCTCACCCCCAGAGTTTTGGATTCAGTAGCTCTGGAATAGAACCTGAGAATTTGTGTTTCTGACAGACTCTCAACTGATGCAGATAATGCCAGTCGAGGGACAATACTTTGAGATCCATTGGTTTAAACCATGTCTACAGCTTTATAAATAATCCCAATATTAAACGCTCCAGAATTACCCAGTTTGACTGTTCTATGAGAGCACTGAGTCAACATACCGCTTAAACTCTGAAACTCAGCTTTCTAATCTGTAAAATAAGAAAAGTAAGAAAATTGTTTCAGTCTAACAATTTGTTGGAAGGATTAAATAAGAGAATAGGTGTACAGTAGTTGCCATGTACTAAGGGCTCAGTAGGTACCAGCAGTTGTTATCAAGTTGCGAAGTCTCATTCTCTCCTGCTTTCCCACGCATACCCTGTATTTCAGCCAAACCAAAGTAATTAAAATTTCTCAACAACAATCTCTCTCACATTTCTATGGACACCTACCAATGTAGGTGCTTTGGTCTGCAGTACTCTTTGGCAGCTTTTTTTCTCTTATATTGATAATTAAATGCTCAAGATTCCAGTGCATTCTTGAAACAAATGCTTTCACTTTCTCTTCCTGATGCCATCTTACTTTTATCTTAACTCTATAGTAGACCTTCTCACACTACAATGTTTGCCTCCCTGTCTCCCTGACTAAACTATTGTAGAAATAGTGTCTCATGCATCTCAGTAACCACAGGTTCTTGTCTACTACCTGGCACTGAATAAATACTCAATAAATTTGAGTTAAATGAATGAGTGAATTATTTCTAAGCTTTGTTTCCTAAGAAGTGAGCATGTTACTCAGTTTTGTCTAGGACACTCAGAAAAAGAGAAACCCAAACCCAAAATGTCAGAAACCATTAGAATTGTAGTGGAACTGTACACCTCTACTGTCACTGTTTCTCACTATCTGAGTAAGACATAGCACAAGGAAGCAGATGGTTTGGAAAGGCATAAAGTAAACATGAGTAACACAAAACCTGCCATTCAATAATGCTAATCACACCACAGATTTTGGACAGTGGCATCTTCTCCACTTCTAATAAAACTATTCTGAAACATATGCTCTGGGAAAAGTGAAAATAGATAAAGGAAAGGTAGCAGAATTTCAACCCTGCCACTTGCTTCAAAGTACTTGCTTTTCTATGAAATCATTGAGTGTACATGAAAACTTTCCATTTCAGAAGGCTCTCCGCATATCTGCAACCCTTCTATCACTTACTTTAAAAAACAACCCATGGTTTCTCTGAAACTCTATCATTTAATTTGCAAATTATTTCATATTCTAAAGCTGAGATTATTTGCATGGGTCCAGGGTTATTTTGTATAGCAGTGACAGTTTTTCAAGAGAAATATTTTTAAGTCAATATATATGTATATATAAACATTGCTTTATGGCTTTTCTAAAGGATCATTTTGACTTGTAAAAGTTTTATAGTTTTGCATGTTTAGAACTTAAGTCTTCAAACAGATACATCAAATGAATCAGTGAAATTTTTGATCCTATGCAGAAAGTCCTATAATATAATGTATTTGAAATAAAAGCACCATGACCTATTTTTGTACCAGAGAACAAGGCACCAGGTCAGATTCACTAATCCATTGAAAAGTATCACTATGTAATTTTACCCTTAATAAATTTTCCACCTTTGTCAAGTCTCCACTTTTGACCCCAGTCAAAACACTGGATTTTGAATATCATTTCATTTTAATGGTTTATAAAAGTAAAAGATAGCAGTATGTCTAAAATTAATTGATATATTGGAATTTTAACTCATAAATATTTAAATCTCAGAAAAATGTATTTGATAATAATCCAAACACAATAATTACTTAGTATCCTTGTCAAACTCTTCTGAATTCATCCCATAAATAATTAGTACTACAAAAGTCTCTAGGTAAGGGCTTCCCTGGTGGCGCAGTGGTTGAGAATCTGCCTGCCAATGCAGGGGACACGGGTTCGAGCCCTGGTCTGGGAAGATCCCACATGCCACGGAGCAACTGGGCCCGTGAGCCACAACTACTGGGCCTGTGTGTCTGGAGCCTGTGCTCTGCAACAACAGAGGCTGTGATAGTGAGAGGCCCGCGCACCGCAATGAAGAGTGGCCCCCGCTCGCCGCAACTGGAGAAAGCCCTCATACAGAAACAAAGACCCAACACAGCAAAAGTAAATAAATAAATAAATTTGTAAAAAAAAAAAAAAGTCGCTAGGTAAGATGCCAGAACTGACTCATTCATCAAACATTTATTTGGTTTGTAATCCAGGCATTCTGCCTGACCCTGCTAATACAATGAAGAATGTCAGACTAGCCTCTTTGGCTTACCAAAAGTCATTGTTGAGTGAAGGAGACAGGCTCTTAGAGAAATGACTATGGCCCAAAAGATAGGGGCTGTGTAAAGATATGAAGTGAACATCATAGAGAACGACAGAGAGGATGAAGGGATGAATTGGAAGAGCATCATAGTGACCACTCAATTAATGTGGGATGCACAAATGGAAGAGTACTCAGTGAATCTGATAACAGGAACCTACATGCAGAGGAAATCATGCTAAACAGCATGCAAAACAGAGAGATATGAATATCTGTCTACTTGAGACAATACCAGATTTTAAACTCCAAGAGAGAGTTTAAACTAGTTGTGTCTCGTTTATGTGTCATTGTTAGCCTGGTGCCTAGCACAGTGTCTAGAATATTATTTATTGTGCATGACACTAAATGAAAGAGTAAATGAATGAGTGAACTACAGCTCTTGTCCTATGACAGTAAAGATGGTAGTGAGTGTTGGCACTGAAGATTTCATTGGGTCAAGAGTCTGGGGGAATATGTGTCCTAAGGAATTAGGATTAATCTTGCAGTCTATAAGGAATCATTAAGGCTAACTATTTAAATCAAACTAAACTAACTTTCTTTCTTTCTTTCAAGAGATATTTATTGAGCATCTACTATGTTCAATGTTAATACAATAAAGAACAAGTGCACTATGACTCCTGTCCTCATGAAGCTTTTATTATAATGGGCATGCTGATAATAAATAAGCATGAAACAAAATAAATGTTCCAACTAAAGCTTGTAATCAGCACTATGAAGCAAGGGTCAGGAGATTACACCTAGCAGCTGAATCCTGCCAGTGTCCTGTTTTATTTACTATCTGGCTTTACACAGAAAAAAAATCACCAACCCCTTCTATAAATGAAACAAGCAGAGATTCAGCAGAATGGAGAGTAGACCATCTCAGAGAGAATTACACGGATGACATTTTAAAGTAGGTGAAATTTAGCAGAGGTATAAAGGATGGGAAGAAGTAACCCACGAAGAGATGAGGGGAAAGGGGTATCCCGAAACAGGCAATAGTTGGAGTGAAAGCCAGAGGCTAGAAAAATCTAGGATGTTTGAAGACCACAGAGATGACAGTGTAATTGGAGGGAATGACAAGGGGCGAGAAGGAGTTGTTATGAGATGATGTTGGAGATAAAAACAGTTAGATTTATCAATCTATCCACCCATCTATCTATCAAGATAAACCTCTGGTGGATGAAAAAAACCTCTGTTTAAAGACAACCCACCTGGGCTTCCCTGGTGGCGCAGTGGTTGAGAATCTGCCTGCCAATGCAGGGGACACGGGTTTGAGCTCTGGTCTGGGAGGATCCCACATGCCATGGAGCAACTGGGCCCGTGAGCCACAATTGCTGAGCCTGCGCGTCTGGAGCCTGTGCACATCTGGAGCCTGTGCGCGTCTGGAGCCTGTGCTCCGCAACAAGAGAGGCCGCGATAGTGAGAGGCCTGTGTGCCGCGATGAAGAGTGGCCCCCACTTGCCGCAACTGGAGGAAGCCCTCGCATGGAAACGAAGACCCAACACAGCCATAAATAAATAAATAAATAAATAAACCCAAAGTTTAAAAAAAAAAAAAAAAAAGACAACCCACCTAGGCCTTAGCCTATAAGTAAATACCTTTCAGATTTTGACTATGAATGTTGTTAACAGAAAACCAGTATAGTGATGAAAAAGATAGGCTCTTCTCCAACCATTGCAATAAAGCTGGCATGAAGAAGGTTATTTGTGAGGCAAAGCCAATTAAATCTGCATTTACGCTGATTTTGCAGCAATTCCAGAGTGCTTTTTTTTTTTCTTTTGAATGGCAGAGCTGGCAAAATGCTAACAAATTCAATGTACCATGCACCACATGAAGCCCAGAGAGTATTTCTAGAAAATGATGATGGTTTTCTAAACTAGTCGAAAAGGGGAGGGTTATTTTAGCCTTAATGCACTCCACTATATCAAGTTGTTTGCTTGAATTATTTATGTGTATTGCAATTTTTAAAGTGGGAGCATCAGAGACATTTATGCCAGTGAGAAGTTAAGGACCTTGTAGGTTGTTCAAGGAGAATGTTAACTAGGGCAAGCAGCAGTGGCTGGAGAAATATGCCCAATCCCCTTCACAAGTCACAGGGGCTTCGCTGTCAGACACACCTGGATATTAAGATGTATTTGGCTACTTTTTAACTGTATACTGAGGCAATTACAACCCCCACCTCAAGCTTCAGCTTCCAGATCTCTAACCTGGAAATCTACATTCTGATTTAGTACATAAGATTTAGTAATATGCCTAAAGAATGGAATATATAGTAAGTATGTAATGAATCATAGCTATTGTTATGGTTATTATTCTTTTACTCCAGAAAATCCCAATGAGCATAAGAATTCACTAGCTGAGCACTGGAGTTAGTACTGTGCACAAAGTATGCTGGCTCTTCTAGTGGTAAAGACACAAATCGCATGCAGTTAAAATCCATAGAGAATAGACCAGTATTTCATGAATATCCTTGAATGCTTGTTCAAATATTGTTTCCCAAGCACCCTCCCAAAACCCAGTGAATCAGAATCTCCAAGAGAATGGCTAAAAGCTATGTGTCTAACAGACAACCAAACGATGATACCGATCATGTGGAAAGTTTAAGTGATCAGCCATACAGACAAACACAACACAAAATAGGATGGATCCTTGTCTTGAGAGAGGTATAGATAAAATGCACTAGGAAAGTCAAGATAGGAGAAAGTTTCTTAAATGAAATTCTCATCTTGTGACTTTGAGAACATATTTGTGAAAAAGGACAGTTGTTACATACAATTAAAAATAAAATGACTGAGGTTAAATGATTAAATCTGAACCAAGATATGAATATTGAATCTGGGTAAGAAAGTATTTATGTTCAGGCAAGCTTCTAGGATTTGCAGTTGGAAAACCAAGTTTCTCCATCAGCTGAAATATCATGAAATGTGAATCGTGTATATTCTGTAAGAAAATGGAGTTTGCTTTGTTCAAATCCAAATAGTGAAATCTTGTGGGCAACTAAGGAACTGCCTCTAGTAAGTATGCACAGCAGGCTGCCCCGCTTTCCATGAAGGAGCACACCATAAGAAGGTGGGTGTCAGCAAGTCATTGTCCCCAGAATGGAGTGTACTGAGGTCAACATAGCCACTGAGGAGAAGAACACCCAGCCCAGATCTTTTAAAAAACCATTTGAAATACCCCAATTTCAGATTTAAAGACAAATACACAGGGAATTCCCTGGCGGTCAGTGTTAGAACTCTGCGATTTCACTGCTGAAGGCCCGGGTTCAATCCCTGGTGAGGGAACTAGAATCCCATGAGCCACTTGACGGACCCCAAAAAAGGAAAGAAACACACAAATACACAGAAGAGAGGTAGATCTGGAAACTTATTCTATGGAGAAAAATCAGGAAAAATAGGAGTGGGGCTAGTGGTTGTAGCAAACCCAGTAGTAGAAAGTACAACATTGATGCAATGATAGTGTTGCACTTACTGTATTCCAATACTAAAACGTCGTGTGCAACCTCTCCACCAGTCATCTGCCCTCTTACAGATGGATCCTAATGCTGCCCCTGTTTTACAAAGAACAAAATCAGCTTTGAAGCAATTAAGCACCTTTCATTAGGTCACAGGCTTATGAGTGGTTAAGCTAAGATTTGAACCCATGCTATCTGACCTCTGAGACTGGATTCTTTTTATACCAATTTTAAATTGTGTCCCTTGAAGTAGGAATGTTATGAAGAATCTGACTTCATTTTTTGATGTTTGACTGCTGACAGTTTTTAGACTCTTCCCTCCCTTTTGCCCTTATGCTGTGCTCCTAGACAAACTGATAAGAAAGGCTGGGTGCTTCCCCTTTGGGGTCCAGTGCAAAATTCAAACCATGCAAGCACCTGCCCTCTGGGAACTCTCATTAGCATTGCCCCCTAACAACAGTAAAAGCCAAAACCAGTCTCCTTTTCTTGCCATCTTAGGTCATTTTTGACCTGTTTGAGAGTCCTGCCCTACTTTCCCCAGAGATCTCAATTATGTAAGTAATAAAACTTTCCATACCCTGTTGGGGTGTGTGTTTGTGTGTGTGTGTGCGATATGCCCTCAATCTTCATCTACAAACTAAATTTTGAGTTGGGGGCGGGGGGTGGAGGCGTCCATCTGCCTCTGCAGGAGACCAGAACAAATATGTCATTTAACACATTTTCAGCTCTTGTTTTTCCTCCTGTGCATTATTTTTACATCCCAACCAGTCACTCATCCCCTCTCCCTATTGTACTCAAGAGAATCCTTTCAATAACAGCAAATATTGAACACAATAGGTCTTCTTCTTGGAAATCATCCCTGACTAAACACAGTCCCATTTCCCCCTGAGATCTGTGGCCACTTTGATATTCTTCTCATCGTTATTATTTTTTCCCCAGACAGCCACAGTTGGTTAATTTTGAGAAGAAAGGTGAAATCTTTTTACCACTCTAGACTTACAGACTTACCACTCCAGACATTTTACCACTATAGACTTACAGACTTTGTTTTAGGCTAGGCAGGGAGCTGGAGACATTCCTCAACCACATATGGGTATATAAGATGTCCAAAATACAGTGGTTGTTGGAAATACTAAGGAAAAAGGAGGGAAGGCTGTGTCACAGAAGCCAGTAAAAGAGGCAGGAAAAATAAATAACATCAGGAGTATACCTGAGATAAAATGATGACCTCAGGGGGCTTTAGTTTATAAAGTTGAGTCCTGTGCCTCTCCAGTAAATATTTTCTCATGGCCTGATTTAAAAAAAAACAAAACAAAAAAAAAACGATGAAGTGGCAACAAAACTTATTTTCCCCAACAATATCTGAGTAGTGCCCATCAGAGGGACCCCTGTAGGTACCTTCAAATTCTGGAGAAAATATCATGACATTAATTTCAGGGTATGACACAGCTGGCAGAATATCCCTTGAAAATGTTTTGCTTTCAGCTGAAAAAGTTCTTCTAACAAAGTGGATGTTAGAAGAAGCTCCCAGGCACCCCTGGCTATGTCTATAGCTCATTATCTCCTCATTACAGGAAAGCTGAAGGGGATGAGGAAAATGCATTCGGAAAGACGCATTCATGTTTTATTGATTGCCAACAGAGCTCAAGCCTCTGAATTCTCACACTTTGGGATATTTTGTTAGGGAAAATAAGCACAATAGGCCCTTGTTTACATGCCCTCTTCCTTCTGGTGCATTGATTCCAGCACAGCAGAAAATTGAGCATCTTTCCCAATTAGATTCCCATGAGCCACCTCCACACATGAGCTAAAGTGAGGCTTTCAGTAAGCATATGACTTATTGTCTCAGAGGATTTGAAACATATCCCACTAACTGAATCCCCTCTTTTGATGAATGAGGACACTGAGGCCCAGAGAAGTAAATTGGCTTGTCCACGGTCACACAGCCAGTGAGTGACAGAGCTTAGGTTGGAACTCAGGGTTCCTGATGTCTCTTCTTCACAACTTTTTAATTATTCTAACAAGCCTGTATATAGTCCCCATTTCTGGAGAAAAAAAGTGGTAATTTTAAACTCTCCTGTATTGTTAATAAAACACATAGCCCAGAGCCCATCTAGGTATACGTAATAATTATGCTTGTGGAGAGCTCAGATTATATTAAGTTGACAAACTGGGGAAGCAGTTGTTCTGAGGCTGGTGAGATCATAAATCAGTTAAGGAACTTAGGATATTTCATTGTGACATAAAGACACAACTTAGTGGAAGTATGTGAGTCCTCTAGAGAAGGAAGGAATTGATTAAATCATGAGGACAGAGGCATGCAGAACCAATGAGAAAATGGTTATGAGCGTGGACTTTGAAGTTCATTTTTTGAGTTTCAGTGTGCGTGCCTAGAAAATGGAAATAATAATCACTACCTTATAGGGTTGTTGTGAAAATTATATCAGACCATATAAATAGTGACCTTTTATTGGAGAGTTATTATATATCAGGCAATGTTCTAAGCATTTCACATGTGTTAATTTATATTTGTCCTCACACAACCCTATGAAGCAAGTGCTATTATCTCAATTTGACCAATGGAAAAACAGGCATAAAAATAGACATTCTAACAAAGTATCAAAGTTGTTGACTAGGGCAGATGGGCTTCAGAACCTGTGATGTTTACTACTATGCTAAATAGATATGGCATATTTTAAGGGCTTTTTAACTGAGTACATAGTTAAGTGCTCAAAAAAGGTAGCTTCTATGAGCATTATTCTTCTTCCTATAAAATTGATGATGATAATGATGGTAAAGAGGAAGAAGTGGTGGAAGGAGGAGGAGGTGGAGGAGACAAAACAACAACAAAGGAGTAGGTAATAATAGTTAAGGGTCTTGCCCAAGGTTACATAAATGGTGTTTCAGCAGGGAAAGGCTAGATTTTGTTGAGTAACAACAATCCTCAAAATTCTAATAGATTAATACTAAAAAGAGTATTTATTCCTTGTGTATATGCCCACTATGAGTCAGCAGAGAAATGTGGGGAAAGTCTACTTAACCATAGTCACTCAAGGACCCAGGATAATGGAAGCACAATCTCAACACGTCCTTCTGTGATCAGCACAAGAGGGAAGGTATGTAGCAAGTCAAGCATTACCCAGTATTGATACAAATCACTTCTACTCACATTGAAGTGTCCAAGATAAGCCACAAATCACACCTAATTTCAAAGTGTGTAGGGAAATGCCATCATAACTTGTGCTCATATGAAGAAGAAACTGAACATTATAAACAGCCTTAATGACCTACAATTAGTAAGCAGGAGAGTCCGAATCAAAACTGGGAAGTCTGGGTGGATATTAGTTTTTAAGGACCAACCTTCTAACCATCTGTATTAGTTTTTTATGGCTACATCACAAATTACCAGAAACTTTGTAGATTAAAGCAACACACATATAGTATCTCACATTTCTTAAGTCAGAAGTCCAGGTGATCTCAGCTGAGTTCTCTGATGAATGTCTCACAAGGCTACAGTCAAGAGGTCTGCCAAGCTGGGCTCTTAGACTTGGGGAAAGAATCTAGTTTGTTGTGACTCGAGGTAGAAAGTTAACATTTCCTTGCTGCATCTTAAGTCAGGGCCTCTCACTGCTACTAGAAACCACCCCCATCTCTTTTCACCTCGAATCAGGAACAGTGTGTCACATCCATCTCAAATTTCAAATTTATCTGGTTTCTCCTGCTATCATCCACATAAAACTCTCTGCTTTTAAGGATCTATAAGACCCAGGCAGGTAATCTCCCTAACTGAAAACCATTGTGCCATATACTATAACACAATCGTAGAATGATAGCTCATGATATTCCCAAGTTCAGGGGTCAAAGTGAAACATAGCTGGTGAACCATATTAGGAAATCTGCCTGCCACATTAGCACTGACCAATGAATTGCCTTCCAAAGCAAGTATTCTCTTCATTACAAAAACTACACCCCAGACTTAGAAGATCATCTTTCAGTTACGTTGCAAAGAGGATATTTTGGCTGCTGGAGCCTACATTAAATACCTTTCTGTTGACTTTTTTTTTTCATATAGCAGAAATAAATGGAAGCCAACAGTATTAGTTTTCTACTGCTGCTGTAACAAATTACCACTAGCATAGTGGCTTAATCCAGATTTACTTTCTTACAGTTCTGGATGTAAGAAACCTGACACAGGTCTCACTGGGTTAAAATCAATATGTAATTTGGGATGTGATTCTTTCTATAGGCTTTAGGAGAATCTGTTATTTAACTTTTACAGATTGTAAAAGCTGCCTACAGTTCTTGGCTCATGGCCCCCTTCCTCCATTCCAAAGCCCACAGTGGCTGGTGAAGTCCTAACATTTCATTTCTCTGCTCCTTCATTTTTTTTTTTTTTTTAATTTTATTTACTTATTTATGGCTGTGTTGGGTCTTCGTTTCTGTGCGAGGGCTTTCTCTAGTTGCGGCAAGTGGGGGCCACTCTTCATCGCGGTGCGCGGGCCTCTCACTGTCGCGGCCTCTCTTGTTGCAGAGCACAGGCTCCAGACGCGCAGGATCAGTGGTTGTGGCTCACGGGCTTAGTCGCTCCGCGGCATGTGGGATCTTCCCAGACCAGGGCTCGAACCCGTGTCCCCTGCATTGGCAGGCAGATTCTCAACCACTGCACCACCAGGGAAGCCCCTCTGCTCCTTCATTTTTAATTGAAACTTCCTTTAACCAAATGTTCTTCAGGGTTCTAAAAGGTTCTTTGTTTTTAATGACTCACGTAATTAGATTTGACCAGCCCAGATAAAGCAGGATAATCTCCCCATCTCAAGATCCATACCCTTAATCACATCTACAAAATCCTATTTGCAATGTAAGGTAACATAGTCATAGATTTCAGGGACTGCAACATAGAAAACTTTGGGAGTAATTTCTCCGCCCACCATACTGGCTTAACCAAAAAAAGTGGAAATCTATTCTGAGGATTCATGCATCTCTCAGGTAAACTAAGGATTCCAGGAGGGCTTGGAATTATAAACCAGAAGGACAGTTGCAATCTCTCCCCATGTGTTTCCTCTGCTCCTCCTGAAAACCTGCTTCACTTTTCTTTCACAGCAGAACCACCTTTTCTTTTCATCCAGTCCACATAACAGAATGACCTTTCAGCATCTCCTAATTTTATGATACAGACCTAGCCACCATCAGAGGTTGTCTTGACTATTTCTCAGATCATATTTCCAAAAGAACTAATAGGAAGTGTCCAACCCTTGGTCTAACAAGCCACACAAAGTTGTGTAGGATGTCGTTAACCAGTAAATGGATAAAAAAAACATGGTACTCCATATAATGGAATATTATTTAATAGAGAAAAGGCATAAAATACTGATTCACGCCGCAGCCTTGGACATATTATGCTAAGTGAAAGAAGACATACACACACAGAAAATCCCACATATTCAATTACTCCATTTATATCAAATGCCTAGATTAAGCAATTACATACAAACAGAAAGTAGGTTAATGGTTGCCTAGGGCTGGAGGATTGAGGGTAAATGTGGAGTGATTAATAATAGGGATGGGAGTCTCTTTTTGAGGTGAAAAAATGTCTTAAAAGTGACTGTGGTGATGGTGTGTGTGATGGTTGGTGATGATTGCACAACTCTGTGATTATACTAAAAACTGTTGAATTGTATAAGTTAATTTTTTTAACATTTTTATTAGAGTATAATTGCTTTACAATAGTGTGTTAGTTTCTGCTTTATAACAAAATGAATCAGCTGTACATATACATATATTCCGATATCCCCGCCCTCTTGCGTCTCCCTCCTACCCTACCTATCCCACCCCTCTATGTGGTCACAAAGCACCAAGCTGATCTCCCAGTGCTATGCAGCTGCTTCCCGCTAGCTATCTGTTTTACATTTGGTAGTGTATATATGTCCATGCCATTCTTTCACTTCGTCCCAGCCTACCCTTTCCCCTCCCCATGTCCACAAGTCCATTCTCTACATCTGGTCTTTATTCCTGTCCTCCCCCTAGGTTCTTCAGAAGCTTTTTTTTTTTTTTCGATTCCATGTATATGTGTTAGCATATGGTATTTGTTTTTCTCTTTCTGACTTACTTCACTCTGTATGAGAGATTCTAGGTCCATCCACCTCACTACAAATAACTCAATTTCGTTTCTTTTTATGGCTGAGTTATATCCCATTGCATATATATATGCCACATCTTCTTTATCCATTCATCTGTCGATGGACACTTAGGTTGCTTCCATGTCCCGGTTATTGTAAATAGTGCTGCATTGAACATTGTGGTACATGACTCTTTGAATTATGGTTTTTCAGGGCATATGCCCATTAGTGGGATTGCTGGGTCATATGGTAGTTCTATTTTTAGTTTTCTAAGGAGCCTCCATACCATTCTCCATAGTAGCTGTATCAATTTACATTCCCACCAACAGTGCAAGAGGGTTCCCTTTTCCCCACACCCTCTCCAGCATTTCTTGTTTGTAGATTTTTTGATGACGGCCATTCTGACTGGTGTGAGGTGATACCTCGTTGTACTTTTTTTTTTTTTTCTCATTGTACTTTTGATTTGCATTTCTCTAATGATTCGTGATGTTGAGCATCCTTTCATGTGTTTGTGGGAAATCTGTATATCTTCTTTGGAGAAATGTCTGTTTAGGTCTTCTGCCCATTTTTGGATTGGGTTGTTTGTTTGTTTTTTTTTGATATTGAGCTGCATGAGCTGCTTGTGTATTTTGGAGATTAATCCTTTGTCACTTGCTTCAACTGCAAATATTTTCTCCCATTCTGTGGGTTGTCTTTTCATCTTGTTTATAATTTCCTTTGCTGTGCAAAAGCTTTTAAGTTTCATTAGGTCGCTTTTTTTTTTTAATTTATTTATTTATTTTTGACTGTGTTGGGTCTTCGTTTCTGTGCGAGGGCTTTCTCTAGTTGCGGCAAGCAGGGGCCACTCTTCATTGCAGTGCGTAGGCCTCTCACTATCGTGGCCTCTCTTGTTGCGGAGCACAGGCTCCAGAAGCACAGGCTCAGTAGTTGTGGCTCACGGGCCTAATTGCTCCATGGCATGTGCGATCCTCCCAGACCAGGGCTCAAACCCGTGTCCCCTTCATTGGCAGGCAGATTCTCAACCACTGCGCCACCAGGGAAGCCTGCATTTGTTTTTTTGTTTTTTTTATTTCCATTTCTCTAGGAGGTGGGTGAAAAAGGATCTTGCTGTGATTTATGTCACAGAGTGTTCTGCCTGTGTTTTCCTCTAAGAGTTTTATAGCGTCTGGCCTTATATTTAGGTCTTTAATCCATTTTGAGTTTATTTTTGTGTGTGGTGTTAGAGAGTGTTCTAATTTCATTCTTTTACATGTAGCTGTCCAGTTTTCCCAGCACCACTTACTGAACAGGCTGCCTTTTCTCCATTGTATATTCTTGCCTTATTTATCAAAAATATGGTGACCAGATGTGTGTGGGTTTATCTCTGGGCTTTCTATGTTCCAATGATCTATATTTCAGTTTTTGTGCCAGTACCATACTGTCTTGAATACTGTAGCTTTGAAGTATAGTTTGAAGACTGGGAGCCTGATTCCTCCAGCTCCATTTTTCTTTCTCAAGATTGCTTTGACTATTCAGGGTCTTTTGTGTTTCCATACAAATTGTGAAATTTTTTGTTCTAGTTCTGTGAAAAATGCCAGTGGTAGTTTGATAGGGATTGTATTGAATCTGTAGATTGCTCTGGGTAGTATAGTCATTTTCACAATGTTGATTCTTCCAATCCAAGAACATGGTATATCTCTCCATCTGTTTGTATCATCTTTAATTTCTTTCATCAGTGTCTTATAGTTTTATGCATACAGGTCTTTTGTCTCCTTAGGTAGGTTTATTCCTAGGTAGTTTATTCTTTTTGTTGCAGTAGTAAATAAGACTATTTCCTTAATTTCTCTTTCAGATTTTTCATCATTAGTATATAGGAATGCAAGATTTCTGTGCATTAATTTTGTATCCTGCTACTTTACCAAATTCATTGATTAGCTCTAGTACTTTTCTGGTAGCATCTTCAGGATTCTCTATGTATAGTGTCATGTCATCTGCAAACAGTGACAGTTTTACTTATTCTCCAATTTGGATTCCTTTATTTCTTTTCCTTCTCTGATTGCTGAGGCTAAAACTTCCAAAACTATGTCGAATAATAGTGGCGAGAGTGGGCAACCTTGTCTTGTTCCTGATCTTAGAGGGAAAGGTTTCAGTTTTTCACCACTGAGAACGATGTTAGCTGTGGGTTTGTCATATATGGCCTTTAATATGTTGAAGTAAGTTCCCTCTATGCCTACTTTCTGGAGGGATTTTATCATAAATGGGTGTTGAATTTTGCCAAAAGCTTTTTCTGCATCTATTGAGATTATCATATGTTTTTTCTCCTTCAATTTTTTAATATGGTTTATAACATTGATTTGCATATATTGAAGAATCCTTGCATTCCTGGGATAAACCCCACTTGATCATGGTGTATGATCCTTTTAATGTGTTGTTGGATTCTGTTTGCTAGTATTTTGTTGAGGATTTTTGCATCTATGTTCATCAGTGATATTGGCCTGTAGTTTTCTTTCTTTGTGACATCTTTGTCTGGTTTTGGTATCAGGGTGATGGTGGCCTCGTAGAATGAGTTGGGGAGTGTTCCTCCCTCTGCAATATTTTGGAAGAGTTTGAGAAAGATAGGTGTTAGCTCTTCTCTAAATGTTTGATAGAATTCGCCTGTGAAGCCATTTGGTCCTGGGCTTTTGTTTGTTGGAAGATTTTAAATCACAGTTTCAATTTCAGTGCTTGTGACTGGTCTGTTTATATTTTCTATTTCTTCCTGATTCAGTCTCGGAAGGTTGTGCTTTTCTAAGAATTTGTCCATTTCTTCCAGGTTGTCCATTTTATTGGCATATAGTTGCTTGTAGTAATCTCTCATGATCCTTTGTATTTCTGCAGTGTCAGTTGTTACTTCTCCTTTTTCATTTCTAATTCTATTGATTTGAGACTTCTCCCTTTTTTTCTTGATGAGTCTGGCTAATGGCTTATCAATTTTGTTTATCTTCTCAAAGAACGAGCTTTTAGTTTTATTGATCTTTGCTATTGTTTCCTTCATTTATTTTTCATTTATTTATGATCTGATCTTTATGATTCCTTTCCTTCTGCTAATTTTGGGGTTATTTTTTTCCTTATTTCTCTAATTGCATTAGGTGTAAAGTTAGGTTTTTTATATGAGATGTTTCTTGTTTCTTGAGGTAGGATTTTATTGCTATAAGCTTCCCTCTTAGAATTGCTTTTGGTACATCCTATAGGTTTTGGGTTGTCGTGTTTTCCTTGTCATTTGTTTCTAGGTATTTTTTGATGTCCTCTTTGATTTCTTCAGTGATCTCTTAGTTATTTAGTAGTGTATTGTTTAGCCTCCATGTGTTTGTAGTTTTTACAGATTTTTTTCTGTAATTGATAGCTAGTCTCATAGCATTGTGGTCAGAAAAGATACTTGATACGATTTCAATTTTCTTAAATTTACCAAGTCTTGATTTGTGACCCAAGATATGATCTATACTGGAGAATGTTCCATGAGCACTTGAGAAGAAAGTATATTCTGTTGTTTTTGGATGGAATGTTCTATAAATATCATTTAAGTCCATTGTTAATGTGTCATTTAAAGCTTGTGTTTCCCTATTTATTTTCATTTTGAATGATCTGTCCATTGGTGAAAGTGGGGTGTTAAACTCCCCTAGTATGATTTTGTTACTGTCATTTTCCCCTTTTATGGCTGTTAGCATTTGCCTTATGTACTGAGGTGGTCCTATTTTGGGTGCATAAATGTTTACAATTGTTTTATCTTCTTCTTGGATTGATCCCTTGATCATTATGTAGTGTCATTTTTTGTCTCTTGTAATAGTCTTTATTTTAAAGTCTGTTTTGTCTGATGTGAGAATTGCTACTCCATCTTTTTTTTTTGATTTCCATTTGCATGGAATATCTTTTTCCATCCCCTCACTTTCAGTCTGTATGTGTCCCTAGATCTGAAGTGAGTCTCTTGTAGACAGCATTTATATGGATACTTGTTTTTGTATCCATTCAGCCAGTCTTTGTCTTTTGGTTGGAGCATTTAATCCATTTACATTTAAGGTAATTATCGATATGTATGTTCCTATGACCATTTCCTTAATTGTTTTGGGTTTGTTTTTGGAAGTCTTTTCCTTCTCTTGCGTTTCCTGCCTAGAGAAGTTCCTTTAGCATTTGTTGTAAAGCTAGTTTGGTGGTGCTGAATTTTCTTAGCTTTTGCTTGTCTGTAAAGGTTTTAATTTCTTATTCAAATCTTAATGAGATCCTTGCTGGGTAGAGTAATCTTGGTTGTAGTTTTTTCCCTTTCATCACTTTAAATATGTCCTGCCACTCCCTTCTGGCTTTCAGAGTTTCTATTGAAAGATCAGCTGTTAACCTTATTCGGATTTCCTTGTATGTTATTTGTTGCTTTTCCCTTGCTGCTTTTAATATTTTTTCTTTGTATTTAATTTTTTGATAGTTTGATTAATATGTGTCTTGGCATGTTTCTCCTTGGGTTTATCATGTATGGGACTCTCTGCACTTCCTGGACTTGATTGACTATTTCCTTTCCCATATTAGGGAAGTTTTCAGCTGTAATCTCTTCAAATATTTTCTCAGTCCCTTTCTTTTTCTCTTCTTCTTCTGGGACCCCTATATTTCGAATGTTGGTGCGTTTAATGTTGTCCCAGAGGTCTCTGAGACTGTCCTCAATTCTTTTCATTCTTTTTTCTTTATTCTGCTCTGCAGTAGTTATTTCCACTATTTTATCTTCCAGGTCACTTATCCGTTCTGCCTCAGTTATTCTGCTCTTGATTCCTTCCAGAGAATTTTTAATTTCATTTATTGTGTTGTTCATCATTGTTTGTTTGCTCTTTAGTTCTTATAGGTCCTTGTTAAGCGTTTCTTGTATTTTCTCTATTCTATTCCCAAGATTTTGGATCATTTTTACTATCATTACTCTGAATTCTTTTTCAGGTAGACTGCCTATTTCCTCTTCATTTGTTTGGTCTGGTGGGTTTTTACCTTGCTCCTTCATCTGATGTGTGTTTCTCTGTCTTCTCATTTTGCTTAATTTCCTGTGTTTGGGGTTTCCTTTTCACAGGCTGCACGTTTGTAGTTCCCGTTATTTTTGGTGTGTGCCCCCAATGGGTGAGGTTGGTTCAGTGGGTTGTGTAGGCTTCCTGGTGGAGGGGACTGGTGCCTGTGTTCTGGTGGATGAGTCTGGATCATTTCTTTCTGGTGGGCAGGACCGCATCTGGTGGTGTGGTTTGGGGTGTTTGTGGACTTACTATGATTTTAGGCAGCCTCTCTGCTAATGGGTGGGGTTGTGTTCCTGTCTTGCTAGTTGTTTCGCATGGAGTGTCCAGCACTGGAGCTTGCTGGTCGTAGAGTGGAGCTGGGTCTTAGCATTGATACAGAGGTCTCTGGGAGAACTCTCGCTGTTTGATATTACATAGGCCTGGGAGGTCTCTGGTGGTCCAGTGTCCTGAACTCGGCTCTCCCATCTGAGAGGCTCAGGCCTGACACCCGGCTGGAGCACCAAGAGCCTGTGAGCCACACGGCTCAGAAAAAAAGGGAGAAAATGAAAGAAGGAAAGAAAGAAAGAGAGAGAGGGAGGGAGGAAGGAAGGAAGGAAGGAAGAGGGAGGGAAGGAGGAAGGGAAATGAAGTTATTAAAATAAATTTTAAAATATTATTAAAAATTTTAAAAATTAAAGAGTAATTAAAAAAACAAAGAAAGAAAGAAACCAAACCAAAAAACAAATCCACCAATGATAACAAGCGCTAAAAACTATAGTAAAAATACCCCCCAAAAAACGGACAGAGAGAAACCTAGGACAAATGGTAAAAGCAAAGCTATACAGACAAAATTACACAAAGAAGCATACACATACACACTCACTAAAAGAGAAAAAGGAGAAAAAAATGTAGTTATGTTAAAAAAAGGAAGAGAGCATCTAAATCAATAAACAAATCTACCAATGATAATAAGCTCTAAATACTAAACTAAGATAAACATAAAACTAAAAACAAATTAGATGCAGAAAGCAAACCCCAAGTCTACAGTTGCTGCCAAAGTTCACCGCCTCAATTTTGGGATGATTCGTTGTCTATTCAGGTATTCCACAGATGCAGGGTACATCAAGTTGTCTGTGGAGATTTAATCCTCTGCTCCTGAGGCGGCTGGGAGAGATTTCCCTTTCTCTTCTTTGTTTGCACAGCTCCTGGGGTTCAGCTTTGGATTTGGCCCTGCCTCTGCGTGTAGGTCCCCTGAGGGTGTCTGTTCCTGCCCAGACAGGACAGGAATAAAGTAACAGCTGATTCGGGGGCTCTGGCTCTCAGGCCTGGGGGAGGGAGGGATATGGAGTGCGAGGCGAGCCTGTGGCGGTAGAGGTCAGCGTGACATTGCAACAGCCTGAGGTGCTCCGTGTGTTCTCCCGGGGAAGTTGTCTCTGGATCATGGGACCCTGGCAGTGGCGGGCTGCACAGGCTCCCCGGAGGTGAGGTGTGGATAGTGACCTGTGCTAGCACACAGGCTTCTTGGTGGCTGCAGCAGCAGCCTTAGCGTTTCATGCCCGTCTGTGATGTATGTGTAGATAGCCGCAGCTCAAGCCTGTCTCTGGAGCTCGTTTAGGCGGTGCTCTGAATCCCCTCTCCTCGCGCACCCCGAAACAATGGTCTCTTGCTTCTTAGGCAGGTCCAGAGTTTTTCTTGACTCCCTCCCGGCTAGCTGTGGTGCGCTAACCCCTTCAGGCTGTGTTCATGCAGCCAATCCCAGTCCTCTCCCCGGGATCTGACCTCCGAAGCCTGAGCCTCAGCTCCCAGCCCCCGTCTGCCCCGGCGGGTGAACAGACAAGCCTCTCGGGCTGGTGAGTGCTGGTCGGCACCGATCCTCTCTGCGGGAATCTCTGTGCTTTTGCCCTCTGCACCCCGGTTGCTGCCCTCTCCTCCGTGGCTCTGAAGCTTCCCCCCTGCCCACCTCCCATCTCCGCCAGTGAAGGGGCTTCCTAATGTGTGGAAACTTTTCCTCATTCACAGCTCCCTCCAAGAGAGGCAGGTCCTGTCCCTATTCTTTTGTCTCTGGTTTTTCTTTTTCTTTTGCCCTACCCAGGTACGTGGGGAGTTTCTTGCCGTTTGGGAAGTCTGAGGTCTTCTGCCAGTGTTCAGTAGGTGTTCTGTAGGAGTTGTTCCACACATAGATGTATTTTTGATGTATTTGTGGGGAGGAAGGTGATCTCCCCGTCTTACTCCTCTGCCGTCTTGAAGGTCCCCCCCGAATTGTAGTGTGTGAATTCTGTAGTACGTGCTTTATATCTCATAAAGCTGTTATATTCTTTAAAAAGATATATATGACAACTTTTCATGTAGTCAGTACTCACTTATCAGAAAATTATAGAGATGAAAAAAATAGGTATTTAATACCAATGCTAAGACATACATAAATTAAAGTTTATTAAGTTTACACATTACATGTACTTTCTAGACCTTATTTTATTTTATTTTCTCTCATTCTACACCCAAAGTCAGTTGGCTGGTTTTCCTACCAAAGGAGTATTAGAAACATTAAATTAGAAGATGGATAAAAGACACTCTGACATTAATGAGAAAGAAGTGAAAGTTGTCCAACTAACAGTAAGGATATAATAAAAAAAAATAATTCTACATATTAGTAATGTAATTAGGGGTCATTTATTTATAGACCAAGCGACTGGCCACTCTACAATTGATATCCATAAAAAAGGTTGCAGTATTTAAGGGTTGTTTTTTTTTTTAACTTAAATTTACAATTCTATGTGTACTAAGGCAGGGAGGGCATAAATTTTTCAAAGTAATTTACTGCCAAAATGATTGGTTTCAAACAACCTTAATTTTGGATGTTTCAGCTACCTATAGTATACTTTTATATAATAATTAATTCCCCAGTTATTCCAAATGAAGTATAACATTGTTTAAAGCTTCCTTATGGCTAATAAAGGTAGACCAAGTAGGAATGTAGGAAAGTAGTATCTATACCATGCATATGTCTCCAGTGGAGATGCCTTAAACTCTTCATATGTGTGTGTGTGTGTGTGTGTGCCTCTGTGTTTGTGTATGTGTGTGATGTGCAACCTTGGTAGTTACAGAAATGTCCTATGAGGGACCAGACATTTGGCCCTAATGACTTTATAATCCAAATCCAATGTCAACACAGGACATCTAGCTCCTCCAACTGTGATGTTATCACATTTATATACAGGCGACATCCACAGTTTATGATGCTCTTCATTACATTTCTTTTTTTTTTTTTTTTTTTTAATTTTTATTTATTTATTTATTTATGGCTGTGTTGGGTCTTCGTTTCTGTGCGAGGGCTTTCTCTAGTTGTGGCAAGTGGGGGCCACTCTTCATCGCGGTGCGCGGGCCTCTCACTATCGCGGCCTCTCTTGTTGCGGAGCACAGGCTCCAAATGCGCAAGCTCAGTAATTGTGGCTCACGGGCCCAGCTGCTCTGCGGCATGTGGGATCTTCCCAGACCAGGGCTCGAACCCGTGTCGCCTGCATTGGCAGGCAGATTCTCAACCACTGTGCCACCAGGGAAGCCCCATTACATTTCTTGATTGTCTGTCCAGTTCAACTTTTCCCTAAGCGATCTTTTCCAGTTAGTAACTAGATTGTTCAGAGTATTCCATATACAAAATGTATTGCTTGTTTCTGAATGTGTCCCAGTTATATTTCAGGCAATAACAACAAGTTAAAGTCATTTAAGGAGAGGGAAAATAAATAGGGTTCTGGAAATGTCAGTGCTGGGAGACTGTGACTACGTGATCACATTCTGGCTTAGGGTTTCCAGGTGTTTGTGAACAGAAGGGTCCAGGATTTCTGGGAAAGAAGTTGAGAAATATACTTTGAACTGCTCAGTATTTTCAAGTTAAGTTTTATTATTTTCATTTTAGACTGTTATTTGTACTTGAGAATTCCTTCTAACTCTCTTAGTTTGTATTATTGCACATGTGGTTTATGACTCAGGTGCCCTGATCTGTGAGCATTACTGACCTAGCAACCAGGGAACCTCAAACATTGTACTAGACATGGACTTGTCAGCATGCTTGTAAATCCATATGAATATTGCCTACCTTAGAATCAACATGCAAACTTCTCAGCAGTACTAAATATTTCTCTCTTTTTACAATTGTGTGAGTTGTGAACATGTTTTCCCTTCTTTTAACTGTCTTGTATCTCACAATGTAATTATTTGAAGATAATTGCTTTCTCATAATTTCGAATAAAAAGTTCATTTTAGAAAATTAAAACCACTCATAAAAATACAAAGAAGGGAGTAAAAAGTTATACCTATTATCCCTCCCCCAAAATCAAATTATTGCTGTTATCATTGGGTGAACATCATCCCTCAAAAACAACAGCATTTTAGGGTGGAAATATTTGTCAGCTGCATCTAAAAACACTAAAATTTTTAGAAAGTGTTGCTGAGGTTGTTTGAAAAAAGGAATGAGTGCTTTCTTTTCCTATAGGGAAGTTGGATTTTCCTTGAAATAAATATGTAGTGCTTGGACTCAGAATCTGTGCCAAAGTGCACTAAGGCATTGGGAAAATTGAGTGTCTTTAAGAATTTCCCAAATAGTTTACTAAATGTTTTAAGGTTAGCCAAAACTGAGTATATGTATATATGTATGTATATATACATTTATATTTTGAAGTGGTATTTAAAAATTATACTTATGTCACCAAGGAAAATAGAGCCTCCTCCAACCTTTTACAAGAAGAAATAAGTACCTTGAAGAAGCTGAGCAATTACTTCCAGGAAATTACATCTCTTAAGAAATAGTGAATTTTCAAAAAAGTCCATCTCACATTTTTCTAATAGCTGCTTATATTTCTTCTTTATCTCTGTCACGGGCAAAACTTAAGATGACCCCCAGTTATGCTCCCCTTTTGGTATTCACACCAGAAGGGATTGTATAACCCCTTCCCCTTGAGTGTGAGCAGGGCTTGTGCCTTGTTCCAAACCCATAGAATATGACAAAGGTGATGGAATGTCACTCCCTTGATTATGTCACATTATATGGCAAAGGTTATGAGATATCACCCCTGATTACATTACATTATATAGACTCAATCTTTTATGCAGACCTACACTAGTTTCTCCCACTCTCTTGATGGTACTGAAGAAGTAAACTGCCATATCGTGAGCTGTCTCTAGAAAACATGTAGCAGGGAACTACGGAGGCCTTCGAGATCTCAGTGACCCACAAGAACAAACCAGCAAAGACCCAAGTACCTCATTCCTCCACTCATAAGGAGAACAATTCTGACAACAACCTAAATGAGCTTGGAAGTGAATCCATCCCCAGTTTAGCTCTCAGGTGCAGATCCAGCTCTTGACTACACCTTCATTGTAGCCGTATAGAGGAAACAGTGCTCAGATTCCTGACCCATGGTAACTATGAGCTAATAAATGCGTGGTAGTTGAAGTTACAAAGCATGTAGCAATCTGTTAAATAGCAACAGATAACTAATATAGTTTTCTAAATCAAGTGTAAGTGTGGACAAAATATGGCATGGATACAACATATAGATGCAACAAATTGACAGTGTAGATAGTTAGAAGTTATGATTCAATATATTTCTCTTTTGTCTGGAAACAAAATGCAAGTCTGACAAAATGTTAGACTGATATAAAAGTGTTATACGTTATTTCATGGAAAGCCTAAACTATAACACCTACTGCTATCAGTAAATTTCCTGTATTCATTTGTGTGTGTGTGTGTGACAGTATTTCAGTCATTCTCACAGTCCCCAGAGTAGGTAGACACAAGAAACGAGACTCTCTTATAGAGCGATCTACCCAGACTATAAGTCTTCTTGTATCATTCTTAATTATTTTATATTTATTATCTTTCATGATATGTAGAAGTGACAAAAATGGTTCATAAATGAGGGAGCATTGATATGAAAGGCTGCAGAATAAAAACAGATATAATTCATATAGTAAAAGACACTTCATAGATAGTAGCATAATTAATCCTCAAAATAACCCCATGTAGGATGGTTTCTCATGAACATTTTGTTGATTGTTAAGCAGTTTAAATGATTTATCCAATCACTCTTAGTATGTAGCAGAGTAGGAAGCTTTGATAATTAATTTTATGTCCCATCTTGACTGAGCCATGGGTTGCCCAGCTATTTGTCAAACATCATTCTGGGTGTGTCTTTGAGGGTGTTTCTGATGAGGATAACATTTAAACCCATAGACTGAGTAAAATGAATTGTGCTCCCCAATGTGGATGGGCCTTATCCAGTCTGTGGAGCACCTGAATAGAATGAAAAGGCTGACTCTCCCACATGAATAATAGGGAACTCCTCCTGCCTGACTTCATTTGAGCTGGAACAGTGATTATTTCATCCCCAGGATGTTTGTCACCTCAGATAGTTTAAGAAAACCATTCCAATTCTATTGACCATGTCTATCTGAAATACAAATAATAAAGAAATAGTTCATATTTCATACTGACATCAAGAGAATTATGTGAAAGCCAACATAAGCTTAAGAGAAATTTTTAGTTGTTTTACCATAGACAACTCACTCTGCTTCTCTTGCTTAATTTGTTTATCTGAAAATGGAGATGATGATGGTCATGGTCTCTCATGGAATTTGCTGTAACAATTGAAGTAACATATGCAACTGTATCTGTAATATGGTAAGAGCCAGTTGCATTAGCTATTAATAGATATGTGAATTCTTTGTAAGGTAAATATTATTTTAATTTTCAAACCTTGAATTGCATATGTAGAAAATATAGAAAATCAATGGCAGATTGCCTCAATGAAGAACAGCACTTTTTGTAATAATATAACAAAATAGAATTTCAATTTATTTTCAATAAATAAATGCCAAATTACCTCAATCAGACCAAAGTGAAATGTCTTGTGCTTAATAAAATAATTGGTTTTTGCTTGTATATTAAATTACTGTTTGCCCACAAACTGCAGTTTCAAAGCTTATGCTGCCCTGCAGGTGAATGGAGTGCTATGTGGGCTTACAGATAAACCATATGCCCTCTTTCATAAGCCTCCTTGTCCTGTCTGTGGCTCATTACTTTCCAGAACATCGTGGAGACCACAGGCTTACAATACAGAAAGCAGGTCAGTCAGAAAGCACTGAGGCAAGAATGCAGGGTTTCCTTGTGGTTTTGGTGATGCCTTATCTCCTTGTGTAGTAGCATGTAGCATGAAGCTGAAAGAAATATCTGTCTGACCTTAGGGGAGTTCTTGACCTCATAATCTGCAGATTCTCATGTTGCGATCTAGAGACTGATAGATCTGGCAGACTCTGTGTGCTTTTAGAAAAAATGCACTAACAAATAAGAATCCCCATAGAGTTTTTAATTAACTCATTAACTATCTTAAACACCTGGGCTGAGCCCCTACAGAGAGCTGGTGTGTTGTCTGTACTGAGTCATACCTCACGTGGTTAGAGAATGTGTCAGTCCCTTACCTAAGTATCCAGGGTCCTTCAAATCTGGCTCCCAAATAAGAGGCATCATGCTAAAATGAAAACGAATCTATAAGTCAGGATATCCAGATCTTAATTCTTCTGCCACTTAACTCTTTGAGCCCCTGTTGCTTAAGCTTTTCTGGGCCTTGGTATGCTCACTGTGAAGTTGAATCTATTGCAATCCCTATTAAAACAAATAGGAAAACTGAAGGTCAAAGAGTTTAGGTGTTTTGTATAAGGTCACACAGCCACTATGCAGTAGAATCAGGTATGTTAGCACCAGAGCTCATGTCCTTAAACCCTGCTATTAAAAGTGACCTTTTGGATGATTTAGGGGATTCCTTGCTAGAGAGTTCCCCATATCCAACCTGATAGGTGAGCTGGGCCAATAGACTGGGATTACCAATTAGCAAGGGAACCATGTTAAGATCTAAATTTTTACGTAGTCTGCAGTCCATTAAAGTCTGCTTTATCTGTGTATCCCTTGTCAGTCCTCAACTGCTAAGGTTGTGTTAATTTAAGCTGTTTATTTGGCTTAGGCATTTACTCTGTCAGGAATGATGCAGAAAGAAAAGAACATGAGATGAAGCCATTGTGCCTGCCCTCAAAGAAGTCATGGTCCAGCTGTGCATTTTTGGGAGGGAAACAAATGCATGACTGTAGGATAATTGCTGAGTGTGGAGAGAGGCACAGCTCTGCTGAAACACCCTGGAACAGTACCTAACTCATCCTCACTCAACATTGTTTGAGGAGGTAAAATCTTGAGCTGAGTCTCATAGGGCTTCTCCCTATGAAAAGAAGAGCACAGCCTGTGCAGAGGCCTAGAGAGGAAAGAAAACAAGGTTTGTCTGTAGGGTTGCAATAGCATGGCATGACTTGAGTGAGTCAGAGAGGCTGACTGAGATCATACTATGGGCATTTTTGTGACAGAGTCAAGAGCTTAGCTTTTATCCTGAAGGTTACATAAAAGCTCTTCACGTTTTAAACCATGTGGTTTTCACTTTAGGTGGGGAGAGAGGTACTTTTGAGTACTACATTTAAAAGTCACATGGGATGCCAGAGAGAAATAATCAGATTTTTGAGGGAATTCCACATTATATTACATAAAGGAGCAGATGAAAGAATGGAGAAAGATTTTAGGCTGGAGGGGGTAATACCAATGCAAGACATCTGGTGCCATGTGGAAGAGGGAGAGAAAAATTTATTTGTGATTTCTGGGCACTAACAGAGCTATCAGTTATTAGAAACGTATTTCCATTCAACATTAAAATATATATATACCTCTAGATGTTTGGAGTTGTCCCAAGATGGGAAGGTTTGCCAGTTGCTTCTAGTTGAGACTATAAGAGCAAATGCCTGGTAGGTACTTGGGTAGGTATATTTAAGTCTTCTGCAAAGACTCTATGCCCTCGTGGATAGCTTTGGTCACCATATGCAGCCACTGGAAAGTGTGCTGATGAAACAAACCAGTGAAAGGTCAATAGTGGGACAAATGTCCTTAAGGGCTGAGATGGAAGTTCAGATAATGAGAATTCTTTGTACTCACTGCAGACACATTCTTTCAATTAGAAGCAAATAATGAAGCAAAGGTCCTTGAAAATCTGTGGCCTTCACCTTGTAACCAAAAGTACATGATTCAAAGAGTTCTTGATTGGATCCTCCTGGCAAGGGACCTTACATCATTTTTTCTACCAGCTATCATGATTCTCAGGGCATAGACTCATCTTTACAGTTGCATTACTAAACATCTTTCTTTTATTTTTCTTTCCAGAAACCTGGAGGCAAAAATATAGTTCCTGAAATGCCACATTTTAATTAAAAGTATCTTTTGTTCCAGTTTTAAGCTGGAACAAAAATAATAATTGTGTTCATGTTTGGGTCTATAGTAATATTTATGTGATATGTATAATTATATATTATATATAATATATCTTTAATACATTATCTTATGATGTATAATATTCTAAAGAAAGCAATCTATGAGTAAAAGGATATTTATGGTGATGCTTCGGAAAATAAGAGAAGGGATGGTGTTCAAACAGCTCTTCTGTTAGTTTAGTATCCATTTCAGTGACACACAAGGGACAGTTTGGTGCCCAGATGAATTGAGATACAGAACCATTTTGCTTGACATTTCACTTGACATTTTGAATTAATTTGCTTTTGCAACCATGGAATTACATGTTGTTGATTGAAAAATTTAGAGCACTGTACTTGGGATCTATTAGGTTGCCAATATTTAAACGAAGTTGCCAATATTTAAACATTTCAACCTAAAAAATGGCAAATTATGTGGTTCAGCCTAAGAGAAGCCTCAGTTTGAATCTTTGCTGTACCACAAAGAGGCTTGAGTATTAAGTCAGTTATTCAACCTCTTAGAACCTAAATTTTTCTTGCCTGGTCAAATGTGGACAATAGCAGCAGCCTATTCCAGGTGATGTGTGGATTAAATGAGACACTGGGTGGGGACACACTTTGAAAAAGGTAAAGTGGTTTGAATTGCCTTAGCATCCTCAAAAACAACAAGACTGTTATGTTTCTAAACTTTCGCTCCCTGATGGTTAAGTGATTTCTTGGTTAGAATACACAGAGGTTTACATGTTTTTATTTCTTTCTGGATGTGATATGACTTTTCTTTCATTTAATGTTTATTCTCAAAGCTATTTTCCTCCTTCCCTGGATTTACTGTACAGATTTCTTCTGAATGGGTAGAATATTTATACATTTCATTAACGATATGTACTCAGGCTTTCTGCTTTGTTCATCCAGTAAAACACTCAGTAGAAAATGTGTGTGAGGATTGTTCCCTTTACCATTGGGGAACTGAAATTAATTCCCTTACAATTTCTAAGAGCTTCAAGCATTTGTTTTATTTAGGAGTCAAACAGCTGTGCTGGCAAAGCTTTTATTATTGCTAATGTGCTTTGGTCCTTTATATCTGGGTGATACATTTTACCAACATTGGTCTGACAGGACTTTCAACAACTTTAGTTTGGACTATGGTACAAGCCTCCTAAGGATCTTTCAACCTTCAGTTTCCCTCTGCTTGAAATCTGTTGTCCAGCTTACCCGCAGAGTTTAACTTCTAATCACAAATCAAATCACGATATCCTCTGTTTAAGAAGAATCTTGCATGACTCCCCAGTGCTCAAAGGATTAAATTCTCACCTTATGGCTCATTATACAGGGCCTTCTTAAAATACATGTTGGTGACAGATTATCTCCTGCTTCTCCCCTTCCTTCTGAATCCAGCTTAAACTAAAGTCTATCATTATCTGAATGCTCCATTACAAGATTCTCTTCTCTCTGACTATTTACAACCTAGTTCTCTACATGGAAGGACTTCTCTGTCTTCTTTGACTAGCAAAATCATCCTTATAAGACAGCTCAAACGCTGTCTCTCTCTGAAATTCTCTTCTCCTCCCTGAGGCTATTAATCATTTATTCCTCTCTGTTTCCCATAGAATTGTGCTCATACTTTCCACTGTGATTATGCTTTTGCTTACCTTTCTCTCTTTCTCCAGTCTGTGACCTCTTATAAAGCAAGGACTCTTACTAACTCGTCTTTGCTTCCCCAGAGTCTAGATACTCATTGAACTTTTTTTTTCTCATTTTAAGTATAGAAGGAGGGTAAGTTTCTCCTGCTTTTACGGGTACATTTAGTCCTGCCTAAATGATCCACAATTACAGTTCCCGATTACTCAGTGAATGTTCCAAATGTCTGAAAGTCCCAGAGAAGAAAATTATTGAAGACTTTTCAAGAGCAAAGGGAATTTCAGATATAAGATTTCGGGGCAGGGTGTGACAGGATATGTATGAGGCCCACTTCTCCAAATCTGACCATGAATAGAGAGAGCAGGGAGATGACCTGTCTTGGTATCTAGGAACAGCAGCTGGCATTTGAGGTGATCACTGGCTTAATGAGATGTTTGGTGTTATTCAATTAATAATAGCCCCAGAATATTCAGATTACAGAGAGTAATTGTCTAACTGTATTCTCTCCCAGAAAGAATGTATCAGCAATAGTTGGTTCATTCCATAGGATTTGGTTTTATGAAGGACAATGTCAAGCTACCATCGGCCCATAAATGAGATACCAGAGAGATGAGGGGTAGACATGACATCATTAATGTAATAGTTAAAGAAATTGAAATAATTAGACGGGAGCAAAGAATAAGAGAGTTACCATATATTCAAATTCGGCCCTACATAAGTGATGAGTTGACACATGAAAGAGTGAGGGATGCATGTCCCATTGTTTCAGAAAGAGGGCCATTCACTACAGGGAGGGTATACTGTTACTGCATAAAAGGGAGACAGGCTTCATTAGCAAATGAGCAAGTGAAACTGCAAGATAAAATCGTTCTCTGGTATGAACAATCATGTACGGGATTTATAGTGGTAGGGTTAGACTAAACCTATGCTTGGTAAACATTCTTATGTGTAAGAATCACCTCTGATCTTGGTTAAATGCAAATTCTTATTCAGGAGATCTGGAGTGGATCCTAAGAATCTTCACTTCTAGCATATTCTCAGGTAATGTTGGTATTGCTGGTCAGTGGTTCATGCTTTGAATAATAATGAACAGGATAATATGGACAAGTAGCAACATTTCACACCTGTTAGGAGCAGAGATTTCAGAATCAGAAAACCAAGATATTGAGTTTCAATCTAATATGCCTTTGGGAAATTTGCTTATCCTGTCTGCACCTTACTTTCCTCATCTGTAAAGTGGGAATTCGATTGCTCTTTTCATATTGTCTTGGTCCAGATTAAATGAGAAGATGTATGTGGAACATCTGATGCATTGCAGCAGCTAGTAAGCTTCTATAAAATGTTAGTGATTGTATTTTAGCTTTGACAATATTGTGTATTCCATTTCTAGGATTGTATTATTCTTATTTATTTCTGAACATATCAGAAGAGTAAAAAGACAAAAACTGCAATGTGAAAATCAATGAAGGTACATTCTAATGTTCTGATAATATAACTCTTTTTTTTTTTAACTTTTTTGGGTTTATTTATTTATGGCTGTGTTGGGTCTTCGTTTCTGTGCGAGGGCTTTCTCTAGTTGCTGCAAGTGGGGGCCACTCTTCATCGCAGTGCGCGGGCCTCTCACTATCGCGGCCTCTCTTGTTGCGGAGCACAGGCTCCAGACGCGCAGGCTCAGCAATTGTGGCTCATGGGCCTAGTTGCTCCGTGGCATGTGGAATCTTCCCAGACCAGGGCTCGAACCTGTGTCCCCTGCATTGTCAGGCAGATTCTCAACCACTGCGCCACCAGGGAAGCCCCTGATAATATAACTCTTTAATAAAACTCCATCTAGCTTCAGCCCAGTGCAAAATTATCCTTCTGATGAATAACTATTCATCCTTCAAGATTCAACCGAGATACCACCTATTGTACACCTTCCCAATCACAATGAGGGGATTATCACTCAACTTTTTGGTCCCTCTGCTATACCTACTGCAGAAATCTCTTAAAGCATCCATCATAAAGTTATGAAAACAACTGCTTAACTACAAACACATCTCCTCCTCTGAATTCGGAATTCCTTGAATTCAGGGACTAAGCTGTTCACAGATTATATCCCCAACATCTGTATCTAGCATATATCATGGTGAATAATGGGTCCTTTCAAGTAATTGGTAATTTAAAATATAGATGAATAGTCAAAGTCATTAATGAATTGAGAAAAGTCAGTCCTTGGTGCTCACATTTTCCTTTCAAAATCTCCCTGCCCTGTTCTGGAATTCTCTGTCTCATTAGAGTGGAGTTTTGTCCCTAGATGTGCTATAATAAGGGTCTCCATTAAGATGTTTTCAACAAAAATATTTAATATTTGTCTTCTTTTTGAGAACTTTGTATTTTAACCAAGGTTTATAGGAGAGATACAGACACATGTGAAGATATTTCTGTGCAAGAACAAACCAAGGACTAACAAGTGGGATAGATATTTGGGGGAAGTTCTGGACAATTCAAATGCTCTCCAAATGATGAATATTCAAATTAGTTTGTTCACAGGTTACCTCCGTACCAGTTCAAGAGTAAAAATTAGAAAAAAAAACCCCAAAAAACTCTGTGCTTTTGCTATTGTTTGCTGGGAAGACACTCCATTTTTTTGGCACCAACTACTGACATACTTCATCCACTCAACCAAGAGAGCCTTATGCAGAGTATAAGTGAACATCCTATAAGAAAACACAAATGGCTGGGAAGTTAGATCCTCCAGGCTGTAAAGAATTTTTGAGGTCATTTTGCCAATCTTTATGTCTCTAGAGGACAACAGCTTTCCTGAAATACAAGGCAGTCCCATATTTGTATCATCCCTGTGGACTGAGACATTTTGGTTTACAATTCTCTCTGTGCAAATACTTTCAAACAGTACAAAAGAAAATAAGGTGAGGGATGGTACAAAACCTGTGTCCTGTGCCAATGGCAGCTATTAAAATCACAAACAGAATAGAAAGATCAATCTCTGCAACTCCTTGTGAAATAAACTAAAAATAAACTGTCAGGCACTGTGCTAACCTCTTTAAGTGCATTATCATTTTGGTTTGTTCTTACCAAACATGTAAGAAGTAGATGCTATTACCCATTTTAGATAATAGGAAAGCTCTCTTAGAGAGGTTCGGTAATATAGTTAATGTCAGATCTTTGTGCCTGCAAAGTACTGACTGCACAGCAGTACTCTATGCTTCCCTGCCCACAGGAGCACTGTGCTACTCATCTCCAAAATGGCGGCATCCATTGTGTAAAATCCTTGAGATTCTAGAAAGATACATAGATAGAAACTTTCCAGATAGAATATTTATCTCTTGGAATCTTAAATATTAACAGCAATAGTGTTGTTTCCTTTCTTTTTTTTCTTTTTCTTCACTTCTTAAGCAAATATCTTAGACGTAGAATCAACAGATTTCCCTGCATGTCTCTCTAAAGCTGCTCGTGGAGTTTTATTCTCAGTGCTGGCCACAAAGTTCTTTAAATAGCCCTGCCTGTGTTTTGTGGCTTTCATTACCCTTCTCTTCTTAGGTTCTGTAGGCTAAAGCTATGGGACATACATGAAGGGACATAAGGTTAACCCTAGCATGAGGCAGTCAGGGTCAGCAGAGTCTAGCATTAGGGCCTGCAGTGACCATCTCTTATGTGACCTTACTTAATACTGCTCTTTAGCTTTTCCCTTGTCCTTGAGTTAAGGGCCTTCTAAATTGTGGGTGGTTTTTTTGTTTGTTTGGTTTGGGTTTTTTGTTTTTATTTTTTAATTTTTATATTCAGTACAGCTGAGCCCACTGAGAGGGTCTGGCAGGTCCAATGCCCAAGTTTGTAACTGAAATTGGGTGACCTGACTTCATTTTCAACTGGTACATGTTTTTTACTATTTCTCCTTTAAGAAAAATCAACAAATGGTTTATGATGCCTTTCAAAGAGATTGAATGAGTGGAAATCAGGTTTAGCCATATTATTATGGCAACTAAATACCCTGGGTTTTCTGGGACAGATCCAATTTCAAATATCCTATCTCGTCCCCCAGTTGTATATTAGGTCAGTATTTCCTGATTTTTGATTAAGGAGATACACTTTGCTCAGCTAGCATAATAGAGAAAGAAGCCTTTTTGAACATCAAGTTTTGGCCAGGCATTTAAAATTGGAGATGTGTGTGTACGTGCATGTACATGTATGTATATATTCATGTGCACATACATATATATGTGTGTATATGTGTACATATTTATCTATCTTTATATAGGTATCTATAGATGTAGCTATAGACATAGATACTTGTGTGTATATATATATCTAGATACAGAAACAAATATTGTCCTTATCATATTCACATTATACAAGTGAGAAAATTGAAGCTTACAACTTTCTCAAGGTCTACTGCTTTTGAGTAGCTAAAATGAGATTCCAATTTTGTAGTCTGGCTTTAAAGCCTATAGTCATTATTCCCAATCTTCCTAAATCTTCCAATTTATTTTTGAAGTACAAATTTTCTTTCTTCACCTAGCTTATTCCTTCTGAGAACATGCCCCAGGCTCCTGGTCATCTGACTACAGATGCCCCGTGAAGGGGTAACTTGCCTCATCCACAGCCCTCTATCTATTCTGCCCAGCCTCCTGCCCTTCCTCTTTTCCTAACTCCTGAAAGTCTTGCTCCTGCGAGATGTGAAATCAAACATCACACACCTTAGCTGGCGCCTGCCTGAAGAGCTATGATTGATTGCCACGCACTAATTACTTGGAAGGTTTGAGAGTGGGTGCAAGAATAGAGGTGATCACAGAACAGTTAAAAAGAGATTTGTTTCTCTTTTTGCTGCTCCCCTGTCATTTGCAAATGTCTGTTGGTTTCTTTTCAGCCTGTTTGTGCTTAAGAATCCTGCTGAGATGACACTTGGTGGTTTGAAAAGCCAAGGTTGTGCCTGCATTTCTGCAGGTCATTTAGCAGTGGATACGTGGGAGGATCATCTGCAAGGCTCACCATAACCTTTTTAAAAATCTGTAACAATCTGTAACAATATTACCTTAACAATAAGGTAATATTTTTTCAATGAGAACATAATTGATGAAATAGTATTTGTTTTTCATTAATATGTGCTTTGACTATCCAGTTATATTTACCTTACAGCTTCTTTTAAACACATCCAGGGAAACCATCCTGGAGATACTTAATAGCCAAAAAGGTAAACATAGAGTTTAAGTAATTTATTTAGCAGATACACCCATCAGGTATCATCATTGGCACCTTTATATATGTCACAGAGGAAAGAGTTGAAATTAAATTTTTCTAAGGAAAATAACCTACACAGGTTCACAAGATTCAAAATTGTAAGAGTGACCCCTAGTGACCATGTAACTGCTTAAATCTTTACTAAAACAGTGTAGTGTTAAATGTGAGCATCTGAACAAAAAGAGGGCATAGTTTCTTTATCATAAAAAAAAAAATTACTCATTTTGAATTCAGTTATATTTCAAATTTATACTCTGAAAATAATATGATTTTATGGCAAAACTTTGATTTATTCTGGGTAAAATATATATCACTTGTCTATTCATCCTTCAGTTCAAATCAATGAACCTGCATTGTGAACATACTGGGTGCAAACTCTTGAGAAAATTCCTAAGGATGTAGAGATAAAGGTCTCCTCGTTGTTTCTATGGTGCTCAGAGACTCACCAGGAACGAGACAAGCAAACTGGATCATTGCAGGGCAGTGGGGTGCTGTCGGCATTAGTATAACGTCAGGGCCTCTAAAAATAGAACTGTTGTGCTATGGCTGGGTGCCCATTCCTGGGGAGGGTAGGTCGGAGTAAGATTTCACCAATGGGAAGCAAGAGAGAGCAGCTCTACCTGCGCACAGACACATGAAAGTAACACGAGTCTGTATAAGAACCACAAGTATTTCAGCGGGGCTGGAGCATATGGAGCTATAAAGACATGCAAAAATGGGCTTGAGACACAGGCACAAGATAGCTCAGGAAAGGCCTTGTACATCATTCTTGGTCATTCTGCTGAAGGCAGTGGGAATAGACTTAAGCAAGGAAGTAATGTCAATAGATTTGCATTTGGGAAGAATTATCTGGCATCAGAGCAGAGCATAGTTGAGGCTATCAAGACTAGTTACACAAAGACCAAATAGGTGGCTTCTAGCATCTCCACTATGGGAAATGTTATGGTTCTTCTCTCTTAAGGTAGATCACAGATACGTGGACAGGCACTTTATTCTTCATTAAAATTTGTATTACTAGTCAACATAGAATGTTTTTAAAATGCACAGTAAATTAATATTAGCATTAATTTTAATCTGGTGTAAATGTACAAACCATATCTGTGTGTACATATATGTATATATTTATATATACATATATATCTATAAATTATTAGCATACACTAGCACACACATATACTCATGATATTTAATAATGAAAAGGTATATATTTTGGTTATATAGTCACATAAACATTCATTCAGATATATTAACTATATGAACTACAATACGACATTTAATTTTAGAATCAAATCTTTTAAATCTTAATTACATGGATATTTTAAATGAATTAGAATGTAGCTGAAGAAACTGTTGTATCCCTAGGTTGTCCAGATACAGGTCAGAAATCCAAATCTGGAACTATAGACCTTGAGTTGATGATTGAATGTTCACCTTTGTGATACATGAAAATACCTAGCTCACCCTCCTGCTTCCTGTCTTAGTCTGCTTGGGCTTGCATAACAAAATACCTCAGACTGGGTGGCTTAAACAACAGAAATTTATTTTCTCACCTTTCTAGAGTCTGAAAGTCCAAGATCAAGGTGTTGGCAGGTTTTATTTCTCCTGAGGCCTCTTCTTTTGATTTGCATATGGCTACCTTTTTACGGTGTCCTTACATGGCCTGTTTTCTGTGCATGTGCACCCCTGGTGTCTCTTCCTCTTCTTATAAGGACACCAGTCCTATCTGATTAGAACCCCACCCTCTGCCCTCATTTAATCTCCAAATATAGTTACATTAGGAGTTAGGGCTTTAACTTATGAATTTTGGGGAAACACAATTCATTCCATAACACTGCCACGTTTTCCTGATCAGGAAATGCAATAGCAAGAAAATGCGTCTTCCAAACTCATATTTTATGGAAAGGTCTTGAGCACAATCAGAAAAACTGCTTTTGGTAACTGAGAAAGCAATTGTGTTAGATATTATAGCGAGGCTGTGGTGTGCTGCCCATATGCCCACTTCAGAATTAAGACACTCATTTCTCCAGCTGCTGGGAGTGCTACCTGCTGAGGGTTCAAAGCTGAGTTCCTCTCCAGAATTTCCCAAAGCCAAATGCAATTGCCTTTCCCAAAGTCTTATTCCTTGGTTGGTGGTAGTCCCCATCCAATACTGGGGATTAGATTAGTCAATATAGGCTTCTAAGGCCTAGTCCTAATACAGATGGGACAACTCTGAAGGGACATTCAAGGTCCAGATCTCCCCATGATGATGACTTAATCCCTCAGTGAGACTGCATTGCAGACCATCTTCTACCTCATGTCCAATTCTGCTTTGGACCCTTCTATTCTAAAGTGTAGAAGAGACAGCACTCTGTTGCTTCTGAGAACATTGAATACAGATTTGTCTCACTGTTCTCAGGGAATCCAAGTAAATTTATTTCAAACATAGAATGTCAAATGGAACTGAAATAACCCATCCCATTTTAATGCTACCAAGCCTTCGAAATCGAGTAAATTGTTCATATCTATATTATGTTTTTAATTACTATTGAGTATTCTCAGTTATTAGCTTGGCATTACATTCCACTGTGCTATAAGTACCACAAGGACAGGAATTTTATTAAACTGGTTCTCTAATGCATTCGTAACAGCAAACAATATACCTGGCATATTGGGCATACTAAAACACTGTAGTGAACTAATGGTTTATTGCATCTTCTCTAGAAAGCAGATAAAAATCTTGATATAGCTTTGAGCAATTATTACATATCCATCAAAGCCTGGGTCAAAAGCTATTCCTGCATGATGTTTTTATTGATTTATCCCAGGTAAAAGAATCAATTTTCACCAAACATTCTCTGTTGCTCCTTTGCAATAGCTATTACTTCAGACCTTCTATTGTAATTATTTGGCTCCTACCATCTATTGTAGTTCTTTGGCTCCCTTTGCTATATATTTTTTTTATTGGACAGCAAAGTGAGAAGTTGAAAGAGGGGAATTGTGTCCATTCCTCATTATAAGTCAAGAATGTGTGGAGAAGGTAGGCCAGATGTGGATGGAACCTTTTAAAACACAAATATTTGGATTGATCCTGGGGTTTGGAGCTCTCTTCACGTTGATCAGAGAACAGCTTTTATTGTGGTATCCCCTACTGTGCCTAAGAACAGGTTCCCTTCATGGTACAGTTAACTTCTAATGGCTTTAGTCTTTTATCCTTCTTCCTGTCTTATATTTCAAATAGTGGAATTTCAAGCCTCAGAACAGAAGGGTAGAGGTGGGCATGAGCTCTTTCAAATAATGCAGCCATATCCCTCATATTAACCTGTTCTCAGAGCTAGTAAACCCTACCTGCCTTTATTCTGACAGTCTTATAGATCAAGGACAGTGTGTAATTTTACAGCAGCCACTTTTGACTGCCTGATCTCGTGCTCTTCAGTCTAACAGGCCCATCAATGCATAAGGTAGCAGGAAGGAGACCAATACAAACTTTGCATCAGGAAGTGCCAAATCCTCTCGATGTCCCCTGCATTGACTGACTCGTGCTTTCATCCAATTCTGGTCTGTATGCAATTCTTGAGATCTGATATTTCTTTCTCATTCTTAGAACTGGGCTTGCCATGGAGTGTTGGTGGAATGCTCAGCTTTCTGTAGGAAATAGTTAGAACTCACTCTCTGACTTTCTCTGCTGTTTGATATTTGAGACAATGAGCTGTTTTCAACAAATACGGAAAATGGCCATTTATCAGTTAGCTTCCATCTTCATTCGGGTTCCCAGAAACAGGTACAGAGATGGAGATCTGCATGCAGGACTGTTATTGGGGAGGATTCCCTTCCATATTGTCTTAAACTATGGGGAAATGGTTTTTATTCTCCTGCATAGAAAAGACATTTGATGCAGTCTGCCCCCTGGGAAGAGGATGTGATCTTGACAAGACAACTGTCTTCATCTGAGGCAAATCTCCAAGATGCTTGACAGCTGAGGGCTATCAGCTGACAGCAGTGCCAGTAGCTGAGGAATAAGTCCTTCTGTCTTAAAAGGAAATCTGGACAGCGTTCCACATGGTCCACTATATTCGGTAAGGGCCAAGATCCTGTCTGTAGAAGAAAATGTCTTAATACCTTATTATTTGGAAACACATCATAAGAAAATGTTCAGTCCGGTGACCTTCCTGTGAGAATACCATAGTATTATCAAAGTGTGATGCTGGAAACACCACCACTATGGAGAACACATTGACTGCTTATTTTAAATGTTTCCTGTCAGAAATACTGAATAAGAATCTCTGGAGATGGGATTAAGTATCTTCTATTAATTAGCACCTTCCCCAAACCAGATGAAACAGGCTTTCCTAAATTCTACAGAAAAGGCTGATATGTAAGGGGGAGTCCTCTCCAGGTCCTAAATCAAAGCCATCTTTACTCATATCTTTGTGTGTGTGTGTGTGTGTGTGTATTGAATGAATGTTACTAATTCATTGTGATAATGTAGCACACATAGTAATTAAAGAGCATGTGGTATTTTAAAGCTTATTTTAATGAAAAATTTGATATTTTGAAGATTCAGGGTATTTTGTTGTTGTTATTAAAATAGACTTTGGGTACTGAAAAATCTTTGAAACTGGAATAAATCCTTTGGAGTGTAAGGCATTTAGAAATTTAAGCATCCGTAAGCAATCTCAGATAGCTAAAGTCATTTGAAAGGCTTTAGACAAACGGGAATTTGATTGAATGGCGGACAACAGTCAATAGCCAGCTAGTGACACCCAGCTAGTGATAACCTAGGATTTACCTCACAAAATGGTTTTGTGCGTGGGGACTGTGAGAGGTAATATAAATGTCCTCCAATATAGGGCATGATTTTTTTAAATCATCACAATGAATTATCTTTATTAATTCTATCAGCCCCCATGCCTTTACATACCAACTCAATGCTGATGACTCCAAATTTATATCTCCATCCCTAACATCTTTGCTAAACTCCAGATTTATTAATTCAAATATATATTTGAAATCTCCCTTTAGATTCCATATTGTTGTCACCTGATCATTGACATGGTCAAAAGCAAACCTTTAATCCTCTATCCCCATCTCTCAAACTTGTTTCTTTGCTAGTCTTCCCGATTTCAGTAAATAATAGTAATTTCTAGTGTGAAATTGGTCACACTAGAAAATTGGAAATCAACTTTGATTCATTACTACTTCAAACCTTCCTTACACCTAAACAAGTGTAATAGCCTCCAACTTGTCTCCCTTTCACTCTTCTCTCCACCCCACTCCCATATTTTCTCCCCACAGCAGCCAGTGCCATCTTTTAATAATATAAATCAGATAGTGTTATGACCCTTCTTAAAAACCATCAACGGCTTTCCATCATTTTATAGATTTTATGACATACCAGTGCCTCATAGCCTACACGTCTCTACTTGGTGGCGCCCCTGTCCATCTTCCCAAACCTTTTGTCATTCTTTTCCTTGGTCAGTTTTCAAGGCACACTGGCATTCTTATTGATTCTGGAAGACAGAAAACCTAATTCCTGTCTTGGGACCTTTTTTCTTGCTTTCTCCTCTTCCTGAAATGTTCTGGCTCCAGATCTTTCCAGAATGGAGTCTTGATCGTATTCAGATAGCTGCCCAAATGTTACTTTTCAGACAGGCTTTCCCTGACAACCCAACCTACATTAACCTAATCACCCACCCTCTGCATTTTTCTCTAACACATCACCTTGTTTTATTCATTATATTTAACACTCTACTATTAATTTATTAAGACTATTCTGCTCCCAAGGTAATGCAAACTCCACAGAGCAAGTGTCTTGCTTAACTTATTGGCTGCCATGGTTTTAGCTTCAGGAATAATGCTTTGCATAGTGTAAATGCTCAACAAATATTTTTGAATTAATGAATTAATGGTGCTCATGATAAGAACAATTAATAACATGTATTAGGTACTTAATATGTACTAGTTATGAGCAGTTTAAATGCATTATTTATCCCATTCTTGCATGACCTTAAGAGACACTACTATGCTAAGTAGAAAATTAGTGTTGTAAGAAATTATATTATGCTGTATAATTTAGTTTAGTAACTTTGTGTGTGACTTTATTTATAATATAATTACAAATATAAGAGGTAACTAATTTTTTATAAATTTTTACATCATTTTATGGTGAAAAAGAATATGCTAGAGTAGTGTTTGTTAATTGGAATATTTGTATAGAATCCAACCATATTCCTTGAATATGTCAGGAGTCTACTTACTTGAAGCAAATTGATCAGTACTGGAATTAGAAAATTTTTCAGTCACACACAGATCTTTTGCTAATGGGACTTATTCAAGACATTTTAACCAGAATTGATTTTCCTCTATTAATATAGAGTATTGTGAAAATGTCCTCAAATTTTTGTGGAAAATAATTCATGGAAAAAATAATCATTGGCTATAGAACCTCATAGAACAATACTCTCAGGAACAAATTAAAATACATTATGGTGGTTTGTTGATAGTAAATACATCATTCAGTACTTAGTTACCAAGTTTAATATGTTTTTTAGAACTTGGAGCTATTAAAACTTATCAAAAGTACCCCATTAAACAATAAAGTTTTAAGGAAATAGAGTTGCAATTATTTAAATTATCAAAATAAGCCTGCTTAAGTTTTGTCTTCAGAGGTTTAGTAAAGGAGCCATCATGCCACATTTTGGGATATGTATTCCTCCCTCATAATTATTTACTCAAAAGAATCATATGAGTTTCTATCTTGGCTATGTAAAAAAAATAAAAATTAGTACCTCCGAGTTGGACTAAGGCACTGAGAGTTTCAAGATGAGGATTTCCGGTAAACTCCCTGAGTGTTAGCTAACTATACTTAATGTTGTACTCTTCTTCCAAATATGTTGAATGTGAAGTGTAGATCATTGATTTGAGCAAATGGGCTGAGAATTTAAGAATGTTGTATAATAATTAGACTTAAAACTATAATTTAAAAGCGTTTTATTAATTTTTTTTTTGGGTTAGGGGCAGTAAACTTGACTTAATCCCAGTAGAATCTGAGATTCGATTCATGGAAGGAGGTAATTAACCAGCTTTGATCTGGATGCCTCTTTATTTGTTTTCTTCATGATATTTACAATTGTTAAAATGCATATTAATAACAGGAGAAACTGGGCCCTTACTAAATTCCACGTCCTTTTAACCATTCTCTTTGGCAGATATCATGATCCACAATTTTTAAAAGAGAAAATTGAGACTCAGATAATTAAATGAATGCCCAGAGAGGACACAAAACTGAGGTTCAAATTCAGGTCTTCATACTTTAATACCAGTGTCCATTAGAAAACACTGCACCCCAGTCTATGGTACTCCTTACTCCTTGGCCTGTTCTTTACCCCACTTCTTCTATTTCTTTATATATAAATTCAATGCAATGGCACTTAGTAATCATCCTTGTGTCAGAGCCTATATGAGTACCAAAGACATAAGAATACAGAGTTGGATGTGATTCATAAATTTGTGTTAAGAATGAAATGCAAAAATTTTTTTGTAAAATGCTAAGGTCATTGACTAGGTTATACTAATGCTCAATAAATCATTTAATTTCTTTCTATATTATGATCATCATCATCACCATCATCACTAATATTCAGATACTATTCCTGCATCAGGGAATTTAAATATAGTGGAAATAACAATTATAAAAACAAAATCATCATAGCAAAGAATTTTGATAGATAGAAGAGGTGGTATAAGTTTAGGAAATGATTCTTAGAGTATTTTGCTTAAGACACATCTTAAACTTTGAGTATGATTTAGCTGACCAGAGAACAAAGAAGCATCAACATTAAAACTTTCTTGAACAGAAACACCAAAGAAATTCTTAGGATCCCAAATCAAGTTGCCCCTGAAGATGTGAACTTGAGGCTGAGTAGATGGTAGTAGAAGATTTCTCTCCAGGAGATTATGATCCTCCCACTTCAATGCAGGTCATCAAAGCTCCTGTGGTTGGTAAAGCTCCCAGTAGAATAAATCCCTTCAGAAGTATCAGATTTCCCTGTAAAAGAGAACAAAAAGAGGAAACTCTGTGGTGGTCCACATGGATTCCTCTCTTCCAAAATACCCCTTAGATCTAAAATATTCTGCCCCTTATTGAACGGGGAGGCTTGTTCTATGGCTTTATAGAAGCAACAACTCCATTAATACGTGTTCTGGACACTGCCTTTGTGAAACTGTCTGATCTCAGTCCTTCCTGTCCCTGCCCAACCATGGCAACTTGCGATGATTTTCTTTTTCTAGTCACAGATTAGTTCAGCTAGGATGAATCTGATTTTCACTTAAGTCTGTGCAGATTTCCACCTGTGAGCCACTGCTGGGTCTGCTGGGTCCCTGCCAAGGACGCTTCCTCACCTGGAATCTTGTTTAGAGTTTCAGGCAGAAAGTTGGCAGCTCAGGTGTTTGTAGTCATAGTAACTCCAGGGGAAAATTAAGGATGTACACGCATGAATGTCTGGCCCCGTGAATGTGAGGCTGTCTTCCTCTATTCATCCTTCTATCCATTCATTCACTGATTCATCCCCAAAACATTCATCAAGAATCCCCTATATGTCCTACGTTGTGTTTGATGCTGGAAATGTCAAGCTGAAAATTATTTAGGTGCTGCCTTTGAAGAGGTCATTCATCATTTGATCACGAGGAAATGTTATTGAGACTTTTATACACCAACCCTTCACTAGACAGGTCCTTGAAATGCGGAGAAAAGATAAATAGGAATTTGTGCCTATCCATACAGTATGTGTTGTCTAGAAAATCCAGAAAAAAATGAGCACCCACTATGCAGTGCTCAGTGACATATAGATTATTTCTAACGTACTGATATAAATAGACATAAAAACAAACAACTTCAGTACAGAGAGAGAAATGCCACATAACTATGTAACAGTTGTCCTGGAACTATTTTGACCTACCAGGCAAAATATTCAGCAGTGTCTGGAGACATTTTTGGTTGTCACAGGTGGGGAGTGCTACTAGTATCTAGTGGGTAGATGACAGGGATGCTGCTAAACATCCTACAATCCACAGGGCAGCCCCCTACAGCAAAGAATTATCCAACCCAAATGTCAGTAGTGCCCAGGCTGAGAAGCTCTGTGTATAAACATACCCAATTATGAGTGCAAAAAAAAGTTGGATTCACTGTCTTGGGAGCTAGAAAAGTCTGTCCGAAGAAGAAAGCATTTCAGTTTGGAGATTGTGGATTTCATCACAAATTAGTGTGAGTGCTCATGACCCTGAAACATTGTAGACTAAACACTGAATAACAGAAAATCCTTTTTTGTGTGTTTATTTTCACCCAAAACTACTGGGGGATATTTTTCCACGTAATTTTGTTAGATATTCCCTCTAACCCTGTGAAGTATGTAGAACAGATACAATTTTCCTGTGGAACTTAAAACTCACAGAAATTGTGTTTTGTTTATTTCTATCCCACTTTCCCCAAGTCACAACCCTTAGTGAATGGCGTTCCTCATCAAGTCTAATAACGGCTTGAAACATATCAGTCTACTCCAGCAGTGAAGAGAGAGGGGAATTCTCATAAATTCTTCACAAAGTAAAATGATAATATGCTATTGGACAGAAAGTTGCATTTTAGGGGATTAAATATTAGGTGCCTTGTGCATTTTTCTATCTCACTAGAGTCCGTCCACCTTCCAGGCATACCCTGGTAAAATAATATGTCAAACCCCATCATTTTGAATAGGGAGGGCAATTAGTGATGCCTATTCAGACGTTTGATAAGGGTGCTTATTCTACAGAGCACCCCCCAAAAAAGTGGCCAAGAAAAACAGATTTGTGCAGAGATAGCATCTGTCAAGAAAATGAATACAGAGAGAATGTGGTTGAGCTTTATCAGGCATATCTCAAATAGGCTTCCCACCTGCAGTCAACACCAGCATTAATCAGGTAGTTAACTCTTCAGATACTGTGCACCAACTAGAGGTTTGGCTGGGGCTCAGAATCACTTGACCACTTGACCATTTGTAGCTCTTTCCTTCCTAAGCATATCACTAACTTCTGCTTATCCTATCTTCTAAATATTTCTCTAATCTGTTCTTTAATCTCTACTGTCAGTGCACACCTAGTTTTAGCCATTGATTATCACCTTTTTAATGTCTTCTATATCCAGGTAACACAGTAAACTATTATCTACCTAATATATTTATCTAAATTCACAAACTTAAGTGCATTTATTTAAAAAGAAACCATATATGTTCCAATCATGAATGGTAAAAAATAGTTCAGAACAGAAAGAGAAGATAACCTTAAAGTAATTACAATTTTAAAAAAATGAATTTTTTAATTCTAGCTGGAAACCATTGCCTAGAGGTCAGCTCTGACTGCTGAGATGGGGGATTAGCAAGTTTTAAAGAGGTGTGAACAGCCGTCACCAAACTGAGACCTTCTACTTTGTGTAATCAGGAGGACTGAAATAGCACTGGAAAAGGAAACTCATTGTGTAAATAGTGTTGTTTTTAACCTTTTCTGCACCCTGTAATATACCCCATGCCTCCCCAGTGGTATGGGCACTTCATTTTGGGAAATGCTGGTTCAGGGCTTGTCATCTTAGCCTGGACATTTAGCAAGGCATTTAAATTAGTCTCTCTGTCCAGGCTCTTCCAAAATACCTGCCACACTAGGGACCCACATGACCTTTCTTTTCCACAAAAGGTAGAGATTTTTTTTTTCTTATTTACCTTTATAACCTCAGTATCCAGTTCAGTGGTCTCATTGCTTGGTGTGTGTTTCCAATAAAATTTGTTAAACAGAACTGGACTTTTTCTCTGAATTTCTGAAAGTTGTGATTCAAGTTAGTACTAAAAAACAAGCATAGTGGGGAGAAGATTGAAACGCATAAATGTTTTTTCTTCCTTTTTCTTTAGCCAATAATAATAACTAAATTTATAATATAAAACTTGTTCATAATATTTATAAGATAAAACAGTGTCAGGAAATGTGCTAAATAGTTGCAAATACTAACACATGAAACATACCAGGAAACTGGAGTACACTGCGGTTAAGTATCTTGCCCAAAATTTCATACGTGGAAGAGCCAGAATGTTGCTGGATTTGACCATGGGTAGGCTTCTGAGTCACTGCTTCTAGCCATCTTGTGAGTAGCTCAAAGTTGAATCCATTCTGTTAGAATTGTTGCTTTGGGTAGGCACGTATTTACCAGATTTTCATCCTTCTCATACTTTAGATAGAATGAGTGACACTGATGCAGAGAACCAATTCTGTATGAAACACACACAAACACAAATACTCAGGTTTCTGTCAATGTGGTTAGCAGTGGAGCTGCTATTACCATTACTAGTCATGTATATATAAAATATTAACATAAATAGTAATAATTTAATAATTTAATAATTTTAAAATAAATATTTACATATTTAATACAGAAGAGGACAAGAAGGAAAGAGTAACTTTGCTAAACTGTGTATGAATAGTTTCTGGCTTTTTATATTATGAGGCCAAATTTTCTTCCCATGTTGGACGTTAGTTCAATAAAATACCATTGGGTTCTGAAACACGCTTTGTGTGGATTCTATAAAATGGTCTTTGGTGGCTTGTGCTAAAAATGAAAAGAAAAAAAGGATTACATGTTTTCAGACCCATCTTGAAAAGAGTTTATGATATCAACAGTTTCTCTTTCCCATTTTCAGGGCAGAAGGAAATCTAGATTCCCCTTGCAAGACACAGCTTGTCACAAATGCTAGACTAAACATTCAGAAATAAAGGTGAGCTCCAGGGAGAGCATTGAGTTTCCAAAGGCTAATTTGTACATCCCAGCTTGAGCTCTGCTTTCTGACAAACAACAAAAGACACCATTCTCCAAAAAGAAGAGCTTATTTATTTAGGTTGTCTGCTGTACGCTTGTTTGATGTTTCTTTGACTCTTGATCTTTGTTGGAGTGAAAGAGAAGGAGAGAGAGATAAAAAAGTGCCTTATTAAATTGGTAAAGTTCTGACTCTAATTTTGGGAGAGAAAGCGCCTTAACCCAGCTAGAGATCCAGGCCACCTTTGCCTTCCTCTGGCTCTCACAGTTCTCTGCTGTGGGCTCTGCTCCAGCTCTCTCTGTAGGCTCAGGCCCTATGGTCCCTGAGACAATGCTGGTAAAGGAGGATGCTTTTAAATGCTTTCAACACACTCCCACCCCCTCTATCAATCTATGGAGCATTAAGATTAAGTTGCTACCTCATGTAGGATTTGGGGACCATCTGGGGACCCAGTGTTGCTTATCAAATGCTGGATCATCAGAATTGACATTTGGGTATGAGAGTTGTCCTAAGTTCCTAAACTCTCTTCCTATTGCATGGTCTTAGCCTAGATATTAGCACTCTTCTAAATTCTCCTTTCTTTCTTTCTTTACTTCTCTCTCTCTCTCTCTCAATCTGTTGCTTTCTTTCTTTCACTAGTGTATTTATGAAACAAATTTCAACAGCTATTCTACCATTATCCATGGGGATCATGGAGAACTTTCGGATATATAATTGAGTCATAGTTTCCTAATAAAGATGCCATAATTTATAGAGAAGCCATATGGAAATTCCTTTTTTCTATAACTATTGGGATTTCTCCAGAACCTCTCCAGGAGTACAATTGGAAGAGCCATAATCCTAAATCTTTTCTATTCTCTTCTCTGCTTACCTCTATATATGTATCACTCTCTCGTTTATACAAATTGCTTTTCTTTGTTTCTTCAAGTGCATAACATCTTTCTGTGTTGAATTGCCTCTATTAGGCAAGTAAAATCAAGCTCACTGACAGGCTATCAGTCATAGTTCCAGACTTCCCTAAAAGACAGTCTGACTGGTCCAACTTGCTTGAGGTGGAATGCCAATGTTTAGGTAATTTCTTGAAGAAGAACTTCTCTCTCTCCGTACTATAGTCACTTGTTCCATCTGGTAGAGAAGTCCTCTCCTCTACTTCTGCAGTTCTTCCCTAAAGCTCCATATCATCATCATCACCCAGATTATCTGATAGAATCATTTTACGCCTCCCTCGAGCACTTGCTTTCTCTCCCCCACTGCTAATCAACTACTTTGGAGCTGACATATACTAGGTTCTCAATAAAGTGTAGTGATGGTAATGATGATGATACTAACCTCACCAAAAATATATAATACTTCCAGATCAAGTTGTAATTAATTAATTGAGCAAGTGTCACAAATGCATGTCCCCCACAAAGTTTATAGATAGATAGATAATGTCTTAGAATAGTACCTGACATGTAAGTGCTTAATGTGTTAAGTAATATTATCGTTTATTTTCCCATACAAAGTAATTGAGATGTGAAAAGAAATCTCCAAGTACACGCCTGTGTGTGTGTGTGTGTATGTGTGTGTATTGTCCCCACATCCTTACCTTATTTGTTTTTGGCCTAGGCCATTTCCCACCATTCCAACTGGCCATTCAGGAACACGGCTGGGTGTTTATAAGTTGGTGTTCTGGGTACGTGCAGAGTGTGATATAAATTCTTCTAAAATTACTTAATACCATTAATAGGTGCTGCTGAAGAGGATAGTGACAAAGGGAGGTCTTTAAGGAAAATATATTTGGTTGCAAGAAAAAGTGAAAAAAAACCCTACTAAGTGCTTAAATTTGCCTTCTTACTTCTGCTCAAACATACTGTCTATTTTTCTGTTCCTATTGCTTTACATGGCTTTTCTCTTTCCTGGAATGTCTGTGCCTATCAAAATCTGTCATAATATATAAGGCTTAGATTATATACTATTGCCTGTATGAATATTTCCCCAGTCCTCCCCTACTTGGCCCTGATTATGTCTTCTTTCTGTATATACAACACTAGATTCCCAGCACTATGAGAGCTGCTAGACAATTTTCCCTTGACCTGATGTCCAGAATTTGAGTATCTGCCTTTGTATATTAGAAAGTCTGCATGCAGCACTGTACTGGACATGAGGAATAAGGTGGTGAAGAAACAAGATATTCAGGCCCTTTCAGAGCTTACAAGGTAGGGGTGAACATGGATCATAAGCAAAATAATTACAAATCATTCATTCATCTTTTAAGAGTACACCAAGTGCTATGAAATTGAAGCTCAGAAGTGGTTATCATAATATACACAAGAGTGTTCTAATTTAGCTTGGTGAGTCAAAGAAGTGTACTGATGGAAATGCTATTGAAGCCAAGGCCTCAGGAATGAGTACAAGTAACCAGTTAAAGAAAGAGGAGACAACCGATCTGACCAGAGGGAAAAAATGTGCTAATATGCTAAGGTTTTTTCATTCATATACTCACTCAACAAACATTGATTGCATTCCCACTTGATGCTGAGCACTATTGGATACTAGAAGCTCAAAAGTGAGCAAGTTGGGAAATTCCTAGATATTTTGGAGCTTAAATTCTTAGTGGAGAAGACAGAGAGTAAACAAGTAACAAAATGAGGAAATGATGCAATGTCTGGCACTGACTTACATAATGAAGGGAGTTTTCATTAGGGCTATGTGATAGGTAATGTCAGCAGAGGAAGAGGAAGGAAAAAACAATATGAGACAGGTAGATCTGGAAAAACATCTCAGGGGAGATGAGTTTGAGCTCAGACGTGAGTGAGAATGCAGCATAAATGTGAACCTGGAAGAGGTTCAGGATGGTCAGCGCAGAGAACATCAGAGGCAGAGAGGTACAAGGTTAGTCTGGAGATGTAGGTGAGAGCAGATTCTGCAGTCTACTAGTGAATTCTGAAGATTATTCTAAGAGAAAAAAGCAGCTATTAAAAGCCATTCAACAGGGGCATCACATGATCACACTTGGGCAGTGGTCCAGGTAAGGACTGGTTATAGCCAAGACCAGAAAGTATAAGAATAAATAGGTAGATTCAAATGACATTATGTAAAAGTGAAAGAGCTTAGTGACTAATCTGTGAGGAATTAGGAGGAGTCAATTTTTAAAATTCAAACTTACACTTATGCTTTTTTTTCTTTTTTTTCACAAGCTTCTGAAAGGTGTGTCTATAACTTGTTCCTATTATCCTTGTGGTGCCTAGCACTACATTTGGAATGGGATAAATGTTCAATAAATGTAGAATTAATAAGCACCACGCTTTCTGATAAGAGTGGAGGATCTTACCTGGTATTGGAAGATAAAGAGAAGGAGGAAAGCAGGGCATTTAGCTATAACACTCTCGGTTATTATTTCAACAAAAGAGAAAATGGATCTAGAATTACTTGGAACAGCCATATCGATGACACCTTCTTGGGTCTCATGGACACAGCAGTGAGCCCTGACACAGGATGGGAGATGATCTATTGACAATCGGCACTGATCTTAAGCCTTTTAAAGTTTTCCGTGGAAAGCCAAGATGATGTAAAAATAGCATCGTCTTATTCTAAGTCTGACTGATGAGAACAGTTGCATAAAGATTTCTCGTTAAGCACATCAGATATTACCCCTTATATGACTTTGGCTTAGTTTGCTAGTCTGATTAAATTTCGTTCACCAACAGAGGAAGTGATAGGTATTTGTAGGCCAGAAGCTGTACCTTCCTAGAACAACATGGGTATTTCTGGAGAGAGAGGGATAGGAAGGCCAGGGCTTAACCACTGACCTGTAAATGGTCATCAAGAACAAACAGATTGGGTTACAACGTGGAAGTCAGACAAGTTCAGCAGCACTGCCTGCATCTGAGCTGTCCCACGTCCTTTTATAAAGCTACCTCTTTCTCCCCTCTGCATTTATAAAGCTTCCAACAGCCAATTCTCAAAACATTTTTTTATTCTTTCATGGCAATTGGAAGTTTTTCTACAATGTATTAGATGCTTAATCACTTTCTTAAAATGTGAGTATTTAGTAAAATCAACTGTTTCTTTTAAAACAAAAAAATCTGAAGTTTGTAATTACAAACAGCAATTGTCCAGTATGGAGCAGTAAGGCCATGAGATTTTGAGAGAGACCAACCAGGTGTTACGTCTCTGCCCTTTCCCTCGTCACAGGCCTGTGACACCACCGAAGGTACTTAGCTTAAAGGGCCTTGTTATCCTTAACTGTGAAATGGTTGAGCATAGTACATACTTAATGGCTTTATCAGTACCCCGATATTAAAATAATGCATATTTTAACCCCTAAAATGATTCCTGGCATTATGTATATACTAGTTTCCTTTATCCCTATTCTGGTATTGGGTTATGATTCACGTATATGGGCAGTTGTGTTTTATCCTACATCAAAAAGCCCTAACTAGTTTTACTTTGGTAATATTATAATTAATTTTAAAGTTTTGCTTCCATTTATCATTTTCTCATCATCAACTATCAGTATTATTACCGTTATCAGTGCCTGTTGGTATTTCCCCTTGTTCTTCCTTAATCTGCTGTGAAATCAGGTATCTACATTTATGGGAACTGTGTGTAAGCTAAGAGTAGAGTCAGGTTTGTACCTGAAGTGCCCTCATGAGTGCCTGCCTGGACTCTTAAAGCTGGTCCTTTTTGCCATTTTTCTCAGCTATTCAGAGTTCAAATTTACATCCTTGAGGATTTTTATCAGATAAGTGAGGTCTTGTTGATAAATTTTGGAAATTCCTCATTGTCACATTTACCTGCACGAGGGAGGGAAGGCCCTTGTCAATGTGTGTAAGAGCAAATCACAAATATCCTGGAAATAAGAATATGATATATTTGGTGGGGGGTGAGTGCTCTGCTGTGCTCATTTGAGGGAGACACCAAGGTTAAGAAAAGTGCACATACCTACTCTGATAAAAGGGCAAATGGCTGAAACCAGTTTTACCAGTCAGAGAAAATGAGCCCACAACAGGTAGTTCAATAGAGGAATTTGTTTAGGCCCCTAGATACTAAAATGTTGGAAAAGCTAAAAGGGCCAAAAGGGAGGTAGTAGCAACAACTGGAAGTTGCTACCATCCCTGAAGTAAAGGGACAAATGCCGTGTTCTAGTGCCTAGGATATGGTTCCACCTAATGGGAGCTTGATCTCAGGGTAAGGGTTTCCTGTCTGAGAAGACATGAAATAATGGAAAATACATCCCACCATCAGTGATGCCTACCAAAGTGTAGAGAGAAGAGAAGTTGGCTGGCCTCTTCCCTATTCGATCCTCCAGTTTTCTACCAGGGCATCCCATTGCCTAAACAGAACCAGATGTTGGTTTGGTGAATGTAATTTGCAGGTATCAGAGCAAAGCAAGTAGAGAGAAAGGAGCAGATCTGAGAGGAAACAGGCAAATGGTCAGCCCACTGGTGAGAGATAATTAGTTGCAATCAAGGGATAACACTGGGGCTCATTCTTGTGGGAACTATGTTTAAATGAGCCTGTGTGTCAGGGAAATGAGATGGCAGAGTGGAAACGAGCGTTGTCTCAATGATTCCTCACAGATGGAAGAATCCATCTGCCTTAGATTTCCATCTTATATACAGATTATTCTCCATCCTCTTGATGTGGTCAGAGCTTAATCCAGAAAGACAGAAATTATGTTTATGACCTTCCTTCTATGAAATGATTGATATTAATGCCTCTGTGTCTGCAGATGCACAGAGAGATATCTGTTGGTCAATAGATTCTTTTCTTCAGATTCCTAATCTCCAAAGCAGGGATAAAGCCACAAATCTGGCAGAACACCCAAGAAAAGCAATTAGTTCATTTAAGACACATTTAAATATGTTGAGTAAACAATTTTGTTTTCTATGGGGCCTATTACATTTGAGCTTGAGAAGCACTTATTAATAATTTTTTGATTAATATCCACTTGAAGCACTCTAAATTAGCATTTCAAAATCAGGCTGAGTCCAAAGGCCAGAGGGTTGGCAGCAAGATGATGAAGGAAGCTGAATCTTGACATTCCTTTAGAAAGCTGAGGTTTATAGAGGGTTGGTTTTGGCTTCTCCACTGGAAACTTATGTTTGGACAGCAATCTAATACTAAACCAGTTCTGATTTTGCCTGGGATTTGGATATGAGATGCTAAATTAGCATGATGTTGTTGGAAAGAAACTGACCTGGGCTAGGAGTGAGAAGATGTGGACTTGCTGCCCACTTGCCTTTATAGCTCTGTGACCTTGAGTATGTCACTTAACATTACTGGGGTTTGGAAGGTAAGGTAGTGGGTGTGTGTGAGGTGGTGGGGGGCAGGGAGGAGGCAGATTTATTGAGAACAAAGAACAAAAGTCTTCTTCTACTACAGTGGATGTTAACCCTTCGTGCTGAGCCCCATGTCCTCAAAGGCGCATGCAAGGGACACAGAGATATGCATTAAAATGTGGCATTTGCTCCAACTAGTTATCACATCAGCTTGATCATATCAACCATGTTCCCTAACCTTATCTTGACTTTTTTGTTCTTCAAAAACACCATTAGACTGGTAAACAAATCTTACAATATAGTGATTATCCTTATGATAGGAGTCAGACAAATATAGGCACAAATCCAAGTCCACAGCTATGTGAACTTAGGAAGTACAAAACATTCTTTTTTTTTTTTTTTTTTTTTTTAAGGCCGCACTGTGCAGCACATGGGATCTTAGTTCCCCGACTAGGGATTGAACCCGTGCCCTCTGCATTGGGAGCACGGAGTCTTAACCACTGGACCACCAGGGAAGTCCCACAAAACATTCTTAAGCCTCTGTTTCCACATCTGTAAAATAGAAAATATAATAGTTCCTACCTCAATGCTGTATGCACTGAATGAGGGGGGAAATGCACTAGAGCTCTTGGTACAGCACCTAACACAAAGCCTCAATCAATTATTGATGTTATTACAATTGTGAATTATTAACATTTTAATCAATGTAGTTATTCCTTTCCAGTTCATGGTCTCTAACCATATAACCATCTCCTGGTGAAATACTTTCACCTGGATTGTGTTTCTGGCTACTTGATGATTCCTAGGTTTTATACAGGAAATACTGTAAGTCCTTGGGAGCCTCTCTTGAGTCCAGTCCCCACTCAGGTCCTAACTACTTCCATCTCTTTTCTAGATATGCAAGCTGGGTTCCTCAGAAACAAACGATTCAAGGGAATGTAATTTAATCTGGAAGAATTTTCAGGAAAACGTAGTAGGAGAGTTGGGAGTTGGGGAAAAAAGAGACCACACGGGGTGTGATATCAAGCAGAGTCCCAAGGAGGGAAATGTTGGCTCAGTCCCACAGGGGAGCATGGATTACACATTGATGTGCAGGTAATCTGGCTCCCTAGAAAAATTAGAATTGTCCCAAACTAACCTCAAGAAAACTGGCTGTCTTCAGGATTATTGGTAGAAGGCTGCCCCCAGTCATTTAAAGTTCTCCCTCTACTAAGAGGAGGTGACTACAGACAGCCTGAGGGAAAGCTTCTTACCTAGAAGTATAGGCCTAGCAGTTTTCAATGAAAGCACACTTGGAATGGATACACAAAAGTAAATCTTAAACATTCTCACCACACATGCAAAAGAGGTTAACTATGTGAGGTGATGGATGTGTTAAATATCTTGATCTCGATAATCATTCCACAGTGTGTATGTGTCTTAAATCATCACCTTGCACACTTTAAATATATAGAATTACATTTTTCAACTATTCCTCAATAAAGTTTATGAAAGAGGAGAGGATAAAGGAATCCATGGGAATATTAGCAGCATCTTTCATAGCAATAATGCTAATAATAAAGAGTTTCCCTGAACATAGTACTTTGCCTTCCATGCTTTCACCCTCATCTCATTTAGCTCTGAGAGGATTATTACTCTGCACTGACAGATGGTGAAGATAAGTCTCATTTAACACATGTGCACATGTACACACATGTAGACACAAATATCTTTAAATGTATGTTTAACAATCCATAATATTTGGTCTTTCCATGAAAGCAGGTCATTTAATGGGATTTATACAAATTTATTTGTGCTATAGTGCTTTAAAAAAACTTTTGATAAGATTTATTTTTATTTTAAATATTTAAATCCCTGCTGAGTTTGGACAGCTCAGTTGTCAGAAGGTTACAAGGATGGGTTGCATAGAAAAATCCCGAAGCAGTGAAAAGAGAATTCTTGTCTCTCCTCTGGGGGAAAGAGACACACTTTTCTAGCATTACAGTGCATGATAGTTGCTGTTAACGATGATTATTAGAACCTCTTCTCAGAAATATCACAGCCACTGTCGATTTGCAATTACACATGTAAACAGCTGAGTAGAGAATACCTGGATTTCTGCCATATGTTCTTCTCTCTCCAGCTCCTGCTGATGAGTTGACTCTCTCACAGCAAGGTATGGATCAAAATTGGATGTGGATATAATGGGCCTTGGAGTTCCCCATTTATCAGTTCCCAGAATGAGGAAAGAGTTGAGAAACACCTAAAGTCTTGATTGTCCATTCACTCTGACATGCAAAAAAAGTGAGCTGTGGTAACCAGGACCGTATAAAGCCCCTTTAGCCATCAACCCATCACCTTCTCTTACGGGAAAAGAGAACCAGACAGTGGGCTCTTGCTCCCTGACTCCTGGGACCCCAGCCTGCCTTTCTTCTCATCTGAGTTAAGACATTTTGGTTGCTTGGATACAGCTGAGCTTGTGAAAAAATGTCACTGAGCTGCTGTCATGATGGCCATTTTATTACCATGATTTATAAATGGATTATCTGTGAAAATGGCTCTAGTTTTAATTATGCCCCCTGCAGGAAAAGGCCTGTTTGCATTGGTTTATTTCAGTGACAAGTCCAGCTACTCTGATATCTTACAATGGTTGGCAGATGCTTTACTGCAAATGATATCCCTCCTCCAGAAAGAATTAGTTAACTTCTAATAGCATTAACCTCAGAATGTGTATTCTGCTCACCCCCTCAATCTTATTTCAGATTCCTTCTTTGGAGGAATCAAAACTTTCCATCCCATTTTCCTCTAATTCTGTTTCAAGAAGGAAGCAATCAACAACAAATTGCTTCCACAGTGTTCCACATATGGGAATCAGTCTTTGATGTTTTTCATAACAAATGGATTTCAAGTGGAGAATGGGGGAAGATGCACAATGTTTTTTTTTTTGGGCTTCAACAAAAGAAGTGTGCCTGGAATCGATCATATTACTACTATCAGTTTATTCAGTCTGTATCACATGCTGGTATCATTACCTGTGTTGATCCTAGTTCTCGAAACAATCTTTCAAGATGGGATCATCTCCACTTATAGTCACCCAAGGATTAGCTTGGTTAAGTGACATGGTTAAGTAACGGGAGTGAGATTTTAATCAGGTTTCTAAGATCCAATCCTTCACTTATTTTCATCATTCTAACGTTTGCTAAAGTTTGTTCCACAGAGTACTAGGCCTGTACAATCTCTAAACCTCTGCCTCCTTCTACCCGCTCTCAAAAAAGGTTAAAAAAACAATAAAAGAAAATAAATTTCAAAGAAATAGTCTTGAGGAATCACTGTGTACACTAATATTCAGAAAGTTCTGGGAGGCCCTACTTTCTATAGATCTTTTTGTTTCACTGATCTTTTCCCAAAACTTAGTCAACCATGAAATATGTATTTGACTGACACTTGCTGACAGAACCCTTTGGATAAGGTTTTGAGAAAAGCGCCACTAGATTATGTTTCAGTGCCTACATTTATGGATTTTTTTCTTATTTTACACTTACTTACGTTTTCAGGAGCTCCATAAGAATATTTTACAATATCAGTAAAATATATAGACTCTAGCATTTCTTTCTTTCTTCCTCTTGAATACTGTTTCCTCTCCTTCTTCTCCAGCTTCTTATCCTGCTGCGCCCCCTCCTTCTTATGTCTCATGACCACATCATCATTTTTTTTTTCTTCATCACTGTCATGACCTGTAGTTGAGCACCAGTGTCATGTGGGTACCACGCTTGTCCTCATGTCATCCTATTTAATGAAGATCAGAGAGGTTAAACATTTTTTCCAAGATCGCAGAGCTAGAAAGTGGCTGAGCAGAGACTCAAACCCCTGAATTACTTTTGAACCTTGGCCACAGAAGCACAAGAAAGTGGGCCTCAGCATCATTTAATTCTATTCCATCCTTTGTTCTTGGAAAATTGAGTCATTGAGGGTTTAAGAGACAAAACTCAAGGGTCAGAGCAAAACAGCAGGAGAACAAGGAATAGAACCCAGTGTTTCTGATCATCAAGCCAAAGCTGTTTCTAGAAGCAACTTAGTGACACTCCTGGCAACATATCAAATAGATTTTCCACCACCTCCTTCTCATTTTAGGAGTTCAAATATGTGAATCAGGTCATCTAGCATGTGATATGCTCGGCACACTAATGTACTTTGTAACTAAATGGAAACTCCACTTTTAATTAACTAACAGTGATTAGCATATCAGTTACTCTAACTCATCGCAAACAAATTGGACCAAAAACCTGACCATATGAGCATGAAATAACCACTATTAAATTTCTATTTAGATAGAGATTCGACTAAACTGCTAGTTCTACTATCAAAAGGCAAAATTGTCTTTTACTAAGATTTAGCTTGGAATCAGTATTTAAAACTGCCTTTAGCTTTTTGCTTAGTGTATTCTTCTCATCTCTGTGGAATTGTCTGATCACCTGAATGATAATTAAATAAAACCAAAATGAACCTTATGTTCAACTATAAGATTTTGTCAGACATAAAGAAAAATTTAATACATCTTAAAAATTGAGCATTTGCAAATTTAAGATTTCCTTTAGGAACAAGAAAGAGACTATAATTATGCTCCTTTTTAGGAAACACACATACACACAAATCTGACCTAAATTGAGATGCATTTATTTTCCTTTATTAATACTCCCATTTTTTAGAGGAGATTAAGTGTGCTTCTTAAAAACAGTAATGCCCTCTAGGATCACAAGATTATTTGTGGATTATTAATTGTGTCTGCTGCTGAAGTGCAGAACAAGGGAAAGAAAATGCCTGGGCCACTCAGTTGATGATGAGTCAAAAAAATGAATTCAGATTTGAAACTATAGCTTGATGACAACCAATAGGAGACTTACTTTGTTTACTATGTAGCAGGATGCAGTTAAGGAAGGAGAATACATGAGTTTTAGTCCAGAGATCTGAGTTTAAAACCTATTAATCTACTGACTGTTTATCTTTTGGTAAGGTTATTAATTTCTGTGAGCCTTTAAATATCTTCATCTGGAATATACAGAGAAATGACAATTCCTCCTGTACAATTTTGCCCTTTAAATTAAAGATAATAAAAGTAAAGTTTCTAAGACAAGGTTCACAGAATAGGAATTCAACAAAGGGTTTGGTGTTTCATTATCTTGTGATTGACATTTGCATGAAAATGGTATTAAAAGGCAATTATACTCCAGTAAAGATGTTAAAAAAAAAAAAGGCTAGGTTTTGTGTCCAGTGGGTTAGCAAATGGACATAGATAGGCTTATGGTTATGTGTCCTTCTTAGAGTTTAGACAGCCAATTGATACCTAAAGAAATCCTGATATATTTACTTTATTAGTGGGTTATAATCTCGTTGGTGCTAATCAGATTGGAAACATTGCATTATATTTTAAGCTATTACAATTACTTGTGAATATATCTATGACTGATGAAACCATGCCTGTTACAGATAACATTCATGGAATAAATCGAGTTAAAAAAGAATGGCCCTCAACAGGTTATCATCTTCGAAAGCAAGCAAAAACAGAACAGTATATGAAAGTATCATGAGACAGTTTGGCTGTGTGATCTTTGCCAAAACACCCACATTTTGATTTCCAGATTGCTCACATGTCAAATGGCACTAATACAAATAATAATATATGCACTGCATATATGCATACACAAACATAAGCACACACACACAACGAGTCTTTGGAGAATACTAATTGCTATTACAGAGTTATTAGATACTAAGTTGAAAGTTACATCTATTTATGTTCTCAAAATAATAGCATTTGAGTAGAATATCAGGTTAATATTCCTCACCTTCTGTTTGTCAAGATGACAAAAATCATATACCGAAGATACAAAGTCCTTAAACTTTGCAAACAAAAAGAAGAAAGGAAAAAATAAACTGAAAGTCATTACTATTGTTACTATCATGAAATCTGTTTGGTTCAACACAGTATAGAATAGTAAGTCCATTTACAGATGGCCTGAGTGTTGGCTCAGAAGTTTACTGCCCTGTTGAGTCTCAGACCTGCCTATGGTATTATTGATTCTTGGTATTAAAGTTTACACACACACACACACACACACACACGCACACTTTATTCAATTCTCATAAAGAATTATAAGTTTGTACTTTAAGTCTATATTTGATATTTATAAATAAATAATTTGATTCACTGGGATTTCAAATATAAATTAAAATTTGAATACTTCTAGAAATAACTCTAATGTTTCCAAAGATCATGGTTCTGATACATTAGAGTCATTCTCATGTTTCATTTTATTTCTCTTTCTTTCCCTATATAAGTTATTTTATAGCTTCAATAGTTAAGATTTTTCAGCATTTTGTCTTGTTTTCTACTTTTCTATATCTATTCTCTTAAATTAGTAGAAAATTAACCCTATAGAAAAAGGGAGGTGGGAGGTGACCACTTGTTGAGAACCCGTAATACGCCAGGAGTGGAACAAGACACATGACACTGAGGAGTTTGCTTCATCCTCACAACCATCCTGTGAGATGGGTATAATTTTCCTCATTTGACAAGTGAGTAAGCTGAGGCCCAGAGACCAATAAGCAGTGGCAGAGCTGAGCTTCAGACATGAGTTTTAGTGGTTATAAACCCCAGTGTTTCCACACTTGTTCTTCTGGATGTCAGAGATCATGATTCCTTTTCTATTTAACTTGTCAGTCATATGAAATGTCTAGCTCAGTTTTCTCATACAGGGCCTCAGTAAATGACGGTTAATGGTGACAAAACAGGACTGGATCAATGAAATTACCATTAAAGTCTGCCTTGGTTTTATTGGTCAAGTTAATGAGAAACCACAGTGAAAAAAAAATCAATGTATCGGCTCTTCTCTGAATGAGAAACTCACGTGAATGAGACAGTCATGCAGAGGAGATTTTTTTTTACTGGTATGATGTAGTAGTGATCTCCCTGAAGGACCTTCTCTCTTATTTCTTGCATCAAAAACACTGCGCTATCCCGACATCATCATCAACATAAGTTGATGCTGATTTTTTCCGCATTGTTACAGTCACTATATTGAAGGTCGCCAGAAATGCCGTCTGGTCCAGAGAATCCAGTGAACCTAAGTAAACTTGGAGTGCTTCTTGAAAATTATCTCTTATGTGTTAATGGTCCACAGGTTCCTGTCATTGGAAAATTGACTTTCTTGTTTTAGTGGCTGAGTTAGTATTTATTGTCAAAACAATCAACCCATTGGATGTCCCTGCTTGTGATTTATTTTGAAATATAAGACATTATTTTAGAAAGTGCTGCAAATATCACACAAGCTGATACTTTAATCTCTCTCTCTGTCTCACACACACACACACACACACGCACACATAATGCAGGTTTCTTTGAAACCTCTTGAAATGTCCTAGGTTCAACCATGTTAAAAATCTTTTAAGCAGTAAAATTTTTTTCAACCTCATTAAAATTGCAATATGAATGCATGGGAAATGTATCTTTGCACATAGAATTTTCTTCTATTCTTGGAATAAGCCTGAATTCTCACAAAGTCAATATAATTATACAGAAGGCATATATGAATGTATGCAACTATGATTATCTACAAACTTTGGAGATTTCTAAACAACATGTGCACAGATCTTTATGTGGCAACACAGAGAGGGGAATTATCTCTTATAATGAAATGGAAAGACGAGGACAAGTTAATCATCGAAGAGAACAAAGAGTAAATACAACAGCTCAGTTCCCCTCTAAGGACTCAAGCAGTTTTGCCATATATGCTCTGAAAAGTTCAGTATCAACTAAATCTAACTGGGCCCACTGCCTTAGTTAAGCACTGTGAGCTTCCCAGTGACCCCAGCATTTAAGCCCTAAAGTTAACCTTAATCTCTTATCTCTTTTTGCAGTTTTGAGTAGTCTACTGGTTTTATTTTATGGAAGAAAGTGTACTGTAGTGGCTAGAAGCTCTGCTGAGCTCAGACTCTGAAGTCAGACCAAACTTCATTAAATAACCTCAAGCTAGTTGCCAATAATTTAGAACACTGACTTGCAACAATGTCTCCTTCTCAGTAAAATTTGGTCAAAATATTTCCCTTGCCAAATAACTATAGGTGAAATTCCAAACTCATGTTACCTTGGGATCTTAGGTTTTTGTTTTGTTTTATGGTAGAGGTGAATGATGAAACTTGCCTCACAATTACTGGGAAATTAAATAAGAACATCAATGTTAAGCTCTCAACATACAACCTTGTGTTGGGCAAGTTCTCTTTAATGAGAAGTGGTACCAGTAGTAGAAGTAGTAATAGAGTACTAGTAGCAATATCAATATTAACTTACATGTGCACAATCCTGTTCTTTCCATTTATGAATAACCCGGGTTCTGCTGGTAGTTCCCAAAGAAGGAAGGGAATGAGTATAGATGGTCCTGGAACCCTCTTTATAAACTAGTACAGTGTTTCAACTACAAGTGAGCATTGAATCCAGAAAGGCTTTGTGTTTGAGAGAAGGCCTAAGTGCCTATATCTTTTTCAATGCCAATATGCCCCCATAATAGACACTTCTGCTAGATTGGACCCAGGTTTATTGTAATAATCTGTAGATAGCTTTCTGTGATTCTCAATTGACATTTTCAGAATGTTCCCAGAAACCAGTTTGAATTGTTCTTTTAAGAAACCAAGTGAATGACACAGTCTTATTTCTTCAAATTAGTCTATGTAAGAATGAGGCAAAAAGAGGAAAGGAGATATCGAGTGTAGATTATCGAGTGTAAAAAAGAGAGACATGAAATGACAGCTTTAGAGGACACCAATCAACAAATTAGACGGTATCCATAGTAGGGCAACTGAAAAGGAAAGGATTGAAAATTTCCTACCTGCTGGCAGAATATTTAAAGGCCTGTGGATGGTTAATTCAGTGATGAAAAACCAGGCTGGAAAAAAAAGAACTGGCTACAACTATGTGTAAATTCAGTAAATTCAGTTATAGTTGATATTAAACTGGCAGGCAGATTAAGGAGTAACAGAAGTTAATTGGTCCTAATACAAGAAAGAATGCTTTAATAGACAGACTTATCCAAATATTTAATGTGCTACCTCAGAAGGCAGAAAGCTTCCATCAATAGTTATTATAGAATTTAAATATTCATTGTTCATGGGTAATCTTACTTACATATGGCAGAGCAAAGGGAGAAGCAAACTTTCAATCCAAGATGACCTTGAAGGCAGGTCTGATGGTTTTGGATCTTATGAGCACTAGTCAAATTGACCTGGCAATCATAGTAAATCCTTGTGCTATAATTTTCCAATGAGATCAACTGGAACTGTGTTTTCAAGTTCCAATTATCATCTTAGATTCGTAGATTTTGAAGCTAGAAGGAACCTTAGAACTGATGTAGGCCAGACTCCACAGACAGGAATTTGAAAAGGAGCCTGAGACTATGTCCTGGCTCTGCAGAGAGTGTCAGATCCTGCAAGAGAGAGTGCCTTGCTCCATTAATAATGTCTGCTATGGACTGAGGATGAGATGACAGGATGAGTGAAATATTTGTGTGCCTGTAGCATCCTTGTCCAGCCTGTGCTCCTTCCTCACTTCATAACTGAGGCTCAGAAAATGCCAGAGAGTTCCCCACTGACAATGACTAAGTCACGGATGAGGGCATCAGGTTTTATTAGAGATATATAGTGAGTAAATTGACTCAGTGCAACATTGCTGCCTACCTTTGGTTAGTTCTTAGTTTGTGTACCCCATAAAAACAGAACTTGATACAAGAACACTAATTATATGTTTGAATGATGCTGTAACAATATCACTTGTCTGGCACTTATAATGTGTCCGGCATAGTTTCCTATATTTAACTCATTTGATCTCATAATAACATCATGAGGTACATTTTATTTTAATAACCCCCATTTCACAAATGGGGAAACTAGACCCAGCAAGGTTAAGTATGTTGCCTAAAGCTCCATGATAAGCAGCAGAGCTAGGATTTGAACTCAGGCAGCCTAGGCAGCCCAGGCAGCCCAGACCCAGAGTCTAAGCTTGTAACTACTCTGTTGCTTTGCCTTTATGGGATGCTTGTTTAGTTCACCAATAGTTAGTGACAGAGTCCTTTTAAAATACCTTAAACAGAGATAAAATTTAATGTACGAAAAATAAATATTGTGATAGCTATCTCCCCCCAAATCTAATTCTCTCCCCAGCTCCGGTGGCATTCTCCTTACTTGCTCTCCTTTGGTTGGGTGGGGTGAGCAGAAGAAGAGATGCTACTTCTAGAGCATTTAATTACCCATGTAAGACCCTCCAGAGCCTTCTTTATCCTACATGGAGGCTAGCTGTCTATTAGACTGCACCCCTGAATGATTATGGTGAACAGAACTTTCTAATGATCTGTGATGAATATGAACCATGAGCAAGAAATAAACCTTTGTTATTTTAAGTAAAAAAAACCCAAAATACCCGAAGGATGTCCCTGGATGTACCATGGGGATTCTTCTGGAGTTTCCAGTGTTGTACTCCCCTTACAACACCTTAACTATCAGAAAAAGAGATTTCTACAATCCACCTGGAAGAGGCTGCTTATCATTGTCAAAATAGTTTTAAAGAATAAAAAGATATCCAGTTCCCAGCTTCTTCAAGCCAAATAAAGACTACTTTCATGGGGAAGCAAGACAAATGAGGACAAAACCAATCCTAAAATTCTTTTAGACTCAATGAAGAAAGACATTGGCAGAATAGTATGTACCCTCTCTCTCCGTGTTCACTAATTTCCTTAAGAAGAACTCATCTTTTTGACCTGCCATACTGGGAAAATTATTTTTTTAATCCTTAAAAGAAATTAGCAAAATAAGCAGTTTACAATAGAAAATTTTCTTTATAAAAGACACATGCCTTAACCATAGCTTTCCTCCAAATTGTATGCAACATGCTAATTACAAAGAACCTCAGGTTTTGCTAAGTATAGGCTTTTAATGAAAGAAACATAGTCATAAGCCTAACTGCAGCTGTTGAGGGAAAAAAGAAAATAAAAGATTGAAATAATAGGATGGGCTGGAAAAGAATGAGAGAAATAAATCTGCTTGGAATAATATTTGTGGACCTGTGCCAGCAAAGTCAAAGGGAGGAGGGTTCCCAATCCAGCATTTCCCCCTGGTTTGAGGACAGTGTATGCATGCTTTCAGGAGGACATGCAATTCCCAACTTTACCAGCACCAGATGGCAAGTCAAACTCAGACAATTTAAGCCTGGAAAAAAGAAATGTTTCCCATTCAGAGAGCAATGGCATCAGGGTAGGAGAAGCTAAGGACACTGTATTATAACAAAACTTACGAAGGGTTTCTAAAAACTGTGTCCTGAAAAACAAAAAAACAAAACAAAAAAATGTTTACAGAGAGGAATGCCTTACAGGATGTGGAAAACACAGTAGCAACAGAAATACCATCAGTTGGAAGGGGGATGAGACAATATACATGGGAGATAAAGGAAGGATTAAGACAATACTACAAGATGGGTTTATAGGCGATGACCATATGACCATTTGGGTTTAGACAGATAACCAAAGAGAATCCTTTCTTTGTCTCCCATGGTTGCAACTATTTTAGAGTCCACAACACACTCTGATATTCTCTCTCCCCCTTTTCTCACCTCATCTAGTTTTGTTTCTTTAGAATACTCACCCTTATCAGAAACATCTTGTTCAAGTGTGTAACTGTTTGACAGCTGTCTTTCTCCCTCACTAGAAATTAAGATTAGGGAGAGCTGGAACCTGGTCTAATCTATCTTATTAAGTACACATTCCCAGCACAGAGAATAATGCCTGGCATATAGTTGGTTTGGGATGAAATTTTGAGTAAATGAATGTTCCTCACAAAAATGGTCTCCAATGGGAATTTCATCAGGTTCAGGGTTCTGCATTATAGGAAGAGCAGGGTTATGAGGCCAGAGGTTGGTAGCTTTGAAAGAACTGAAATCAATGAGTTGGATAGGGTCTCATGGACAAGGCAGAATCCCAGGAACCAGTCATGCAGAAGAAGACACAGATTGGACTCACAGGCTAATCTGCTGCTTCACTCTCTTCTTCCAATCAGTTACTTATTTAACATTTATTGAGCAACTACTACACGCTACATATTAGACACTTTTCAGACAATGATAAACAATGTCCAGTTACTCTACTCAAGGAATTTGTGCTCTAGAGAGAAAGACAAGTGAATGGCAGGCAACTAGAGCACAGAGGGAGAATTTGGAGGTTGTTGGTTAAGGACAGATGCTGGGGCACACCCTCTTGGGTTGGAAGGAGCCCATTTTTCTCCTAATGCAGAAAATCTCTCAGCACTTAAGTTTCGATTGTCACAGCCAGAAGTAAAATGAACAATTCTTTACCATATCCATCTTGCCATAGAGTAGTGACTTAGACCCAATGAAATTCAGTAACTTGCCTAACACACAGCTGATTTTTGACACATTTTAATACACTGGACAATCCATCCAGTGTCCTTTTGTTGATAACCTAAGATGAGATAAATTCCACCCAGGGCTCATTATTAGGAAAGTTGTTCCTTTGACACATTCAGAACCCTTCAGCAAAACTCGATCATCATAACCTCTGTCACCAAAACCCTGAACTTAAATATTGCTTTCAGGAGTTCTGGGTATGGGAAGGCTTCTGATGTTTATTCTTTGGTTTGCTGCAGTCTGTATCTCTGTTTCCTCCCTCCCAAAATAGGCAAGAACTCCTCCTACTTAGCCTGTTGTTTCAGTGGGTCAGGACTGGAAGCCTGTCTTCAGTAGGTTGAATTGATTACTGGTAGTTCCTTAAAAGGAGGGAAAAAAGTCTCTCCACTGCTCAGCCAGTTTTTTTCTAAATTACATCCTAAACTGGGTTTGCAGGGACATTTTTGAGAAATGAGAGTACAGAGTAGGAATAAGACAGCTTACTTTTATCATGTGCTGTGGGGTTTAGAAATGTTTGAGGCAAAGACAATTTCAACAGTAATAAATAGTATGTATGTGTGTATGTATGTGAATATATATATATATATATATATAAAAATATATATATACAGGATGTATGTATTTATATATGATCAAATCATTATATGTATGATTAAATGGTGTTTATATTATATATATATGATTAAGTGGTTTAAATGATATATAATGATCAAATAATATATAAAAGGAACATATATACATTTATTATGTCTATATATATATATATATATATATGATTCAGTTGTTTATTCACTGCTAATAATCATTTTATTTGTTCATGCATTCACTCATTCATAAATCATAAGAGTAGTGGTCGTAATAATAGTAACAGCTGATAAAGGGTAAACCCAGGCCCTTGTCCTTATAAGGTTACTTAAAGACCCTATTATGTGTCAGTCTTCTCCCAAGCAGCTTATGTTGAAGAAATATCTGGCTCGACTCGGCTTTGCTCAAGCGTGAGTCCCTGAAGATGAAATTCATTCCCATGCATTTCTTTAAAGAGTTTAAGGAGAAAGGCTTCCAGGGTTTTCTTGAAAAATATGGCTATTTAAATAATTTAGGAGATTATCAGTAATGGGACCACACAGCACTGTATGTGTGGACTACAGCATAGGACAAAGTTCCTCTCATTGAACTTGATTTTGTGACTGGGAAGGAAGGAAAAACCTCTGTTTGCTTATTTACTTCCTGATACCAACCATCCCAACTTCTATGAAATATATGCTGGTTCATTTTTCAGCATTTTGAATAATAAACTTCAGTACCTTTAAATTATTCTGTCATTCACTTATGAGAATATATCTTTGAATTCCTGGAAGTGGGGATTGCTGAGTCTTTTAATAGAGCACTTTGGAGATGTTTTGGAAAATGGAAATGATCACTTCCATAACCAACTTAGCAGTGTAATGTCATCAGTTTTCTCTGTTAAATGCTGCTGTGTGTCTGTGGGTTGAACCATTAAATTATGTCTCCATAAAGCTGAATTTATTACAGTGGCACAGTGTGTTGAAGCCAGAGATAAGGATTTTACTCTACCACTTGCTAGGTGTATGGCCATGGAAACTCTGAGTCTCACTCTTTATATATAATATATGTAATGTAAGTTAACATATATAAACATAGATGTAATATAAAAACAATAATTGCCTCTCACAACTGCCATGTTGTCAGATTTAGCCAAAAACAAAAACAAACAAAAAGGACACAGTTAAATTTGAATTTCAGATAAATGTTGGAAAAAATTTTAGTGTATGTCTCATGCTATATTCAGGATATACTTACACTATAAAAATGTATTGTTTATCTGACATTCAAATTTAACTGATTGTCCTGTATTTTAACTGGTAACCCTAATCATGAGAATAATCTGAGAGAACTTTCAAAGTAACTCATGTCAGTTTTCTTTCATTCTCCCTGGGTGTTTGTAATACTATCAAAAGAGTGTCATATTTATGGGTGCAGTCTCTGTAGGGAAACATCCTGGGTTCATGTCTTCTTCACTCTGTCTCTTTTCAGCCATGTGAATTTAGGCAATTTATTCAACCTCTCAGTGTTTCAATTTCTTTATTTTTAAATGGGAATAATAGTACTGACTTCGTATGATGGTTATGTAAATTAAATATAAGTAAATATACATTAAAATGCTTAGAATCTTCTTTTTTACATCAGCTATTATTAGTATATCTAATATCCTCTCCAGGGTTTGGATCAGAGTATCCACATAGTAAATATGTTGAATGGAGACAGAAAGAGAGGGAGAGAAGAGAGGGAGGGAGGGACACAGGGAGAGAAAGAGAGAGAAGAAAGCAGGAGAGAGGAAAAGAGAGAAAAGATTCACCTAGAGCTAAAAAAGAACAGATACTCAATTATGAAGAATATCCACACAAGCAGGTAAGTTTGGTTCTAAAAACGATTGGTGCACTTTTGTTTTGTTTTTCAAAGGAAACTAGCATCAAAGTTGATTTAAAAAAAGAAAAAGGAAAGAAAAAAAATGGCTGCCAGGGCCTTACCCAAATAAATACATTTGGAAAAGAATCCATCTCTTGGCTTATATGAAAATAATGAAAAGATGTGCAGTGATGACACATTTCAGGGATAAATTTGAAGAGAATTGTTTCATACAGTTTCACAAAGGGACCTTAGGGAAGGAGAGCCTATTCAGTAATTAAATCGCTTGTCGCCATCACACATTGGCAGATCTATGGAGATGTCACTTCAGGGAATTTGATGACTGCTCTCCCCTGGGAGCGCTTCATTTTGGGGAATCTGAAGCTTTACTTAAAGAGGTCATTTGCTCCATAGATTCGAAGAGCTTTTACAGCAGAGACAGGTTTTCTTGTTATTGTAAGACATGTGGCATACCTTTCATTTATTTTCGTATCAAACCAAGTTGGATTTATTCCCTGGATGTAGGTATATTTTAAATGTTTCAGAATAAGGATTTCAGATATTTTTAAAAATGAAAAGAAGGGAATGGAAACTGGTGCTATTTTTATGTTCTCTGAATTCAGCCATCAGCCCTGCATATTATTCCCATTGTCCAGTGGACAGAAGGAGGGACCTCCCTGGTCAGTAAGTGCCCCTCTTTGAGAAGTGCTGCAGGGTCTCTTGCTGGAGAGTGTGAGACTGGAGATCAGAGTGGCAAATTTACCTGTGCAGTCAGTTGAGGATGGGGCATTGACGTGAATAACAAAAAGATAAGAGGGATTAGTGAACCAGGAAAGGGAAGAAAAGGACAGTAGCCAGAGCCAATGACTGGGAGAAGGTCAGCTTTTCTTTCTTGAGGTTGAGAATGTGGTAGGGAAACATCTTCAATAGGGTCTTCACAGGTAACCAAGTTGCACATGAGCAGGCAGCCTAGGTGTGTTTTCAGAGACATATTTTGTTGGCACTTCTCTTTTCTCTTACATTTTACTGAAGAGGGAAATACTGGATAGGAGTGATACTGCAGGGGTATAAGAACATAAGGCCTTGGAATCCCACAGACCCCAGATGCATGCACGCTCTAGAATTTAGCACCTTGGAAAATGTACTCAGCCCCTCTCTACTTTCATTTCCTCTTTTGTAAAAAAAAAAAAAAAAAAAAAATGGCAGCTACCTTTAAAGATTATTGTGAAAGTAAATATATAATATTTTCTAAGTGCTTACCACAGAGTCTGGCACAAAATAAACCCTTAAATAATATTAGTTGCTATGACCACCACCACCATTTAAGATTCTGCCCTGTTATATAGCATCCCTCTCTCCTGTACCTATATAGGTGGTGTTATATACAAAAATAAACAAATACACACAACAGATCATAAGGCTACACAATCAGGAAGTTACAACTTATGTGAAACATTGCAAAAAGTTCACCAAAGCAATGAAATGCACATTTATGGGATTTTCATTAGTAGTCTAGATTTTAATTTAAAATGGTAGTGTAAATGGAAGGTCAAATAAATGCTTACAGAGGCCAGTGAGAGGAATAGGTGAGAAAAAAACAACAACTCAGTAACTAGAGAATTGTTTACATGGAAATATTTTTAATCCACCATAATCAGAAGGTCCTGTGTTTTCCATTTCTCTAAATGGATATGTTGGGATACATACACTTGAACTCACCCAGTCAGATTGTGCTCACTTTGTAAAACAGCTCGTTTAGGTTAAAGAAGTCTGGGTCCACGGAACCATGCAAAGGATGTGAGTCTGACAAGATCAAAAATTTGAAAGAGAACCTTGCAGGCCAGCTATTACAAGCCAACTTTATGTCAACAAGACTTGCTAAATCAAAGCCCATCAGTACCCCCATGTCTAGTACACCTCCTTTGTGTACCTCCATGCCCCTCATGTGACTTCTCAGTCAGTCTTCTATCAAATCATGAGCTATGTTGCTTTGTAGTACGCTGGTTACATGTGGATTTCTCCCCTGTACTTTTAGCTCCTAAAAGACTCATGTAATGAACAAATAAGGTTAATTACAGTACTTGGTAAACCCTGGAAAAATATTCATGAAATGAAGATAACCTCTCATCAACATTATGAACTGTGTTGACCACACAAGCAACAAAGACATAAAATCTTAATAAGTATTTCTTAGACAAAGGGATGTGATAGATTCCTTTTAAATATGTCAGAAGATGCTATGATTGTAGGTCTCCATCTTTTGATCAAGAAGTTAAACAGGAATGACATGATCTGAAAAAGATTTCTGCCATTGGAAGGAGGGGGGATAGATATAACACAAAATTTCTTTGAATTAGTTTTTTTTTTTTTTTTTGATGAGTATATAGCATGTTAATTTTGTTTTAAAATTTTGGGGTGGGGGTCACATTCTTGGTTTTGCAGAATAAAGAAAGTCAGGAAAAGAGGGGCTGCATGTTGAAGAATTCACTAAGGCTTAATGAACAAGAGCTCTTTGGGGATGCCTTAAGAGTTTTAGGGTACCATTTTCTCCCTTGTACCATTAGCTTTTTCAATCCTTCAGAAAACAATAACCAGAGAACTCGTCCATAATTTAAATCCATATTTGTTTCCTCCAAAGAGGGCTCAGATTAAAGCATCATGAAATAATCTTACAAAGATATCACAGAAATGTATTTTTCACTATGTGTTACAAAACCTTTTTGTTTTTAAATCTTGGAAGCCTGAGAGAAATTTTGAAAAATGAAAAAGCAGAATAACCATAAATAAGATATTTTAACACATTAAAATCTTACCAGTTAAATTCCCCATTACATTTAATAACACAAGCTTTAAAAGAGTCACTTTATATATGAGGCCAATCTACTTCCTTACCAATGTACTTTTTTAATACTTTCTGTAAATTTTTATTATTGTTTATTAGTATATTTTATTGAGGTATAGTTGACTTATAATATTATATAAGTTTCAGTGATTCACAATTTTTAAAGGTTATACTCCATTTATAGTTATTATAAAATATTGGCTCTATTCCCTTTGCTGTACAATATATCCTTGTAGTTTATTCATTTTATATATAGTAGTTAGTACTTCTTACTCCCCTACCCCTATCTTGTCTCTCCTTACCAATGCACTTTTTAAATCTCTTTATTGGAGTATAATTGCTTTACAGTTGTGTTATTTTCTGCTTTATAACAAAGTGAATCAGCTATACATATACATACATCCCCACATCTCCTCCCTCCTGCGTCTCCCTGTTGACCTTCTGAAAGGCCATCATTCAGTATAGGACTATAAAAACTGATAGAAGAGATGCAGATAGTGATCAAATATAATAAAAATGAAAATACAAGAAAATGATGAAGGAGAAAAAGAACCAGAAACACAAGAGTGTGATCAATTACCGCCTGGGACTCGTATTAAATGAACATCTGCAAGAAGTCTCCTTGCCTCCTGCCTTGAACTAACCCGTTTGTATGTGGTCCCATCCCCCTGGTGGTCCCATCCCCATGGTGCCCCAGGCCTTCTGTGTCCACTTTGCCTCAGTGACAGTGGGCCACCTGCACACTCACAGTCCTGACTGGGAGCAGAAAATGTGCCAACCAGATTCTTGTCTTTCCCTCCCTGGTGGGACCCTGGAACACTTCACGATAGGCTTTCCCAAATTCTGTGTTTGTTTTCATAATATTGCAGGGATGAGTAAATCTCTTGTTCTGAGTCCCAAGGCTGCTCCTGGAAATCTCAGAATAACTAAGTGGTTCGTAGGATAACTGAGTATTAGGAGTGGAAGGATCTTAGGGTGATCCAGGGGGTGACACATTTCTTTGCTTTAAAGATGAAGCTCTGGGAATCCAGCCAAGCTCTGAGATTTGCCAGACCAAATGCCCAGAATGACGCCGAGGCCTCATACTCGGGTGTCCCGACCCTGCACAGTCACTGCTTTACCTTACTCTGACCCCCAAATGCTGCTCTTCTCTTTGGAGTGGACACCAACTCTTTTGGTTCTCCCAAATGCAAGTCTTTTGCAGAAGACCCAAGAGCTGGTGAACATGAATTAGTTATTATTACATTGAGTCAGTTTTTACTGGTGTGTAACCTAGTATACAACTTGTCAAAATCCATTGGAATAATATTGACTCAGTTAATGATTAGGATTGAAGTTGAGTACAAATTATATACATTTGAGTGTTTTGATTCTCCTAAAATTATAAATCTGAAAATGTATAATAGATTCTCAGCCTAGATTTGTATAGATTGTTAATTGATGATTAAATTTAAAAGCATAAGTTTGCTTATCAAACCAGTCTACAACTTCTTATAATACCTTTAGGGCACAAGAGGGATCTTAATTTCTGTTAACTTGTAGAGAACAAAAAATAACAACTACATTCTAACATATTCCTTAAGCAATAGAAACAATAAACTTACTTTGCTTTTCTTTCTGTCAAGGACAAAATATGAAAAGGCAATACATTTATATCAAGGAACTGATGATATTTATAACTTCAGCTACTTTTAGACTGCCTTCATTATAACTTTATCCTCTATTATCCTATATTAGATTACGTTAAAAATTCAAGCTAAAATCTCATTATTTTGGAGACAGACAGGAGATGAAACATACCAATAATGAAAAATATGATGCTCTGAGAATATTCTATTCAGAATGAACTGTGTTTCTTTTCTTACTGTAAACATAAACAATATGCATTTAGTAATCTGTATTTAGTATGAAAATAGCGATTTCCTTAAATTACAGTATATATTTGCTCTGTTTTCTTTTTCTTTTTACTCTATTTGACTTTCCAATTTCCTGACATAAAAACTATCAATAGGAGATCTCAAATTTTTATTATTGAAAAATATTCAAGAACCCATTTGGAAATATACCTAAATTCTTAAATTCATTGTATTCTTATATTCACTTAGATATTTAAAATTTTATCATTCTTATAACTTATTAATCTTTCAAAACTATATAGGAACTTATTAAGATCTCTAAGAAATTAGTTTCTATCAATTTATCTTGTTATTAAAAGTTTTCTAATTTTAAAATCTGCTTGGGTCCTATTATTAAGTCCATAAAGTTGTTTTTTTTTTAACATCTTTATTGGAGTATAATTGCTTTACAATGGTGTGTTAGTTTCCACTGTATAACAAAGTGAATCAGCTATATGTATACATATATCCCCATATCTCCTCCCTCTTGCGTCTCCCTCCCACTCTCCCTATCCCATCCCACTAGGTGGTCACAAAGCACCGAGCTGATCTCCCTGTGCTATGTGGCTGCTCCCTGCTCCCCACTAGCTATTTTATATTTGGTAGTGTATATATGTCCATGCCACTCTCTCACTTCTTCCCAGCTTACCATTCCACCTCCCCATATCCTCAAGTCCATTCTCTACATCTGCATCTTTATTCCTGTCCTGCCCCTAGGTTCTTCAGAACCTTTTTTTTTTTTTTTAGATTCCATATATATGTATTAGCATATGGTATTTGTTTTTCTCTTTCTGACTTACTTCACTCTGTATGACAGACTCTAGGTCCATCCACCTCACTACAAATAACTCAATTTCGTTTCTTTTTATGGCTGAGTAATATTCCATTGTATATAGTACATAAAGTTGTACAAATGTTATATTGTCGTTGGGTTTCTGTAAGTTTTACAAAATAATGTTCTTCGTTTAATCACTTATCCTTTGACAATGTTTTTTTTGTTGTTGTTGTTTTTTGGTTTTTTTAAGGTCTACTCTCTTAGCAACTTTTTTTTTTTTTAATTTATTTATTTTTGGTTGCGTTGCGTCTTTGTTTCTATGCTATGGCTTTCTCTAGTTGCGGCAAGTGGAGGCCACTTTTCATCGCGGTGTGCGGACCTCTCGCTATCGCGGCCTATCTTGTTGTGGAGCACAGGCTCCAGACACACAGGCTCAGTAATTGTGGCTCACGGGCCTAGTTGCTCCGCAGCATGTGGGATCTTCCCAAACCAGGGCTTGAACCCATGTCCCCTGCATTGGCAGGCAGATTCTCAACCACTGTGCCACCAGGGAAGCCCTGACAATGTTTTGTAAAAATACTTTTGCAGAATTTTTCTCTTATTAAAGTTGCCCCCAAAAAATTTTCTGTAACTTTTTTAATGTCTTGTACGTTTTAATTGTATCTCTTACAAGCAACTTTGAGTTAAATAAATTTACCAAATCTAAAATTCTAGGAATTTAAGAGATTTTAAGCAATTTACATTTATTTAAACAAATATTGTAATTGATATACCACTAAAATTTTATTTTTCATTGCTTTATGTTATGTTTTATCTTTGATTATCTTACATTTTTTTCCATTAATTTTGTGTGTTTTGTTATATGTTCTTTTTGGTTGCTGTTTACCTCTTTATAAATTTGAAGATAGTTTACACATTTTGATTTTATAATCAAATGGTAATTATTGTTATTAATGGTAATTATCTTTGTGTTTTTCTAAAATAATAGTCAAGATTAATTTATTTAATTTTCAAAACTCCTTTTTATCATAGATTTGGCTTCCTTCTATGCAAATTGATTAATTTAATTAGATGGGGGGCAGTACAGCTTAGTCTTAACCAAGCGGGCTTTGGAATCAGAGATTTGTTTTGATTCAACATTTGCTAACTACACATTGATAAATTACTTATTCTTTCCCAGTATTTTTCACCTGAATGATGTTGATAAATGCACCTACCTTACAGGGTTATTGAAAGGATGAAATGGCATGATACACCTTAATTACTCAATACACAGAATAGCATACTCAAAGTTCTTAATACTTAATCATTATTTTTGTAATATTAAACTCATCATACTTATCATTTTTTTTTCTTTTATCCTCTTAAATCTAGTTTAGCTTTCAAAAAGATTATCAGGGATTTAACATTAGTTTCATGCTTTTCTTTTATTTGTAACATTTAAAAACTTTCTTTTTTAAAAAATCTTTTCTTCCACATTTTTGGAGAGCCACTTTTCCCTACATCCACACAAATAAAAATCATGTAAAGTTAATTTTTTGAGAGCAGGCATATACTTAATTTTCTCTTAAATCAAGCTTATTTTTCTTCTGCTCTCAAATATCAGGAACTTCTGGCCTTTTACCATTTTATTTCTGTGTCAGTTAAATATTCAGCATTCTCCTAAGATATATAAGGGATTTTTAAAATGTTATCTCTTTGCTTTTCATATTAAATCTGGGCATTGTAAGAAAGTGACCATACACAAAATACTATGTGTTTTTTTTCTTCTCATAATTTACTTAAAACTGATATTTTAAAGCAAAAAGCATAACAGTGTTAAGATTTGTAATGATATGAAACCATTGCATAGAGGAAAAGAGAGTGTTGAAAGGGTAAATGAAATTATACTGTTGTAAGAGTATTACATTTGTAGAGTGCAAAGCAGGAAAGGGGAAGTGTCAAGGTGAAGTACAAAGCGCTAGGAGATATAATAGTCTCTAATGAGTTAAAGATGCATTACTGTTAGATCTAGCTAAGAAGCCAATAGAGGAAATAAAACAGAACACTAGAACATTTATTGATTGATTGATCAACACAAGTTATTAAAGGAACAACAGAAGAACAAAATCAGAAGAAACAGATTAAAAACCTTTGGTTGGCTTATGCCCAGACATATCAATTATTTCATTAAGAGCAAGTGGACTATATGCCTTTTAATAAAGACAGAGATTGTCAGACTGAAAAAAAAAAAAAAGAAAAAAAGGCAAAATCCAACTATTTGCTAAGAGATGCATTCTATGTTTAAAGACCCAGATAGATTTCAAGAAAAATGATAGAAAAATATACCATGCAAACAGTAAACATTAAAAAAAACCCTGGCACCGGCATGACTATATTAATAAAAGAAAAAGTGGTCTTCACAGCAAAGAATTTTAAGAGAAACAAAGAGGAAAATTACATAATGATACAAGAGTGAATTCACCAGGAACACATGACAATTCTAAATAGCTCTTTACCTGATAAAAGGTATTCAGAGTTCACTAAGCAAACTGTGAGAACTAAATGGAGAAATAGGTAAAATTTCAAAGATATACAGATATATTAACACCCTTGTATTAGTACTTAATGAAACTAGCTGACCAAAAAAAAAAGTCGATAAATATATAAAAGAGCTAAACAGTCTCAACCTACTTACCTAACTGGCATGTAAAGAACATTCCAATCAAAATTTACAGAATACACCTGCTTTTCAAGGTCACATTTAATATTTCTCCAGATATTTGCCCATGATATGTCTCAATACATTCAAAAGTTTGAAATCTTATATGATTTGTGAAAATTTAAACTGCAAATCAATACATTAAAATACTTAAAAAATCTATAGGTATTAGCAAATACAAATTTGCAAATTCTATAGGTATTTGCAAATAGATTTCTAAATGACTCATAAGTCAAACAACAAAACAAAATGAAAATTTAAAGTATTTCGGACTACCTAAAAACAAAAGATAAGCATATCAAAATCTGTGAGTTATAGCCTCACCAGAGGAACAATTATAGCTTTAAACAATAGGAAAAATGATAGCTTTAAACAATATTAGAAAAGAAGAAATGCTTTAAAACAATGACTCATCTTTTCACCTAAAGAAGCCAAAATAAAATAAACCTCCAAATAGTAAAATGCAAGAAGTAATAAAGAGCAAAAAGCAGTGGAATATAAAGAACAACTAATAATGAAAATTAAGAATGTCAAAGGCTGGATATTTGAAAAGATCAATAAAATTAAGCAACACATAGCACAAAACAAAACAAAAAAAGAGACAGAGACAGAATGAGAACAAATTACCAAAATCAGGAATACAAGTGAATATATCAGTACTGATCCTACAGACATGAAATGATAATGAAGAAATGCTATGAACCACCTTATGCTAATAAATTCTACAAGGTAGATAGAGGAAGAAATTACTTAAAACAAGTTACCAAAACTGATGGCAGAAAGAATAGAAAATCAGAATGTCCTAAATTTATTAAATAAATCAAATTTCTATTAAGAAAATTGCCCACAAAGAAGTCTGCATGAGGGACTTCCCTAGTGGTCCAGTATAAGACTCCACACTCCCAATGTGGGGGGCTCGGGTTTGATCCCTGGTCAGGGGACTAGATCCCACATGCTACCAGGAAGAACCTGCATGCTGCAACTAAAAGGATCCCACATGCCGCAACGAAAGATGTGGCATGCAGCAATGAAGATCCTGAGTGCTGCAACTAAGACCTGGCACAGCCAAATAAATAAATATTTTAAAAAATGAAGTCTGAATGAGTATGAAGATTATCAAACAAAGAAGAAGGAAGTAGTACCAAATTTACTCAAACTTTTTCAGAAAGTTCGAGAGGAATGGACACTGCCCAACTCACTCTGTGAGTTCTACATTACTACCCTTACAAAAAGTCTGACAGTGACAACTCAAAACAGAAAATTACAGAGATAGCCTCATCCACCAGAGGGCAGACAGCAGAATCAAGAAGAACTACAATCCTGCAGCCTGTGGAACAAAAACCACATTCACAGAAAGACAGACAAGATGAAAAGGCAGAGGGCTATGTACCAGATGAAGGAATAAGATAAAACCCCAGAAAAACAACTAAATGAAGTGGAGATAGGCAACCTTCCAGAAAAAGAATTCAGAATAATGATAGTGAAGATGATCCAGGACCTCAGAAAACCAATGGAGGCAAAGATCGAGAAGATGCAAGAAATGTTTAACAAAGACCTAGAAGAATTAAAGAACAAACAAACAGAGATGAACAATACAGTAACTGAAATGAAAAATACACTAGAAGGAATCAATAGTAGAATAACTGAGGCAGAAGAACGGGTAAGTGACCTGGAAGACAGAATGGTGGAATTCACTGCTACGGAACAGAATAAAGAAAAAAGAATGAAAAGAAATGAAAACAGCCTAAGAGACCTCTGGGACAACATTAACTGCAACAACATTCACATTATAGGGGTCCCAGAAGAAGTGAGAGAGAAAGGACCCGAGAAAATATCTGAAGAGATTATAGTGGAAAACTTCCCTAACATGGGAAAGAAAATAGGAACACAAGTACAGGAAGTGCAGTGAGTCCCAGGCAGGATAAACACAAGGAGAAACATGCTGAGACACATAGCAGTCAAACTGGCAAAAATTAAAGACAAAGAAAAATTATTGGAAGTAGCAAGGGAAAAACGACAAATAACATACAAGGGAACTCCAATAAGGTTAACAGCTGATTTCTCAGCAGAAACTCTACAAGCCCGAAGGGAGTGGCATGATATACTTAAAGTGATGAAAGGGAAGAACCTACAACCAAGATTATTCTACCTGTCAAGGATCTCATTCAGATTAGATGGAGAAATCAAAAGCTTTAAAGACAAGCAAAAGCTAAGAGAATTCAGCATCACCAAACCAGCTCTACAACAAATGCTAAAGGAACTTCTCTAAGTGGGATACACAAGAGAAGAAAAGGACCTACAAAAACAAATGCAAAACAATTAAGAAAATGGTCATAGGAACATACATATTGACAATTACCTTAAACATGAATGGATTAAATGCTCCAACCAAAAGACACAGGCTTGCTGAATGGATACAAAAACAAGCCCATATATATGCTGTCTACAAGAGACGCAGTTCAGACCTAGGGACACATACAGACTGAAAGTGAGGGGATGGAAAAAGATATTCCATGCAAATGGAAATCAAAAGAAAGCTGGAGTAGCAATACTCATATCAGGTAAAATAGACTTTAAAATAAAGAATGTTACAAGACACAAGGAAGACCACTACATAATGATCAAGGGATCAAACCAAGAAGAAGATATAACAATTATAAATATATATGCACCCAACATAGGACCACCTCAATACATAAGGCAACTGCTAACAGCTATAAAAGGGGAAGTCGACAGTAACACAATAATAGTGGGGGACTTTAACACCTCACTTACACCAATGGACAGATCACCCAAAATGAAAATAAATAAGGAAACAGAAGCTTTAAATGACACAATAGACCAGGTAGATTTAATTATATGTATAGGACATTCCATCCAAAAACAGCAGATTGCACTTTCTTCTCAAGTGTGCATGGAACATTCTCCAGGATTGATCGCATCTTGGGTCACAAATCAAGCCTCAGTAAATTTAAGAAAACTGAAATCATATCAAGCATCTTTTCTGACCACAACACTATGAGATTAGAAATGAATTACAGGGAAAAAAATGTAACAAACACAAACACATGTAGGCTAAACATTACATTACTAAATAACCAAGAGATCACTGAAGAAATCAAAGAGGAAATCAAAAAATACCTAGAGACAAATGACAATGAAAACATAATGATCCAAAACCTATGGGATGCAGCAAAAGCAGTTCTAAGAGGGAAGTTTATAGCTATACAAGCCTACCTCAAGAAACAAAAAAAGTCTCAAATATGCAATCTAACTGTACACCTAAAGGAACTAGAGAAAGAGGAACAAACAAAACCCAAAGTTAGCAGAGGAACGAAATCATAAAGATCAGAGCAGAAATAAATGAAATAGAAACCAAGAAAACAATAGCAAAGATCAATAAAACTAAAAGCTGGTTCTTTGAGAAGATAAACAAAATTGATAAACCATTAGCCAGACTCATCAAGAAAAAGAGGGAGAGGAGTCAAATCAATAAAATTAGAAATGAAAAAGGAGAAGTTACAACAGACACCACAGAAATACAAAGCATCCTAAGAGACTACTACAAGCAACTCAATGCCAGTAAAATGGACAACCTGGAAGAAATGGACAAATTCTTAGAAAGGTATAACCTTCCAAGATGGAACCAGGAAGAAATAGAAAATATGAACAGACCAATCACAAGTAATGAAATTGAAGCTGTGATTAAAAATCTTCCAACAAACAAAAGTCCAGGACCAGGTAGCTTCTCAGGTGAATTCTATCAAACATTTAGAGAAGAGCTAACACCCATCCTTCTCAAACTCTTCCAAAAAATTGCGGAGGAAGGAACACTCCCAAACTTATTCTTTGAGGCCACCATGACCCTGATACCAAAACCAGACAAAGATACTACAAAAAAAGAAAATTACAGGCCAATATCACTGATGAATATAGCTGCAAAAGTCCTCAACAAAATACTAGCAAACAGAATCCAGCAACACATTAAAAGGCTCATACACCATGATCAAGTGGGATTTATCCCAGGGATGCAAGGATTCTTCAATATACATAAATCAATCACTGTGATACACCATATTAACAAATTGAAGAAGAAAAACCATCTGATCATCTCAATAGATGCAGAAAAAGCTTTTGAGAAAATTCCGCACCCATTTATGATAAAAACTCTCCAGAAAGTGGGCATAGAGGGAACCTGCCTCAACATAATAAAGGCCATATACGAGAAACCCATAGCAAACATCATTATCAATAGTGAAAAACTGAAAGCATTTCCTCTAATATCAGGAACAAGACAAGGATTTCCACTCTTACCACTATTATTCAACATAGTTTTGGAAGTCCTAGCCACGGCAATCAGAGAAGAAAAAGAAATAAAAGGAATACAAATTGGAAAAGAAGAAGTAAAACTGTCACAGTTTGCACATGACATGATACTATACGTAGAGAATCCTAAAGATGCCAGCAGAAAACTACTAGAGCTAATCAATGAATTTGGTAAAGTTGCAGGATGCAAAATTAATGCACAGAAATCTCTTGCATTCCTATACACTAATAACAAAAGATTAGAAAGTGAAATTAAGGAAACAATCCCATTCACCATTGCAACAAAAAGAATAAAATACCTAGGAATAAACCTACCTAGGGAATCAAAAGACCTGTATGCGGAAAACTATAACACTGATGAAAGAAATTAAAGATGATACCAACAGATGGAGAGATATACCATGTTCTTGGATTGGAAGAATCAATATTGTGAAAATGACTATACTACCCAAAGCAATCTACAGATTCAATGCAATCCCCATCAAATTACCAATGGCATTTTTTACAGAACTAGAACAAAAAATCTTAAAATTTGTATGGAGACACAAAAGACCCCGAATAGCCAAAGCAGTCTTGAGGGAAAAAAAAATGGAGCTGGAGGACTCAGACTCCCTGACTTCAGACTATACTACAAAGCTACAGTAATCAAGACAATATGGTACTGGCACAAAAACAGAAACATAGGTCAATGGAACAAGATAGAAAGCCCAGAGTTAAACCCATGCACCTATGGTCAACTAATCTATGACAAAGGAGGCAAAGATATACAATGGAGAAAAGACAGTCTCTTCAATAAATGGTGCTGCGAAAACTGGACAGCTACATAGAAAACAATGAAATTAGAACACTCCCTAACACCATCCACAAAAATAAACTCAAAATGGATTAGAGACCTAAATGTAAGATCGGACACTATAAAACTCTTAGAGGAAAACATAGGGAGAACACTCTTTGACATAAATCACAGCAAGATCTATTTTGATCCACCTCCTAGAGTAATGGAAATAAAAAGAAAAATGGGACCTATTGAAACTTAAAAGCTTTTGCACATCAAAGGAAACAATAAACAAGACAAAAAGACAACCCTCAGGATGGGAGAAAATATATACAAACGAATCAATGGACAAAGGATTAATCTCAAAAATGTATAAACAGCTCATGCAGCTCAATATTAAAAAAACAAACAACCCAATCCAAAAATGGCCAGATGACCTAAATAGACATTTCTCCAAAGAAGACATACAGATGGCCAAGAAGCACATGAAGAGCTGCTCAACATCACTAATTATTAGAGAAATGCAAATCAAAACTACAATGAGGTATCACCTCACACTAGTTAGAATGGGCATCATGAGAAAATCTACAAACAACAAATGCTGGAGAGGGTATGGAGAAAAGGGAACCCTCTTGCACTGTTGGTGGGAATGTAAATTGAACAGCCACTATGGAGAACACTATGGAGGTTCCTTAAAAAACTAAAAATAGAATTACCATATGACCCAGGAATCTCACTACTGGGAACATACCCAGAGAAAACCATAATTCAAAAAGACACATGCACCCCAATGTTCATTGCAGCACTATTTACAATAGCCAAGTCATGGAAGCAACCTAAATGCCCATCGACAGATGAATGGATAAAGAAGAAGTGGTACATATATACAATGGAATATTACTCAGCCATAAAAAGGAACGAAATTGGGTCATTTGTTGAGACGTGGATGGATCTAGAGACTGTCATACGGAGTGAAATAAGTCAGAAAGAAAAACAAATATCGTATATTAATGCAGATATGTGGAATCTAGAAAAATGGTACAGATGAACCAGTTTGCAGGGCAGAAATTGAGACACAGATGTAGAGAACAAACGTATGGACACCAAGGGGGGAAAGCGGCAGGGGGGTGGGGGTGGTAGTGTGATGAATTGGGCGATTGGGATTGACATGTATACACTGATGTGTATAAAATTGATGACTAACAAGAACCTTCTGTATAAAAAAATAAAAAAAATAATAATTAAAAATTTTTTTTTAAAAAAAGAAAATTACAAATTAATATCCCTCACGAATCTAGATGTAAAAATCCTGTACAAAATATCAGAGACTCAAATATATATATTTGGTCCAACATCTGAAAATCAATCAATACTGTAGTCTCAGAATAAAAGAGAAAAATATGGTCATTTTAATAGAAAAAAAAAAACTCTTGATAAAATTCAGTGCATATACATTATCAAAATAATCAGCAAATTAGGAATAAAACCTTTCTGAATCTGAAAAAAATTCATTAAAAATGAATATACACCTAACACCATTCTTAATGACAAAAAATTGATTTTCCCCTATGACCAGAAATAAGGTAAAGATAGCCTGTCTTACCACTTCTACTCAATACTGCTCTGGAAGTTGTAACTGTGCAATAAAGCAGTCATCAGCAATATCATCATCATCATCATTTTAGATAACAAAGATTATTGTTATTTTTGCTATTAAAGTCTTAATGATTGGAAAAAGAGAAGTAAAACTCTCTCTTTACATTTTATATGACATTGACACAATTGTCTGCATAGAAAACTCCAAGAGATTTATTTTGCAAAATCCTGAAAGGATTTAGCTTGGTCACAGGATATATAGTTGATATACAAAAATAAAATTTATTTTTATACACTAGCAGTGAGCAGTTAGATAATAAAATTTTAAAAATACCAGTCAAAAATAATCAAAATGTGAAATAAAGGATACAATTAACAAAATATGTGCAAGACCAGTACAATGAAGAACTATAAACCATTGCTTACAGAAATAAGGAAAATGTAAGGAAATGTAAAGTTACGCCATATTCATGGATTAAAGGACTCAATATCATTAAGATGTAAATTTGCTACGTACTGATCTATAGTGTCAACTCAATTTAAATTATAGCAGGATTTTTTGTAGCAATTGACAAGTAGATTAAAATTTATGTGGAAATACAAAGAACTTCAAATAGTCAAAATAACTTTGAAACAAACAAACAAGCAAGGACTGACACTATCTGGCTTGAAGACTTATTCTAAAGTTTTAATGGTCAACATAGAATGATATTGGTATAAGGACTTATATACAGATCATCGAAACAGAACAGAGAGCTCAGAAATACATATCCATATGCATTGTCAGTTGATTTTCAATTAATAACCAAAGTAATTCAATGGGAAATAATATTATTTTCAACAAATCATGCTGGAAAAACTGAATATCCATAGATAAAAAAAAATTTTAATTGACCCCCCAACTCTCATCATACATAAACATTAACTCACAGAAATAAATCTTAGAACTAAAACAATAAAATCTATAGAACAAAACAGAGGAGAAAAGTTTTCCAACCCTGGATTAGAAAAGGATATCTAATACGAAACATAGAAAGCATGAAACATAGAAAAATGTTTAAGTTCAGCCTGATCAAAAGTAAAAACTACTTATTTTTTCTTTTTCTTTTTTCTTTTTTTTTTTTTTTTAACCACTTCTGTCCTTTGTCTCAGGAGAGATTCAGGAATAATCAACTCCTACATGGAGACCAAACTGAGTTTGTTCTTTGTTGTCTAGATGTGTTGTCTCTTCATATAGATGTCCCAAAATTCTGCTGATGTGGGCTATGTGGGCGGCATTGACTTTCTCCTCCCAAACCCATGTAACAGGAGACCGTGTTGTCTCTCCTTAGCCTAAAGCCTGGGCTCAACTCTCCAAAAACTTCTACTTTTTAAAATATACCATCTAGAGACTAAAAGCTAATGACTCAATGACAACTTCTTAGCACATACGTCTGAAAAAGGACTTAAACTCCAAATATAGAAAAAAATCATATAACTCAATAATTTAAAAAAGCATAAACTAATCTAAAAATGAGCAAAAGTCTCATACACTTCACTTAAGAAATACACAAGTGGCAAATAATAAACATTAAAGATGTTTAATACCATTAATCATTTAGGAAGTGCAAATTAAAATCACAGTGGAACACAATTTCACACCTACTAAAATGTCCAAAATTAAAGGAGACAGGAAATACCAATTCTAGACAACAATATGTCACATCAGGAATCTCATATACTGTGGAGAGAGTATAAAATGGGGCAAACAATTTTGAAAACATTTTTGGTATGTTCCTATAAAGAAATACACATTTAGCATTTTCTCTCCTAGGTATTTACCTAAGAGAAATGAAAACATGGTAAGGAACAAACTACTCATTGGATTAATCTCACAGATACTATGCTGAACAAAAGAGACTGCACACAAAATAATCCATGGTGTATAATTCAATTTATATGAGATTTCAGAACAGGCAAAACTAATCCTGAAGAAAGTCAGATCAGTGGTTTCCTGGGTTGAAGGGTGGAGGGTGAGAAGGAATAAGTGAATTTTCTAGAGTGATGGAACTGTTCATTATCTTGATTGAGGTGGTGATTACTTTAGGGTAAGCATTTGTCAAAAGCCACCAACTTGTATACTTCATGTGTGTTAATTGTATTTGTATATAAGTAATACTTCAATAGAACACACACACACACACACACACACACACACAGAGGGAGCGAGCAAGAGAAAGAGAGCAGAAAGCTAAACTTCTGGCATGGTGAAACTTTTCCCGGGACCTCAACTCCATCAGTTAAGACCAATTCAGTACCCCACTTTTGTATAATCCAAACTGATCTCCATCTTGTCCATATTAACCTATGTTCCTAAGAAGGTAAAGATATTTAACAAAGACAAGTAAAGTAAGTAAAAAATACTCATAGAATATCTACTAAAAATTCCAAGCATTTATAAAGTAACATTTTTTTTTTTTTTGCCTTCTTACTCCTGTAGTTTAAACAAAAAATTCAGAAGTGATCTCAGTCACTTAGTTTTCATGACCATGAGAATTTATTTTCATGGGTCAATGAGGTAGTTGTGCTTTTGTTAGTTTATTTTTAATTTGCTTTATTTTCTGATTTTACTTGTTGAAATGGGGAGGGCCCTATCTGGAAAGTGGCATTTGTCCAAGGACAGGGAATATAGGTCTCTGGTAGAGTTAGTTTTCCTTATAAGGCGAGCAGGATGGTTTGTAGCCTCTCAGCAATTTCCATCTTCCTACAGAATACTGTAATATCTCTATCTCCTGCCCTGAAATGGAAAGTTCGACCTTCCTGTATATTTTCTGAACAAAAAGGGGTGTGATAAACGCCAGCATTTCTATCAGGCTTCTTTGTCTTGTACTGTTAGTGCATCACATGCAGGGGACTCCTGCTTCTAAGAAGCAAGGGGCTTTTATCAACCTTTTCTTCCGTGTAAACAGTTATTTTCTTTGGGTTATTTTGTCTGACTTGATCACAAATAATAGGTTCTAATTGTTAAAAGAACAGTATGCAGTTTTCAGACCTTCAACAGCCAGCAAGTGTTATGTACAAAGACCTGTTATCAGTATGGATCATAGTGTCTGCTTTTAAGTCAGGAATGGACTTTGGAAACAGGCTCTTTCTTTCTTCTTTTAAGGATACTGGATTTGTTCTGTTTGGGCAGAAATACATTTATGGATCAAACGTGTTTTTCATTCTAGTGTGCCTCATGTAGTTTTGTGTAATAACAAAACCATCTATGAAGTACATATTATATAGAAAGGCAGAAACTTAGGTTGGCTATATGCCTCACCACATTTATACTGTAGTGATTATAAATACTCCTTACTTTCCTCTTCTTTAATTTTACTTATTTAGGAAGGCTTATTTTTTCAGGGATACAGAAGAGAGTCTATTATTGGAGTCAAACAAGTAGATAAAAATCCTCTGTGATAAAACCTCTATGATATCGATACTTCTACTAATAGCAGCTAACATATATTGGACCTTTTTTTGTGTATTTACTAGGGTCTAGGTACTGGGATTCCAAATTAAATTGATTGAACTGATCCTATATAAAATCACAAGGATGATGATTTTCTCTTTCCTCTTTCTCCCTCATTTTGGGAAAGGCTCACATAAGGACAATTAATGTTGGCTCTGATTTGCTTATTGAGACACACTGTGTACTGTAGGAAAGACTTTAAAGGAGCTCTGAAAATTTGGGGAAGTTACTTAAATTCTGAGTAACCATGTTTATATTTTAAAGGTTTACATGTTATATATTAAATATGTATTGTATATTCCTACCCTGTGGCGTTATTGTAAAGAATATTTTAGATACAGTCTGGTATTTAGTACAGTCCTTAGCAATATAGGTAGAACCTCAGATGTGATATCTTCTATCACTCCATTATTGACAGTTAATATTTTTACTTGGTTCACATTTATCTCTATGGCATAAAGCTAAGGAGATAACCCCGTAAACCCAGGGATATTATTAAAAGAGCTATTTTATTCCCAGTTTCCTGTAGAGAGACACTTCATTCAAATAACTTCTCCCTATTCTTATATCTTGGGAAATGAAGGACTCTTCACAGCCAGGACTCATTTTATTCTCCCAACAGGGGCAGACCTTATCTATAGTTTAGTGATATGTGAAACTGAACTATTTACACAACCATTTACCAACTAACACTTCCCACATTTGTGGAATCCTAGATGAGTTGGCCCTCTTTTGCTCTCCCTGAGATGGAAAAACCACAATAGAATAAAAGATGTGTCAAGGAGAATTTTAAAATGAAGTGGGAATACAGTACACAGTGGGATCTCTCATTCCTCCATGCTAACTGGCAAGTTCCTATAATTTTCTTCCCACAAGACTACCTTGGACCCTAGGTGTAACTGAAACCAATATAATCATTATAACACAGAGAACATAAATAGGGATTCCAGTTTAACCAAATCCATATTATTGAGATACAACTTTTGATACATTTATTATAGTATTTATGAAGAAAAAGTCAAGATGATTACAGGTTCTGGTATCTTTTAGTAGAGCACATGTCAATCTGGAGATCATTTCAATATGTTTTCTATTAAATATAAACATGTTTAAATGATGAAAGCATAAGTACTATGTATTTATTGTGTGTAGTTTTCTTCATTTATTTTAACTGTTGTGAAATCCTATATTTTTTCTCTCATCCTTTTTCTCCCTTAATTAATTTCTTCTGTATAGTTGCTGATAATATTCTGTAGCTTATTTCAAGTATTCATGCATTTATGGTTTTACTTTTCCTTGGCTGAGTGGGGTATCCTAAGGCCTCAATGGAGTATGTAGAATATGCTAAGTGTCTCAAAACAGGGATTGAAATTGCTGTGTCTTCTTCAGATATTCTGAGTGATGGCATCAATTGCTGTTGTCTGGCACCATTGTTTCAGATCTATACTGATGTGATTTAAGTGACCTGTAAGCTATATTTTTAATTTTAAGTGTCCAGGCCTTGTCTCCTTGGGAACCAGGCAGGAACAAAATGAGATAATGATACAATGTTTCCTAGATAAGCAGATCTCAAAATCTGTATATTAAGTTGTGGATTTATTTGTGCTTTCCTGTTGACCAAACTTGTTAGAAAATCAAAGGAATGCAATATTGTAGAAATAGAAAAACAGTATGAATATCTGAGGAGAGATGCATTTTAAAAATTATTTCTCGTAGTAGTATTTTTTGAGAAAAATTAAATTTAAGATTTTTGGAACAGAAGTTTAGGCTTTTATATAACATGACAAGTCAAAGGGTGAAATGTTGCCAATGGAACAAATGCACATGTTTTGCTCTCAAAAAACATTGCTAGAATTATAACAGCTACTAATTATTGAGCAATAATTTCTAAACACCATTCTAAGCACTTTTTGTGCATTCTCCCTGTACATGTATGCTGTGCATATTTTATGCATGTTGTGTGTGCATGTGTGCATATTAATAGATAAATACAGATAAATAAATACAGATATAGATACATGCATTTCCTCAATATATTTCTCAAAATTACCCAGCTACTCCACCAAAGAGGAAGGACCAGAACTCAAAACCAGGTCTATGTGTTCCAAGCACCTATCATTTATAGGTACTTGATTTCTTACCTCTAACAGGCACATCTGGACTCTACTCTTTGAGCCAGAAGATGCTTCTCCATATTTAGTTGAATTCCCAAGTGTAGGTGTGGGATCTTCATCTGACCAATCCCTTAGATTTTCACAGATCCCCTTTTGTGCCATGACTGTCCATGGTTTGCAGGATTTGCAGACGGAGGCTTAGTGGAGACTTGTGGCCCAAGCTTGGTGAAGAAAGTGTGATGGTTCCATTTGCAAGAAGACTGGAGAGTTCTAATCAGCTCTGGCTATTCATCAATTCAATAATGCTCCTCAAAGATGTCCTCCAGGAGGCCCACCCCCCACCCCCACTCCTGGCCCTCTCGGGGCTGTTAGTGTTTCACCATATATTATAATGTTGCAGCAAATGCCTCTAGCTCTGATCACTTTAAAAATAATAAGAACTGGATTTAGGTTTGGGGTATGTTAGATAACTAAAGAATTTCTGACAGCAAGAAGTTCTTCATGTTTTCACTAATTTGAATTTTAATGGGAGGTCCAAACAAGAAAAACATGTCTCCTAAAGTTCTTAAATATTTCTGGGTGCTTTTAGTCCCTGGGGAGATAGTCCTAATCAGTCATTACCAGTAAAGTGTAGTTCCAATTTATTAGGTTCCAAATATAGAAATGAAAAGTAATTCCAGTGACAAGTTACTCATGTCATCCCCACGTGGGTTACTCATGTAATCTCCATCTACTGATGCAGATATATCTTATATTCAATGCAATGGGTACTTCATATGTGCTTGATACTGTCCATCATTTTAAGAGGAATGAGCAAGCAAACATACAAAAGACAACAACACAACAAGAGCAACAACAACAAAAAATAGAAAGGTAATAAAATTTTCTCTCATTGCTCCCCAAATCAGGAGGCAGTGTTTGTGGTTCCATCCATCTATAGCCACACAAGAAAATGATGACACATTCAGAGTAAATTGAGAGAAGTTTAATCAAGGACTGTTGACGAAGGTGCCTGAAAAGTAAGGGAAACAAGATGGTGAGGCACCCTGGGGCAAGCAGTATTGAGATAACTTTTAACACCTTCAGCTTACACATAGAACCCTATTTTCCAAACGTATTCATGCCGATCAGAGATCTTTTCTAAATGATCTCATGATACAGGCAAGCATAAGCCAAAGGCTTAGACGAAATGGAGAGAGATCTAGAAGATCAAGGGCTTCTTCTCAGGTCTTTCCTTCCTGTAATCAGACAATTTTAGCTTTGCAAATTCTCTCACATGTCCCCCAATCCTCTCTGATTCTTATATCATAATCCTATGCTTTACAAATTATTTCCTGCACATTTGTCATAATTCTGTCTCAAGGATAGCCTCATATCAATAACAATGAAAATAATGGTCACAGTGCCACTTATTAAGTTCGAACTATGTGCCAAACACTGTGCTAAATGCTATAAAAATATTATCACCTTTGTTACTTAAAAAAAAAACTGTGAAATAGTCACTATTAATCCGTTTTAAATACAGGCTCATCTCTCTTTATTGTGATTCACTGTATCGTGCCTTGCAGATATTTAATTTTTTTTTTTTTTTTTTTTACAAATTGAAGGTTTGTGACAACCCTGCATTGTCAGATGATGGTTAACATTTATTTTAGTAATAACATATTTTTAAATTAAGGTATGTACATTGTCTTTTTTAGACATAATGCTATTGCACATTAATAGACTATGGCATAGTGTAAACATAACTTTTATATGCACTGGGAAACAAAAAAATCCATGTAACTTGCTTTATTGAGATATTCGCTTTATTGCAGTAGTCTGGAACTGAACCCACAATATCTCTCAGGTATGCATGTGTAAGGAAGGTGAGGCATATGTCAGACAGCTACCAAGTTGTTAGCTAGTCCTTGTATTTTGATCATTCTGACTCTGAAACCCATGTTCTTCATCTCTACGGTATTTTAAATCCTATTGAAATGTTACCACCCAGTGGTAAATATTCCTAAATTGCAACTCTCTACATACCTCTCTTTGGATTTTAATTTTGTAATGGTTCTGTCCTTCAAATAGGACTAATTATAAACTTCAACAGAAAAATTGTATTTCCTATTACACTTTCCATAAGACCTTTTATGAAGGAGTCAAACTGGAAGAGAAGCACACTTTCACATATATACTCATATATTCCATGGTTTCCTGACTCCTTCCATTCACTTCTACATTTCTGTCTTTTGGATCCTTCGTTCCGAGCCAGACCCTCCATTAGGATATTTCAGGTACCTAAAAAGGAAATGCATTGCTCATGCTATAACATTCTAATGACTTCTACTCTCCACTCTCCTACAATCAGTCAATCTCTCACTCTTTATCATAGAACATTCTACATTCTTACGGTATTTCCCCTTTTTAAAGCAGTAGTTTCTACATTTAGACACTTTTTCTTCTATCCACTCTGCCATTGATTCAACAAAATTTATACATGACTTGCCTGTTTATATTAAAGAAATTGTATATTTATTTGTGCGTATGTCATTTCCCCCACTGTGGTGTAGAGTTGCTACTTACTGAATTACTGTGTCTTCCTAGTTTCCAACTCTGGAGTCAAAGATTGACTTAGTTTTCCACCTTTATGTCATATGGTGCCTAGCAGGGTGTCTTGCACTTGCTCTTAATGAACATTTGTTAATTTCTGGACTAATATTGAAATACATTGTCTTGAAAGCTATCCTGTGGTTTTCCAATGAATCTCATACACAGAATCACTCCTGCTAAACAGCTTCTTACTCTCCTCCCCTGCATTTACCGTTGTGTAGCAAAGCTTGGGTCAGACCTTAGTTTTTTGGCTTAGAGCTTGGTTTTCAGATGAGAAAATAAACTCTCCTTTTAGATCCTTCACATTCTCTCAAGGTCTCCTGTAGTAGTTAATGTATTTCTTTCAGTTGCAAATATAAACACAAGAAGAAATGACCCTATTAGCTTGTAATTGTCATCTCCTGGGTTTGCTTTCAGTGCCTAATGGGGAATTTTTTCCTCTAAGAGAGGTCTAAATTGGTCCTATTGCCCAATATTAACCACATGCTCTAGTAAATATCTGTGCCAATGATTAATAGAAGAGGTCGTCAGTAACTGTAAGGTGAGTGGCACATTCATAGACAAGTACCCCGCCCGCCTTGCCTGCAGTAACTTCCTATTTGAGGGATTTTTTCAAATTAAGCCTTTGAAGGAAAATAAGTTCTCTAAAGATAGCCAAGCACCAGAAAAAAATTGCAAGGGAAAATTGTAGTCTGTTAGGTATAAAATATTTTTGAAGTGGGTGCATTTTATTTTTTCCTCTAATCTTCTTATTCCCTATTCTGTCTGACAGGCATAAATTCAAAGGTGTCCTTGTCTCTCACCATTTGTGAATGTGCCCAATTATGTGTACATAGGACATTTACTGAATGTGACATTTACCTGGTGTCCAGCTAATGTATACAAATAAATCTAAGTCAAATTTAATAGTGCTTTCAGAGTGCCAAGTCCTGTGTTGATATATAAGACAAGGTAAAGTGTAAAATACTTTGACAAGTCAACACAATTGTATGGGAGTTTAGAGGAAATACTGCTTGTATTGTGGAATAAATAGGGATTTTTTGGTCAAGAAGGCATAGGTTTAAATCTAGGCTGTGTTACTGATTAGCTGATACCTTAGGCAATATAATTGCCTTTCTTTGCCTCAGTTTCCTGAACTATATAATGAGAGACAACGTTTGATATAATGAATTGTTCTGTGGACTAAATGAGATGGCATTTTTGGAGAACCTAGCAGAACACTTGGCCTGTAATAGGTGAGCAGTAAACGTTAGCTGAGATCCCTTTCTTTCATTTGACATCTTCAGAAGACTTCCTGTAAGGGAGATGGACATTTGGATTGGATTTTTAAAGCATGAATAAGATATTGAAGTATAGACAATGGTGTCAGCAAAGTTTGCAGAATATGTATGTTTGATATTAAGATTTTTCATTACCACCCTCATTTATTAAACATGATATGTTGCTATGTGGAAGATCAGATAAGGTTATAGGTACACAAGAATACTGTAGTATAATACTTTAAAATTTGACTTTTCCTTTCATCTCTTTCTCTCTCCCTCTCTCTTAAGTGACACAAGAGGAGGGAAATAAGGAAGGTAGAGACATATCTGACCATAGTTGTCTCTAAACCTTTGTATAGGAGGTGAATCATCACTCTAATTATCTTGGTGAGTAAGCATTATGAATCATTTGCATTTGTGAGAGCTCAATAACCATTTACATCCCTTTATTAAAGACATCATTTTCCTCTTTTTTCACATGCCTATGACCCAGCACCTAGCTTTGTACCTTACCTCTTAACCATCATTCTCTAAATGCTGAATAGGTGAATTTGGACTTGGATATAATTCTTTTAAGTTCATTAAGTACAAGCCAGATATACTATTGTCATGAAAACTCTAAATGCTGTTAATATCTGATATACATGGTAAACAGGGTATTTGTATTCAGCCAGCGTTTGGTCTAACTTGTTATCTTTTCAAATGAGGCTTGTGTGGTAAAAGACCCTTCAGAACTGAACAGCATTGATTTCTTTTTTCCTTCTCAAAAGCAACAGCAAATATATAAACTCCCCTTCCTTGGTGAAATATTTATATGCAAGAGATACTGCCTGTGTCTGTTTCTAAACACATATTCCCCAGCCCATTAGCTGTATATTTAAATATTTTACACTTTCTATTTTTCTACTAATTGACCTTCTGACGAAAGTAATTTGTGATCAGTAAAAGTCACCAAAATTAACGTGTCAATTTAATATGTTTAAAGAATCTAACCAAAGCAGTTATTTTCAGTGGAAAGCTATCAAATTCATTTTAGGAAGCTAGCAAAATGCTGGTATAAAAGCTGACAAAGATAGGAAACACATATAAAGAAACTATAGTATAATCATGAAAACAATATATTATTATAAAGAAAATACTTGAAAACCCTTTTCATTTGTAGATATGGTTACATCTATATAATGATTTCATCCTCATCAAGTGGAGTTTGCCCCCCACCTCCAAGAATACTTTATTTCTAAATATGTTCCTAAATATCCATCTAGTTATAAGTGTAATAAGAAAAAAGGTCCATGGACATCTCAGTTGAGGAGTGTATTTCTCATATAGTTTCCTTTTTTTAAGTAAAAGGATAAACCTCTTAACTCCTACTTAGTAATAAAACAATAGTGACATTTGGATCAAGAAGAATAAAAAATAAGTTTGTATCAGTATTACTTTTAACACTGCTTTGGAAATTCTAAATAATATAGTATGAAAAGGAACAACTAAGCCAAAGAGTAATTTTAAAAGACACACTATTAGAATTTATAAAAGTTTATGTACTTTTTTCTGCATTCAGTTTTGGTATTCTCACCACCACAAGAGAGAGTGAGGTCAACACGAGGCTAGTTCACCACGGACTGGAATCTGAGGGAGCTAGTCGCTCACTTCACTTTATGTTCAGATTCCAAGTTGATGGAAAAAGAGACACAAAGGCCAGGCACATATCAACACATAACTACTGGCTTATACCTAAGACATGTGGAAGTTTCTTTTTGAATGAAACTTCCCTCACCAATCAGAGTCAAAGCAGCAGGACAGATCCTGGATTCCATCATCAAGGACACTCACCGTCCTCACAGACTGACGGCTTGAAAGAGGAGAGAGCTCATCTTTGATCCCTTGGCAAGCAGGTCCTGAGAGAACCAAAAGACCATAACCACTTATGAGCTTTTACCACATAGTTTTTCCTTTTTCCTTTTTTTTTTTAATATTTATTTATTTAGTTAGCTATTTAGTTGCACTGGGTCTTAGTTGTGGCAGGCGGGCTCCTTTGTTGTAGCTTGTGGGCTCCTTCATTGAGGCATGCATGTGGGATCTAGTTCCCTGACCAGGGATAGAACCCCAGCCCCCTGCTTTGGGAGCGTGGAGTCTTAACCACTGCACCACCAAGGAAATCCCTACCACATAGTTTTTCATCATCTAGTAGAAAGGATAGCAAGAGAGAGAGTGAGAGGGAGAGAACTGAGGAGAGTACAGAAGCTGCAAGGCTGAAAGTGTTATCCCAGTACTTCTCCCTCCTGGTAGATGTAACATGGAAAATGAAGTTGGGGCAATAAGGGTGTACCCCAAATCTCCCAGTTTTTCACAGAACTCCACTTTGTGCATGGTTACTGCATAAGGAATGTTGGCATTATTGGAAAATTCTCTCTACTGAGAAATAGTCAACCACATCTTTACCCAAGAATGATGTTGAGAAGTACGGGTTCTTGAATCCACCAAACCCTATGCAATGGATTAAAATAGCCACAAATTATTTGACATGTCTGTCATTAAGAGGTGGGGGCTCTATATCCCCTGTCCTTTTTTCTGAACTAGGCCTGTGACTCCTTTTTGACCAAAGGAATATAACAGAAAAGAGGTTATAGGACCTCTGAGGCTACATAATAAATCTTGGAGTTTTCACTCTGGGAGAAGCCAGCCATCCTATAAGAAGTCTGACTGTTCTGAGATTGGTATGCTCTGAGGAAGCCCAAACTAGCCATGTGAAAGGCCACTAGTCATGTGGAAAGGCCACTCGGGGACAGAGACAGAGACAGAGGGTCCTGGGCATCCTTGGATGTGATAATCATCCTAGCCCAGACATCAGACATGTAAGTGAGGAAACAATGCTAGGTATGTTAGGCCCAGCAGAGATAATATGAGGAAGAAACGAAGAACTCAGATGACAGCCAAAAGTAAGTCCCTAAACATATGGCCCCATATGGGACTACCCCAAACATCTCTACTTTTCAAGCCATCCCAGTCAAGGCCTCAGTCATTATGGAAACAAGATAAGTTATTTTCATAACCAACAAAATTGTGAGCATGATAAAATAGTAACATGACCCAGGTCAATCATTTAAAATATCTGATTATTTTCTTATCTGTAAATTGAGAACAAAATACTGGTATCTTTCTTATATCACTGTTATACACAGTAAATGAGAGAATGCATGTGGAGCTCTAAACATAATACCTGATAAAGAGCATGTGACAAATTTATTATATTTTGATAAGCTGTGCCTCTGAAAAACTGAAGAGTCATGAGAAGAAATAGCACCATAACATCAGTAGAATTCTTAAATGAAACTTATGCTGAAACCAGAAATTGTCTCACAGTGGAATTTCCAGGCAATTCCAGATTGAAGCATTCTGAAAAATATGCTTCATGGTACCATGGCAATGTTTCAATTATACACTTAGCAGTTAGTGATACCATTATATTCCAGAATGATTATATGCCTCCCCAAAAGGGATAACATTGTCATTTCATGGGGGAACCATGTCCCTGGCTTATTCTGATGAAAGGAAAGAAAGAAGGAAGAAATGAAAGATGGGAGGGAGGAAGGGAGGAAAAGAGGGAGTCTGCCAGTGAGAGAGTCATATTCAATCTGAAAATTCATTTGGTATGTGCATTTAGAGCTTTAACAGTGAAGGTCATTTGATTCAGTATTTCTCAGCTAGGAATTTATCCAAAAGAAATGCAGTAAATTCTCTGCCTACAAAGATATTTATTCGGCTTCCCTGGTGGCGCAGTGGTTAAGAATCCACCTGCCAGTGCAGGGGACGTGGGTTCGAGCCCTGGTCCAGGAAGATCCCACATGCCGCAGAGCAACTAAATCCATGTGCCACAACTACTGAGCCTGCGCTCTAGAACCCGTGAGCCACAACTACTGAGCCCCCGCACCACAACTACTGAAGCCCACGCGCCTAGAGCCCGTGCTCCACAACAAGAGAAGCCACCACAATAAGGAGCCCGCGCACCTCAACGAAGAGCAGCCCCTGCTCACCACAACTAGAGAAAGCCTGTGTGCAGCAACGAAGACCCAATGCAGCCAAAAATAAGTAAATAAAATTTTAAAAAAGATATTTATTATAGTTACTATATTAACATCAGAATCACTTGAAATATTCTACATAAATAATTTATGGTTAACCTATTCTATACAATATTATGATTTCATTACCCATTATATTTATTGTGTTGAAGACATAAAAAATAAAAATTTTTTAAACTCGGTATGCCAAATAATAAACATAAGTATGTGAAGTTTATACATAACTATGATTGGAAAGGAATCCCCAAAATAGTACCAGTGGTTTTCAAGGATTTGTAAAGTTATTAGTAATTTGTTTCACCTTTTTCTTTCCTATATTTCTCAAATTTCTACCATGAACTGTATTTATTTTTTTGTAAAAACACAAAAACCAAACTCTCGCTGCTTTCACTTAATGGCAAATTATAGAATCATAAAATAGCTTATCATATAGACAAAATGAAACAAAATCCCTGGTGAAATTTCCATTTTTCTCCTCTATAAATCTCATCTCTCATATTTGAGAACCTTTCTGACAGCTTCAATGAAGATGTTAAAAAAATGAAAAGATAAAAAATAGGAAAAAATAATAGAGAACTCTTCTCACTTCTGTATCAAGGTGTGTCTTGGGAGAAACCATCAGAGAATTTTAGTCTAGCTCTGATTAATCTTCATTTTCACCTCCAGATAAATAACTACATATTACTGTCAATCATATCATGGAATGAAAAAATAAGACCCCATTGAGCATATTCTTAAATACCCTATTATTCATCGGAAGGTGTAGTAACATTTGTAAGAAGTTGTTTATCCAATAAACTCTCATGCAGCCCATGCATTTAGACAAAATCAGAGCTTGAAAGTTATCCCTGTTGCTTGAATCAGATGCCTACAACATTCTAGGGAATGGATAGACTTTCCCACATTGATGTGTTTCCATGGTCCTTCCATACCAAGAGTCCTTACTTCTATGAGAATATACCTTTCAGGAATGATAGGCAAATATTTGTAGAGAACTTGTTTGCTGGTCCAGGATTTTGATAGTCCCTGCAGGAACTAAATTTCAGTAGACAATATGTTTGCTGCCAGATTTTAGCAACATAATTCTGTGCTTAGTTGTTTGCTTGTTTGTTTGCTTTTTAAATTAAGTTTACAAATCCTTGATAGTATGAATGCAAAGGAGGGAGGTAATCCTTAAAGGACATGTCTTTTCTTTGTATGTGTTGCACTAAAGATAATGAGCTTGGCTTTTTAATAGTATCTCTTTTTAAATTAGTTATTGCTTTCCCAGGTCTTATGTTGCCCTGTCCTTTACAGGGCTGGACTTACCTTTCTTCCATCACTATTTAAATGAGTCAGAACAATTAGCTTAGTGTACCATGCCTGTGTGAAATCATACTTATTCTAGCACAACTAGGTACTCAGGAGCACGGACAGAGTCTGATTTGGAAAGTGCCTCATAAAAATCTAATCAGAGACTGGCAAGGGATTCTCACAGATGAACAGTATTAAGACATTAATCTGAGTTCATACCCAAAATGTAGTTGAAAACTTCACTGTGGTAAGTCACCTGGGGAAAAAGTATATTGAGGCACTTGTCGCAAGTAGGAAAGCACTCATGCCAGCATCTCTTTATGAATAAAGACATTTTTCACAATATTAACAAGCAACAGTAAGAGAAGGTCTTATCACCATATCGCTCTCCTATCTTTCAAAGGGATGTGACTGTTATCATACAGTCTTCTTACTCTCACGTGCATGTCACCTCCAGAGACTTTCTTTTCCAATATTTCTAGAATCTAGGAGGGTACAATATCTCTAGGATACGAAAGGGTCCAGAACTATAGGTTACTATTGTTCAGCCCAGTGGACCTGAAGCCAGAAAATCTGGTTCCAGTCCTTCTTCCTAAGTTACTATGTTTTGACTTTTGGCAACAAGCTACTTAGCCCTTCTGAGCCTCAGTTTCATCATCTGTAAAATGGGAATAACACCTCCAAGCCCTCAGGATGGTTATGGGTTTAAAATGAGATCACAGCTTAAAGCTACTTTGTGCACTGGGATATACTAAATCATTTTGAGGTGATCTAATTGGGTTTGCTATTAGTCTATCTGTTCCCTGATGTATATTAGTTACAGGGAATTAGAACAGATTTTTTTTTTTTTAAATTAAGAGCCTCTCAAATGGGCATTAAACAGAGGTGGTTTGGTTTAGAGATCTACTTTGAATAGGGCAAAATTCATTGTTTGCAAACCAAAGTGAAACTTGTTTGCTACACTGCCTTTCCTTTTCAATCCCACACCCAAACCATCAGCACTGGTTTATGAGCCCTAATTAGTGTCGGTGGAGAGCAGAGTGCTTCCATACTGCCATTGATTAGAATGAGATTCAATTATCAGATGAAGGTTTTTTAAAGTGTGTGTTTCTAGCTAGCTGGCTTCTCACCACCCAGCAATGTGCCCTCAGGGAGAAACACTGCCCCTGGCAGCATGAAAGACCATCTTAACTTCTTATGTACATGGGAGCTGAGCGCAATTTCTATCTGGCATGGGAAAAGTCCAGAAGGAAAATACTGAAAGGAAATGAGTTTTCAGGTGGAAGAATGAGATTTCAGTGTGACAGGGGTACAATTTCTTGCCTTGAATGAAGGAACAAAGCACCAATTCCTTCCGAGTTGCAGGTGACCCCTACCTCTGATGGAGGATAAGAAAGTAATTGCTCTCCTCTGCCATGGAATGGACCCTTCATTTTGAAACCAGGCTGGTCTGCAGATTGGTTCTGCTAAGTAACTCTGAAGAGACCCATTTGTTTAGCACTATGTGTAATTTTAAAGGAAAGGATGTGTCAGCAGCGGGGAGGAGAGTCAAATGAGGTCACTGGTGAAATAGCAGGAGAAATTTGCTGGAGCCTCTGCCTTGTTTTTTTCTATTCCATCTTCACTGACCTTTGCACCAGAAAACTGATGCACCAACAAAATGGAACCTTCATTTTCTCATTTCCTGAATGACCAGGCCATCTCCCCAGTGCCTTCAGAAATGGATCTTCATTTCTCTATTGGTGGGGGCACCACATTTAACCCTTAATGTTAAGGCAGTTTTCACCTGCAGAGCTTCCATCAGTATAAGCTGGTTATATCATAGAAGCCTTAGATGTTCAAAAATCCCATCTCCGATAGACTGTTTCTTTGTGTGGATGGTGGAATAACTGCCACCGTTGCAGAAATTGGGGGATATAGGCAGATATTTTTGAAATTCTAAACATGACAATCCAAGAAAGCGATTGAGCACTGCCTTTTTACCTATAGGTTACCCTCAAACATAAATTAGTTTATGCTCTGAAAAGGTACTTGATGTTTCAAACAATGTCAATTGAATCTGATTTCACTTAAAATACAGCAATTTAGTAAATGTTACAGTCTTAACTTTGATACTAACATTTTTGTGTGAGAAAGAAAATCCTAAAAGAAACTGCGAATAGTGAACTTCATCATTTCCTTCTCAGCAATTCCAGAATATTAAAATGTACCCCATCATGGTCACGATCACAATCACTTTATATTAGAATTCTCTTGTGTAAGCTTTCTTCCCATCAGTTTAGTGAGAATCTGTGGCCAAAGGCCCTCCCTATTCATATCAGTTTTCCCAGGGTTCCAGCAGAAGTTTGGTATATGGCAAGCACTTCAAAAATTTGAATTGAATAGGTGTATATTGAACAGTGTATGAGTTTTCAAAATATGAGCAAATGAATTAAACAGGAAACTGAAGTTACCACTCACCTATTTTTGTTCATATATAACAGCCTTATACTTTTGCATACAAAACCCTTGTCTTCTTATTCCCTGCCTATTATTTATTGCTTCTGGTTATCAGCTTATGGGGCACTTCAGTGTGGAGGTTTTGATAGATCTCACTGACTCCAGCATTCCTGAGCCACTTAAAAGGGCTTAGAGGGGAAGATGGAAGGTCTTTCTTGGTTGTTTTATTTTTCTCAGGGAATATTAATCAGAAGCATATATAGAGATTCACAAGTTCCTTTGTTATTTTTTTACTTCTCTGTGGCATCTGATCTGTTTCAACATTGGCTGGACCGTGTGGCTTTCAAAAATAAATTGTCAAATGCTTGAGAATGGAAATACCCCCAAGATGAGGACTGTGTGAATTCTGTGTGTACTCTGTATGGAGTCCACTTTGTCTTTTTGGAAGGCAAAACAGAGACATAAAAAAAGAGGTTGGTATATAAGATGTCATTGGCAAGAGTCAAATCCAGCATCTGTGACTTGGCAAGATTGACATAATCTTTCTGGGCCCCCCTTTCTTCCTCTATAAAATGGAGATAATACCTTCTTCGGGAAGATTATGTAAAAATTTAATGTTATAATGTCAATAAATTCATTCATTTCTTTATTCAGCAATGTTGGTGTTTAGAATGTTCTGGGCTTTTTTTTCTTTCTTTCTTTGTGAGCAAAAACAAGCCCAGAAACTGCTTCTGTGTGGCTTATGCTCTAGTTTTTCTAGAAAAAAACAAAATCATTCAAATACTTTATAGTTACAACCTAATACATGTTCTGGAGAAAAGAACTGGATTCTATGAGGACATTGACTATTCCCATAAAACAGTCTCCAAGGAGTGTGACCTGGATGACATGCCGTAGCAGACCCTTTTGCCTTAATCCAAGATGAGCCTTGAGTAATGAAGAGAAACTTTTCAGATGAAGGAAGAGTGAGGAAAATATTTCAGGCAAAGAGACCAGCAAGGCCTAAGGCCCCAGGGTGGCAGCATATGGGGGAGGGGTTGGAAATGAATGAGAAATATGGCAAGAGGGAGCTGAGGGGGGGTGGACTGGTGAAAAGTAAGATTGAAGAGCTAGGCAGAAGCCAGTCTTTTAAACCCCGTAGACCATACTAAAATTTTAGCCTTTATATCAAGACCTGTAACTCCCTTTCAAATGTACTGGCACTATATTTCCTAGTTTTAAATAGAAACAGAAATGGGTTTCTTGAATCATGTCTAATGTGATTGCTCAGCCCAACTGGATGATCTACAGCCCAACCTTTCCTTTCTGAGCCCTGGTCTCTAGGATACTGTTAGTGTGGTCACCCAAGGTGGCATGTTCTAGTTCTTTTAGAATCCCAGGATTGGAAAGGATGTCCACCGACCTCTACCAGGTGTCCTTATGCCTGATTGGAATGTGCTGAACATAAGAGGACTATCCTATCATACAGATTTCCTGAGCTCAAAGCTTCTTTCTCTGCCATTTAGCTCCTTCTCCACATTGCTCCATCTTGGATAGAGATGTCCCATGGGTCACAAGCAGGACACATGGAAAGGGTGAAAGAATAAAGAGGGATTAAGGGGGTTAAAAAATAGAAAGAAAAAAAAACAACAACAAAAAATTGAAACTAGGGCATTAGAATAATTGTTCTTCCAAATCCAGTTAGCCGCCAAATCTAAAGGATTCTATCATTATTATATTTTCTTAAATGCTCCCTCCTGTCCATCCCCACTGTCATGACCTTGGATCAGGCTCTCATTCTTTTCGCTTATTTCTGTGATAGAACATTGACCCCAGTGTTACTCAGGCCAACTCATATTCCTTCTGTTGTCAGACCAGTCTTCTTTAAGTATAAAACTGGATCTGGTCACTCCTCTAACAATCTTCAACAGCTCCCTTATAAAATGTGTGGCATTTAGTACATGGTCTTATGCTGGTAGATCTATACAATGGGATGCTCAGATGGTTTCCATTCTGTGGCATGGACAAGACAGGCATTCCCAGTACACTGGACCTTTTCTTTCTTCGTGCCAAACACTAGTGGGTTGTGGTATGGTGGTGGAGAATTGCTGCTCCAGCTCATGGGATCAACTGAATAAATCATATTTCATCTTAAGGAGGGTGACTGATACCAGAACTGTACTAGGAATTGTGCTAAGCACTTTACATGCCATACTTTATTCAGTCCTCATGACCAAGCTTTGAAAATGGTGTCATCATCCTTATTTTATACATATAGAAACGGAGGTTCAGGGTATTATTTAAACTTCCCAGTCAGTAAGTGGCACAGTTTGAAGTTAGACACAGACAGGAAATCACCAGAACACACACTCTCAACCACTGTTATATACTTCCACGTCCTAATTGTTTTCTTCTTTTCTTATAGACAAAAGTTAATGAGCGAAAATCAAACTTGGATTTTAAGCTATATAATCATATCTGTTTGTCCAAATTCACAGAAACTATTCCCAGTTGTTGTTTTTTTTCCTAAATGCAAGGTTATTTGGCCTGAATTAAGGTAGCTATCACTAGATCCTTGAAAACTTTGTGTTATACTGAAATTCCACTTAAAAATGCCTGTAATAACAGGATCTAAAATTCAGCCATGACCTAGCCAAGGATCAGGTTCTCAAAGCCTCTTGATGGGTTTGCATCATTCTGAAAGAATCTGGAGTTAATGCTCCTGCTCCATCCTCCCACTCACCCTCCCAGACCAATCTCACCAGCCCTTTGAGATTTTGCTAAAAGCCCAACACACTGTCTTCCAGGAGCATTATCATATGGTCTTAGTAACAAGTACCGAATAAAAATGGACACATTACACAGCTTTGGTTCCTCCAACAGTGATTGGAAATAGATCAAAAGAGCTAAGGCACTAACTCAACCAGCCATTCCATCATCAGCTTGTCTCAGGGTAGTAATAAACTTCTTGGTCTGCTAAATTTATGGAGTAGAAGTGCAAGCATGGCCTCCCAGCGGTACCCATGGCTTTGATCAGGTCAATAACAGTGGTCAGGAGGTCTGCATGCTGACCATTATAAGCACCAACGTGGACTCTCACCAATATGCTGTCATTAGCAATTGCTTCCACATTAGTTTCTTAGCTGGAAAGATAAATCCGGCTGCCTAAGGAAGGGATTTTATATGAGAGTGCATGAGAATGTTTCCTATATAGAAGTGTAAGATTAAGGGTTTAACTCCCAAATATTCTCTACATTTATACACTCCACTAGCTTAGCCAGCAACTCTGGACCATGAAAGAGCTAGCATGGTACAGCCATGAGTCACCTTCTCATCTGACTGAAGGTATGACCTCTACCTTTACAAGGGCAATTGTGCCCTGTGCTGCAATGGGAAAAAAACTTTCATATTATATGATTTATGCAATTAATAAGCTTAGATGTCCTAGTTACACTCTGTGTTTACAATGGATATAATATAATTGACTTTGTGACAAATTTGAAAGGCAAGTTGTATTGGTCCTTGAAGGATCATGCTTGCTCTGCCACTGGACCTATGCAGGCACCATTTCATCTACCTTGGCCATTGTTGCTCTCTTCATGGTGTAGTTAACTCTTACTCTTCCTTCAAATGGCAGTTCAGGAGCACTTCCTCAGGGAAGCCTTCTCAGACCTTGCTGAGTAAATTTCCATCTCTCATTTCCACCCCATATGGGTGCTCACTTCAGTGTAGTAAATATATTTGGTGACTCTTGGATTCATCTGTGTCTCTCTCTAAGCTGGTACCTCCATGAGGGTCAGAAACCTTGTGCTTTGGCTCACTGTTATACCCTCAGTACTGAGCACAGTCTTCAGCTGACAGTAGGAAAACAAGAGCTATTGTAGCCAGGCATGTAATGAGAAAAAATACTTTAAAAACTAAGAAAGATATATATCTTTTAAAAATATGTGAAGAGGATTACTCATCTTAAATTCTAAAAGCATTCCTTTATTCGTTCATTTTTTTCAACAAATATTTTTCAGTCTTCCACTATTTTCCAGCTTTTCCTAAGACCTGGATCTACAATGGTAAATATAAATAATCTTTAAAAAAATCTCTTTCTTTCTCGTTTTCTTTTGTTCTCTGACAGAAATAACACTATATATTTATTCAGTAAAAATAGAATGGTATAAATCCTCGCCCTCTATTTATATATCAGCACTTGGTGGCAACCTTTATGTTTGTTGCCTCTAAGAGTATAGGAAATTAATGCTTAGAAAGGAATGTTTTACAATTGCTCAAAAATCCAGAAACAATTTCCTTTGGAAGGAACTTCTGGCTTTATAATTGATTATCAGGATATATGACTTCTACATTTATTTTTACAAAAACATAAAAACATAAAACGAAAAAAGTCCACCTTCTTTGTAGACTAAGAATGATGTGTTTTAAATGGCTTTATTTTTTTAATGTTAGGTAGAAATTTCCTCTTTCATGGGATCAGATCCTTTGGAAACCACTGCCAGACAGTGGTTGGTTATATTATAAGGAAAATAAACATGTGCTAGTGAAAAATGAGGTATTTAGGTATTCAATGTATATGTGTTTTTCTTGTATATGATGTGTTAGTATATCACAGAGAACTGTCTGGGTGTCAGTTGGGTGTCAAGAAAAACTTGGATTTCTTTCAGCAGTGTGTTGAGTAAAGGCCGAACATAATAAAGTGCATCTGGCTTGCTTTCCAGAGAGATCTAAGAAATTAATTTTTCTGCAAATTAGAACCAATTTGTATTGAACTCCTCTATATAAGCAAGTTAAGATTGACCATAGGTAGCTTTTACTCACGTGATTTTTATTGGCCACTTGCTTGTTTAGGGGAAATAGAGAAACAGGACAGCACATCTCTAGTAAGAGTTCATTGAGTTTGCACACCTTTAAACAAGAGCAAGATCTACCGGTTAGCAGTATAGTAAAGTAATCATACATTCCAGCTTGGAACATTCACTCAACAAAAATAGCTCTACATAAGACCGTAAATATGAAACAGTTGTATGCAGTTCAACCGTAAGCCGCATCTGCTTAAAATTTTAGTAAGACACGTAGAATGGCATTCATTTCACATTTGTTCAACAGGCGGAACATTAATACTATAGCTTGAATGTCCTAGATCAGAGGATCTCAAAGTGTGGCCCCTGGACCAGCAACATTAGCATCACATGAGAAATTGTTAGAAATGCAAATTCTAGACCCCATCCCAAACCTATTGAATCAGAAACACTAGGGGTAAGGTCCAGAGATCTTGTCTTAAATGCCCCTCCTAATGAGTGTTCCTAACTGCCTTCCAATGAGTACCCTTGAGAATGGGTACCATCCTAGATTCAGGTAAATGGAGTTCAGCCCTAGCTCAGCGTGTCACTTTAATTCTTTGCTTCCCCCCTTTCTTCACTTCTAAATAAAGATGTATTAAACCACCTCTAGATTTATTAGGGATGCATGTAATAGAAAAAGCACAGTCAGACAGAGTTGGCTTCGACGTCTGAATTTCCCCCTCGTTACCATATGGCTTTGGGTTAACAATAATGAAAATGAATTTTTTTTTTTTTTTTTTTTTTTTTTTTTTATAAACTTATTTATTTATTTATTCATTTCTGGCTGTGTTAGGTCTTCGTTTCTGTGCGAGGGCTTTCTCTACTTCTGGCAAGTGGGGGCCACTCTTCATCGCGGTGCGCGGGCCTCTCACTATCGCGGCCTCTCTTGTTGCGGAGCACAGGCTCCAGACGCGCAGGCTCAGTAGCTGTGGCTCACGGGCCCAGTCTCTCCGCGGCATGTGGGATCTTCCCAGACCAGGGCTCGAACCCGTGTCCCCTGCATTGGCAGGCAGACTCTCAACCACTGCGCCACCAGGGAAGCCCTGAAAATGAATTTTTATTGAGCATTTACTAGGTGCCAAACCCTATGCCAAGTGCATTATCTTTATCTTTGTCTCAGTTTGTCCTCATAAAAATACTATAATATTGTCCCATTTTATAATTTAATTTCTGAGACTTAGAGAGGTTTTAAAAATTGCATAACTGGAATTAATACATGTATTAAACTTACTCAAGAGCCCCACTCAGACTGTACTAGTTAGGAGTAATCCTTCTCTAGATACAAAACCTCTATAATCCTGAATAACATGGCACAATATGACCAACCTCATAGAAAATTAGTGAGTCAAACGGGAGAAGCTAGATATCTGACACACTGCAGCTACTCAAATACAAATTCCTTTCTTCTTTCCACTCCTCAAGCATAATATTCCATGATATTATATGAAATATATACAAATTAAAAGGATGATTAAGCAAAATTTAGAAATTTTACCTCTCTATTTTATTTTTAGTTTTTGAAATATTTATTCTACTACACTTTACAAATTCAGGTGTTCCTGAAGAGACAGAAGGGATCTTATCCTTACTAAGTGAGAGGATTGTGGGGGACACACCCTAAATTGGCTGCCAACTCTCCCTGTCTCCTGATATTATGCCGTCTCCTTGAGTGTGGGTGAGAATTCTGACTTGCTTCTAACCAATAGAATATGGCACAGTTGATGTGATATCACTTCCATGATTACATTATATAGGATTATACCTTTGGGGACTTCCCTGGTGCTCCAATGGTTAGGACTCCACACTTCCACTGCAGGGGGCACGGGGTTCGATCCCTGGTCAGGGAACTAAGATCCCGCATGCTGCAAGGTGTGCCCAAAAATAAAATAAAAAATAAAATAAAATAAAAATGTAAAGTGACCTTGTTACATTAAAAAAAAAAAAAGATTATACCTTTTATCTTTCTACCAGACTCTCCCTATAGATGCTCTCCTTTAATGGCTGTTGATGGAGCAAGCTGCCATGCTGTCAACTTCCCTATATTGCAAAGAACTGAGAGTGGCGTTCAGCTGACAGCCAAGAAGGAACTGAGGCCCTTGGTCCAACAGCCCACAAAGGACTGAATCCTGCCAACAATCACTTGGAAGCAGATTCTTCCTCAGCTGAGCTTTCAAATGAGACCTCAAGCCTGACTGTCACCTTGATTGGAGTTTGGTGAGACATCCTGGAGCAGAAGATCCAGGTAAGCCATGCCCTGATACTTTATTCACAGAAACAGTGATGGAATGCATGTGTGATATTTATCTTAAACCTCTAAGTTTGCTATGTAGCAATATATAATACAAAGATTAAATGGTTTCAACTGTAGGCCATTAAGTCCCTATGTTTTGTGCTCCTTTCTCAAAGTGCTTGAAATCAGAATAAATTTAGATAAAAAGTTAATGAAATTCTTTAGCACTAAAATAAAGACAGTGTTCTCTAGATATGACAGGGAAAGCTTATAGAAGAATAGAGGCTGCTGAAAGGATAACCACAGAGCCAAGCAGGTGCTCTCCCAATAGAAATCTAATGAGCCTTTTCCTGGACTGCAATTTTTCACCTTTTTTCACCTGTCCTCAAAGGTGTGGGTTAGGTATCCTCTCCTCTGGAAAGCTGTTCCAGGGAACTCCATTCTGAAGTGACGCTCTTCTGTGCTGCCACATAACCTGACTCCACTTCTTTGATTGTATTCCCATCTCCCTCGTTTCATCCACTGGACACTGAGTAATTTATATTTGTCTCCTTTCTTAGGGTGCTCTTCCAGCTCTCCTCTTGCCCCTCTCTAACTTCATTCTTCATGTGAAATTCCATATATTCCCAATTTGTGATTACCATATGCAAACTAAAGAAAAAAATGGAATATATTGGCTCTTTCAATGAAACAGTCCAATAAGTGGTGCTGGTGTCAGTGACAGCTAGTTCCAGTTGATCAAACTGTGGTGTCAGACCTCATTGTCCTTGTGTCTTCCTCCTCTTTCTCCCATTTGTTCTTTTCCCCTTTTATCAACTTTTTTTCTTCTCCTTCTTGGCCTGACTCTCTCCCACTTTTTACCCCTACCCAGTTTCACTTTCCTTTCTGCTGTCTTCATCCTCAAGAAAAGATGTCCCATGAAGCTCAATGATGTTTCCATTAACTCCGTGCTTACTGCATCCTTCCGGCTAAGCTTCTCTTGCCTAGCATTCTAAACTATCCTATAAGGGGTTTGCTGTGTCCCTAGTTATATTGTGGGACCACCCCTCAGTGAATCATTTTGGCCAGTCTTGGTAAAGCCTCTACATTGGTCACTTTGAGTCATGTGACTGATTAGCTCACCAGAATCACATAGAGTGATATAAAGGAAATTTCAAAATGGAAAAATTTCAGGACAGACTGAAAAGTAGCAGATAACCATTAAGCACTAATTTTTACTTTTTACTTTTTACATAAGTGAAAACCCCTCCAGTTCCCGGTTCAGCCTCATCTTCCCTTTGACGTCTCCTGTGTGCTCGTGTCCCTACATCTCTGGCTTTCAGCATTTATGAAATAATCTGCCCCCCATCCACTTAAGAATGTCGTGAGTTGTCTAGAACCTCATTCCATGGTAAACTAACCCCTTCCTCCCAGCTCTTTCAAAAAATACATCTCCAATTATTTTAACTTTAAATGACTTTAAAAGCTTAGTTCCTTGAGCTGGACCCTAAAGATTCCATCTGATTCTCTCCAGTGGAGGCTGCTCACGCTTCCCATGCTACGTTACTGTACGGAATTACTTGTGATTTCCCACACGCCTCTCACGGTCCTGTCTCTGCGTGTGCCGCCTTCTCCTTCCAGACTGCCCTTTCTTGCCAGTCCTTCAAAGGCCAGCCAGTGTTAGTATCCTCTCCTCTAGTAAACTGTCCCAGTAAACTCTGTTCTAAATTTCAAGACACTGTTTGGTGCTTCCATGTGACCTGACTTCCCTCTTTAGGCTGGTTGTGTTTCTGTCACCCTTGCAGAAACAGTGAGCTTCAAGAGAACAGGCACTGTATCTTTTTTCTCCTTAGGCTTTAAAATTACCAGAGTGCATTGCCCATAGTAGGCATGCAAATGTTAGTTAGGTTAATGAATCCATAGTCACATTTAATCTGCACTGTGACCCTGTGTGATTGATGATATATATGTATATATGTATAACATTTTATTCTAAGTATAAAACAATACATACTACAGAAAATTTGGAAAATCATACAAAGTATAAGGTAAAATCAGCTTATACTCTTACTGTGCAGTGATAATCACTATTATCATTTTGGTGCATTTCTTTCTAACCATTCTGTTTGCATTGGAAAAAAAAAAGATTGCAGTTATGTACTATACATTTCCCAGGCTTGTTTTCCATCACTCTCCCTTATGCAGTACAGGGTCCAACCTCAACCTTCTTCTGCTTCCATCCTTTTGAAAACGCTCGTCCTCCTTTATAATGCACTCATTCTTCCTCCTCTTGCAGCATATTCCTGTGGGCTCTCTCAGTCAATAACTCGATTTCTATTCCCTTTGTGACTCTTTCTCTGAGACCCTCAAGTTGAGTTATTTATTACTTCCCTGTGCTGGTCCACTACCTGGCACATGTATCTCTTGTAACATTTAGACCTTTTAAGTATGTGCTTGTTGGATGTTTTACCCATTCAACACAGCACCTCACCTTTGCCTCTTCTCCCACTCTGTTCCTTCTTGGCCCTTCCCACCCTCATTCTTCACTTGTAATTTGACATACGTTATACACTCAGTATGTGATTACAAACTGAATGAACCATGCCATGAGCTTTTAGTCCTGTATTTGATACAGATGAGCAAAGAGAAGCATATGTAAGTTACATCAATTGCCCAAGGACACACTGATACGCTGCTTTCATTTTCTGGAAGGAGAAAAAAAAATCAATAGTCTGCAGTGTCTTTCAAATAAATTAAACACACATGAACCAGTTTTACATCTAGAGTGGGTATTTGCAATATTGATGCTTCAAAATGAAATTGAGTGTTACCCATCACCAGAATGTCTTAACACCAATGAGTTAATACTTCCATCAGCCATGAGCTGCAGCTGAAAATTCCCTGAAAATTGGCTTCATTTCAGTGGCAGCTCTTCCAGGCACCAACTCATTTCATAACATAGAGGCCATGCAGAGGGGGTTGCATCACTGGCCAGGTGTGCTAGTCTGCTTAAGACTGACAAAGGGGCAAAGGAGAAGAGAGCTCTTGTCTGACAGAAATTTTGTTTAAATTGTTCCTCTCTCCCTCCTCCTCCCCCTCCTCCTGACTTCTCATTGCTGAACTGTGATTGTACCATCTTCTCCTTGAGGAAGACAGGGAAATAAAAGCACTCACTTGTGTAGATAAAGAGCATGTGCTCCCCAAAGTCATTCCAGCAATGCACAATAGAGCTTGCTGCAAACACAAGACCAACGCGATCCATCGACAAAGAACATCGTCCAGATGCTGCCTTCTGTGCTTTTGGGTTGTTTTCTTGTTTGTTCATTTGAGAAAATGACACTGCAATAAAGAAAAACAAGAGGTACATGGGTTTTGCTCACCCAATGATAACCAATATATAATTGTAAATGAATTTCCCTGAAAGCAACTGGAGAGAGATTATAAAGTTGTGTGAGGAGAGGGAAGGCACACACTGATAGAGCCCATTGTTAGAACCTGAGGGCTCAATGCTGCATTTCCTATTCTGACAGGGTATCATTTTATCCCATTAGCAGAAATAAACTCCTTGGAATGATCTGTATTGTCAATCCAGGTCATCTGTTAACTCTGTCAATGATGTTTATTGTCTACTGTAAACACAGGTGGGACTGTCCAGGAGCATTCCATTAATATGGTCACTTAGTGCTACTGTAGTTGTTCCCAACTATGGGTCCAAGAGAGTTCTTTCAGACTGTGCTTCAAAGGGATCTGGCTAAAACCAGCAATATTCCCCTCCTACCCCTGACAACAACATAAAAGAAAATGAGTGACAAAAATGGCAATTCAAAGTTGCCATGGTTAGTTTCTCTAACTAGTACCTAGGAGCTAGGAATGATATACTAGCGTTTTTCAAATTTTGGATTGCCAAGCCCATACCCCTTATTTCTGAATCTAATACTTTTCGAATGCTGCAGATGTTGCTGGTTCAGGACCCCATCTTGAGAAACACTGCTCTATATCATTTCCCATAAAACATTTCTACAACATGTGAACAGTGACAGCAAATGTTACCTTGCTCATAGACTTCCCTTTCCATCATTTTTTTTCTTCAGTAATTGGAACATCATGCAGGGCAATAAAACTTAAGTATATTTTCCTAGTTAGCTCACCCATTCCTAGACATAACTTCTCAGGACTCAGTAAAAATTATATGGTTTAATTATAGTTAGCAAGGTAGACTGAGCATTGTTACATTCATTTGCTCACATGACCATTTATTCGTTTATTCAATACACAGTCTTATATTTGTCATAGTCAGATCCTGTGCTAGGGACTGGGGAGAAAAAGATGAGAAAGGCATAAACAGTGCTGTTAGGGGATCAAAATCTAGAGGGGAAATCAAGCAAATATGAAACTATCAGCTATGATTGCACAATGATGGCAGCAAGTACAAAGGAGGAGCTCTACTTCCAACCAGGCTGGAGAGACGGTCAGGAAATACTTCAAGAGTAGCTGATGTCTGTGCTGTCTTGGAGGGGATGGAAGCCTGTGAATCTAATGGATGCAGTGCTTGGTTCCCAGAAGGATGATAATGCTAGAGATGAAGGAGTTTTTTGGTTTTTTTTACAAGGGCCTTGCTGTGGTGCTAATGAAGAGGTTAAGAGCACCTGCCTTAGGGATCGGCCTTCTGAATTCGAATCTTGACTTGGTCACTTGATACCTGCGTGACTTTAGTAAGTCACTCAATTTACCTGAGTCCCATTTTTTTCATGTGTAATATGTGGATAATAATAATGCTGGGATTGTGTTGAGGATCAAATTCAAGATAAGGCATTTAAAGTCCCTAGTATACCGACTAACCTGTACATAGACAGTACTCTCTAAATAGGAGTGGAAATGGTAATGAATATCGAATGAATTAAACACAGCAAGTTATAACCCTACACTGATGGGAAGAACTTGAAAGGTGAGATGTGATATCAGGGATAGAAAATAAATTTTCACAGCAGCCTTGCTCATTGTACTCCTAGAATATCTATACATTTCATTTGTAAACTAATGGTTCTATACAGTCCTCTGAATATTTGTTGAAATTTTGGTCTGAAAAGAGAACACAAGAAAATTTCATCCAGCCCTTTCAATGTAAATAGGAGTAACCCGAGGGCCAGGAAATGTAGATGGCTTGGGCAGCCATTTTCAATAGGCCATAGGCTTCTTAAAGACCTGAGTCACGTTTACTCACTCTGTAGTCCTAGTTCTTAACACAAACCTCAGACACAGAAGGTAGCACATTACTCATTCATGAGTACTGAATGAATGAACAATTCAAGGTTTGGGGGTTTTTTGTTTGTTCTTTAAATTTTTATGGCTCACATAGTCAAAAATGCAATCCGCCTGAACCACATATCTAAGACAATGATAAAACTTATGATATGTAAAGAGATCACATATATTAAAATTCTTTGCTCATTATGCACACTTTTAATTCTTTAATGCAGCTTCAAAGATTCCTGCATAAAAAGCCTTCTGTCTGCAATTTTATTTAAATCACTGGTTTACAGTTAAGCCCCATGGCAGGATGAAATATTCCTAATGTTTTCTGCATATTTTTTTCTCTAAGAGCAATAAGAAATAGTTGCAGAATCATTCTTTATTGAATGAATAAACGTGGTTGGCTCTGCTTTCTTCAGTATTGCCCTTATCTTACCATTCCTGACATAGAAATGAAGGCATTCATGACATGTTATTGGCCTTAAAACGGGCTCACCATTGAAAGGAAATGCATGCCTATCAAGATCAAAATATATATAGAGCCTCAAGCTCTCTCCTAACTATGTTCTCTTTCTACTCTATGCTTCCCTCATATTTTCAGACTTGAGGATCATTTCATATGATCTTTGTCAATAAGAGATGGCCTGTAAACTGACACCATCCTTAAATTAAAGAATAATGGTCTCTCATTTTAAGGTAAATTTGGGAATTTTTCTCAACATTTTTTCAACCATAAGTTGGTACCATTGGAGTCAAGATGTTCCTCTGACAGTAGAAAACTTATTTTGCATGCATGTTATAATGCTTTTGATTTTACAAGGGCCTGTTGTGATGTGTGATAATTTTTGTAAGACTTTGGTCTGCTTTTAATTCAGTTGATAAGAAAAGTATAAAAGATTTGGACAAGCATGTACCAGGGTTTTGCGTCATTTTCCCAGTGTACAGCCACCCAGTTGGCATGTTCTTAAGTGAGACACTAATCTCTTTCAGCCCCACCATTAAATGAGGCCAGTTTTGATTCAATAATAAGGATGAACTTCCCAATATTTCACCTGATGAAAATGGAATCTTCAGCCCCTGGGTGCCCAGAATCAAGATTCTGGGGCTCTAGAGTATTGTGAAAATATTTCACATGGCTTGGTGTTTATCATTATGTTCTATGTGGTGAAATTTTTATAAGTAGGTAGATAGAGTGAAAGGATAAAATAGGTCAAAAAAAACAAAGCTCTGTGAGGGACAGTAAAAGGATTTTAAATTAGAATTTGATAATTTTATTAATTTTGTAAATGGAAAAGTAAGTGCTTATGTCTTAATACATTCAATCAGAATTATCTAATGCTATCCTTTGCTGCTGCAGTTAGTGATGGAGTCTCCTTTTTGTGGGTAAGCATAACAGCCATTAATTTTAATGAGAGTAATGTTTTGTTTTGTTTTTTTTAAATGTGGGAATTGGTTGGAGTGAGCATGCTGAAAACTTGCACTGGCCCGAACTGAGTGATAAAAGCATCATCTTCCAGGTCAATAGTGCACTAATCAGGAGGACTCTGTGTACAAGGATGCTATAAACAGTGATTACCAAGGAGTTATTAAGTCAATAAGCAAATCCCTAATTTATAAATGAGTAACATTGACGCTAAGCAACAGGTCAGCTCTCATAGTCTCCAGTATTTCAAAGCCTACCATTATTCCCATAAGGAGAGGCATACCTCATTTTGTATAGCAATAGAAAGGAAGAATTATTTCATAATTTGAGTAACACAGCGTAAAAATATCCTTTCCCCTAATGAGAAGATAGCATACTCTTTGGTCTTTTTCATTTTGGGCTTCCCCTCACACTGTGGTGTCCAGTACACTCTCCATCTACTTTGATTCCAAACATCTAAGGTGGTGCCAGGAACAAGCATTTTAACAAGCACTTCAGAGGGATTGAATGCAAGTTTCCAAGGCTCCATGTTATAAGCAATACTTCCAGTCGTGCCAGAATTTTATCTTTAAAATGCAAACTTGATCTACATCTCTCCCCCCACCCTATCCACTCCCAACTCTTCACCACCCACAATTCTTCAGGATAAAAATTGATAAACAAATCCTGATCTTAGAGGTTATAAATTGGAGGTGGGCAGGTCAAGATATGGTTTGTTTGTTCTACACATTAAATAAAAATTTTAATATGTTGTCAATATTTTAAAATTAGAAATTTCACAGAAAGCAACAGATTGAAAGCTGTTCTCTAAATTATTGCAACATGGCTTGCCCAGGTTAAGGACAGTTCTCTTCAAGTGGAACCCACCTTATCTATTCATTAGTCCCAATCACTTCTGCTCAATGATACCAATCTGTCTTGCTAGCTATGACCTGATGGGACACCTAAGATATTTGAAATTTTGGGACCCCCCCCCCCCGCCACCGCCGCCTACAAAATCCTTTCCCTCCTCCCATAAAACACCTCCTTTAATGCTGACACAGAAATTTGGCCTCTAGCCAAAACATGTTTTCTTTTTTCTCAAACATGTTTTGCTGTTGTTCAGTTTTTGACTCTCTGCTTTTGAATAGGTTTTGCATTGAACACCCAGCCTCCATGATCGTATCCAGGGTAAACTTACTTTTCCCTTAAAACTCAAACCAGAGATGATACAGTTTAGAGTAGTGTGCATTGTTTCCTTGTTAACTTCCTATTACCATCTCTTACTAGTATATAAGTCCATTCCTTAAGTACATTTACTTACTTTAAAATGCTAAACTTTGAACTTTACAGAGTGAGGACCTAATTTAATTGTATCTCTCATACCTAACCTCAAGCCAGAAGCATGGTAGTTAACACATAAATGTTGACTATAGATGGATGGATGTCAACAATATAAACATACTTGCTGGTAGCTGTAGTTTCTATGAGCTACCTTCTTTATTATTATATTTAATATGGTCTTTAAGAGTTGTAGAAATAAGTTTTAATCAGTGGTGAGAAAACAGAAATTAAGGTAAGAAAGTAACTTTGTCTAGCATGCTAGTTATTCATGTCATCCAGACACTTACTCATGGAAACAAAATTGTAACCGGCTATATGAAGAAACTGTAACGTATTTATATTATCCACCATGTGAGGGACAAAGAACAGAGATGCAGGATCTAGGAGAATGAGTGGCACATATTAGGTTCTCAAAAAATATTTGTTGAATGATTGAATGAGTGGATATATAAATGAATGAATTTGAAGATGATTGTGATTCCAGACTTCAGGGAACTTATGCACTAGTGAGGACATGATTAGGGTTACCATCGCCAATTGTGCCAACTATGAAAAGGTGCCGTCCTTTGGTTCAGATAAATCATATAATGCAACCTCTTCAGGCAGATAAATTGTAAAACATGCTTCTTATTGAACTAATTAGATCCAGTCCCATGCCAAGCAGCACTGACTAATAACCAGGACTGCATTTGAACATCCTAAGACACTCACTTGTCTTAGGATCCAGCTACAAGTCTTAGGTTGTCTTAGGGCACAACATCTATAGCTGTATGTAGTAGCCCTATGTGTTCATAAAAAACAACTAACACTAATATTCTGTGATGAGCACAAGAAATTAAGTGTGTCTCAGAGGACGATGAGAGCTTAGATGAGTGTCTTTCTATGGAGACCAAGTTGTCAGTGAAGCCGCAGAGGCAGAGCTGACATCTGAAACTAGTTGTAGAGGATTGGGAGAGACTAAGCAGTCCCAGGACACCGGGCAGGGCATTCCAGACACAGAGGCTCAACAGGTACTCACACACAGGGGACTGTTGTTGAATGAGTGTGTGAGGATGCAGGAGTCCAGTGAATTATAAATGCATGTTACAGCGAGTGAAAGAAAGAACACAACCAAGAGTTAGGTAAAATAACAATAGCAACATATAATTAACTCCTATTGAGCAGTTATAGATGCCAGGAACTATTCTAAGCACTTTATATACATCAACTAAATAATTCCTTTCAACAACCCCATGAAAGATAGGATGAAAACTATGCATAATCTAGTACTTTCTATGTGTCATAAATTTTAGAAGCCTGTGAGTTAAGTTCTGTTGTTTTCTTTATTTTGCAAAGGAACAAACTTAGCACATTCTGACTTCTCCCCACTCCCAATTTAAGGCTCAAAGTGGTTATGTGACTTGACTAAGTTTATACACCTAATAAGTGGTAGAATTAGGATATTTATGACCAGATCTCTGCCACTAGCAAATAAGACTACCCCATGTATTCAGGAGATAAATCACTGAGAGGCCTATAATTTGGCTCCAGTGAATGAAGAACTTTCCCAGGTCCAGTCAGCTCTAGACAAGGTGGAGAACTCTCTGGTGCAAAACACAGTTTATGGGGCACAAGGTTTGCTGAGGAACACAAGCACCATCACCAGAATCAGTGGGGCAGATATTTCATAGAGATTCCCAGTGGGTCTATGGTAAAGACAAGAAATCTGTTTTTCTTTTGTTTTGTTTTGTTTGTTTTTATTAAGCTCCATGGGTAATTCTGAGAACCAGCTGTATTTGAAACCATAATTTTATAATACTATAATCCATTCCTACTAAAATGCTCTGTATTTGTATTTAAATAAGTCAATTAAATTTACTTCCAGTTGAAGAAATAACTCTTGCATTTCACCAGAGGACTCAAAAGTTTGGTGAAATAAAACCATGTACCCAGGGGAAATAATAAAAGTGTAGTAGCTTGTGTTTAGGACACTAATAACCAGATATAAAGTAGAGTTTTAGGGGAACTATAATATAGATAGATTGATTGATAAAGATATTGGAGTTCTTCTACAAGTACTAGCAGAGGTTATATTTCTTTGAGTATTTCTGAGAGCAAAAATATGAATAATAATATATTTGGATCTTTACAACAACCCTTCAAGATGTAAAAAGAAGGCACTGTTATTTCCATCTTGTGGATGAGCTCTCAGTTTATATGACAGTTCCTAAGACACAGCAAAACTAAGGATGACTCTCAGAACTTCAAATGTCAAATCCCTGCAGTCTCCACCCCATCATGGTACCTCCTTTGCAGAAGAAGGAGGAGGAGAAGGAGGAAAAGACTCCTTTAAACTTTTTCTCTATTTGGAGCAAAGCAACAATTACAGAAGGAACATTAATGAATGTGCCAGACTTCAAAAGATAAGTAAACTTTGGTCCAAACTGAAAGCCTGAATGAATGGTATATAACCAGGTGTCCTGAATACCTTATCCAAACTATTGGATTTCAGGTGATTGAATTGAAAAACTTGTCATGAACTTAGTGAAATCTTTAGAATACTTATTTATTCACTCAATGAAAACATAGTGATACAAGACTTGGCTCCAGCTACAGTACAAGATACTAAAGATGAAGGCCTATAACCCTTGATTCTGAAAAGCAAAGAGGCTAATTGAAGACACCACACACATATGAGTGAGCTTTCACAGCCCAGTGAGAACAGAATTGTAGCAGAGAGACATGTGGACCTAGTCTTGCTTCATAGAAAAAGGGAGATCCTGAGTTGAATCTCAAACATTAGATCAGGCCAAGTCAACTCAAAAGGAGGAGGAAAGCTCATCCTTGTAGACAGAGAAGGAAATACAAGGAAGAGAGAGGAGGGTTTGTTTGAGGAACCTGAAGAGGTGTAACCAACTGTTGCCTTCTTAAAGAGTCATAGAAAGTTACATAGACTCTCACACTCATTCCATGAGTGTGTGATATCTACCACACACTTTCAATGTGTACAACACTAGCCAGTGCAGTTCTCAGAGAGGCAGAGGGCAAATTTCAAACATACCAGAAATAGTACCTATGATAAGTGAGTAGCTGAGGCCGGTTTCCACACAACATCTGACAAAGGGATTGCAATGCAAGACCTAAAATCAGTGCAGCTGTTGGAGAGTGCACCAAATGCATTAACAGCAGCTTTCATCTCTCGACAACTAGAAGGGTAATAAACTATTACAGGAAGGGACACCTGGAGATCCTTGGGAAATGCTCACCACCGAATGAAGACAAGTCAGGAAATTTTCAGCAAAAGGAGAAACCCATGGCATGGAATGGGCTTCATGGACCCTGATTTTTACTCCTAACATGTGCCATGGCCCGATGCCGTGTTGGGATGTGTTCCTAAATAAAAAAGGTCCTTCCATTGCATTGTCACTGCACTGCTGCTAGGCAGGATAGTCACTGAGGAAAATCCTAGCAGAGGGTGCAGGAGATATATGGGTGAGGAAAATCCTAGCAGAGGGTGCAGGAGATATATGGGTAGGGAAAATAAAGACATATGCTTTCATTCTTTCTAGCATTCCCAGATACACATCTGGGAGAATAGCCCCAAATCTTGAGTTCTGCCTTTAAGGTCTAAAGGAACCAAAGAGTTTTATTCAAGAGCTCTGTACACATCTAATGACCTGAGCATTGGTTCAATGTATAGTGAGGGAAGCTATATGGTTTCACAAAAAATAAGTACTTGGGAGGCAGGTGGACAGGTTCAAGTTCAGTTTCTGGGTGTGCCACTTACTGTGCCTTAGTTTCCTTATTAATAAAATGAGGATTATAACTGTATCTCTCACATACTGCTGATGTAAGGATGCAATGATAGATGCTGGTGAAATACTTGGTAGAATGCCTAGCACATAAAAAGTGCTTCATGAATGTTAAATCTCCTGCTACTATTCCATTTTCTCCTTCTCCTCCTCTCCTGCTTTTACTCCACCTCCACCTCTAAAATCCATTGGAAATAGCGCATCAATAAAACCACTGTTATAGAAAAGGAGAAAGGAATAACAGACATGGAGTTCAGTGAATTCCCAAGTAGCAGGAGGCCAGGAAGTGGGGGAAGGCAGAGAGAGGGAGAAGGGTGAAGAGAGGGGAGGTGGAGAGTGGAGATGAGGGGAAGGAGAGAGGAAAGGATAGGAGAGGAAAAATTGGTCCAAGTCTTATTCTCTATAATTATTCCCTTAGCAAACCTTATTTTTTCTTCCTTCCCCAAATATTTATTGAGACACTTCTATGTTCAGAACTGTAATAAAGTCTTAATTTACCATGATGAATTTGTCACAGTTTGCCCTTGTGGACTAGTTGGGAAGACAACTAAGAAAATATACTGTTCAGTATATGGGGAGGAATGCATGAGTTAGAATGTGATGTGTGTGATGAGAACACATAAGGAAGGCACATGAGCAATTCCTGGGCCACCAGGGAGGGAAGTAACAACTTATACAGCATCAGAGAACTGGTGGATTTGGGCCAAATAAATGGTCAGTTGATAGGGACTGGACTGGATTTTGGGTGACTGGTTATGTAAAGTTGGACAGACAAGAGGACATGAATTGCTCTCATAGGATGGAAGAAGTTTGGTATAACAGAACAATGGAGTGGAACACAGGGAGTTGTGAGTGATTGGAGACCAAAGCAATGGCCATCTCAGGAGGGCTTAATAAGGCAGCTTTAGAAGCTTGGGGTTTGCACTGACGGCTATAGTATAGACGTGGAAGGTTTTAATCAGGGAAATGACAAGGTCAGATTGCTTCTCAGATGACATAGATCACTCTGGTGCACTGTGAAGAAGGGAGAACTATGCAGGACATGTTTTGGAAATTATTCAGATGAAAGTTTTGGGTGGCCCACACTTGGGAGGCAGTGATAGTCAAGATGAAGTGTGTGGATTCAAGAGAAATCCAGGGACAAAGACATGAGTATTCAAAAATATGTTGAATGTAAAAGTTGGAAAGAAGGAAGAATGTCAGATGACACAAAATACATGCATACGTTTCTAAGACAAATTTAGGGAGAAAAGAATCAAAGTATCACCTTTCACTGGGGAGCTATGAATAAGAACAATTGTTAAAATTAGAGTATTAAGAGAGTGAATCAGTTTTCATTATATGTGGTCTAAAGATGGAAGAGATCTTTATAAAATAATACTTGTCCCAGAGTATCTTAGAATATCATGAATAGAAGTTTTAAGACTCAAACACAGACCTTAGGATCCTTCCCCTTTCTCATTCCCTACTTTGTGTTTCTTTCAGAAGGCTGGAATGTATCAAATTTGTATTTGTTTTAACCTAATTGATGGTGATCTCAATGTTTCCAATAGTCTTTGACAATGTCTGGAAAATTCTCCAAGTTAGAGATCTAGATAATCAATCTTCCACACTCCTTAATTTAATTCAATGGAGCTCTGAATGAATACCAATTCCTAAGATAATTTGCAATGCTAGGAGCTTTGACCTTACTTTGAAACCACAAATATAGTTTTCTTTCTTATTTATTTGCAAACTTTCAAAATTTCTCTGAAAACTGGAATTTTTGGTATTCAGAAATGCTTTGTTCAGGTCTTTTACAACATTTATTTAAGTGTGGCTGGATAATACTTCTTTTGATATCAGGCACAAATATCTCTGATCTTGCATTCTCCATGGCCCGTAAAACTTCTGAACACAGAAGAGAGGAAACGGTCATTCATCAGTCTACCTAGGGAAAGGGGGAGAGATTGCCAAATTACTTCTCTGGTCTACATTAATGCTGACTGTCCAAACCAGGAACTCTTAACTATGTTGCTATTCTTGCATTCGGAGGTCATTTTTATATTATGACCTCTAACAATTTGAAAAATAAATCTTAATCCATGGCTTTTGTAGAGGATAGAGGCAAGAAAAATTAATGCAAATGCCACTTGCTAAAATAAGTACACGCTTTTTCTCTGATAACAGATGTGCTCTTTGTTCTCTGAATGAGGCTCCTGAGTACTGCCCTAGACTTTCTCAAAGTATCAATAAAGAACTCCTTATGGCCCTACTATGTGCAACACAGCAGAGGAATACAAGGTTAATGATAGGGTCGCTCTAGTATTTTTTTAGTTTTTGATTTAATACTAAAGGTAATGTGATAATTTGCTGTAATAGTGCTTTTTTTGAGATTTAATAATCAAAATGTGAAGGAGAGATGTCAACAAAAGATACTGTGTGTGAAAATGCCCACCAAAATGCTTGTCACCTAATATTAATAATGTAATATTAATAACATTAATTAATTATAATATTAATAATGGTAATTATTATAATAACAGCTTACATTGGGAACTTACTTGTGATGACTTATTTTATGTGTCAACTTGACTGAGCCCCTGGATGCCCAGATATTTGGTCAGACATTTTTCTGAGTGTATCAGTGGGAGTGTTTTTATATGAGATTAACATTTGAATCAATAGACTGAGTAGATTGCCCTCCTTAATATGGGTGAGCCTCACCCAGTCAGTTGAAGACCTGAATAGAACAAAAAAGGCTGACTCTCCCACATGAATAAGAGAGAACTCCTCCTTCCTGACTTCCCTTGAGCTGGGACAGTGGGTTTTTTTTCCTATCTTTGGACATTTACTTTATTCAATAAACAAACATTGATTGGGCCTCTTCCATGTTGCAAGCATGTTTCTAGGCATGGAGACACAGCAAGTGGTGTACAAGTAAGTGTTTAACAACCAGTTCTCCAGAAAAAATGTATTTGTAGCTTTTGCTGAGTTTATATAAATACTCCTAACATGACTGATTCTAAGCTACTGGCATGATGTCAACTGGCTCGTAAAATTCCTGAAAGTTTACCAATCCACTCCCATGCACTTGAACAAGCCAGCTGCTGCACATCACTGACCCAAGTGTGAAGAAAACAGACAAGGGCCTTTCCCTTGTGGAGTGAACATTCTAAGAGAAAGAAAACATTCTGAATTAAACACACAAGAGAATACCAGGTAGTGATAATTTCTATGAAGATGATTGGGATAGAAAGAACAGAATGATAAAAGTGAGAAGAAATTCTCAGACATAAAGACATTTATAATTAATCTGCAATAAGAGAAAGGCTCTTGTTCTGAAAATAACATATTGTATTGTATTTCCAGAAAGGGGCACAGCCACTTGAGAGGTCCTAATGTACACAAAAAAGAGGAAACCTGTTGGGTAGGTAGATAACTCTCTAGCTCCAGGGGCACTTAATAGTCTCACTCCTGCCTGGTGGTTACTTCTGTACATGTGCTTCTTCACTGCTTCATAATATGTACTTAGTTCCTTGAAAGAATGACTCAGCTGTGGTTCAAGTGAGTTTACTCCCTTTGTCTGGCAGAACACTTAAATGTTTTCTGGATAAGGAAACGTAGAAATTCCAACATTTAGTATGCATATCATCTGGACCTGAGATCACTTTTGGTGGTACCTAAACAGGCTTTTTTTTTTTTTTAATGTCACTGTTAAAAATTTAGTCTTTTTTTTCTTTCGATTTTCCATCAATTATGCAAGGAAAAAGTCAGTATATTGGAAACAACTCTTTAACCACTTCAATATTTACTCATCTTACATTATAAAAAGAATAAACCTTAGGTTCACATCCCTAAGCAATTGATCAGTTTAACGATAATGTTTTGCTTTTGTTAAATTTATGGTTTTATAGTTACATTTCTGGTGTAAGGCAAGTTTTACTTTGTATTCTACTTACAGTGTTGATTTAATTTAATTTGATTTTAAATAAATCTAAGTATAATTATGAGACAATATAAAGAAAATATAAGCAAAAAATAGTACAGGTAGATGTAGAAAAATCATGAAATTAGTACGAGAATGACTGAGGTTTAGCAAGCTGTCTGAATGACTAGATCATTCTTTCATAGTACCCTATTGGGGCAAACAAAGTGTATGATTCGAAAATGTCCTCAAAATTCACTTCTGGAGAGGTCAGTGCATTGACTACTAAATTCAAGATCTTCAATTTACATGTGATGAACATAGGCTAAATGATTGAAGCAACTTGACCAAGTGTCTAATTCAGCTTGGGCTGCTATAACAAATTACCATAGACTGGGTGTCTTAAGCAACACACATTTCTTTCTCACATTTCTGGAGGCTGGGAAATCCAAGATCAAGATGCTGGCAGATTCGCTGTTTGGTGAGGACAGTCTTCCTGGTTTACAAAAGGCCGTCTTCTCCTTGTAGAGAGCAGAAGCTGAGAGCAAGTTCTCTTGCCTCTTCTTACAAAAGCACTGATCCCATTCATGAGGGCTCCACCCTTACGATCTCCCCACCTCCTATTACCATCACATTTCGACATATGGGTTTTGAGGGGACACACAATTTCAGCCCATTAGTGCCAGAATTCAACATAGAAACTCCTATTTCCAGATCTAATGCTCTTCTTACCTAAGACATTAAGTTTACCTTCCAAAAACGCTTTCACTTTTCCCTTTACTTCTTTCTGTTTCCAAGTCAGACTATTGTATCCATAGCCAAACTAAGTTTTCTGAATCAGCACATCAGCTTTTGAACTGAACTGGAGTAACTCAGTTTGGTGAAACACCCACAGATAATGTATTTTTCCATTGCTTTGACCATTGCTCAGAATTAATTTCCTACTGGCATTCACCCTGGAACTTGTTATCTAGAGTTGCCCATGTAAGAACCAGCCCAATGGTAAGTCAGTACAATGGTCCCTTGATATCCACGAGGGATTGGTTCTGTGACACCCCTCAGATACCAAAATCCACTCCATCGATGCTCAAGCCCCTTATATATATTTGCCATTTTATATAACCTATGCACATCTTCCTGTATACTTTAAATAATCTCTAGACTACTTATACTATCTATTACTATGTAAATAGCTGTTGGAATGCAGCAAATACAAGTTTTGCTTTTTAGAACTTTCTAGAAACTTTTTTTCTGAATATTTTCTATCCATGGTTGGTTGAATCCATGGATGAAGAACCCATGGATACAGGTGGCCAACTGTACATGGTTTCTGAAGTGGCTGGTCTCATGGCTCAGATTGGATTATATATTTTAAACTGCACTATGTTTTCTTTGATGATGTTTGTAAGCTTGAAGATCCCACTTGGTTCCTGAACTTCAGCTGTTCTGGTAGATGACAACTTAACACTCAGGTAGCACACAGGGTCCTCAAAGTGAAACATTTACTCTGTATAGCCTGTATTTTACATGGTACCATCTCATATACATTCTCCAAATGGGGTGAAAATCTACTCATGTGATTTGGCAAAAAAAAAAAAAGAGAAACTTACGTTTGTTGATAGTTTTTTTTTTCTCCTTTATAATAAACTAAGTGGACAAAATACCAGATTCAAGTTCTAATTCCATCCTTCCATTCCCCCAAATTTGAGATCCTGCTTATTTTCTTTCCTGTACTTGTGCTTCCATCTTTTCTCATCTACAATAGATAAATACTTGCCATAAGTAACATACTGGAGATTTTGAGCAGTGCAAATTAGATGGCAAATATAAATATAAATTATAGCTGAAAATACAGTTGACCCTTGAACAATGTGGGTTTAGGGGCACCACCCATCCAAGCACAGTCAAAAATCTGAATATAACTTTATAGTCGGCCCTTGTACCTGCAGTTCCATAGCTGTATGTTCAGCCAACCTCAGATCGAGTAGTACTGCAGTATGTATTTATTGAAAAAGATCCACATATAAGTGGACCTGCACAGTTCAAACCCATGTTGTTCAAAGGTCAACTGTATTATGATCTTCAGTTAAATATCACTATAAGGAGCCAAGGTTTCAACCAGAAGTAGACATGGTTTATTGATTCTGTAGTCAGACTGTACTCTCTTCTAGTCCCTTAGCACTGTGTAGAGCTGCTTACAGCAACAGCAGTAGAAGTAGTATTAGTACTATAGAACTAGTGACCATAGACCTAACATTTATTGTTTGTCATGACCACTATTTATTAAGTATTACTAGTTGATAATCCTGACTCTGCCACTTACTAGCAGTCAGCTTGCACAATTCATATAATCTCTCAAAACTTTAGCTCTTCATCTATAAAACGAGGATAATAATTGTACCCACTGCATGAAGCTGACTTGATGATTTAATTAGTTAATACACATAAAAAGTTAGGACTGTTCTGGTACATAAGAGGTATTCAATAAATGGTAATTAATTAATTAAGAGACTGAAACAGCATCTCTGTTAATAAATTTGTCTAACATCTGTTTTCATCACAATGACTTTTTTTGATGCATAATATCCTGTGTCCTTAACTGAATTGTTAAAAATCAGAGTGACTGGGCTTCCCTGGTGGCGCAGTGGTTGAGAATCTGCCTGCCAATGCAGGGAACACGGCTTCGAGCCCTGGTCTGGGAAGATCCCACATGCCGCGGAGCGACTAGGCCCGTGAGCCACAATTGCTGAGCCTGCGCGTCTGGAGCCTGTGCTCCGCAACAAGAGAGGCCGCGATAGTGAGAGGCCCGCGCACTGCGATGAAGAGTGGCCCCCACTTGCCGCAACTAGAGAAAGCCCTCGCACAGAAACGAAGACCCAACACAGCCATAAATAAATTAATTAATTAAAAAAAAAAAATCAGAGTGACTAAGTGGAGGAACCGGGATTCAAACCCAGATCTGTCTGAGCACAGAGCCTGAGGGTTAAACCCTTGAACTCTTCTGGCTGCATGGGTCACAAGTTATTCTCCTTAGTTTTAAGTCCAAAAGACATAAAAGATTATTGAAAGCAAAGGTGATGGAGTCCCACTGACCTCTATATGTCATCATTAGTGATCTGGGGACACCTGACTTGAAAGCAGTGGGCCAGTAAAATGAAGAAACACATTTTTATGTTGACTATCTCCTAACTAAATGCTTCTGAATCTGACCCATTGTTAATTTAAAGATCTGCTTGGTGAACGGAGCTCTGAGATAAGTCATACCATTTAGAATAAGCATCATGCCGGAGGGCATATTTCTGCATGAATTCCCTCAATGGCTAGCGTCTGTAGTCCTCATTCTGCATTTCATGTTCTTGCAGAATGAGAGCTTATTTTTATAGTTATACAGTGTGCTACTTTCTCCCATGGATGGTAAAAAAACATGATTTCAACTGTTGGCTTTGTAAGCTATAATCATGTAATTGGAAACAGCTGTGCACACAAGAAATATAATTCAAAGCAGTTTAATTAATACATCTTTATTGACAAATTCCACTCATAATACTGATATTATTGTGTGATTCTATAATCAAAAAGGGAATTTCTGAGCCCTGGCTGTTTCCAGATTGTGTGCTCAACTTTTACTTTCATAAAGAAACCTGAAAAAGATATTTTGAAGATGACTTCATCCACTCTCTCAACTCTCTTCCTGACTTCTTGCTGCAATCCCCTTCTCTCCTCAAAGTTACAGGGCAATAAAATCAAGCTTCAAAGATTGGTTTTATTGTGTAGGGGATGCTGTTGTAAGCACCATATCTCCCCCTCAAGTCTGAGGCATTCATTCTCCCAGCTGCTTTGTTGGTGCTTCCCCTGAAATTGCTGTCTGAGGGCTGCCTGTTAATAGGATTTTGTATCCAACGATTGGCCAGTGGTAGGGAGCTATAAAGGCCCTTCCTGCTTGCCTTAAGGTGGGCCAACTCTGAAGACCATACCAGCTATGGGAATGTCTGAAACCTTTGTTGCAACTGTCTCATATCCCAGTTACTCCCTCTTCCCAATCCTATGCCCTTCACTCTCCCATAGATGTACATTCAAAGAACACTTCCTAATAAACTTCCTGCTGGAAAACTGCATCTCAGCATTTGTTTCTTGGAGAACCCAACTTCAAATAGATTTTGGTCTTATTCTTACTTTATTATTATCTCCTTTGGTGTAAACTTTTGATACATTTCCATTTCTTTGAATTCCCAGTGCTGGCCCATTTTCCATACAGTGTTTGTTTCTTGACTCTAAGATATGTCTTTGATTCTCTCGAACTCTTGTTGAATGTTATTGTAAATAACCTAGTGAATGTTATTGCTTGGGGTAGAAAGCCCCTATTCTGACTCCATCCTATTAGTATGTGTCAAACCTGGACAAACTTTTACTTTAATGAAGCAACTTCTTTCTACATACATTTCAAAACACACACACACACACACACACACACACACACACACACACAATGTCTTATAGAGCAGGAATTCAAACATGATTCATTAAAAAATAAATCTTATTGCCTGAAACTTTGAACAAAATTAATTTTAGAAGATAAAGTTTTAGTTATTGGAAAATAAACCAAAGGCAAAACAGTAGTTAACCTTTATTAAGTGCTTACTGTATTCTAGGCTTTGTGGTAACTGCCTCACATGTATTAATTAATTTACTCTTCATACCTACCCACAGAAGTATGTACTATTACTTTCTCCACTTTACACGTAAATAATACCAAGAAAGATGTACTTGATTGCCATAGTTTGCCAGAAGAAAAAGGCTATTCAGGATATTTTAGCTTTTTAAAAACTAGAGATAACTTAGACATGGTAGCAGCAGATTTCTTTTGTGAGACATTTGTTTCAGAATGCTGTTGAACTATTTTAAATTCTGTAAAGAAACATAATTAGCATATACTTCTCTGCAAAAAGTTTACAATATTGAAAACATATGCTTCTGAATGAACATTTGTCAAGTAAGCCTTTATGTTCTTGATCTTTTACAATGCAAATATTTTTAATGAGTGACAATATATCTGCATTATAAACTATGTCATTAGCTAATACTACAGTTCAAATTCAATTATGATTTCCAATCAACTATCTGAAGTTAGAATGTTTATCTGAACACTGAAGATGTTATATCCTGAAACCCTTGACAACGCCAACTCTCAATTATAATAGTCTCACATAAAGGAAACTATTTTACTTTTAAAAAACTGTCATAGAATTTTTTTATACTCTTTTTTTCTATTTTAATGTAATTACTTATATTAATCTTTATGTTCCTAGCCCTAATAGAATACTATGAACAGACTGGCTTTATATTGGATTCATAAGAATATTGAGAAAATTTAACAAAAGCAAATTTACTATCAATATTTAAGGGTCAGGGGGCTTCCCTGGTGGTGCAGTGGTTAAGAATCTGCCTGCCAATGCAGGGGACACGGGTTCGAGCCCTGGTCCAGGAAGATCAGCACGCGGAGCAGCTAAGCCCGTGCGTCACAACTACTGAGCCTGCACTCTAGAGCCTGAGAGCCACAACTACTGAAGCCCGCATGCCTAGAGCCCGTGCTCCGCAACAAGAGAAGCCACCGCAATGAGAAGCCCACGTACCACAACGAAGAGTAGCCCATGCTCGCCGCAACTAGAGAAAGCCCGCGCGCAGCCATGAAGACCCAACGCAGCCAAAAATAAATTAATTAATTGAACAACAACAACAACAACAAAAGTGTAAAAAATATTTAAGGATCAGGGGGAAAGAGGCATCACAATGAATGCAAATCAGAATTCCTGATGTTAATATTTTAATTGTGGTAGTTTTTCAGGTCAAGAAACATCTTATTTATACTGATAACATTTTATTCAGTAGTGTCTTGAGTGTTTCTGATTTAGATATTATGATTGACATCTCATTTAGTCACTGACAAGAATGGCAGAAAGTCATATCTCAAGTGCCTTCTGATAATGACAAAATTAGCTAATATTGCATTCCGTTTTGAGTTAATGCTTTTAAAGATGCTTCCAATCTACTTTGATGGTGCATAGCCAAGGCAATCATACATTGTGTATTTCTTGGTGTGGATCTGATTTCAAATATTTTTTTCTCCATGTTCTCATATTAGTGAGACCACATGCTTCAGTTTTTGATTGAATAAACTCTAGCAGGTATGCACAGTTCATACCTAACCTGAATCCTAAAGTAGAATTAAAAGGAAGTCAAGAAAAGGAAAAGGCTTCTCTTGGAAATAAAAATGGACGAATTGCCTAGGAATCGAGTCTGTAGGTGTGTTCATGTTGCAATCTACCTGAAGCAAATTATAGTCATGGGCTTATACATGAAATAATACTGAACCTCACCATTGATAGAGGTGGGGAATAATTTACAAGGCTAAATGCACATTCCATAATTCCAAAGATGTGTACACTAAACAGTATGTGGCAAAGCCTGTGTATGTCTTTACCTAAAGGCATTAAGAAGGTAAGAAGGAACTGTAAGATGAGGTTAATGCTGTTGCTCAACTACAGGCATGCATAAGAAGACTAAGAAGAATGCTGAATACAAGTGATAATTCTAATTGGAAAAGTTATGAGGTTATACTACTATACGTAGTGTTTGAAACAAGAGTGTGTCTACGATTTGAGATAAATGTGGATGAAGTTATCATTTATCTCTGAATAGCATTTGTATTTCTGTAATATGCATTAGCTTTGAGAGCATAGAACTTAATGATTTGAGACTAGATAGGTCAAAGTTAGATGCTTAAATCACCATACACATTTTTTTCTATCCTACATATTATGGGATGCTTGGGTTGAATTGTGTTCCCCCAAAATTCACATGTTGAAGTCCTAGGTCCCAGTGCCTCAGAATGTGACCTTATTGGGAGATAGGGTCTTTAAAGAGATAATAAAGTTTAAATGAGGTCATTAGGATGGGCCTTAATCCAATATGACTAGTGTCCTTATAAAAAAGAGAAATTTGGACTCAAAGAGACATATATAGAAGGAATGCCATATGAGTATAAAGGCTGCCATCTGCAAGCCAACTAGAGGGTCATGGAACAGAGATTTCCCTTAAAGTCCTTCAAAGGAACAAATCCTGCCAACACTTTGGTTTCAGACTTCTAGCCTCAAGAACTATGAGGTAATAAATTTCAGTTGTTTAAACCATCCCATTTATGGCACTTTGTTATAGCAACACTAGCAAACTAATACAGATTTTGGTATGGGAAGTAGAGTGCTACTGTAAGAAATAATTGGTAGAGACTGGAAGAGTTGTGAGGTGCAAGATAGAAAAGGCCTAGTTGACTTGAATAGACTGATGGTAGAACAATGGAAATTAAAGGTAATTCTGGAGAGAGCTCAGAAAGAGTTAAGAATGACCAGAATGTTGCTAGAAATATAAATGTTAAAGTGCTTCTGGTAAGATCTCACATGCAAATGAGGAATATTTTACTGAAAACTGGAGGAAAGGCCATCCTTGTTATAAAGTGGTAGATAATTTGGCTGAATTGTGTTCTAGTGTTTTGTAGAAGGTAGAATTTGTAAGCAATGATCTTGGATATTTATCTAAGGATATTTATAAGCAAAGTACTAAAAATGTGGCCTGATTTGTCTTTGCTGCTTATAGGAAAATATGAGAGGAGAGATGTATTGAATAGGGAATTGGTAAGCAAAAGGGAACTAGAACTTGAAGTTTTGGAAAATTGTCAGCTTATCCAGATAGTGTGCTCTGGAAACAGGAACAAGGGTATGGCTGAACAAGAGTTTGCCCAGGAGAAGGCAAGTGAGTCATGGGTCCAGTCAGCTACCTCAGCAGAAGCCAGGAATAGAGATAAGGTTATCAAGGAAAGCTTGTGGAAGACCTTCTTATCTAATAGCTTGGACCTCTGTGAACCACACTGGAGGGCCTACAAGGCTTTTGAAGATTTTATACCAGCATAAACACTGCCAGCTTGGATTTATAGGGACAGAGACAAAGACAGGATGGCCTGAAGGAAGACTATCAGATTTCTGGGATTCTGTAGGCAGGAAGTGGGCTGACAAATCTATCCAGCTGCAAACGTGCATTTTCTTTCAAGAAAAGGGACAAATAATTTGGAAGCAGTTCACAGGTCAACAAGGCTACCACTGGTACCATGAGCCCAAAAGGCACAGGCCACGAGAGTAGAGCTGCCACTCTGGTGGGCCCAGAGGACAGGGCATAGAGTCAAAGAGGATTATTCTTAAGCCTTAAAATCTAATGGAATTTGCCCCACTAGGTTTTGGATTGGCTTGGGACCCATGACCCCTTTCTTCCTTTCAATCTCTCCCTTTTGGAATGGGAATGTTTAACACCTCTTTCCCACCATTGTATTTTTTTTTAAATTTTTATTGATTTGTTTATTGATTTATTTATTTTTGGCTGTGTTGGGTCTTCGTCTCTGTGCGAGGGCTTTCTCCAGTTGTGGCAAGCGGGGGCCACTCTTCATCGCCGTGCGTGGGCCTTTCACTGTTGCGGCCTCTCTTGTTGCGGGGCACAGGCTCCAGACGCGCAGGCTCAGTAGTTGTGGCTCACGGGCCTAGTTGCTCTGCGGCATGTGGGATCCTCCCAGACCAGGGCTCGAACCCGTGTCCCCTGCATTGGCAGGCAGATTCTCAACCACTGCGCCACCAGGGAAGCCCCCACCATTGTATTTTTGAAGCAGATAACTTGTTGTCTAGTTTCACAGGTTCACAGAAGAAGAGGTATTTTGACCCAGGGTGAATTGTACCCAGAGTCACCCATACTTGATTTAAATGATATGTAGATGAGGTTTTAGACAGAGTTGATGCTAATGGATTAAAATAGGTGGGTGGAAGGGGGGATGCTGAGATAGGGTGAATGCATTTTGCATATAAGAAGAACATGAATTTTGGACGTCCAGAGGGCAGATTGTTATGAGTTGAATTCTGTCCCCTGTCAAAATGTATATGATGAAGTCTTAACCTTTTGTAGCTCAGAATATGACTTTAGATACATGGTCGTTACAAAGATGATCAAGTTAACATGAGGTCATTAGGGTGGGCCCTAATCCAATATGATTGGTGTCCTTATAAAAAGGGGAAATTTGGACACAGAGACACACATACAGGGAGAACACCATGTGAACATGAAGATGGCTATCTGTAAACAAAGGAGAGATACCTGGAACAAATCTTTTTCTCATAGACCTCTGAAGAAACCAACCTTGCCAAAAGCTTGATTGCAGACTTCTAGCCTAAAGAACTGTACAACAATAAATTTCTGTATTATGTTTTTCTTGTTTAAGCCACCCAGACTGTGGTACTTTGTTATGGTAGCACTAGCAAACTGTTACATGAAGGGTTAATCCATATGCACGTATTATTATGTTCTTATTTTATTTATTCATGTGTTTATACATTTATGTATTTGTGTTCTATATATTTGCAAAAGCAATATGAAATTTAAAAACATATCTAAAAGCATAATTATACCATGGATAATTATACCATGTTAATCTGCTTTATATATTCTTGGGAGTATCCTGTATATCAGATATTGTTCTAGCTTCTTAGAATACAATAGTAGACTGTTCAAACATAAGCCACTATATGCTAAAGTAAAGAGAGATCCATGATTAATACAGAAATTTGATCATTTTAGTAATAATAAGTGCTATCAAGAATATATATTGAAGAGATTGGTTCAAGATGGCAGAGTAGAAGGACGTGTGCTCACTCCCTCTTGCAAGAGCACCAGTATCACAACTAACTGGTGAACAATCATCGACAGGAAGACACTGGAACTCACCAAAAAAGATACCCCACATCCAAAGACAAAGGAGAAGCCACAATGAGATGGTAGGAGGGACGCAATCACAATAAAATCAAATCCCATAACTGCTGGGTGGGTGACTCACAAACTGGAGAACACTTATACCACAGAAGTCCACCCACTGCTGTGAAGGTTCTGAACCCCACATCAGGCATCCCAACCTGGGGGTCCGGCAATGGGAGGAGGAATTCCTACAGAATCAGATGTTGAAGGCTAGCAGGATTTGATTGCAGGACTTTGACAGGACTGGGGGAAACAGAGACTCCACTCTTAGAGGGCACACACAAAGTAGTGTGCGCATCAGGACCCAGGGGGCGGGGCAGTGACCCCATAGGAGACTGAACCAGACCTACCTGCTAGTGTTGGAGGGTCTCCTGCAGAGGCAGGGGGTGGCTCTGGCTCACCATGAGGACAAGGACACTGGCAGCAGAAGTTCTGGGAAGTACTCCTTGGTGTGAGCCCTCCCAAAGTCCACCATTAGCCCCACCAAAGAGCCAGGTAGGCTCCAGTGTTGGGTCACCTCGGGCCAAACAACCAACAGGGAGGAAAACCAGCCCCACCCATCAGCAGACAAACGGATTAAAGTTTTACTGAGCTCTGCCCCCCAGAGTAACACCCAACTCTACCCATCACCAGTCCCTCCTATCAGGAAACTTGCACAAGCCTCTTAGATAGCCTCATCCACCAGAGGGCAGACAGCAGAAACAAGAAGAACTACAATCCTGCAGCCTGTGGAACAAAAACCACATTCACTATGTTCCAGATGAAGGAACAAGATAAAACCCCAGAAAAACAAGTAAATGAAGTGGAGATAAGCAACTTTCCAAAAAAGGAATTCAGAATAATGATAGTGAAGATGATCCAGGACCTCAGAAAAAGAATGTAGGCAAAGAGTGAGAAGATGCAAGAAATGTTTAACAAAGACCTGGAAGAATTAAAGAACAAACAAACAGAGATGAACAATGCAATAACTGAAATGAAAAGTATGCTAGAAGGAAACCATAGCAGAATAACTGAGGCAGAAGAACGGATAAGTGACCTGGAAGACAGAATGGTGGAATTCACTACCACAGAACAGAATAAAGAAAAAAGAATGAAAAGAAATGAAGACAGCCTAAGGGACCTCTGGGACAACATTAAACACAACAACATTCGCATTATAGGGGTCTCAGAAGGAGAAGAGAGAGAGAAAGGACCTGAGAAAATATTTGAAGAGATTATAGTCGAAAAATTCCCTAACATGGGAAACGAAACAGGCACCCAAGTCCAGGAAGCGCAGAGAGTCCCAGGCAGGATAAACCCAAGGAGAAACACACTGAGACACATAGTAATCAAATTGACAAAAATTAAAGACAAAGAAAAATTATTGAAAGCAGCAATGGAAAAATGACAAATAACATACAAGGGAACTCCAATAAGGTTAACAGCAGATTTCTCGGCAGAAACTCTACAAGCCAGAAGGGAGTGGAATGACATATTTAAAGTGATGAAAGGGAAGAACCTACAACCAAGATTACTCTATCTGGCAAGGATCTCATTCAGATTCCACGGAGAAATCAAAAGCATTAAAGTCAAGCAAAAGCTAAGAGAATTCAGCACCACCAAACCAGCTCTAGAACAAATGCTAAAGGAACTTCTCTAAGTGGGAAACACAAGAGAAGAAAAGGACCTACAAAACCAAACCCATAACAATTAAGAAAATGGTAATAGGAACATACATATTGATAATTACCTTAAACGTGAATGTATTAAGTGCTCCAACCAAAAGACACAGGCTCGCTGAATGGATACAAAAACAAGACCCATATTTATGCCGTCTACAAGAGACCCAGTTCAGACCTAGGGACACATACAAACTGAAAGTGAGGGGATCGAAAAAGATAATCCATGCAAATGGAAATCAAAAGAAAGGTGGAGTAACAATACTCATATCAGATAAAATAGACTTTAAAATAAAGAATGTTACAAGAGACAAGGAAGGACATTACATAATGATCAAGGGATCAATCCAAGAGGAAGATATAACAATTATAAATATATATGCACCCAACATAGGAGCACCTCAATACATAAGGCAACTGCTAAGAGCTATAAAAGAGGAAATCAACATTAACACAATAATAGTGGGGGACTTTAACACCTCTAACACCTCACTTACACCAATGGACAGATCATCCAAACAGAAAATTAATAAGGAAACACAAGCTTTAAATGACACAATAGACCAGATAGATTTAATTGATATTTATAGGACATTCCATCCAAAAACAGAAGATTACACTTTCTTCTCAAGTGCACACGGAATACTCTCTAGGATAGATCACATCTTCTGTCACAAATCAAGCCTCAGTAAATTTAAGAAAATTGAAATCATATCAAGCATCTTTTCTGACCACAACGTTATGAGACTAGAAATCAATTACAGGGAAAAAAACGTAAAAGCAGAAACATATGAAGGCTAAACAATATGTTACTAAGTAAGCAAGAGATCACTGAAGAAATCAAAGAGGAAATCAGAAAATACCTAGAGACAAATGACAACAAAAACACGACGATCCAAAAACCTGTGGATGCAGCAAAAGCAGTTCTAAGAGGGAAGTTTATAGCTATACAATCCGACCTCAAGAAACAGCAAACATCTCAAATAAACAATCTAACCTTACACCTAAAGGAACTAGAGAAAGAAGAACAAACAAAACCCAAAGTTAGTGGAAGGAAAGAAATCATAAAGATCAAAGCAGAAATAAATGAAATAGAAACAAAGAAAACAATAGCAAAGATCAATAAAACTAAAAACTGGTTCTTTGAGAAGATAAACAAAATTGATAAACCATTAACCAGACTCATCAAGAAAAAGAGGGAGAGGACTCAAATCAGTAATATTAGAAATGCAAAAGGAGAAGTTACAACAGACACCTCAAAAATACAAAGCATCCTAAGAGACTACTACAAGCAACTCTATGCCAGTAAAATGGACAACCTGGAAGAAATGGACAGATTCTTAGAAAGGTATAACCTTCCAAGACTGAACCAGGAAGATATAGAAAATATGAACAGACCAATCACAAGTAATGAAATTGAAACTGTGATTAAAAGTCTTCCAACAAACAAATGTCCAGGACCAGATGGCTTCACAGGTGAATTCTATAAAACATTTAGAGAACAGCTACCACCCATCCTTCTCAAACTCTTCCAAAAAATTGCAGAGGAAGGAACCCTCCCAAACTCATTCTGTGAGGCCACCATGACCCTGATACCAAAACCAGACAAAGATACTACAATAAAAGAAAATTACAGACCAATATCACTCATGAATATAGATGCAAAAGTCCTCAACAAAATACTACCACTCAGAATCCAACAACACATTAAAAGGATCATACACCATGATCAAGTGGGATTTATCCCAGGGATGCAAGGATTCTTCAATATATGCAAATCAATCAATGTGGTACACCATATTAACAAACTGAAGAATAAAATCCATATGATCTTCTCAATAGATGCAGAGAAAGCTTTTGACAAAATTCAATACCCATTTATGATAAAAGCTCTCCAGAAAGTGTGCATAGAGGGAACCTACCTCAACATAGTAAAGCCATATATGACAAACCCACAGCAAACATCATTCTCAATGGTGAAAAACTGAAAAGTTTCCTCTAAGATCAGGAACAAGACAAGGGTGTCCACCTCGCCACTGTTATTCAACATAGTTTTGGAAGTCCTAGCCATGGCAATCAGAGATGAAAAATAAAGTAATTCAAATTGGAAAAGAAGAGTAAAACTGTCACTGTTTGCAGATGACATGATACTATACATAGAGAATCCTAAGGATGCCACCAGAAAGCTACTAGAGGTAATCAATGAATTTGGTAAAGTTGCAGGATACAAAATTAATGCACAGAAATCTCTTGCATTCCTATACACTAATGATCTGAAAGAGAAATTAAGGAAAAACTCCCATTTACTATTGCAACAAAAAGAAGACAATACTTAAGAATAAACCTACCTAGGGAGACAAAAGACTTGTATGCAGAAAACTATAAGACAGTGATGAAAGAAATTAAAGATTATACAAACAGATGCAGAGATATACCATGTTCTTGTATTGGAAGAATCAATATTGTGAAAATGACTATACTACCCAAAGCAATCGACAGATTCAATGCAATCCCCATCAGATTACCAATGGCAGTTTTTACAGAACTAGAACAAAAAAATCTTAAAATTTGTATGGAGACACAAAAGACCCTGAATAGCCAAAGCAGTCTTGAGGGAAAAAACATAGCTGGAGGAATCAGCCTCCCACACTTCAGACTATACTACAAAGCTACAGTAATCAAGGCAATATGGTACTGGCAAAAAACAGAAATATAGATCAGTGGAACAGGATAGAAAGCCGAGAGATAAACCCACACACCTATGGTCAACTAATCTATGACAAAGGAGGCAAGGATGTACAATGGAGGAAAGACAGTCTCTTCAATAAGTGGTGCTGAGAAAACTGGACAGCTATATGTAAAAGAATGAAATTAGAACACTCCCTAACACCATCCACAGAAATAAACTCAAAATGGATTAGAGACCTAAATGTAAGACCGGACACTTTAAAACTCTTAGAGGAAAACATAGGAAGAACACTCTTTGACATAAATCACAGCAAGATCTTTTATGATCCACCTCCTAGAGTAATGGAAATAAAAACAAAAATAATCAAATGGGACCTAATGAAACATAAAAGCTTTTGCACAGCAAAGGAAACCATAAACAAGGCGAAAAGACAACCCTCAGAATTGGAGAATATATTTGCAAACAAATCAGCGGACAAAGGATGAATCTTCAAAATATATAAAAAGCTCATGCAGCTCAATATTAAAAAAACAAACAACCCAATCAAAAAATGGGCCGAAGACAAAAACAGACATTTCTCCAAAGAAGACATACAGATGGCCAAGAAGCACATGAAAAGCTGCTCAACATCACTGATTATTAGAGAAATGCAAATCAAAACTACAATGAGGTATCACCTCACACCAGTTAGAATGTGCATCATCAGAAAGTCTACAAACAACAAATGCTGGAGAGAGTGTGGAGAAAAGGGATCCCTCTCCCACTGTTGGTGGGAATGTAAATTGATACAGCCACTATGGAGAACAGTATGGAGGGTGCTTAAAAAGCTAAAAATAGAATTACCATATGACCCAGCAATCCCACTACTGGGAATATACCCAGAGTAAACCGTAATTCAAAAAGACACATGCACCCCAATGTTCATTGCAGCACTATTTACAATGGCTGGGACATGGAAGCAACATAAATGCCCATCAACAGACGAATGGATAAAGATGGTGTGGTACATATATACAATGGAATATTACTCAGCCATAAAAAGGAATGAAATTGGGTCATTTCTTGAGACGTGGATGGATCTAGAGGCTGTCATACAGTGAAGTAAGTCAGAAAGAGAAAAACAAATATTGTATATTAACACAGATATGTGGAAACTAGAAAAATTGTACAGATGAACCAGTTTGCAGGGCAGAAATAGAGACCCAGATGTAGAGAACAAACGTATGGACACCAAGGGGGGAGAGTGGCGGGGGTGTGGTGGTGGTGTGATGAATTGGGAGATTGGGATTGACATGTATACACTAATATGTATGAAATGGATAATTAATAAGAACCTGCTGTATAAAACAATAAATAAAATAAAATTCAAAATTCCAAAATAGAAAAAAAGAAATGATCATGAAACAATAAAGCTTTTGTAACAGACCAATAAAAAATGCATATTAATTTTGTGAAGACTGGATGGAGTACCTCATCTTTACAAATTGTGGTTGTAAAAGGTCTGTCAGAGGTTGACATTTGATTGGAGGCATGAAGGAAGAGTCATGGGAAAATCTGAAAGAAAATGTTCCCATCAGGACAGACAGTGCAAAGGCCCTGAATAGGGACCATCTGGGCATATTTATGAGAAACAGGAATGTCCAGTTTGGCTGAAACATGATGAATGAGAGGAACATCTGAGAGAAATAAGATTAGAGAAGTAGACAAAATGTCATAAAGTGTCTTGAGAACTGTGCCATGGTAAGTAACACCTGTGCTCTAACAAACAACCTCCTAATCACTTAATTGACTTAATCCAAAATGAGTATTTCTCCCTCTTATTTCGAAATCTGATGAGAGTTGAGTAACTCTTGTAGGTCTCTCTTTCAAGAGGTGATTCAGTGTTCCCCATTCATCCTCTAGGTCCTCCTCAGAGTCCTTATTTGGATCTCCCCTTCCAGACAGCCAGTGAGATGAGTGAAAATGTGGTGTATCACACAAGATGATTTAAAGGTCAGGCCTGAAAGTAGTTACTGGAACCCAGTTATATGTCACCAACCCAATGAAAAGAAAGGCTGGAAAAGATAATCTTCCTGTATATTCCGGAAAAAATTAATTGGATTTTCCAAGATGCTGAACTCCTGCTGACTTCCTCCACCCAAATTGATCCTGAGAGCAGGGGTCAGCAAAGTATGGTCTGCAGGCCATACCCATCTCAGAGGCCATTGTTGTTCACCCAAGAGCTAAGAACATGGGTTTTTTTACACTCTAAAGTGTTTTTTACAACAAACAAGAAATAAAAGACAATAAAGATGGAGAGAAAAGAAGAAGAGGAAGAGAAGGAGAATATATGGACCACAAATACTAAAATATTTATTATCTGGTCCTTTACAGAAAAATATTGCAGATCCATGCTCTAGAGGAAGCATAGAGCAAAAAATTTTAAGTTAGTGAGAGAACAGTATGAAACCCCAGGGTGACTAGAGGGCTGTTTGAGCTGGTGCGTCTGTCTGTGTGTCTGTATGTCTCTGTGTGTCTGTGAATCGTTGGCTTTGGCCTGGGGTAGAAATTACATTCTTATTTCTCCATAATCATTGACATGAGACTAAATGCACCTGCCCCATACTAACTATATTAATACCAGATAAACTTTCAAATAAATACATAATATGTAAATATTATAACAAATAATCTGAACAACATAATCAATAAGCTTGATTTTATGGGCATATGTAGTATTCCTAAGTTCTCAAGTTCCCTTGGAATATTAACCAAAAAATAATAATTTTTCCCAATTATCTTATTTTTACATATTAAGTCATTCCAAATTCAGTGTCAAAACAGCAATCATTTTATTGTTATTTTTCATGGTTCTGGAGGTTGACTGGGCTCAACTAGGTGGTTTTTACTCAGGTTATGTAAAATAGCTGCAGTCAGATGGTACCTGGGGCTAGACACATAGAAAGGCTTACTCACCTTCCTGGAACTTGAGCTGGAAAGACTCAACAGCTGAAAGCTGGAACAACAGGGGGTCCGTAGGCATCTCTGTCTCCATGTGATATCACCAAGTTGTGTTTCCAGCATGGAGACTCAGAGTAGCTGAATCCTTCACCTGACAGCTCAAATCTAAAGGCTTGTGTCCAGAGAGACAAAGACAGTCAAGATGTGTTGACTTTTATACACTAACCTTGGAAGTCACACAGCATGTGCCTTCCACATCCTATTCTCCAAGGTAGTCACAAAGGCCTACCTAGGTTCTTATGAAAGGAGAGTTAAAGAATGTGTAAGCATGTTTTAAAATCACCACAATATTTTAGGCTATACAGAAGGTCAATAAATTTCAATGAACAACGTACAAACTGATCTCTGAACATTAATGATAATTTATTGTTAAAAGAAAACATACATTCATTCACCATGTTAATAAATTAAAAAAAGAATGACTATACCTTCTTCTTGAATTATGCAGACTAAAAGTATGTGATAAAATTTATTCATTTCTGGTGAAAAAGAAAAAAAAAAACCTTGGCCAAGTAAGAATAGAACTTTCTTAATATGATGAAGATGATATATAAACGAAAAGGAAAAAATAGAAATCGATTTAAGTGTAATCAAACAGGAAAGGATTAGGAGCATTGTATCTTAAATTGGAAATGAGACAAGGGTGCCCAGTATGACATTTGTATTCAGCAGTTAAAGAGAAATAATTTAGATGTAAGAGATTGGAAAGGACATAAAACTATCATTAGAAAATATGATCATTTGCATAGAGATTCTAAAGGATATTCAGGACAAATTATTAAAATGGGAAATTTGGATAAGGTGGCTGGGCATAATATTAATATAACAAAAGTGTTTGAATTTCTATCAAAGAGCAAAAAACAACCACAAAATGCAATTATAAGGCAGGATGTATCAGAGAATATCAAGTGCTTAAGAACAAATGTAACAAAACTGCAAAACCTCTGCAGGTAAAACCATAAAACTTTAGTAGATGTTTCAAAAGACCTAACTAAATGAGAAAATAATACTAAATATATGGACATGAAGATAATATCATAAAGATGTCTGTTTAATAAAATTAACCCACAAATTCAATAAAATTCCAATCAAAATATTGATGTGGTTTTATGATGTTACTTGATAAGATGATTCCAAATGTAAATGGAGAAGTAAAGTTATAATAGGATTCTTCTAAAGAGGGCATGAGTGGGACTGGTCAGCATCTAGTGGGATTTGCGATACCTTGGTTAGAGTCTGGATTATCTTGTTATTATTTGTAATTATTTTGCAATGAGAAGGCATTGGTAGATTTCAAGGAACCATCTGATCATTCTGGCTATTTTGTGGAGGAGGCAAGAATAGAGAACAATGAAGCAGCTGAAGTTCCTAGCTATAGATGATGGTGAATTACAGAGGCAGTGATGAGAATTGGTCAGATCTGACATATGATTTGCAAGTAGGTCATCAGGATTCACTGATATACTGTACATGACATATGAGGGAAATAGAAGAAACAAGAATAAATTGTCAGTTTTGGTCCCAAGCAACTGGGTGAGTAATGATGCCATCCTTTGAAACAGAGAAGGCTTGGAGTGGCATGGAATTTGGAAAGGATGAATAGTTCTGTGTTGGCCATAATGAGATTCCTAGTAGAGAAGAGAGTAGGCAGTTTGATATATGAGTCTGGAACACAGGGGACAAGTAGAGCATAAGGATTTAAATTTGAGAGTCTACAGAAAATAGATGATATTTAAAGAAATACAACTAGATGAGAGATCCCAGAAGGAGTAGAGAGAGAGAAGGGTAAATCTGTAGTCAGAGTCTTGAGGAGACCCCATAATTTAAAAGTCTGAGTCATCATCAGCCTTTTCCAGGAAGGGCTGGCCTTTCCATTTCTTTCCTTCTTTATCATCCAGGTAGTGGGAGTTGCCAATGATATTAATCAAAATCTAGGACACACCTGGGCCCTGTGTATAAACTGGCCATTTCAATGCTGTATAGGTGGGAGGTGAGGTCCTGGCCCTTTTCTTGCACTGCCTGCCATCCTGTAAAGCATGTGTACCTGGCAGGGTTTTTCTCCAGAGAACCTGGGAGAAAGAAAAATGTAAATAACTGATTATTAAAAATCCAACCCTTTAAGGCCTAACAGCCAACATTATCTAATTCACAGTAGTTTTTATCAGGAGAATTTTACTATTAGGAAAGTCCAATCTATGAAGTTTTGAGAGGAATACGATTATTCTTTTGGTTGCTTCAAAAGATTCTCTTAAAAATTGAGTCTTCATCCAAGTTAACTTTCTCCCTTGGAGAATAATGGTCAGAAAAGCCCAGATCCATTCTCAATTTAATTTACAATTTTGTTATACCTAACGTAGTTTTAAATGGGGTGATCTGTGCTCTCAATTAGCTGTGTAAAAATATTCTCCTGTCACCAAGATGATTCTTAGAGTATTTTATTTTAGTTTAATATACTCTTTAGTAGGATCCAAATCACAGAATGTTAAATGTGTAAACTTCGTAGAAAATGAATGAACATCATTAAAATAGAATATGCGTTCACTTTAATTGCATTATCTAATTTCTTTTAAACATATTTTGGGAGAGAATCATGTTCAAATTTTTCTGTGACCCCTGACTTTTCTCTGCCTTTGCCCCAGGCATCCTCATAGAAAACAGGATCTGTCCCACAATTATCTTAAGACTATAACAAAGCTACTTTTTTTTTTTCCTATGAATGTTGTTTAAATTACTCAGCAATCTTGATGCAGATTTTTATGTTTCTGACATCTTTTCTGCAGTTGTTTATATAAAGTATCACCAGTTCTGTGCCCTTGGATTAGTCTCTACTTTTCAGTGTCAGGTTTCTATATAGATTTGGAAACGACAGTCTGCTTGTTCAGTTCTGCCTTTGTTGTACAGGAGGGCTTCAGAATAGTGGGAAGAGCTCCCCCCTGCCCAATACACACACATACTGTAAAAATGTATTGTTCTGGGATTTCTTTTATTTTTAACATTTTATTTTATATTGGAGTATCGTTGATTTTTTAAACTTTGCTATGGTATTTCTTCATAAATAATTCAGAATGTAAGAGAAGTGTGGGAGTTCCCAGAGTAAGAACACATCCAGCTTACCTCATGTTGGTTTCCCACTTTCTCAACAAGAGACCCTGTATAGGATGCTTTTGTAACTGATGTTCAATATCTTACTATACCGGAGTCCTTTTGCGCTCAGACCTTTATCATCACCCAGGAAGCGATTATACAAGAATCTGTTCCTACTGTAGATTATGTTTAGAGTTCCTCTTAGTTATCAAACCACATTCAGCATCAGTTAAAGTATGTCTTGTGGGAGGAAGAATAAGCCAGGTGTCCATCCGATGTAGCTCTACTGTCAAATTTATGGTGATCCAGAAAGCCCATTTTCTAGAAGAAAATTTTAGTTCATAAAGTGTATGTTTGATGATTATTTCATGCTTAAACAATATAGTCTTATAGTTCAGGGACTTTGGTTCAATACTTCAGGTAAATGAATCCTATGGATGATGAATAGTCTAAGGAGGAGTACATACAATTAATATGAAGTGAGACTGTTGAGAAAGTTCCCTAATAATTATAATTATTGCTGGAAATTATTGTTAGGTTCTATAATAATTTGCAACTAATGTTAAATACAGTTGTTCCTACCATCTGCAACCTAAAACCTCCAGTTGTAGTAAAGTAGCTGAATCCTGAGGTTTGTTCTTCATGACACATGCTCTATACTTAGTGAAACATACGGTAAATGGTCGCCATAGTTATGTTTGCAACAGTAAGTCAGTGCCATCCTAGGCTTCATGTTTACTGTGAATAGGTAAATGGCTAAATAAATGACTTATTTTAACACAAATATAAATGAGTTTACATACACATCTAATTAGCATGGTTAATTAAACCAAAGATTTTTCACCTTTTATCACAGTCACAACTCAATAAACTAAAGTCATTTAATTGGTGTGTGTTCCTTATTTTTGTTTGAAAAAAATAAGCTTATGAAGACTTTAAAAAATATGAAGTGAAAAGAGAAAATCCTTTTATTTATAAAGGGATGGGAAGTGTTCAGGATTTTCATGACATTCTGAAGAGAGGCACTGTTGTGTGAGTAGTACTTTTATAATAAAACTTAAAAGTGTTCTAAAATTATTATTTTCCTAATCATGGGGTGGGAAATGCTCAAAGATTTCAAGATATATCCTAAGGAGTGACATTGGCATGAATAGAACTAGTATTTGTGTTTTTATTAATTTCTAAATAAAAACTTCAACATTCTAAAAGCATATTTAGTATGAAGCTATTCAACAGAAAAAATAAAAAGCAGAAATAAAAGTAGTAGAGCTGAATCCCCTAGGGAAATCTCTATACATAAATTAGCGCACTGTCCAGAAGTTTTTATTCACTTCTCTGTTGGTCTCTCTTCCTGTCACTGTGTCTTTATCTGACACTCTCTTGTATTCCTCTCTGATGTCCATCTGTTTGTTTCTGCATGTATCTTATCTACCACAATGCCTCTCTCTCTCGTTACTCTCCTCTCTCTTCTGTTGTAAAATGTATGTATGTTTGTGTGTGCATATATAAATACAATTATATCATATATATTTTAACAACTTTCATTTCTATTTAACAGTATTTCATGGACATATTTAAAATAGTATTTATAAATAAATTATCATTAAAAATTGAACTAATGTAAACTACTTTAGAAAAAATATACTTCACCATATCATACACATATAGAAAGTTGTAGAGAATATCTGGGCACCTGCATGTCACAGAGCTTTATCAAATGTAAATCTTTTCCATAGTTTTTTCAGACATGATACGTAACCCCCCAAAAATGTAATTAATAGTTTCTGAATATCCCAACCTGATATGCACAGCATTGCATCTCATTGTAGTTTTAATAAGCATTTCCCTGATCATTAGTGGAATTGAGCATCTTTTAACATATGCTATTATTCAGTTTCCATCTTCCATGGATCGCCTGTTTATACGGTAGAAGTTAAACACTTACCAGTCCCAAATAAATTAAATTCATCCTTAATTAATTTAGAATATTAGAACAAAGACTTCAAAAGCTTTGAGAGAAGGTGAAACGTTGGGCTGGTGACACAACTGCTTGAGAATATCAAACAGAGGACTAGCCTTTAACAATGTGTTATAAAAATATGAAAGAAGACTGAAAAATATTTACTAGTTAAAGAGGCACAGCCACTGAAAAGAATATAGTCATTAGGCAATCTGTGTTAGAAGATCTTTCCTTTCCAGATTTACACACATTCTGGATCTTATAAAACATTGCCTTGGCTCTTTTCTTTCTATTTCTATCTCTCTCTCTCTCTCTCTCTCTTTTTTTTTTTTTTTTTCTTTTCTTTTTTGGCAAGAAATTTTGTTGTAACCTGCTCACTTCCAAAAACAAACAAACAAAACAAAAAAAGACAGTAGTTTGTTGTTCTGTAGGTCCTAAACTCAAGACTGCTTGTTGTGGATAATTGTATTTACTCATTCATATTTATTTGTGTATTTATTTATATTTATAGTATTTATTTATTTATTGGTAGTTGAATTTACTTACCAAACAGTCTTTACCCATATTTAACCCAATAATTACATTCCACCAGTCTATTATAATGAACTCACTGATTATAAAAAACTGGTCATATTGCTTTGGCTTTACAGCACTAACCCTTTTTCAGTTCCATTCGTTGTAAATAAATTTTTCCTGTCTGTGACTTGTCTCTTCACTTTGATCATAGTGTCTTTCTTTGAATGTAAAGTTTTAATTTTAATGAAGTTTAATTTATCATATCTACTTACATTTTGTTTGGTGTTTGTGTGAATATGTGTGTGTGTTAAGAAATTTTTTCTGTACCATTTGGTCATATAAATATTCTCTCATATTTATGTCTAATGATTTTTTAGAAATTTGATTTTCAGAAGTAGGCATCGAATCCACTATGAAATGGTTTTGGGTAATGGATGGATTAAGAATCTAGTTTTATTGTTTTATTCAATATGGATGGTCACTTTATCCCTGTGCCATTTATTGAATAATCCATCTTTCCCCACAGACTTGCAATACCAACTTGTTAGATATTGATTTTCCATACATGTAGTTCTTCTCTAGACTCTACTACTGCAGACTTCTGGATCCTCCTTTTGTGCTATGTTTTTTTAATGCTTGAACAAAAACTATGCTATGGCTTCCTAATAAATCTTGGCACAACACTGGGGAAGAATCTACAACACACAACATCCATTTTTCTTAAAAATTTATGCCAGTGTTATCAGTCCTTTGCTGTCCCATGTAAACTTTAGTCACAATTTGCCATCTTCAGGAAAATCACTGTTGAGATTCTGACTGAAGTTATGTTCAACTATTAAGTTAATTTGGGGGAGAATTTCCATTACAATAGTGAATCCTCCCATTAATGAACTTGATGTTTATACATTAATTAGTTCTTCAATGACTTTCACTAATAGTTTTGTAAATTTCTCAGTAGAATCTTGCCCAAATTTATATTTACTAATACTTTTTAGTTTTATATTACCAATGAAAAATGTTTTTAATCAGTGTTTTCTAAGTGATTAGCTATTAGTATATAACAATACAATTGATTTTGATAGTATCTGTGACTGATTTAATTTGTACAAATATCCTTTATGTAGATTCCATTAATTTCTATTTAGAAATTATATAAGATGCAAATAATTGCTTTCTGCTTTTTTCTTCTCCTTATCTTCTTCCTCTTAATTTCTTTTATATTTTATTGTGACTTTTTCTTGTTCTCTTCTGTTAAGTTCAATAAAAAACTTGTTCTTCTAAAAATAGAACTACCATACGATCCAGCAATCCCACTACTCGGCATATACCCTGAGAAAATCATAATTCAAAAAGACACATGCACCCCAGTGTTCATTGCAGCACTATTTACAATAGCCAGGACATGGAAGCAACCTAAGTGTCCATCAAGAGATGAATGGATAAAGAAGATGGGGCATATATATACAATGGAATATTACTCAGCCATAAAAAGAAACAGAATTGAGTTATTTGTAGTGAGGTAGATGGACCTCGAGTCTGTCATACAGAGTGACGTAAGTCAGAAAGAGAAAAACAAATACCTTATGCTAACACATATATATGGAATCTAAAAAAAAAAAAAAATGGTTCTGATGAACCTAGGGGCAGGACAGGAATAAAGACACAGATGTAGAGAATGGACTTGAGGACATGGGGAGGTGGAAGGGTAAGCTGGGACGAAGCTGAGAGAGTGGCATGGACATATATACACTACCAAGTGTAAAATAGATAGCTGGTGGGAAGCAGCTGCATAGCACAGGGAGATCAGCTTGGTGCTTTGTGTCCACCTAGAGGGTGGGATAGGGAGGGTGGGAGGGAGACGCAAGAGGGAGGGGATATGGGGATATATGTATATGTATAGCTGATTCACTTTGTTATACAGCAGAAACTAACAGACCATTTTAAAGCAGTTATACTCCAATACAGCTGTTAAAAAAAAATTTGTTCTTGACTTAATGAATAAATTTCTAGAGTTTTACCATACACATAAAATTTGTGGTGGTGTTTTATATTTCTAATACATTAAGGAAATCTATGTCTCTTTCTAAGAGTTTGCTAAGTTTGATAAGATTTAATATGAATGATGTTGAATTTTATTGAATGCCTCTTTAAAAATCTGTTGATCTTATAGATACAATAATCTATTGTGGCTACAGTGTTTGCCCTTTTTTTCTTTTGATTTTAGTTAATGTGATACATTGCATCAGAATATTTTTAGATGTTTAGCCAGTCTTCCTGGGATAAACTTTATATGTGCATAATTCAATATATATTTTTATATTGATGAATTTAAAGAGCTATTTTTTTCTTATTTAAAACATACTAATATGTCAATAATTTGTATTATTCTTGTCATGGTTTTAATAACAAAGTTCTACAGCTGGCATAAAAGTAGGTGGGTATCTTCCTTTTATTTGTTTATTTTTGGTTTATTTCTGAAATATTTTATAGGGCATAGGAATTACCTATTCCTTGACTGTTCTGCAGAAATTTCCTATAAGTTGTTTGAGTTTTATGTGTGTGTGTGTCTGTGTGTGTATAAAACCACATGAATATTTATTTTCAAAAATTCATATTTTCTATTCCTTCAGAATCAATTTTGGTTATGTTAACTGAAAGAAATACACAACCTAAAAGTTGAGAATTATGTTTTATTCATCAGGCATGTTGAGCACTTAAGCCTGGGGCACAGCACCTCAGATAGCTCAGAGGGACTGCTCCAAAGAGGTAAGGGAGGAACCAGGATATATAGGAGTTTTTGCAAAAACAAACCAGTTAGTTGAACATCAAAAGATTTCTGCTATTTAAAGAAAGATTCATCTCAAGTTAATGAATTTAGCTCTTTTCTATGTATAGGAAGATGCAAGAGTCTGGGCTTATTGAAATCATTCCTTTGATATGCACCTTAACTACCTAGGGCCAGTATCCTCTTATTCTCCATCCTGAACCCACTCAGGATGCACAATTGAGAGTGGCTGCATTGGCTAATGGCTTGTTGGCCACAACATCCTTTGTTTAAGGATATGGCAGGTGACATTTTTCACCACGGTTTTATATATATATATATGTATATATATATTCATTTTAATAGCCATTTCATCTAAATCTTCAATTAATTGCCTGCAGCATTTTACTTAGAGTTATTTTCAACTTATAACATTTCTATTACAGTTGTAACATCTATCCATCTCTGTATCTAAATATTTATAACTATTTTATTTCTCATTTATTTGTACACTTTCTTCCTTTTTTGTCTTGTTCAATCTTGCTAAAGATTTATATTTTATTTGGTCCTTGAACGAACTACTTTTTGCGTTGTTGATTTTCTATTGTTTCTCTGTATGCTATTCATTAAACTTATACTATTATTTTCTTTCTTATACTTTCTTCAATTATACTATTGATCTTGAATAATTTGTTGAGTTGAACACATTTATTTTCAGTCATTTTCATGTTAATAACTGAATTTAGGACTATTTATATAGCTGTGTTTACACATTTTGATATGTGATATTGTCATGTTTCCCTTTTAATACTAAATAATTTTCATTGGGTTTATTAGGAAAAATTATAAATAACTCTTCTATGGTTACTTTCTAATAAAATTGCATTGTGGTCAGAGAAGCTGATCATTTTATCAGACTGTCTGTCTTACAAGATGAGTTTAGTTAATTTTCATTTAGTGGGTCACAGAATATTTGGACTTCATTTTTTTTCTTTATCTTATTTTTTCTTTTGTTTTCCTTTTAAAATATCATTTGGCCTTCTGATAGGTCAATAAACTATTCAAAAGCATAATTTACTTCTCTCTGTTGTTTTAGTTTTCTTTCTGCTTCTCATTCCTCCCCCCTTTCCCCATCCCCTTCCTCCTCCTCTGTCTTCTTTGTTGTCTTCTCAGAAATTCCCGAATTTCAGCTTCATTGTTCTAGTATCTTTATATTTTAATTTAATCTTTGTATCTACAGTTTTATCACTATGTTTGGATGCACACTAAATTGTATTCACCTTCTCTCTACTCAGAGTGTAGTTTTAATTTAATCATACATGTTTTTCTTCATTTCTGAAAAAAAAAAAGTCAACTCTTCAAATATCGCATCTTTTAATTTCCTCTATTCTGTTCCAGAACAATGGAATTCTTTAGGAAACTCTCAATCTCTTTTCCATGTGTCCTTAAATTCTGTCCTGCCTAGCAGGCTATTTCTACTTTCTTTTCAGAAATTCTGTCTTCACCTGTGTGCTATGTCAGCCTTGTTTTTGTCTTTTATTTTGTTTGCTCCCTTTGGCATTCATAGGCTCTTATTTGGGTTTTCCATATCCTCCTATTCTTGTTCTTTTGTAATTTCCAGTTCTATTTTTTGTCAATGTAACCTCTTCCTTCATTTCTCTGAAGACCTTGAACTTAATTGATTTTTAAATTATTTTATGTTGTTCTATTACTTTCAATTTTTTGAGGGATTTGCTTTTTCTGCTGACTTAATTTTTAAGATTCTTTACATTAGTATGCTTTGATTTGGGGAGGGTGGGATTGTCTTGACTGAGAATCAATTTCTGTCTCTCTCTCTTTCACTCCTCATTGTCTCCTAGAGGTTTGTCTATACCTCCCTTACCTCCCTCCCCCAGTCCTTTAAGGCAGCCCTACTTAAAAAAAAAAAAAAATTATTTTATATTGGAGTATAGTTGATTTACAATGTTGTGTTAGTTTCAGGTGTACAGCAAAGTGATTCAGTTATACATATTTTAGATCACAATCACAATGGGATGTGATAGTTTATCACTCTGCTGGTTATTGATTGACTGAGCTCCACTTGTGCTTCCTCCATTCTCTCGTTCTTTTCTGCATCACAGAAACCAAAACTGCAGCAAATCTCAAACAACATCAGCATCTGTCCAGGGTCAGAGATGTGCCATTCTGGCCTCTGGTCTCAAGCCATAAATCTGGCTCCAACCCAGCCACGTGTGAGTCATGTTATTCCCCCTTACTTGATAGGAGGCAACAGTCTCTACCATGACTACCTCTGAACCAGAAACCGCCCCCAGGTAAACTTCAGCAATGCTTACTTACTCTCTTGCCTTTCTGTTGTAGTCTGCTCTATGGAAATGTTCATTTTGTTTTTCAATGTTTCAGTGTCCTTTCAGACTTCCCCATATACTTTACATATAATCACTATGATGTTTTTAGTGCAGGGTAGAGTGTGGGAAACACAAAATTTGAATTTATCATCTTTTCTTGACTGAATGTATAAATGATCTTTGATATACTAGCCATGCCATTAATTCCATTACTTCTAGTGAGTTTATGTCTTTTTTTTTTTTAATATTTGAAGGAACACTTTCTACATTAAAAATAGTAAAACTTTCTTTGTCATATGTCTTTTACTTTTCTATATCTCATTTTATGTAAAGACATATGGCTTAGTTTTTTTTTTTTTTTTTTTTTAGTGATTCCATTGTCAGATTTAACAACTTAAACTTTTATGGTTTCTTGGTTTCATGATATGCATAGAAAAACTTATCATTAGCAGAAAAAGAAAAAGAAAGAATCATCTGAGCCTTTTCCCAGTTTGTTTGTTTAAATATCTGATGCCTCTGAAATTTATTTTGATGAATGGAGTGACATAAGGCTCTGACTCTCGCCACAAAGACTTCTGGGTATATCAACATTATTTATGAATAATCCATATTTTACCTCTCTTATTTAAAGTGCCATTTTCTCACATGCTAAGGTCACAAATACTCGTTGTATTTCAGGCTTTATTATCTTCTATTGACCTATTTGTGTCATTACCATACAGTTTTAATTGATACATTTGATACATTTAAATATTTAGAAGAGCTGGTACCCTCTTCTTATTCTCTTCATCCTTTTTTTTTTTCTTACTGGTTTCACAGACTTTGTCTTTTAGATTAAATCTTTTAGATCTGGATTCATATTTTTCATGTTTTCCCTCCAAATATTTTTTTTAGGAAGTTTATAGGGATATCATTACATTTACATGTCAGTGTATGAATTTAAGTTGAGTATTCTTAAAAAGATTATGCATCAAATGGTCCTTAATGTCTCTCATTCCATAAGGGCCCTAGAAAACTCTTGATAAGTTAGGCATTCATTAGTGATCTTTACCATTTTCTTTCTTGTTTTATATTTTTAGCTAGTTATTTGTGTATAAAGAAACCATTGGATTTTTTTCACTCATTTTATAGTCCATAACATCACTTCATTCTCTTATTTAGACTTCTTTTTTTTCATTTGCTACCCATGGCTCCCCCATAATCACCTATGTAATTTCTAAATGATTATAAATGTGCCTGCTGTTTTCCAAAATGTATCACTCTTATTTCATTCTCTTTCCTAATTTTTTGTCTTGTACTTTCAAAATGGTACTAAATTATGATAATTATTATGAACAATCATATCTTTATTTTGAGTGTAATAGAAATGTTTCAATATTTCATAGTTAAGCGTGAGGCCAACTACTAACTTTTGAAATTTATTAAATGCCTTCTTAATGCCTATTGAGATGGCTATATTACAAATTATACTAATATAACATCATTCTTGTAGTTTTTAATTGAACCTCAATTGGGTGCTGTGCATTACTCTATTACTAAATAACTAAATTCAGCATGCTAACAGGTTATTTTTTGTTTGATATTCACAAATGAGATTGGCCTGTGGTTTTCTTCTTTCGTGTTATTTTTGGTAGGGGTTGGTGTTTCAGAGAATATACCTTTTAAAATATTTCTGCTTCTCTATTTAGGCATTGCTTTTAGTTTTGAAAATGACTTTATTTAGAATGCAATATATGCAATTGAGACCCACTGATTTGATTTCACAATGGTTCATGTAATAATTCCCAAAAAATGTAGACTATGAGGAAAGATGAATTTGATGAACAGGAAAACTTTACTCAAGTATTCATTCAACAAATTTAAGTATTTTTCATGTGTCAAGCACTGTTCTAGGATCTGGGAATAAAATAAAGTAGTCTCTTCAGACGGGCAAAGTTTCTGCTTTCATGAAGCTTACATTCTAGTCAGGGACAAAGGTAATAAACAGGTAAAGTAATATCACTATTATGAAGCGATTATATTTATGTATATGGAACCATTAAGATAGATACGCTGGTAAAATGAGCAGAGGTTAAGAATAGAGGACACATCTATCTATGCTTAGGAGAGACCCTCAGAGATGATATTTAAGCTAATATATACAAGACACAAAACTGAATTATTCAAATGGTATTTTTACAAATATAAAAAGGACAAAGAGGGCACTTAAAATTATCTCTCCTTACATTCTTTTGGCATACACAATAAATTTTAAGTTCCTTTGGTGATAAATATAGGAAAAAAGAAGGGGGAAAAAACCTACTTTAACATGTAAGACACAAAGAAACAAATGTTTCTGGTATTTATGCCAGAACCTGTCCATTGCAAAGAGCAGAATCTCTCAGAGTGATCCTCTTGGAAAAGTTTGCACATATTTCAAGAATGCAGCTATGACTCAATATATTTAGGGACTTATTGCTGAATATTACTCCCACAGACACAAGAAATTCTGTCTCACTCTTTTGTATGCATGCTGGGTTGGGAGCGCACATTAGCTTGACAGGAAACCCAATTCACCAAAATTGGTTCTGAATGACTAATTTTAGATGTTTGCAAAAGTAAGTGGTGTTGTGCCTGAGTAGTAGTAGTTTACATAATTTTTCAGGCACCATCGTGTAAAACAGGATATTCTTTACATTTCCCACTGCAGGAACCCAAAGAATGACTTACTTAAGCTTGTAGGAATACCCCAGTGAAATCCCTTCTCAAAAAAAAATATTAGTAATTACAATGATTCTAGATTTTAGGCTCTTCACAAGAAGGGCCTGTGTTTTCTTATTCATGTTTTAACACTTAGTGCCTACAAGATACATGGAATATTGTTTGTTCCTCAGTTAATATGTGTTGAATGAATGGAATATTTTTAATTCAATGTTTAATGACAACCAAAAAAATTGTCAAGAAGCTTCTGCACCCTGCAAAGTGAACTTTTTAATTTACTGCACAGTTACCTAATGAATAAATATTTATTCAAATTACAAATAAAGTGACATAGGACTACACAGAGGGAGTTGTGGTTGTTAACTATTTGTATATTGTAACTAGAATAATGATGATGCATTATTCTGCTAGAAGGTGATTGGAAGTGAGTCAACCAATATTTAAAGAACATTTGTCAGGCTCTATTCTAGGATTTATGGATACAGCAATGACTAGAAAAGAGCCCTTGCCCTCAAGTAGCTTCTTTATATTGTGGTGGCATTACTATGTTCTCTCTTGTTCATTCTCTACAGCCACTTCTTCTTCCCCCCACCCTCTCATTCTGTTTCTCTGCCTGATATTATTACTTCTACTTTCAAAAAGAGATGGCATGCTTCCAGGAATCTGAGCTGAAGCAAACTAAATACATAAACAATTGCATAGTTCTCATTTTCTTTGCCAGCTACTGCTCAGAATTCAATCTTTAACATAAACATTTTCAACAGAACAGCATTTACAACAGTTATCCTATTGCTCCAGCCACTATCATTCTTCTGTGCTACTGCAGACTCTGCGGATACAGGAAATGCTATTAAATGGACAGTGTATGCAAATCCTCAGAGTGAAATGAGCTTTGCGTATGCCATCCGTCAAAAAGTTCTGATGGGAGAGATTCTGACAAACTTCCTACTTGAATAAGGTGAGGGCAAAGGGACAATAGAGCTGACAATTATTTTAAGAACAAAGGTTGCATGAAAGAGATTGGTTCAAGATGGCGGAGTAGAAGGACATGCCCTCACTCCCTCTTGCAAGAGCACAAGAATCACAACTAACTGCTAAACAATCATTGACAGGAAGACACTGGAACTCACCAAAAAAGATACCCCACAACCAAAGACAAAGGAGAAACCACAATGAGACAGTAGGAGGGGCGCAATCAAAATAAAATCAAATCCCATAACTGCTGGGTGGGTGACTCACAAACTGGAGAACACTTATACCACAGAAGTCCACCCACTGGATTGAGAGTTCTGAGCCCCACGTCAGGCTTCCCAACCTGGGGGTCTGGCAATGGGAGGAGGAATTCCTGGGGAATCAGACTTTGAAGGCTACCAGGATTTGATTATAGGGCTTTGACAGGACTGGGGGAAACAGAGACGCCACTCTTGGAGGGCACACACCAAGTAGTATGTGCATCGGAAACCAGGGGAAGGAGCAGTGACCTGATAGGAGACTGAACCAGACCTACCTGCTAGTGTTGGAGGGTCTCCTGCAGAGGCGGGGGTGGCTGTGGCTCACTGTGAGGACAAGGACACTGGCAGCAGAAGTTCTGAGAAGTACTCCTTGGCATGAGCCCTCCCAGAGTCCACCATTAGACCCAACAAAGAGCCAGCTAGCCTCCAGTGTTGGGTTGCCTCAGGCCAAACAACCAGCAGGAAAGGAACCCAGCCCCACCCATCAGCAGACAAGCAGATTAAAGTTTTACTGAGCTCTGCCCACCAGAGCAATACCCAGCTCTACCCACCACCAGTCCCTCCCATCAGGAAACTTGCACAAGCCTCTTAGATAGCCTCATCCACCAGAGGGCAGACAGCAGAAGCAAGAAGAACTACAATCCTGCAGCCTGTGGAACAAAAACCACATTCACAGAAAGATAGACAAGATGAAAAGAGAGAAGGTTATGTACGAGATGAAGGAACAAGATAAAACCCCAGAAAAACAACTAAATGAAAAGGAGATAGGCAACCTTCCGGAAAAAGAATTCAGAATAATGATAGTGAAGATGATCCAGGACCTCGGAAAAAGAATGTAGGCAAAGAGCGAGAAGATGCAAGAAATGTTTAACAAAGACCTGTAAGAATTAAAGAACAAACACCTAGAAGAATTAAAGAGCAAGCAAACAGAGATGAACAATACAATAACTGAAATGAAAAATACGCTAGAAGGAATCAATAGCAGAATAACTGAGGCAGAAGAACGGATAAGTAACCTGGAAGACAGAATGGTGGAATTCACTGCCATGGAACAGAATAAAGAAAAAAGAATGAAAAAAAATGAAAACAGTCTAAGAGACTTCTGGGACAACATTAAATGCAACAACATTCACATTATAGGGGTCCCAGAAGGAGAAGAGAGAAAGAAATGACCCGAGAAAATATTTGAAGGGATTATAGTTGAAAACATCCCTAACACGGGAAAGGAAATAGCCACCCAAATCCAGGAAGCACAGAGAGTCTCATACAGGATAAATCCAAGGAGAAACACACTGAAACACATAGTAATCAAATGGACAAAAATTAAAGACACAGAAAAATTATTGAAGGCAGCAAGGGAGAAATGACAAATAACATACAAGGGAACTCCCATAGGGTTTACAGCTGATTTCTCAGCAGAAACTCTGCAAGTCAGAAGGGAGTGGCATGACATATTTAAAGTGATGAAAGGGAAGTACCTGCAACCGAGATTACTCTACCCGGCAAGGATCTCATTCAGATTAGTTGGCGAAATCAAAAGCTTTACAGACAAGCAAAAGCTAAGAGAATTCAGCACCACCAAACCAGCTTTACAACAAATGCTAAAGGATCTTCTCTAAGTGGGAAACATAAGAGAAGAAAAGGACCTACAAAACCACACCCAAAACAATTAGGAAAATGGTAATAGGAACATACATATAGATAATTACCTTAAACATGAATGGATTAAATGCTCCAACCAAAAGACACAGGCTCGCTGAATGGATACAAAAACAAGACCCGTCTATATGCTGTCTACAAGAGACCCACTTCAGACCTAGAGACACATACAGACTGAATGTGAGGAGAAGGAAAAGGATATTCCATGCAAATGGAAATCAAAAGAAAGCTGGAGTAGCAATACTCATATCAGATAAAATAGACTTTAAAATAAAGAATGTTACAAGACAAGGAAGGACATTACATAATGATCAAGGGATCAATCCAAGAGGAAGATAAAACAATTATAAATATATATGCACCCAACATAGGAGCACCTCAATACATAAGGCAACTGCTAACAGCTATAAAAGGGGAAATCGACAGTAACACAATAATAGTGGGGAACTTTAACACCTCACTTACGCCAATGGCCAGATCTTCCAAACAGAAAATTAATAAGGAAACACAAGCTTTAAATGACACAATAGACCAGATAGATTTCATTGATATTTATAGGATATTCCATGCAAAAACAGCAGATTACACTTTCTTCTTAAGTGCACATGGAATATTCTCTAGGATAGATCACATCTTCTGTCACAAATCAAGCCTCAGTAAATTTAAGAAAATTGAAATCATACCAAGCATATTTTCTGACCACAACGCTATGAGATTAGAAATCAGTTACAGGGGAAAAAAACGTAAAAAAACACAAACACATGGAGGCTAAACAATACGTTACTAAATAACCAAGAGATTACTGAAGAAATCAAAGAGGAAATCAAAAAATACCTAGAGACAAATGACAATGAAAACACGACGACCCAAAACCTATGGGATGCAGCAAAAGCAGTTCTAAGAGGGAAGTTTATAGCAATACAATCCTACCTCAAGAAACAACAAACATCTCAAATAAACAATCTAACCTTACACCTAAAGGAAGTAGAGAAAGAAGAATAAACAAAACCCAAAGTTAGTAGGAGAGAAATCATAAAGATCAGAGCAAAAATAAATGAAATAGAAACAAAGAAAACAATAGCAAAGATCAATAAAACTAAAAGCTGGTTCTTTGAGAAGATAAACAAAATTGATAAACCATTAGCCAGACTAACCAAGAAAAAGAGGGAGAGGACTCAAATCAATAAAATTAGATATGAAAAAGGAGAAGTTACTACAGACACTGCAGAAATACAAAGCATCCTAAGAGACTACTACAAGCAACTCTATGCCAATAAAATGGACAACCTGGAAGAAATGGACAAATTCTTAGAAAGGTATAACCTTCCAAGACTGAACCTGGAAGAAATAGAAAATATGAACAGACCAATCACAAGTAATGAAATTGAAACTGTGATTAAAAATCTTCCAACAAACAGAAGTCCAGGACCAGATGGCTTCACAGGTGAATTCTATCAAACATTTGGAGAAGAGCTAACACCCATCCTCCTCAAACTCTGCCAAAATATTGCAGAGGAAGGAACACTCAAAAACTCATTCTATGAGGCCACCATGACCCTGATACCCAGACAAAGATACTACAAAAAAAGAAAATTACGGACCAATATCACTGATGAATATAGATGCAAAAATCCTCAACAGAGTACTAGCAAACAGAATCCAACAACACATTAAAAGGCTCATACACCATGATCAAGTGGGATTTATCCCAGGGATGCAAGGATTCTTCAATATATGCAAATCAATCAGTGTGATACACCATATTAACAAATTGAAGTAGAAAAACCGTGTGATCATCTCAATAAATGCAGAAAAAGCTTTTGACAAAATTCAACACCCATTTATGATAAAAACTCTCCAGAAAGTGGGCACAGAGGGAACCTACCTCAAAATAATAAAGGCCATATACAACAAACCCACAGCAAACATCATTCTCAATGGTGAAAAACTGAAAACATTTCCTCTAAGATCAGGAACAAGACAAGGATGTAAACTCTCACCACTATTATTCAACATAGTTTTGAAAGTCCTAGCCACGACAATCAGAGAAGAAAAAGAAATGAAAGGAATACAAATTGGAAAAGAAGTAAAACTGTCACTGTTTGCAGATGAGATGATACTATACATAGAAAATCCTAAAGATGCCACCAGAAAACTACTAGAGCTAATCAATGAATTTGGTAAAATCGCAGGATACAAAATTAATGCACAGAAATCTCTTGCATTCCTATACACTAATGATGAAAAATCTGAAAGAGAAATTAATGAAACACTCCCATTTACCATTTCAAAAAAAAGAAAAAATACCTAGGGATAAACCTACCTAGGGAGACAAAAGACCTGTATGCAGGAAACTATAAGACAGTGATGAAAGAAATTAAAGATGATACAAACAGAGGGAGAGATATACCATGTTCTTGGATTGGAAGAATCAATATTGTGATAATGACTATACTACCCAAAGCAATCTACAGATTCAGTGCAATCCCCATCAAATTACCAAAGGCATTTTTTACAGAACTAGAACAAAAATCTTAAAATTTGTATGGAGACACAAAAGACCCTGAATAGCCAAGGCGGTCTGGAGGGAAAGAAACAGAGCTGGAGGAATCAGGCTCCCTGACTTCAGACTATACTGCAAAGCTACTGTAATCAAGACAATATGGTACTGGCACAAAAACAGAAATATAGATCAATGGAACAGGATAGAAAGCCCAGAGATAAACCCACACACCTATGGTCAACTAATCTATGATATAGGAGGCAAGGATATACAATGGAGAGAAGACAGTCTCTTCAATAAGTGGTGCTGGGGAAACTGGACAGCTACATGTAAAAGAATGAAATTAGAACACTCCCTAACACCATACACAGAAATAAACTCAAAATGGATTAAAGACCTAAATGTAAGACCGGACACTATAAAACTCATAGAGGAAAACATAGGAAGAACACTCTTTGACATAAATCACAGCAAGATCTTTTTTGACCCACCTCCTAGAGTAATGGAAATAAAAACAAAAAGAAACAAATGGGACCTAATGAAACTTAAAAGCTTTTTCATAGCAAAGGGAACTATAAACAAGATGAAAAGACAACCCTCAGGATGGGAGAAAATATTTGCAAACAAATCAGCAGACAAAAGATTAATCTCCAAAATATATAAACATCTCATGCAGCTCAATATTAAAAAAAACAACCCAATCAAAAATGGGCAGAAGACCTAAATAGACATTTCTCCAAAGAAGACATACAGATGGCCAAGAAGCACATGAAAATCTGCTCAACATCACTGATTATTAGAGAAATGCAAATCAAAACTGCAATGAGGTATCACATCACACCAGTTAGAATGTGCATCATCCGAAAATCTACAAACAACAAATGCTGGAGAGGGTGTGGAGAAAAGGGAACCCTCTTGCACTGTTGGTGGGAATGTAAATTGATACAGCCACTATGGAGAACAGTATGGAGGTTCCTTAAAAAACTAAAAATAGAATTACCATATGACCCAGCAATCCCACTACTGGGAATATACCCAGAGAAAACCATAATTCAAAGAGACACATGCACCCCAAATGTTCATTGCAGCACTATTTACAGTAGCCAGGACATGGAAGCAACATAAATGCCCATTGACAGACGAATGGATAAAGAAGTTGTGGTACATATATACAATGGAATATTACTCAGCCATAAAAAGGAACGAAAATGGGTGATATGTTGAGACATGGATGGATCTAGAGACTGTCATAAAGAGTGAAGTAAGTTAGAAAGGGAAAAACAAATATCGTATATTAATGCATACATGTGGAACTTAGAATAATTATACAGATGCACCGGTTTGCAGGGCAGAAATTGAGACACAGATGTAGAGAACAAACGTATGGACACCAAGGGGGGAAAGTGGTGGGGGGAAGGTGCAATGAATTGGGAGATTGGGATTGACATGTATACACTAATATGTATGAAATGGATAACTAAAGAGAACCTGCTGTATAAAAAAATAAATTAAAAAAAGAACGGAAATAAAGGTTGCATGGAAGCCATGACTCCATTAGTCCATGACTTTCCCTCATGTGTGGTTTCCTAGGACCTGCTCTCAAACATTCCTATCCAGTTGTAGGAATTATCGTCAAGAGGTACCCTCTTGTGACAGCGGCTTCATTGTGATATTCCTAATTTCTTCTTGTCTACTACACATGGGTTTCAGAAATACTAAACCGTCAGTCTGATAATAAATTTTTGTTGGTGATGAGAATATTAATGGAATAGTTCACCTGTCCTAAAACTAGCTTCTCCAAAATAATTATATGCAATAGCATCATCCATCATCTAAATAGCCTTCTACTTATTAATGTATTCTTCCTTTAAACAAACACTTGAGTACCTACTGTGCACTGGGCATTGTGTTAATAGTTGAAATATCCCTATGAAATTGATTATTATTAATTTGTTTTTAAGGATTATTGAAGGGAACAATCCAAGTTTGTATGTATACCTTTATGTATCTGTTACTCAAATGATATCCCTCTACTCTACCACACTTATTCACAAATTGTACTCTTCCACAATTCATTTTTAATTGCTGTGAACTTGGAATGTTTTAAAATTTGTTTGCACATTTATACTAGGCATTTGCATATGAAGACAGTTGCTTTCAAATTATCACTCACCATTACAGAAAACTACAATTTAAGACATATTCACACAGAGAGTATTTGTGAAAGACATCTGTTTTTAGTCTCTTGAAACTGTGTTTGACATTGCAAGTGTGGCTTCCTTAGATTTATTTGGTAGAGGCAACTTGATATAGTGAACAGAACGTTGGGCTGAGTGATAATTTGATTTTCAGCCATCTAGGAGTCATTCATTGGTTTGCAAGCGTCCTGAGGGAAGGGAAACTGCCTTATTAAAAGATATATATCCCCAGAACACATATGGTGCTCATAAACATTTACTGAATTAAATTATATTGAAGAACACTGCTATGAATTTCACTGGGTGCATCTCACTCACTGTTATAAAATCAGAGAGCTGTCCTTGATGACCAGAGATATATTATTTCATTACCTTCTTGCCCAAATGTGCTGCTAGTCTCCTAAACTCAGACCTTAAGTTAAAGTGATTTTGAAAATAATTATAAATGGTCATTCATTTGCTTCCCAAGCTAATGCATAACATATAATTATGTGTAGGAAATTTAATAAACACAATTGCATCCTATTCATGCTTGAGTTTTCAGTATTTTATTCCTTCCCATTTTATTTGCCTTGCCCATGCTCTTTCGTCAATGTTTTTGAGACATCATGAAAATAAAGACAACCAAAACTTAATTTTGGGGGTTTAGAAGTAAAATTATTCCAAGACCCAGTGCAGATGTAAGTCATTTCAGGCTTGGAGAACAAAGGCTTTGCTTTGCTGATTTTTATCCCCTTGATACCCTTATAACCCTTTCTTGAGATTATACAAGTTCTTTATAATAAATCTTACTCAGGGAAAAGTCATCTGTTTTTGCAAATACTCTTTCTGAGCCAAATTGATTTCCTCCCATTGTCTAACATGCTCACAAGGGTGGCCTGCTTTCAGAAACCAGACATTAAAGTTCTTGAGCTCAGGTCCAAATCAGAATTTGAAAAAAATATGAAGCAATATAACTAAAGTTTTTTTTATAGTAACAAAAGTCATTTTAAAAAATAAAAAAAAACTCCAACTCAACATATTAACAAACCCTTAACTGTTCAGGTTGAATTCAACGTCAAGTTAATTGCACTTTTGAACGCATGTCTGATTATGAGACATGCAAATTAGACTTTTGTATCATTCTGACTTTTGTACCTGGGGAGTATTCTGTTTGGGTGAAAGAATCTTCAGCTTGATTTTAATTTTTTAGAACTGTTCTGAAGCATCAGAATTGCTAGGTTTGTGTGTACACTGCTTAATATGCAGGCAGGAAACAGCATGAAATGATTGCTTAATACTCTAATGTCTTTAAATTACAGTCTTTATAAAACTGCTTCATTGATTTTTTTCATTATTTTATTAGACAAATTGGCTTACATTGAAAATGTATGATATATTAAGTGCACAGAGCTAAAATACTCAACTAGAGTTTGTACAATGATTATGAATATCCCAGTATTTAATTTAAACTGTTGTCATTATAAATAAATCATTGAAATACCCACACAACTCTTGTTTATTATTCAAATTGTTATTTTTCTGTGCACTTGCCACATTATTTATTCATTTAATAACTGGAACTTCTAAGCCAATGCATGTTATTATGAACAATCATAAAATGTTGCTTTTGTGATACACAGAGCCAAAAATGTATTTCAGGGTTACTGCCTCTCTACAGCTAGTAGATCTTAATTACTAGTTGTGTGAAACAATGTCTTCGATAGGCAAGTTGTTTTTTTTTTTTTTTTCAAAATTACCCTATATGTATTCAGCGATTCAGACTTCTAGCCAAGTGTTCTTATAGAAAGATGTAAATTTGTTTTTATGAGCATTACAGAGGCAGAAACTGATCTATCTTTGCAGAAGTTCTCTGCCATGAATAAAGCCTCTGCGTGGGGATAGTGTGCTATGGCAATTTGTGTTTATTACACATAAATTATTCCATAGATTTTATATTCAATATTTATTTTTACTCATCAAATATGGACTAGTTATCTGCTAATAGCCAAGCACTGTTGTGGTCACATATATAATCACATTCAAATTTCAAAACTACCCTGTGAGAAAGATGTCCTTATTTCCAACTAGGGCCATACAGTTTGTGATTAAAAGGAGCATCTGCTTTGAGGTCATATACATGTAATGTTAACCCAGTTTTGTCACTTATTTTCCATATAACTTTGGAAATGGTAGTCAACCTCATTGACTTCACCTGCAGATTCTTATGTGTAAAAGAATGAGAATGTTACTGTTCAGGATGTTGGATGGATAATTCTAAATAAAATGGCCTAACAAATGTAGAGCATGTAGGAGGTTTGTCACATGGAGGAGGTTATCCAGAAATGCTAGTTTCTTCTCCTGCTTCTCCCTACCCAGGGCAGAGATTCTAAATCAGATTGTGACTTGCCCCAAATCACACAACTCATGAGTGATAGACCTACAGCTACAACTTTTTATTCCAAGCTCAGTGCTTTGTTCAGTGAAATCAACTGCCTGCCTAATTTAAAATTATTTGGTCTTTCATTTCAACATTTTAAATTTAAATACCCTGTATCCCTCTATCCTTTACTGAGATGATGACAATGCCAAAGAATTTATAACTTTCAGTAGAAATGCACTTCTTAGAAAATAAAGGAAATTTCTGTCTACCCACCTATTTGTCTATTCTATCAGTAGAAAATAGTGTTGAAATAAAATAATCCCACTCATTAATAGTACACCATGTTTTGCACTATTGATATAGTAATGTCTTCAAATTGATGAGATTCTTTTATCATAGAGTTACATTCTCATTGGGATGATAGTGTTTAATCAAATAATAACACAGACAAAAATGATAATCCAAAGGTGTACAGGATAAGTTTCACAAGTAGAAATGTAGTGAGCTATGAATATATTATTGAATATGTACATATTAGGGACTGATCTGGACTGGGGATCAGGAAAGACTTCTTCTGGAAGAAAATTTTAAAGTGGCTTTGAAAGACAAGTAAGAATCACGTAGACAAAATGAGTTGGGTAGCAGGGGGGAAATGAGGCAGAAGTCAAGCAGTTTTGGAGATCTGGAGGCAGGGTGAAGTGTGGTTTATTGGGGAAAAAAAATAAAAACGGAACTGAAAGAAGGCTGTCATGGTTGGAGTTGAAAGAGCAAGAGTGGATAGGTGTGTGATGAGTATGGGGCTAGAGGGACGAGCAGGACCAGATCTCACGGAGCCTTGCAGACCCTGACAAGGAGTTTAGTCTTTATCCTAAAATTATTTAATAAGCAAAAGAGAAGGATTTTTAACCAAGGTGGTGACTTAACCAGATTTTTAATTTTTGGTTTTTTATGTTCTGGCTAATTGTGTATAGAAGAGTTCAGAAGTTGGATGTAAGAAAGCCGGTTTGGAACTTGGTAACATGGGCGAGGCACTAAAAGTTGGTAGCTGGAATAGGTGGTGAAAGTTTTTGCTCATGAAAAGGAGTGAACAGATCTGAGAGCTTTCTAAGACGTTCTAAGGAAAATCAAAAGAGCAATGTATTTTGGTTACCTTCTTTATCTAATTAATTCTAATTATATCTCCTGTTGGAAATCATGGTAAATTGCTCACTTGACTTAGGTACCTTAATAAACCCAGTCTTAGGATCATTGGATTGTTCACCATGGTTATGTATATTAGCAAAAATGTGCAAATGACTTCAATATGAAAAAATGTAGGTGTATGTACATAATGATATAGCATGGGAACACTGAAATATTTTTCAGAACAATAAAATGACATGGAAAAATGTCCAAGTTATACTCTTAAGTGCATAAACAATTTTTTTAAAAAAAGAAAACTACTTTAAACAATTTATAAAAAAAAGAAAACCACTCCCCCACTTTTTAGCCCACCTCTCAACACACACACACATATACTGAAGGAAAAGAAAGCTAGAAACGTATACCAACAATGTAATGGTAGTTTACTGGCGAGTGGTGGGATATAGATTTTTGCATTGTGATTTTTCCCTTGTCCATATTTTCCACATTTTAGACATTGAATATATATTACCTTTCAAAAGTGAGTAAATATATAATATAATGAGTTATGTGTTCATTGTTCAGAAGCCTGTACAGCTAAGACAAGAATAAAGAACATTTGGATTCTCACTACATATATCATATTGGCCCAACAGGTATCTTTAAATAATACAGACTAATATCCCATCCCTCTTTAGGCAGCTAGGAGTTGATAAGATTATTTTTTCTAAGCATCAAATATTTGATGATGAAAATCAGTTGGTGCTCATGAATAGATACAGTTTTCACAGAGCCCAAAAAAGTAAATCTGAAATGAAATCTGAACATCAAAGGTTTTCTTGCTCAGTTAATTATTGATACGACACCAGGTGACAGTGATACCTACAACTTATTTGGAAGACATTTTAAAACATTAAATGTAACTGAATGAGGATATACAATTGTTTCCTATAAAATTAGATATGTAATTATTGGACAGTTTTCAGGCAGCATTAGCTTATGCTTTGGATCACCTACATTTTCGCGGTTGAAAATACAAGTCTATCAGTGCCTAAAATCATGCCATTCATCTTCATTATTGTCAGCATCGTTCCATTATTTTGATGCATGAAGGTGCCATGCCCCTGGCTAGTGTGGGAACCTCCATGCATGAATATCAGATCCCAGAGCTTCAATTCTCATTGCATAATAGCATTCTTACCCTTGAACTTATTTAATATCCATTTTACCAGGCTGAAAAGGAAGGTATACGAAGCCACTTTTCCGGCTATTCCGAACACCGCTAAATACATAAGCTCTAAATAAGTAAAGTAACAATAATTTTTTATGCATGTACTGTACAGTTTTTTATAGTTTTCAAAGTATTTCTTCACTCACTAATTAAACCTAAATTTTAAAGCACACATGCTGTAAAAATCACCATGTTTAACACTGGGGATGCAATGTGGAATCATGCTTTTTTTTTTTAAATCATGCTTTCTAAAGCTTTTCTCAATTGATGTCAATGGGAGAGAGGGGGAAATTATTATTTACCCTGATTTTACAGATGAAGAAGCAGAGATCTAGAGGACTTTTCTGACCTGCCCAAGGACACACATAAAAATAAGTTATCCTTTACATAAATTGCAGCAAGATCTTTTCTGACCCACCTCCTAGAGTAATGAAAATATAAACAAAAATAAACAAATGCGGACTAATTAAACTTAAAAGCTTTTGTACAGCAAAGGAAACCATAAACAAAACAAAAAGACAACCCTCAGAATGGGAGAAAATATTTACAAATGAAGCAACTGACAAGGGATTAACCTCCAAAATATACAAACAGCTCATGCAGCTCAATATCAAAAAAAACAAACAACCCAATCAAAAAATGGGTAGAAGACCTTAATAGACATTTCTCCAAAAAAGACATACAGATGGATAACAAACACATGAAAAGATGTTCAACATCACTAATTATTAGAGAAATGCAAATCAAAACTACAATGAGATATCACCTCACACCGGTCAGAATGGCCATCATCAAAAAATCTACAAACAAATACTGGAGAGGGTGTGAAGAAAAGGGAACCCTCCTACACTGTTGGTGAGAATGTAACTTGGTACAGCCTCTATGGAGTACAGTATGGAGGTTCCTTAAAAAACTAAAAATAGAACTACCATATGACCCAGCAATCCCACTCCTGGGCATATACCCAGAGAAAACCATAATTCAAAAAGATACATGCACCCCAATGTTCATTGCAGCACTATTTACAATAGCCAAGACATGGAAGCAACCTAAATGTCCATTGACAGAAGAATGGATAAAGAAGATGTGGTCCATATATACAATGGAATATTACTCAGCCATAAAAAGGAATGAAGTAGTGCCATTTGCAGAGATGTGGATGGACCTAGAGACTGTTGTACAGAGTGAAGTAAGTCAGAAAGAGAAAAAGAAATATATAACATTGCTTATATGTGGAATCTAGAAAAATGGTACAGATTAACTTATTCTCAAAGCAGAAATAGAGACACAGATGTAGAGAACAAACTTATGGAGACCAAGGATGGAAGGGGGGGTGGGATGAATAGGGAGATTGGGATTGACATATATACACTACTATGTATAAAATAGATAACTAATGAAAACCTACTGTATAGCACTAGGAACTCTACTCATTGCTCTGTGGTGACCTAAATGGGAAGGAAATCTAAAAAAGAGGGACTGTATGTATACATATAACTGATTCACTTTGCTGTAGCAGAAACTAACACAACATCGTAAAGCAACTATATTCCAATAAAAATTAATTAAAAAAATAAAATAATAAAAAGCAAAAACAAAGTTATCCTGATTCTTCATGTTCTATGTCCTCTCTTACAGTGGTCCCCAGCATTTTTGGCACCAGGGACCAGTTCCATGGAAGACAGTTTTTCCATGGACTAGGGCAGGGGGCGGGATGGTTCAGGCAGTAATGCGAGTGATGGGGAGCGGCAGATGAAGCAGATGAAGCTTCACTTGCTCACCCTCTGCTCACCTCCTGCTGTGCGGCCCGGTTCCGGTACCGGTCCACAGCCTGGGGGTTGAGGACCCCTGCTGTCTTCCATCTCACATCTTAACCACATATTGATTTAATGTATTACAATCCATTAGCACTGTATAACCTTGCTCATCAGAGAACAGTAAAAACACAAAATGGGACATTAAAATTCAGGAGGAATGGAATACTATTCTATTATAAAACTCTCCTTCTTTACTTGATGGTCACAGAAAACCACCTCTATTTTTTTAGGACAATGAAGAAGAATCATAGTGATAATTAGGCAAAATACAAAGATTTCAAAGTATCAATTCAGTAGATGATATAGTAGCAATGCCTCAAAGAGTTTAGGATATGTGATGTTGGGGGAAGAAGGTGAGAAAGTGAAAGCCTCTCTGTTACTGAATTTATTACATGGTTTGAGAGAAATTGATTCTTATTTCTGTGTCCACTTAGTCCATTATAGATAGTATACTTATCACCACCCCCCAACCCCATATCTAACACAGCCCTGGCTTTTTGTCAGGGATGTACAAATGTCTGATGAATTCAAGCAAGAGGAAGAACAAATGAGAGAGAATGGATGAAGGGAAGAAAAACGATGATTCAAATAATGTTTTGTTGGCTTGGGAGATGAATGGAGACTAGAAAGTCCTCAAATACCCCCCAAAGCATTTTCTTGGTTATCTGAGTACACTCCTTCAGCATCTAACATTTATCATGCTGTCTGTCCCAGCTGCTGGAAACAGTAGGGGGCATTTCTTGCTGCCCAATGATTCCCCCAAAGAAAGGAGCACACCTACAACAGCACTGGAGTCTGGAAGATCTGGCACTAACTTTAAGTAGTGATAAAAGTGGATAATCCGCTTCTTAGGGTTTGTTATGGGAACATGAAGTGATAAGGAAAAAGAAAAGAAATTGTTTTATTGAATTTGAAAATCTACCAATGAATTGAAAATATATCTCAAACAGAAAAAAAAACAAAAAGCCAAAATCCATATACAGGATTGGTACTAGAGATGTTAAAGGATCTTCTTTTGGAAAAAGACCAATTCAGAATTTGGCCCAGCCCAGCCCTTTGTACTCTAGATATTTATGATTCAGCTATTTCTTCCTTTGGAGTCCTAGATTCCCCATTTATCATTCATTCATTATGCTTGTATATAAAACATGCACTCGGTGAAGATTACTAAATCGATTATTTGTTTTAAAATCTCTCTCTCTCTCTCTCTCTCTCTCTCTCATGAATTATTGAAAAGATCCATGTAAAATATTAGGCCAGGGCTTTTAAACAAGTTCTTAATACTTTCAGTTCATTCAACATATATTCAATAAAAGAATATTACATTGGGATGCTGAAAATAAAAATACAATTGCAGTAAGTTCTCTAGCATTGAGGAAGAGACTCTGGCTGTACTTGAATTCCAAACATCTTTCCAGATACAAATTTTTATGGTTCTATGAAGTTTTAAGAGTATGGAGAAATGTTGAGCATATCTTTTAGAGCTTGGCATGAATTTGTTTACAGGTAAGAAAATCAGTGTCAAATCAATTTGGCAGTATGATTAATCATTGAGAACTGATACTTGACTGATAAAATCCTTTAATCACGTTGCAGAAATGAATAAGAAACCTCGAATTACTTCAAAAGTAACATACTACTTACAGTTTGCTACTAATATCCCACCATAGACTCAAGTCCAGTTCTTCTCTCCTATTATGAGTTCTGCTGAGGTTAGCACCCTTCCTTGAATATCCCATATCCATTATTTATTTAAAAACATTCTTATTCCTCTTTCCCATTTAGAAAAATGTAAATAACTCATACGAAGCCAAAACATTTCCAATCCTAGGATACCATCTCATATTTTCCCAGCAAAGTGAGACCCTTTGATCCCCCACAATAATTTCTACCCATTAAATTTCAAATTTATATTGATAGTTGTACATCCTATCCATCCTATAAGTTAGTGATATCTTTAATAATGATAATGATTCTTACAAACCCCATGATACTTAAAACATGCTGAATACATTCTAAATTTTCTTTCTTTCTCTTTCTCCTGTATATATACACACAAACACATATGTATGTATATACATACACATCATCCATACACATGCATATGGAAAATTTATATATATATGTCTCTGTTTTACAGATGATTGTATCACACACACACATATATATGGCTGATTAAGCATAATCATGAAATTCATGGAATATAAATAATCATATATATGGATAGCCACACATGGACATATACAAATATAGATATATAAATAAATATAATGTAAATTAAATAATATAAGTAAAATTAACCTCTGTTTTATAAGTGAGGAACTAAGGCTAAATTATTTAACAGGAACTAATAACTAAATTATTTAACAAAGACGGTAAATAATTTCTGCTTAGTCACAATGGTAGAGCAAATGGCTGAGCCAGAATATAAACTCAGGTTTCTGCCTCTCATCCTGTTTATTGTTGATTCATCAGCATCTACCACTGTCTGACCTAGAGTAAAATAATCAATACATATGTGTTTACATATGTTTTGAATGAATATTATTATGTGAATTTTGACTTTCCATAGGTCCAGTTTCATGTGACTGAATGTTAATAAAATGGTTTGCTTGTGAATTGCTTTAATATGGATTTCCACTGAAAGTAAATTATTTAGGGGTAACTTATATTTAATTGGTTTCAGTGCTCTTTCCAGATAAAGTCAAGGCATTTGTGCTCCAGTAGTCTCCAGTACACACTAATATTTCAGTATTGAAAAACTATTTTCATGCTGTATGGTAATAACATATTTCCACATTTATTCCTGATTGTATATTAAATTTTCCTCAAAAATGTGCCTTTTGTGAATCCAAGGACCCCTTTGATTTCTATTTCAGAAACCTGTTCTAAGTCTCATGGTATCCCGCATCCCCCCAACCCTCCCATACCTTGTTACTCATCTCTAATTAAGTGGATGACGATCCTATTGAGCCCTGTGAGCAGAATGGGTGGAGTGACCCGGCTTTCTCTCAGGTCACACTAGGTGTCTGGTAAAATCTTTATAAGCACAAAATCTAGTTCATTTTCTGAGTATCTAGTTGTCATGTTTAAAATATAGCTTTTTTTCTCTCGCCTTTGTGTGATCCATTGACTGTGTACCAGGGATAGTGTGAATCCACCTGGAATATTTTTCCTGCTCAGACAGTGCTCAAAGAACTACAACTCCCAGGGTGCACCATTCTCAGTGAATTCATGTCTCAGACTTGTCCTACTTTTCCCTTCACATTTCACAATCAACAGGGACATGTGTATAATATGGGGTGCTTGTCCTGGGGGGCAAATACTGTACGTTGGGCGATGGTTTCCTTCCTTCAAATTAAAACTTTTTAAGTCTCTAGGTTTAGGTACACAGTGGAGTTGAAGCAAATCTTTAACCATTTTTCTTCTTGAGTCCATTACTCTCTCTTAGGACCCTATTTAGTAATTTGTTGATTAGAAAATCGTTCTAATGACTGGTAATGTTCCTAACTTCCAGTATGGTTGCATGCACATTTGTCCATCAGTATTACATGAGTATTTCAGTGGAGGGTGAGCAAACATCTCTCAGGCATCATTATTTTTCTTTGTTCTAATCTAGATGATCTAGACTTTTCTTCTTCACTATTCTTTCTTTATGATGTTGTATAATAGTTTCATGAAATTCTCTTCTTGAATTCTACCAAAAGTGAAGAACACATCCTTAAAATATTCTTTGGTACCCAGTATATCAGTTATAAAGGTATGTTTGTCTTCAGAGTATCAATTTCCTTTTCCCTTATTTTCATTTAGGTTTTCTTTGTTGGGTTTTGCCCTTTGGTTTACTCCTGTTGAATGAAAGTAATATAGCTAGATGAATAATTTTTACCAATAGACACAGGATGCAGATTCCCTTTTTTCTGCTTGCTCTTGGGAACTGGGGAGAAAACTTCAGCCCATACTCTGGCTGACACACTGAACTTGTATAGTACAAATTATTAGAGAAACAAAAAGATAAAGATGTCAAGTACTTTTCATATCTACTTCACATTGTAATTGTTTATTTGTGAGGACTGCATACTCTTTAGGCAATAAGTAACTGCTAATCTCACCAAAGTCCATTTATTTCTTTTCTAATGTTGGGTGAGTATTAAAGAATCTGACAAAATGTGGAGAGAAAGTCTTTGCTGTTGATAATTTTCTTTTTGCTTAATCTATGTTGTCTTTATAGTGAGTAGAAAACCATCTCAGATTTAGGAATAGGATGCTCTCGGCTTTTGCATATAATGTTATGTTCTAGAGTTTATTGGCTTTTTTTCCCAGAATTTTCTCAAGTATTGTTTTGAAAAGGTTGAAGAGGTATTTTCAGGATCTTCTAGCAAGATTCAACTTTAAACTGGTAGTCTCCAGAAATAGTTTTAAGTTCATAAAATATCCTATTGCCTAATAGAGAAAAAAACGTAAATTTCCTAATGTCTCTTTTGAACTATCTGATATTTTGATAATGTAATTCAGAAGAATATTTGGTCTCTCATTCACTCTCATTATCTTTCTTCTGACCAACATTTCATGCTATCTAATCATCTCACCCAGAAATTAAGAGATAACTGATGATAAAAAAGAAATTGTGAAGTTATTGAATTGTGTTGGTTTGACAAACAAGGTTTATATATAATATCTGATATCTCCCATTCAAATGCTTTAGCTGGCTGATTTTGGAAATCAGTAATTTTATTAAATCAGGTCTTTAAATTTAGGCATAAAATACGCTTCTATAAGTTATAAAACTTAGAAATCGTGTTAATACTTAGCATTATTTTAATCAAAAATGTTTTAGAGAATACCAAACTTTTATAATTTAGAAAGTAACAAATGGATTCATGTTTACAATTCTGAGAGCCCAGACATGAGGAAATATGCCTTGAATACCTTTCACAAAGAAACAAACCAAAAAACAACAGACAGACAGATAGGCATACAACCACAACCTCATTCAAGCATAGACTGTTAAATATCTCTATGTTTCAAATTACTTAAAAAAGTACTTCCTCTTTCAGTTAAGATGTGGAAGGATATAAAAGATCTGTATTCATGTAATTAAAAAAATAACAAAACCCAGACAAAACAAAAACTCTATACTTATACAGGACCTTTGAATTGTGGTAGAGAAAAAGAAAAAAAAACATTGAAGGAATAAACTCTAGAGAGGCTAAACCCATCAGAGGTAAGAAGAGAGCCATGCCATTTTCCATACCTGAGAGTGAGCACCTATTCTAGGTACTGGCAGAAGAAGGAATGCCTGCCATAGACAGAAAGATGTTGCAAGGACAAAAGTAATCAGATGAGTTATCGGGTAGTGTGGGCTAGTAGGATAGCTTGGTATCTGGGTGTTCCAAATGTAAAAACAGAATACCTGACCTCCTGATTATAGTAAGATAGAGGAGATACATTTTCCTCTATGTCTCCCACTGAGTATAACCAAAACCCTCTGTATTGTTTGTAAAACAAGTATTAAAAGATTCTGGAATGTGGAAAGAAGAATGCAAACAGGCAAGGGATTTTAAGTCTTAAGGGATGAAATGGTGCTGAGTTCCCTGGGTTTTATTTTTGCCTCATAATCCTTGACATGGAGCTGAAGATGTGAGTACCCTGGAAATGACAATGCACAGACCCCACCGCCTACCCCCCCAAAAAAGAAAAAAGACCTAACAAAAGCCTATTCCTTCTAGCCAATGGACCAGGAAAGGGACAACCTAGCAAGAGAGGAAACTTTTAGATAACTGCTTTACTACTATAGTCCAACACCACACACATACACACACACACACACACACACACACACACACACACGTACACCACTGTGGTTCTACCTCCACCCCCCACCAAAGTGGAAAGCCTAGACTTCCACTCTTACCAGACTGAAAGAAGGTGCCCCATCCCTTCTGCTATTAATGACAGAAAAAGCTGAGAATGTTGCCTGTATTTACATCCCCATCTAGCAGTAATGATACCTTCACCCCTGTGGTGTCATTGGAGACTCTGTGGGGGCCTAGACTTCCACTTCCACGTGGCAGTAATGAGGAGCCCCTCTCTCCTAGCTGGGGTGGCATCAGAGGAGGTCTAGTGGAGAGTCAGGGTATTCATCACTGTCCAGTGGTAATGAGGCCATGTCCCTCCTCTGCTCCAGGTCATCTGAGTCCAAAGAGGACATTACTAAAATATACACAGAGACATGTTTTTAATATTGAAATTTCATATGAGTTTTCTATTAACACAGACTTTATCATTTGTAATTTATATTTATTATTTATTTATTATGTATTATTTCATAATAGTTCATCATGCCAAAGAAATACGGTGTATTCATCTATTTACTCACTGTTGAAGGTTAGTTTATTTCAACTTTTCAAGCTTTACTTTTAAAAATAGTCTTTCAGTGAACATGTCTCATGTCCAAGTATCTATAAGATGTGTGTGTGTAGTAGGGATTTGAAACCAGATTGCCTGGTTCTAAGTCTGGAAACGATGAAAAAAGAAAAAAAAAACAATACAGTTCCCCTTGACATGATCGTGAATGGTACATCCTGACTGGAACACATTGAATAATTTCCCTAATTTTAATTATAGGACTTTAGTCAGAGGGTTCTACTTAGTACACTTTAGTTTTCAATCAATCATCACAGACCAGAAAATCTTCATTTGAATGAAATATTAGTTTTCAGCAAATCTTCCAATTTTTTTTTTTGGTGGCTGATAGCAGGGATTCTTCCAGTTAAACTCCAGCCTTTTTCATATAAACATGTTCACAAAAATTCCCCATTCATAAGGAGGCTTATATATTGGCTCATATACATAGAACTGTGTTTAGAATATCTAGGAGACCACATTTACAATATTTTTGCCAGTCCTTGGACAAAAAAAGAATCAAATTCCCAAGTCCAAGATATAAGCAATACTAGCCATGCCAACTGTATCTGTCCATTTATTTGTCAAAATTCTGAGGGAAATATTAGATTATTTAGAGTACAGCTTTTTATCCAAGCTTACTATGGTTCTCTAAATATATGTATAGCCACCTAAACTGACAAACTTTAATTACTTGACATTAAAAACAAGTATTCAGATGTTCTATATACCTAAGATTATTCATTGAAAATACTTAAGCCTAAGGACCACTTTACCTGAGAACATTTAAAATAAACAAAGTAGAAAAAAAAAAAAAGAGTTACCTATGGTGCCTTTGAAATTGTTTAAGAGTGAAAACACTGAAAGGTCCAAAACAGATATGCACACACAATTTACAAGCATGCATTTTGGGGAACGTGCATGCTAGATTGAAATTATGGAAATGAAAGAACAAAATGCCAGTTACCAGGGGATATGAAGCAAGACAAATTGCAATGAAAAATATGAATAACCAAGTCAGGCAGAAACTGGGGGAAAGGCAAGAGCTACTAGTTAATAATTATGTTGGGTACAATATCCCCAGATGATTATTTCATTTCTGCACAAGGTCAGAGCAGCATATAATGAGCACCGTTTGTATTTGGCCATCCACAAAATTAAGTAATAAGTTTCATAACAACATTTTCAAGTGCTTTGGAATTTCAAGATTTTAAATTATTCATTTTTGTACTTATTTATTATTACATATACTTTAGTTCACAAAAGCTATCATGAATTAAATTCTCATTAAAACTCGTTATCAATGCAAATTCTAAATAATTGTCAAAGAAGGTAAGTTATGTAATAATTTGGAGAAGGGGAAAATATTTATACCAGATATTTAGACTGAGAATAGATGTTTCACTTGAACCCAGACTAGGGCTTTGACCTTTTAAAAAAGTAATATAGGAAACATGGTAGATATAAATCCTCTGAAAATATTAGTAATCATATTTATAATTTGCTTTTAAGAACTTGGGACCCTGGAGAAATATGAATAATAGTGAGATTCAAAACATTGATATCCTGATGAAATTAGAAATGCATACAAATTGATTAGACAATGGGAGACTCATTGTTGAAATTTGCTATTGGATATCCAGTAGGGGTTAGATGTTAAAATCTGCAGAATAATACTAAAAAGATGAGGCAGCAAGCAGAATTCCTTAAGAAGATATTTTCCAAAAAACAAAAAAAGGAAGGACAACATTGAGATGAATAGAGTAGTTTTGCTTTGTTTTGTTTTATTGCGTTGTAACTTAACTTATCTGAAAATCAACTAACATTGTTGAAAAAAGTTTTAACAGGGAAGATACTCATACAGTTAGGTTTGGAAATACTAGGTCAGAAAATTTCAGCCTGTGGATATTTTAAACCTCTGTGGCCTATATATTATCGTTCTCTAACACTTTCCATTTTCTTCCTGGCATGCCAAGGGCCTCAAATAAGAAGGAAAGATTATTAAGTGAGATACAGTGAGGATAGTTTTTTGTTTTTATGAATTTAGAGAAAAACTCGCAATTTCATTGTCAATACCCTTAAAGTCATCATAAGTTATTAATTGTTATAGGATGTGAGTTGTTAAGACAATGGAAAAGTCTGAACTTAAAGTTATTAAGGTGGAAAAGTATAACCAACAAAAACACTGAGAGTCTATAAAACCGATTTGATCCCTAACATCTTGGATAAGCATGGTTTCTAAATTCGGGTGGAGGAAGAACAGGGAGGGCATGAACAGTAAAAGCCATTAAAATAGAGAGACAGAAAATATTAACATCTAGAGAATAAAATCAGAAAGAACTGAGTGTCCAGGGCTGGCCGTGCAGGAGTAACTTGAATTGGACTAACCTTACCTTTGGAATTAACTACACATGCTGGATACAGTTCAATTTTATTTTATTTTTTTTTATAGCTACTTTTTTATTTTTATTTATTTATTTTATTTTTGGCTGTGCTGGGTCTTCGGTTCGTGCGAGGGCTTTCTCTAGTTGCGGCAAGTGGGGGCCACTCCTCGTCGCGGTGCGGGGACCGCTCTTCATCGCGGTGCGCGGGCCTCTCATTATCGCGGCCCCTCCCGTCGCGGGGCACAGGCTCCAGACGCGCAGGCTCAGCAGTTGTGGCTCACGGGCCCAGCCGCTCCGTGGCATGTGGGATCCTCCCAGACCAGGGCTCGAACCCGTGTCCCCTGCACTAGCAGGCAGACTCTCAACCACTGCGCCGCCAGGGAAGCCCCCAGTTCAATTTTAAAACAAACTTTCCTGACATGTTAAAGAACAACCACTGCAGGCAGGATTTGTGGGGCTGAAATCTTGGAGAAAAAGACAATACAAGAACATAAGCTCCACATTTACCCCATCTCTTCCCTGAGGTATGCCAATTTGCAGCAAGGTGAAATGGAACTCAAGGAGAAAGCTCAGTCTTGCTGACTGAACCAACAGAACAGGGTCCTGAGTTGCCAGATAAACTGAGGTTAAAGTGACAAAATCCTTAACAGGAGAGAAATGGAAAGAAGTGACCTCAAAAGTATGTGAGTATGTGTATAATATTTTCCCAAGGAACTGGCCAATTCCAGAGGTGCTCAAGCGCAAGGAAAGACAAAAAAAAAAAAAAAAAAGAATAAAACAGCATCTGGGCGCTTGAGGAACTGGGCAGAGATTTCATCAGTCATGTTGCTGAGAAGATGAAGGCTGGGGTTCAAGCCCTCAAACGTGATACAACCAACCTGAGGAGTAAGGAGGTAGCTGAAATAGACCAGCCTGAATAAAGCTGGAACCAGCCCATGGCAGCATCGAGATACACCACCATTAAGAAATGAAATTTAGTGTTCTTGGAGTAGATAAAACCATCCAGAGTCTCCACAATTTTTAATTCAAAACATATAGCGTTTCATAAAAAAAAATCACAAGGCATGTTAAAAAAATGGGATCAAATGATTGAATATAGATAATTCATATACTGATATAATTAGAGAGTGATTCTAAAATAAATATAATTAATAAGTTCAAGGTATTAGAGGGAAATATGAACTCCATAGAGTCATCCCTCTCTCTCTCCATTATATACATAATATTATATATACACACACACACACACACACACACACACACACATATATATGATGTTCAAAGGATAATTTGGTTTCCTAAGTTGAAAAAAAAAGGCAGAGGTAGAATGAGACAAGAGTAGCAGAGAGTCCTGTATGGTGGTTACTATAGAATCCAAGCATCTAAATAACGTGGTTGGTATAATGGTGACAGTAAAGTTGAGGAAAATTGTTTGGTTCTGGTTATTCTTTGAAGCCAGAGCGAAAAGGATTTCCTGCTGGGGTGTCTATGGAGTATGAGAGAAAAAAGGTGAGTCGAGAAGGAATCCAATTCTTTTGGCGTTAGCAGCTGAAAGGAGCTGCCTACATCTACATTAAGAACCACTGCAGGTAAAGCAAGTTAGAGGAGAAAAATCAAAAGTTGTCCTTTAGGCATGTTATAATAAAAAATATTAAATGAAGTGGATGGTAAACTCAACCCATTTATCATTTATTTAAATGGATATCATTTAAAGGAGATGGATGGTAAACTCAACCATTTATCATTTATTTCAACATAAAAAGATGGAATACATTGATTGCTCTCATTTTGCCTTTCCTAACCATTCCCTCGAGCCATATGGGAAGTGAATTTAATAGAATCAGTGATATGTACTACTTTTTGAGCATAAATCTTCACTACTTCAAGTGAGTAGTGTGGTACCTTACAATTACTTTTTTCCTCCAACCTGTTCAAATATTTGGCAGGAAAATGGCCTTATCAGGTCATCATCGAGACTCTGCTATTGCTGAGCTAATAATGCATTTTTGGAAAACTCCATTTAAACGTTGCAGATGAAAATCTATGCCTACTTTCGATGTCACTTCCAAACACATTGGAAGATGAGCCACAGGGGAAGCCCATATGTTAGAAAGGCATGCTTCATTTAGCTATTGCAACATGATGGCTGAAGGGTGCTATAGATGGAGTTGCTCAGAAAAGATTACATCTCTTGGCTTCTGGCAAAGAAAAAAAAGCATAAAAAAGGCTGTGCTAAGGGCTAAGAGCTTTATTGAAATTCAACAGAAGCCTTACAGAAACGGTGAGCTTCTGACTCGTTATCAGGTACCTGCATTTGGGCATCCTGACACCCTATAATTGAAATTCATTGCTCGACACTTAGTCTATAAAAATGGTATGCTGTCATTAGCACTGACTCCTTACTATATTCTCCTGTCACTCCTTAGGCCAGCTTAAACCATCTCAGATGAAATAACCTAATTCATGTCAGACCTCAGAGTTTGCCACTATTAAAGTGGAAAGCTAAAGCAATGTTTAGCAAAGTGGTAAAGACTAATGCAGTAGGATTGCTAGAGAAGTAGGAGTCTTTCTTTTTTAAAATTCCCTTAAAAATTAATGCTCTCACATGGTACCATCTCTATTACACTGCTCCTGTCAGAATGAGAATTATTACTTTTTTAATTGCATTTTAATTTAACCTGCTAATGCCACACTGTCTACCGTACGCTTTAAGAGCTATTTGAATGTTAGTTCAGCAGTGAGACAAGTTAATGTAAGAATTACAAGGTAATATTTCACACTCATCATGTGAAGAATTGAGGCAATTATGTGGATAATTCAGCCAAAAAAGAGCCAGGCTGCCATAGTTTTTTTGAAATACTTAGGTAAGAGAGGAAATGCTGGGTTTGGGAGACTCATTGGGTTTATTCTAGGAATGACTATATGTATCACTTGGTGTCAAGGTTATACTCAGATGGTCAGAGAGAAGTTTGTTGTCCCAATTACTTATAAGGGGAGTCACCTCATTAATTAAAGAAACAAGGGAGCCTGGCTGTTGACAACTAGAACTTTTAGCTGTCCCAAATTACCTGAGCACATAGAGCTAATGAGAACCTTCTCAATGACTTAGGTAACAAAATAAAAACACCACTGAAAATGATTCTGCTTCTCTCTTTTCCACTGCATACCTTCAATTTTCCTTCAGGTAATTTGGAAGTGTGATATTGTGATTTATAATAAGTATGGGTCTTCATTCCCATTTCTGGCATAGAGCTTCTAAAATGCTTGGAATTTCTTAAGTGATGAGAGTGATAAAGGTGTTGTTTGTTATATTAGTGAGGTGGCTTTTGGAATGCTCCTCCATCACCTAAGGATGGAGCTGGTTACCACAGGAACCAACCATGTGATTAGAGGTTTGGAACTTTCAGTCCCGCTCCCCTGACCTCTAGGGAGGGGAGAGGGGCTAGAGGTTGACTCATTCTCTAGTGGCCAGTGATTTAATCAATTGTGCCTATGCAGTGAAGCCTTCATAAAAATCCAAAAGGACAAGGTTCAAAGAGCTTCTGGGTTGGTGAGTGTGTGGAGGTGCTGAGAAAATGGTGCCCTAAAGAAAACATGGAAGTTCTGTGCCCTTTCCTCATACCTTGCATGTCTTCCACCTGACTGTTCCTGACTTACAGCTTTTAATAATAAACCAGCAATATAGAAAGTCAAATGTTTCTCTGGGTTCTGTGAGCCACTCTAGCAAGCTAATGGAACCCAAGAAGGGTGTTGTAGGAACCTCCACTCTGTATCCAACCAGTCAGAAGCACAAGTAACAACCTGAACTTGCGACTGATGTCTGAAATTGGTGGGGGAGAAGGGGGAGTCTTGTGGGACTGAACCCAGAACCTGTTCAATCTGATGCTATCTCCAGGTAGATAGTGTCAGAATTTAGTTGAATTGTAGGACACCCAGCTAGTGTCCCGAGAATTGCTTGATAGTGTAGGGAGGAAATCCTCCCACACATACCCACAACTGGTATGATCAGGAATTAGTAACCAGGAACATAATAGGAAGAAACAGAAAAAGAAAAGCCTTTTCTGTTGGTTTGGTTTTTTTTGTTTTTAACCACCACCGTGAAATGACTTTTATAAAAAGAAAGCACAGTATTAAAAGAGTGATGGAAATGTTTTTCTCAAATTAATACTGTACTTTGTTCCAGGTCACTCATAAACTTAATATGTGCATAACTGCAAAATATTCTGTTTTGTGCCTCTTTTTTCCTCTTTCCTTTGAGTCCAACAGTTTTGTTTTAATTTAAATCACAAATTCTCTTAATGTAGTCAAACAGCATTAGATTGAGTACTGGAATACCCAGATTCATGTCTCTGCTTCATTACTAGTGAGCATGGTGATCCTAATATGGGTCCCTTCCCATGTCTAGTACTAGAATCTTTACTCTGTAATTAGTAGTTTGTATTCGGTGATCTCATTGGTGCTGTTTGCTCTCCTGGACTCTGATTCTCAGGATGCCTGGGAGTTTCCTTGCCCTTGACTGATGAATTTAGTCAAGGATTGCTTTGAATCACCCTTCCCATTACTGAGGGTCCTTTGAATGGGGGACCTTGATTCTGAATGGATGCCTCAGTGGAATCATATGATGGTCCTGTAAGCACCCTAACAATATTCTCCCTGGCACCACCCCTGAAATTGCCATCTTAGAGCCAACAACACACAGGAATATGAAGCCACCATGGGTGAGCAAGCTTTATAATTAAAATGTGATATAGCCATTGGATTTTGCTATTAAGGAAGAACTGAAAAGGTTGTCATATGCTCTTTGGATGTGATGTTCAGAGAGGCTCCAGGAGACACAGGTGCTGTAGAGTCTGTGCCTGGGTATATTTCACTACTACAGGGTAAGCACCTTGAGTGCAGTGAAATCATACCTTATCCATCTCAGTGTTCCTAGTGCCTAGAACAACACCTGTACCATAGTAAGTGTTTGATGAATATTTGGAGAAAAGAGAAGGAAACAGAGAAAGGAAGAAAAAAGAAATACAGAAAGTGAAGGTAATAGAAAGGGTGAGAAAAGAAGAAAAGGGTAGGAGTCAGAATAAGTCATCACACATTCTTTTTTGGTAATTGTTATGGACTGACTGCTTATGTCCCTCCAAATTTCACACACTTAAGTTCTGTACCCCAGTGTGACTGTATTTGGAGATGAGGCCAACTAAGGAAGTAATTAAAGTTAAATGAGGTCATGAGAGTGGGGACTTGATCTGATAGGATTACTGTCCTTATAAGAGATACCAGAGAGTCCCCCCTCCCCCTCTATCTCTGCACACATACCAAGGAAAAAACCAGGAGAGCAGACAACAAGAGGCAGTCTGCAACCCAGGTGGAGAATCCTCACTAAGAACCAAACAGGCTGCACCCTTGATCATGGACTTCCAGCCTCCAAAACTTGAAGAAACAAAATTCCATTGCTTAAGACACTCAGAATGTGGTATTTTGTTAACCTGCAGGCTGAGCAGATTAATAGAGTAATCTATATTATGGTAATCTAAAAACTAGATGGTTTTACCTTTGCTGGACCCAACCAAAGAAAATTATTTTTCTGTCTGTATTCTTATCAAAGTCATCTTTCTAACTCCTGTTACTAGTTATCCTTCTCCACTAAAGCTTTCCTTGACTCTTCAGCCCAAACCAGTCTCATCTCATTCTGATTTCCTGTAGCCTTTGGTCCTTGGCAGTGGCTGTTATCCTTACCTCATTTGGGGATTTTTTTTTTTTTTTCAAAATTCTGACACCCACACTGTATCTTGAAGAACTGGTTGAGAAACTCTGACAGTGAGAACCAGCCATCATTTTTTAAAGCTCCTATTCATGGTTTGTTTTAGGTAATTGAATTGACATGCTCATCATTCTATAGACTTTCCTGGAAATAAGATCCCTAATTGTGCTATGCTTTTATCTCTCTGTCATGAGATAAATATTTGAATACCTAATTCAAGGATATATTTACTTTTCAATTATTCATAACTGAAGTTTTATCTAGTAAAGACAATGCATGTTGATCAACAGTTTGTAGGGAAAATAGGCAATATTTATATCCTAGGAAAAAAGCTACCAGTCATAAACAATGCTCTTTTTTTTTAACATCTTTATTGGAGTATAATTGCTTTACAATGGTGTGTTAGTTTCTGCTTTATAACAAAGTGAATCAGCTATACATATACATATGTCCCCATTTCTCCTCCCTCTTTCATCTCCCTCCCTCCCACCCTCCCTATCCCACCCTCCCTATCCCACCCCTCTAGGTGGTCACAAAGCACTGAGCTGATCCCCCTGTGCTATGCAGCTGCTTCCCACTAGCTATCGGTTTTACATTTGGTAGTGTATTTATGTCCATGCCACTCTCTCACTTTGTCCCAGCTTACCCTTCCCCCTCCCCATATCCTCACGTCCATTCTCTAGTAGGTCTGTGTCTTTATTCTTGTCTTGCCACTAGGTTCTTCATGACCCTTTTTTTTTTTTTTTTAGATTCCATATATATGTGTTAGCATACGGTATTTGTTTTTCTCTTTCTGACTTACTTCACTCTGTATGACAGACTCTAGGTCCATCCACCTCACTACAAATAACTCAATTTCATTTCTTTTTATGGCTGAGTAATATTCCATTGTATATATGTGCCACATCTTCTTTATCCATTCATCTGTCGATGGACACTTAGGTTGCTTCCATGTCCTGGCTATTGTAAATAGAGCTGCAATGAACATTGTGGTACATGACTCTTTTTCAATTATGGTTTTCTCAGGGTATATGCCCAGAAGTGGGATTGCTGGATCATATGGCAACTCTAGTTTTAGTCTTCTGAGGAACCTCCATACTGTTCTCCATAGTGGCTGTATCAATTTACATTCCCACCAACAGTGCAAGAGGGTTCCCTTTTCTCCACACCCTCTCCAGCATTTATTGTTTGTAGATTTTTTGATGATGGTCATTCTGACTGGTGTGAGGTGATACCTCATTGTAGTTTTGATTTGAATTTCTCTAATGATTAGTGTTGAGCTTTCTTTCATGTGTTTGTTGGCAATAACAATGCTCTTTGAACTGTCTTTATAAACTAAGTAAATTAGGATATATTTAAATGAAGTGAAGGAAAGCTGTATCCCCCTAAAATTTCTAAAGTAGTGCTGTGGTCAAGAAAGTCTATCAAAAAGGTAATAAAATATATTAAATACAAAGTCACTGAAACTATAAGGAGAACAAACTGGAACAATTGCTGAATTTTCAAGTAAATGTTTCCTCATCATAAGAAAAAAAAAAAAAGAATAATACTATAGAAGAAAATTTTACTGAGTTGAAGAAACACATTAATCTTCAGAATGAAAGTATCTCCTGAAGGCCAAAGAGTGAATGACCAGTACTTCACTCCTCCTCTTGAGGATTCCAAGGATACAGAGAAACCTAGAACTATCTAACAGAAAGGAAAGAAAAAGAGAGTGGGACAGAGAGGGAAAAAAGGGTGGAAGGAGGAGACGTAAAAGAAAACAAAAATGATGAGAAAGAAAGAGGGAAAAAGGGAAAGGGAAAGGAAAGGAAAGAAGGAAAAGCAGGGTAGAGGAAGAGAAGGAAGGGAAAAAAGTCATGGTTACTATTTGTTTTCCTTTTGTCTGCTTTGCTCTATTTTTTAATTCCCTGCACATATTACCTTTATTATCCTAAAAATATATAATTTATTTTTAAAACAAAGAAAGGAAAAGAAGGAATACAGGAAGGGAAGGAAAAGATGATCAACCACTAGTGAAAAATTCCACTTGTTCCTTAACACTCAAGGCCACTTCATTTTTTAAGCTTTTCTTAAATGACTCCCAGGCAAGACACCCTGAGGCACTGACAAAACATTCCTCTGTGATGAAACACTTTCTCATTTATTGGAATTATTTTTACAAAGATGTTTCTCCCATTAGACTTCGATTTGTTTGAGGAAGGGATCATGGCTTGGTCATTGCTGTGCACCCACAACTGAGAAAAGATCTTGAATATCTTAGGGTTTAACAGGTGTGCTGCAGGTAGGCTGGAGGAAGAAGCCATGGCTGTCAATAAAAGAAAGGAAGCAAATAAGTAAGTGAATATATATGTATATATATATATGAAACAAATTTAATAAATTCTTTGTAGATCTTACATACAGAATATTAAATATTTTTTTTAAAACTGCATCAAATGACAAGGATTGTGAAATTAAGATGGCTGATGAAAATTCTTTTAATTGAGAAAAAAAGACCTTGTTTTTCAGTTATGTCTTATGAGAATAGTATAGTCCTTTGCTTAAAGACTTTTAAGAAACATGATTCGTTAAAAAATAGATATTCCATCGTATTAATGAAGAGGTGAATTTTTATCTTTATGGCTTTGCTTTCCATCTTAGGGGGGATGAGAGACAGCCTCATTGAGTCCATCTTTACCAGATGATACTGCTGATGGTGGTGGTGGTGCTGCTGCTGATGGTGATAATGATAAAAAATTACCACAGCCATTTATGGGCTTCTAACAGTGGCAGTGTGACAGGAATTTTGATAGGGATTTGTCTCATGTAATAGTCATCTCAACCCTTGTGAAGCTAGTGTTAGAATTTCCAAGGGAAGTGGAGTCTTGAGACATGTCCAGTCTCATCCATCTAGCAATTAATGGAGCTAGGATGGAAACCTGTATCTGTCTGATGCAGAGATTATGTTTGTCCAGTTTCTCACACTGTCTACTGAGGGGTGCTCCCCCTTGTATGACTAACCTCCTTCTGTGGACTTTTTTTTTTTAACCAAAATGCTACTTTGATTCCCAGTTTTCTGTGTCAAGTTACAAACAATTTGTCATTCCTGCAGTCACACTTTTATCTCCTGTCAGCTCTGTTAAAGAGTCAGAGCATCAGTATGGTTTTCCACTCCCTAAGCAACTTGTGGATTTCATATTCCCATGAGGCAATTTGTCACATCTTCAGTTTTCTCACATGTTCCAATTCAAAAGCAATCCTAGTTCTGCTTTTATTTAATTCTTCTCTTCGTTGAAAATGCCCATACCATCAGAGCTTCAGTATCCAAACTCCTGTCATTACATCGAACCTCTGCTTTGACGTAAAAGATATCTCAGAAAAATCAATTACCCTTTTTCAGAACTTCCACAACAAATTTCCTTTTGACTTATGTATCAGAGGGGTACTGTAACTGCTGCTTGAGTCACTATGTCCTTGGTATTGTAAATGAAGACTTTCTCCCTTTTTTCCCATTGTATTCCAATGTCAAAGGAGTAAGAAAGAATAGTAAAATGGAAAAGCCTACTAAACCAAGAAAGGTGATGGGTTTGATCTCTGACATTCTCCCCACCCCAACCCTCCCACAGCCTTTCACTGTGCAGCTTTAGATGAACTACTCAGTTTATCTGAATCCCAGATTCCTCTTCCATGGATATGATAATGTATGTCCCACCTGCCTCTTGAGATAGATTTTTTTAAAAAAAACTAAAAATACTATGAACTCTATTTTTGAACTAAAATTTCATATAAATGAGTCACTAAACTGAATTCTCTGCTTTATAGATGATTAAATTTTATACGAAAATGCATGTTTACTTTTCATTGTAATTTGTAATTTGTTTAAGCAACGAATTTTCTGATTGTCAGAATTCTTTAAACTGAAATCCACTTGGACCAACATTCTAAATCTGTAGGTTTTATCTTTATCCAATTTTTCAAGCAGCTGCCAGTTGCATAAGCAGTATCTACAGACATTGCTCAGCAAATTCTTCCTTAGTTTTACAGCCTGGAGTACTTTCCATGTATCTTACTTATGGTCAGTTTTGCAGGAACCATAATGTTAAATTTAGTCTCGAAGAATGTTCATCCCCTCTCCCCCTTTGTATGTCTGTGCTTGAAGAAAACTTGTAACAGTGATATATTGCCCGTATGTTGGAGTCTCTTCTGGAAGGAAGGATACAGATAACTTTATTGGAAATTCAAAGCTTCATTGAGTTCCCTCCCTAAGAGAGAACAGCAATATCCTTTTCCTGAGACAACTGGATACACCCCACTTATAATCCGTCTTCACATAATGTTAGAAAAAGGAAGCTTAACCAAGAAAAATATTGTCAATAAATATTACACCTACTTATTTTTGGTTGAGACTAATTGTCCTAGGCCCTTGAGGTATCTCATGAATTTTACCACATATAATGTATCATAGAGTTGTCTGTAAAGAAGGGGCTAAAGAATGGTGAGTGTTGCATTGTCTTCCATCAGTCCCTAAACTACTGATTCTCTCCTATGATAGGAAAAAATACTTTATTGAACCTACTCTTTGAATCAACAGTTGAATCCAATCTTAAGTCATATTCCATCATACTCTTGATATCCCAGCATCAACTTTCATTGTTATTCTGTTTCTGCCCTTCACTTGTATGTTGGCTCTTTCTTTATCCTTATTTTTAGCATGATAACCCCCTGATGTACTGATTGAGCTCTTTTTTACTATTTACTTATTGGGAAAGCTTCCCTAAAACTTTGTTTGTTTGAGTGTTCATGCCTCTGTGTGTGTGCATGTGTGTGTGTGTGTGTGTGTGTGTGTGTGTGTTCCTAGAGTGGTGAGGAACACCAGTGACAAGTAGGTGAGGTATAAAAATTATATAAAATTTCTTTCCAGAGATTTTCCTCTATTTTTTTCTTTATAACAAACCTTTATTGATAACCCTATCTCCATGGACACAGCCATGATTGAAGATGTGGAGTACTACAAGAAGGGTTATTTTCAATATCATATTATACAGAGAGTTGGAGGAAAGAGCACAGGGTAAAGTGGTTTGGTGACATCTAGTCAGAGTGTTCTTTAATATTCTTTCATCTTCTGCCATAAACTATTCATAAATACGGTTTTTTATATATCAGTGAAGTTTCCATGAGAGGCAAGAGTGTGTTGATAAAATATTATTTGATCACTTCCTATTACCTGAATAACCAACTTTGGTTTGAAAATATGACGGGCTACACTGGCCAATATATAGTTGCCCAATAAAATTCAGGACACCTAGTCAAATTTGAATTTCAGGTAACAAAAATTAATATTTTCAGTATAAATATATACTACCCATATTTGCATGGGATATACTAAAATGTCACTTGTCATTTATCTGAAATTCAAACTTAATTGGGAATTTTGTATTTTTATTTGCTAAATCTGGCAACTCATAATACCTTCACTTGTTCTAATCTTTTTATCTTCAGAATACAAACTGGGGAAACTGAGGCAATTGAGACAATGTAGAAAATAATTTCCAACTCCCATTATTTTATATCTAAATAATTCACAGTGGCCTCCTTTTTTGAACGTGTGTGTGTATGTGACATTAGTGTCAATAGGTCATTATATATGGTTTTTTGGCTATTAGTAACAAACAAGGCAAAAAGGAATTTCTTGTGAGAATAAAGAGAAATTTAATATAAAGAAACTGAATTTACTTACAAAGTCAAAAGTATGGCTATAAAAGCAAGTTTTAGAAAGAAAAGTTACTAGGACAGCACTGAGAATCTCCAAGTTCTACAATTACTTCTTCAGCTGCTAAGCCCTAACTGCATTCAAACTCTGTTGAGTTGTGAGTTGTTTTTCCAGTTCCAAGTTCCTGAGAGTACATAATTGGCCCACTTGGGGTCATATTTCTGTCCCTGTGGACAGTGCAGCAAATCTGTCTGACAGAGAAGAAAGTCAGGGAAGTATGGTGGGCAAATAAGTACAGAAGATACCATGACATAGATTAAATGTAAGGGGAAATCCATTCTCCTCATCTGAAGGGAGCTAGTAGAAGTTCATCTAAACTCATCGCTAGTGGAAAATGAAAATTAATGACAACATCCTAATTGTTGTCTCATTCTCAGTATATTTTGGAAGGTTTAACATTTAATGCAGAAGGATAAACATAAGCATTTCATACTCTTAGCAGTTAGACTTGGATAAACAGTGGGGAAACCATTCAGTGGAAATACAAATCTTTTTTTTTTTTTTTAATACAAATCTTTTATACCACCCTTATCTAGTAAAGATCATCTGACAATTAAGAAGGGGAAAACATGAATGCAATACAACAAAGTCATAAAAACACAAGATTAATTCAAGGATTTACTTTTGTTTTGTTTTTGTTCTTGTTTCTCAATAATTTGCCCTAACATCAGAGCAGAGCACCTTATCTATGGAGCTTAGCTTAACCCTGAAATGGCAGAAGCCTAATCAGTAGGCTGACTGGTTATGTGATGGAGACTCCACGATTACAAGACAACTGTCAGCCAGATTTGGATTTGAATTGTTTCTGCATCTTATGTTCTATGAAACTTTGGCTAGTATTTTTTTTTCTTTCTGATCCTCAGTTTTTTAATCTGTAAATTGAATACAGTAAAACTGAACTAGAGATTGTAAGAATTAAGAAAGATGATTTTTGTAGAAGATTTTGATGTTTGTAGAAGAGTCTAGCACAGGGCCCCCCAAAGAGAAAACAAAACAGAATGAAATGAAACACCAAAGAACTATTATTCAGTGTTTCTACTTCTGTTAATATCCAAAGGGCTCCAATCAAACCAACCTTCCTTCAAATAACAGTAACCTCTGGGCAAAATAAACAATGCCAATTCAGTGAAGGCACTGAAGCACAAACAGAAGCAGGAAGATAATGAAGGAGAGTCGATACTTCAAAAAAGAGAATAGCACTTAATTAGTTTTTCATTTTTATGACTTTTACTACTGACAGCATACCTAAGTCTGCAACCTGCTGGGTGAGCAAAAGTTTACTAGAAAAGCTGAAGATAAATGTCTAGATGACCCCAAATGTATGCTTAAAAGAACTAAACTAAAATTTTAACTGTCCCCCTGTTGCAGAAAAGATAAGTTTGTCGGTTCGAGTTAATTCAAATTAATTATCTACTAAAAAATATAAAGCAATACTCTTCAGAGGCTTCTACAAAATACCATTCACAATGTCCAGAATGCAATTCCAAGTCACTCAACACACAAAGAAATAAAAAACAAAAAACAAACAAAAAAACCCAAAAACCTTTTCAAGAGAAAATAATGTAGACTGAACCTGAGATGATCTAGATGTTAGAATTAGCAGACGAGGATTTTATAGTAACTATTATAACTAGGCTCAAGAAAATAAAGGAAAACTTGTCTATAGTGAGTGAAAAGATAGGAAATCTTTGCCGAAAATATAAATGATAAAGAAGAACTGAACAAATATTCCAGAACTATGCCCATCCTAGATTTTGATCATCAAGTAAATCTTCTTTAAGAAGACTCCCATATGCTCAAATGCCAGTAGGAACCAGGCTGGGAATATAAATGAATGACACACTCAGGGTGCACCCTGCTAGGTACTGATTGGGCTTATGGTGAACTAGAAAACACTGTCTCCAAACACTGTCTCAACTGAATACTTGCCATTTTATTTCAACCAATTTTTTCCTTAAGTAGAGATTGATAAACACTTTCTATAAAAGGCTAGATAGTAAACATTACAGGCTTTGTGGGCCATGTGGCATCCATTACAACTACTCAACTGCTATTATACCATAAAAGTAGCCACAGATAATACATAAATGAATGGTTGTGGCTATGTTCCAATAATACTTTATTGACAGAACATGTGGTGGGTCAGATTTGGCCTGTGAGATGTTCTTCAAGAACCTTGTCTTTACAGACATTTGGGTTCAAGTTTGCATGATATTTCAAGGAAAACTGGGCCACTATATCTGGACTTGTCCTAGAGCAGACAGGCATATATTTCTGAAAGATAAATAATTGTTTTCAAGTCCACAGAAAGGAGAATGGGATGTCAATCTATGCAAAGGAACAAAGTTATGAAATATTAGAATATATGGACAAGTTGCAAGTGTTTTGATCTAGTTGCAGAAGAGAAATTGTGTGGGGTAAAGTTAAGAAAGTCAGATGGGGTTTGATGCAACCAATAGATGATACCCTTCTTTCCCACCTGAAATAGACAACAACTAAGATATTAGAAAACATCTGGTTAGACAACAACAACAATTAAGATGGGCAAAGAATACATTTAGATGGATCCCTACATATCAGCTTTATATATCCAATAAATGCTAGATTGGCAGACTTAAGTTATAAATTCAACATTGGGCATTTTAATATTTCTTCCACTTTTATCATCACCCAGACACCCCACCTCACACCACACATGCACACACACAGACACACAGACACACACACACACACACACATTAATCCAGGTTTCCGCAGTGTTTAGAATACATAGCAGAAAACTCTGGATCTCTTGCTTCCCACTTGTCAGGAGAAGAGCATAGCTGTAAACCAACTTCTCTGACTTGGTGATTTGGGATTGATTATCTCCACCCAACAGAGAAAGGTGAACCAGTGACTGCACCTACCAACAGGGTGATCCCTTGTCTCCTTAGGGAGGAATAACAGATAGAGCAAAAGTATAGGGTTGTTTAGGGAAAATCTTTCTTTCACACTATAGGAGAAAAAATAAGCATTCCTCACCCCCAACAGCATACAGATTCCACATATAAAATCCCTCAAGTATAGTGGAGAAATTATTCCTTGCTATGTTCAACATAAAAATTATCCTGAGTTTAAGATCAGTTATGTTAAAATGATTTATATTGGGGGCTTCCCTGGTGGCGCAGTGGTTGATAATCTGCCTGCCAATGCAGGGGACACGGGTTCGAGCCCGGGTCTGGGAAGATCCCACATGCCGCGGAGCAACTAGGCCCGTAAGCCACAATTACTGAGCCTGCGCTTCTGGAGCCTGTGCTCCGCAACAAGAGAGGCCGCGATAATGAGAGGCCCACGCACCGCGATGAAGAGTGGCCCCCGCTTGCCACAACTAGAGAAAGCCCTCGCACAGAAATGAAGACCCAACACAAGCATAAATAAATAAATAAATAAATAAATAAATAAATAAACCCAAAAGTTAAAAAAAAAAAAAATCTACTAATGCAATCCATGTTACTAAATATCTATTCAAACTGTGTGATAATTTAAAAATTCCATGCAAAAATTCCACCCCATCTAAAATGATTTAAAAGCAAGCAAAATCATCATAAAAGATCTGAGAGTTACTATTCTCTTAGACATCCAGTTAAAGTACCCCAGGGAAGCTTTTAATTTAATGCTTCACATTAAAAACTAGCCTTGAGTTGTTCATTTACCTCTGAGCCCCTGCAGATAAATAAAAAAGTGTGCCATACATCTTAGTCAAATATTCTCCATTACCAAATGAACCCAATACCTCAGTCTTGTTGCTTGTCCCCTGGACTCCAGAAGCATTTGTTACATCTACTCCCACCAGTATGTGATTTAAATTCTGGAGCACTGCAGTTAACTATACATCATAAATGATTTTTCTTTACTAGATTAAAATTTCGTTCTGTCCTTTAACAAATTCTGTTAATGAGGTTCCTTCAAACTGCTAAGCTTTCCAAATCCATACCTTCATGTTACCTGATACAAAATAATCAGAAAATCTAACAGCTCTCCATGGCAAAAATACATTAGAGAAATCATGTCTCTGGCATTTGCAGTAGGCAACAAAGGTGTTTATTATAAAGTGATGTTCTGTTGCACAGGAAGTGTGAGCATAAGTATACTAGTGCCTGTACATATACTTGTCCATTTATTCATTTCATCAAACAATTTTTTGGTGTTTAAAAAGTAACAGAAGATAAGCATCTGCATGGTGATATAGACATGCAAACAAACAAAAATATAACACAAATGTTAAGCATCAAAATATTACCCAGAAAATAATGATTTTCTAATAATGATATTTTCAGGTAATATTTGTAGGTAGCATTAGAAAATAATGTTCTCTGGAAATAATTGTTTCTTCCATTTATTCATTTACTTATCAATATTTATTAGGCATTTAAAATGTGCCGGGAATGCTGCTAAACTCTTGAGATGAACCAATGATTAAGACATTAAGGATTTTGCCATCATGAAGCTTATAATCTAACACAGTGGTTCTAATCTTTTACTTTTAATCATGCACTGAAAAGCAAGATTGTTTAAATGCTAACACAAACACATGTATATTTATTGATTTATGAAGAATATATGTATACACTTAGATGCTATAATATAAAATACAGTATAAAACGTAATCCAAAATGCAGTCAGATAAGTGATAAGATTAAATAGACTTTAAAATATTATTTAATTAACACTATAAAAGTTTTGGTCTCAATAAAATATTAACATAATATGGTAAATATATATATATAGGTAATTATGTAATACCACTTTCACAGTAACATTTTTGGTGAGAACAAATGTGTTTATGTTTAATTACTATTAAGATATGTTTTATTTATCAAGCAAAATCAATCAATAGTTGATTTAAAACAATGAGTTTTGGAAATATTTATTAAAATAAAATTCTGTTTCCTAGGTTCATTCCTTTTTTTTTCCTATCTCGTTTTTGTAACGTGTACCTATATAAGCTTTTAGCAGATAACGCATACTGTTTAGAGGATCAAAATCTGGTAACTGTAAGAGCACTTTTAAACATTTGGCTTTAATTCCCTTTCCTCAGCCTGAATTTCTTTCTAAAAGCATTGGATTTTACACTTAATGTTGAAAATACCACCTTTATTTGAAGAGATCTTGAAATCCTCCAAGGAGGCCCCCAGGATGCCCTATCATGGCCTCCGCAACTCTATAACATTTTATAGGGTTACAATACCCATACCCCAGGGAAAGGGGAGATGGGTCATGCAATCTAGAACAGAGGAATAACAGAGTCTTTGAGGAAAGCTGTAAAAATGGAAAAGGAGAAGATCTGGGACAAAGTACAGTGCAAGGAGAAAGAATTGTCTGTGATGATGTGGGAAACCAGTCTCCAGATGCTTGAGCTTCATGGTGGAGTTTTGAACTGGGCTCTAAACACACAGGATGGGTTTGGAACAATCCTGGGACCCTGAGATTCTCCAGAAGAAGAACATTTCCCCCTGGAAGCTTTCAGGAAGCTGGTGTCCTGCATGCTGAAATGGTGAAGCAGGTCCTCAGGTTGTACCCCCACCCAAAAGTGGATTTCTGCCCCCAGAAACAAAGCTAAGTCATAATTCCCCCAGTACATCTTCAACATCCACAGACTTACTGAATTGTCCCACCTCTCTGCTCTCATGGCATCCACTACCTCTGCTCTCATTGCCTTAGATTGCAATTATCTAATTTCCTTCTCCAGACAAATGAAGCCTTTTTTGAGAGCTAGGTCTCTGTATAACTGTCACCAATTACAATCCCTAAGCAAGAAGGAGTTCTAAAAATAAATATATTTTCACTGATAGTTTGTATTTTGAATAGTTGAACATAAAATATCCTTAGAGACGGTCAACTTTGAGAGTATTACATCAGTTATGACTCTTATTCACAAGTGACCAAAAAAAAAAAAAAAAAATCCTCACATAGCACCGTTGGCTCACATAGCAGATAAGCCCAGGTTGAGGAGGTGACTAGGTGCAGGGCTTTCTATAACATCATCAAATCCAGTTTCTTTTCATCTCCCATTTACTATTTTTCAAGTTGGCTCTATTCTCCTTTCATTGTGAAAAGATCGCTAGAGAAGTTTCAATCTTACATTCTGGAAACTGGAAATCTAGAGAAGAAAGACTTTTCTGGGAGTGCCAGTAAACCTGGCACTTGATGATTTTATGTCATGGTTTCACCCTGAACCAATCACTGTGAGGAGCTATAGTTACACCAATAGGAGAATGAATGCTGATGAGGAAACCAGAATAATATCCCCATAGGCATAGAAAAAATAGCACCATTTCCAAATGGCATATACCATCAGAGACCTCAAGTTTCTTTGTATTTTTCAAAATTCTTTCAACTTTCTGCAGTTGTGGGTGTTTTTCACTAATGACGTTTTACTGCCAAATTTGCCATATGTTGAACTTCTTTAACAACCACTCTTAAGGAAAGGAGGGCAACAGAAGTGATTTAAGTCCACTTACACTGAAACTGGATTCTTTATTGCCACACAGCTGACACTGATATATGTTGTAGAATTCCTTTCTGAAATGAATGAATTGTTTTGACAAGTCTTCAATTTAGTGTAATTTTTACAACTCCACTGGATATTATTCCCAGAATCCATTATGTGCACCTATCTGTATCTCTTTTGACAAAATAAAAGAAAAAACCCAAAATACAAAAAAAACCCACTTTTTATCTGTCTCTATCTCAAACTTTATAGACTTACATTCTGACACCCTTTTATTAACTCCAATCTTAAAATACATCTCAAGCTTTAATAATTCTTCAATATAATCAGTTTTAGCATAGATATTATAATCCCTTATTCCTGTTAAGTACTTTCATTTTCTTTCTCCCTTCTCAGTTACACATGGTCCATGCAGTGGCTCCTCAGAGTGTTAAAATAGCTCTACTCTTTGCTTTCAGCTCAAATGGTTTTCATTTTTTTCCATTGACATCTAGGTCTTCGTTTATTCACTGTGTTCATCTCTGGGTTCTTATATCTGCAATACTTGCAGATGGCTCTTATAATCATGGTAGGGAAATCATTGTATCTGGTGTCAGATAGACTTGGGTTTTACCTCCCTCTCTGTGACATATTGAACCTTTGCTGAACCCTCAGTTTCCAAAATATGAGATGAGAATAATGATATATATTAAACAGTAAAAATAGGATCAGTTTTGTTGCAGTAACAAACAATTCCAAAATCCTCAGTGGCTTAAGATAACAAAAGTTAATCACTTGTTCCTACTACATGCCCATCATAGGTTGGCTGGGAATCTGTTCCATGTTGTCTTCATTCTGAAAGTCAGGCTGGTGGAACAGCCTCCATCTAGATTTATTAGAGGGAAATAGAACAAGACAAATAATATGCTTGCTCTTAAAGCTTTAACCCAGAAATGGCAGGTGGCTTTTATGCTTCTATTTCCTTGGCCAAAGCAAAGCACAGAACTAAATGTAGCATTAAGAAGAAAGTACCCCAATTATGCTTGGGAGAATGATAAGTATTAGGTGAACAACACTGCTGAAGCAACTATCTCTCTTAAAAGTTTTTTTTTCTTAAATATAAATTTAATTTTAACTAAAAGGACTGCCAAGTGGAGGACACTCAGATTTATGAACCCTTAGAACATATTTTTCTAAGGACCAATTTCCTTTTCTTTGAGATAAGATTAATAATCCTTAGTTTGGTAGTATCAGAAGCCACTTTTGTAGGTTCTGCTTCCAAAATAAATATCAGTTTTTCTTCATCTCTGTCCTCATATCACAGTTATCTGCTGGGGGAGTTTCTACACTGGCTTTCTAACTGGGCATCCATGTCTGCTCTTGACAACTCCCTTTAATCTATCCTTCATACAGTGGTCAGAGGAACCATTTAAAAAATGCAAACCTGATGACATAAGTTTCTGGCTTACAAGCCATTAATGTCTTCTCATTGCTTTGAGAACAAAGTTTAAAATCATTAATTTGGGTTATATGGCTGTGAATAATCTGTGTCCTACTTTTCCCACCAGCATCTCTTGTAGCTACCCGACTGTCCCACACAGTATGCCACCTGTGCTGGCCTTCCTTTTGTTTCTCAAAGTAGACAAAATTATTTATACTTCTGGGGCATTAATTTTCCATTCCTTCTGCATGGGGGGCTTTAATCATATCCTTCATCTAGATTACTCCTTACCATCATTTGAGTTTCAGCTGAAAGAGTGTGAATGTACAGAGACCTTCCTTAGTGTTTCATTGCACCCTGAACTTCCCTTCTATAGCACTCATACAACCATGATGACATTTATTTATGTAACCTTACATGTTTGCTCCCTGCCACAGCCCTTACCCCTGTCTTTATGGATACATTTAACTGGTACATTTTGAATCCCCCAGTCACTAATAGAATCCCTAGCATTTATTGTGTTCAATAATTATTTTTTGTCTAAATGAATGAATTAAAATGAAAGAGCAAATGTAACAGTAAATTTGTAAAGACTTTCTAATGTAAAAGAAAATGTGGAAATATAGGGAAGAACTATAATTATGTGAGAAATAATTGTAAGATAAAACAGGTTGTGTTCCACATAAGACTTTTTTTTTTTTTTGATTTATTTATTTATTTTTGGCTGTGTTGGGTCTTCGTTTCTGTGCGAGGGCTTTCTCGAGTTGCGGCAAGCGGGGGCCACTCTTCATCGCGGTGCGCGGGCCTCTCACTGTCGCGGCCTCTCCCGTTGCGGAGCACAGGCTCCAGACGCGCAGGCTCAGTAGTTGTGGCTCACGGGCCTAGTTGCTCTGCGGCATGTGGGATCTTCCCAGACCCGGGCTCGAACCCGTGTCCCCTGCATTGGCAGGCAGATTCCCAACCACTGCGCCACCAGGGAAGCCCCAAGACTTTTTTTAATTCATTTTTTTTTCTAAAAGTGTTTGCATCTTTCTAAAGATAGGGGGAAGATTACTAGAGAGCACAGTTTAAAATTTTTCTCATGAATTAAGATGTTGAAATGTTTTTTCAGAAGAAGAAATAGAAGCCTTATTTTCATGAGAGTGTCCTAAATGTAAGAAAGGGTTCATTGAGTTATATTTCTCCTTCCCCAAACAATAGTATATAGTTGACTTATTAAAATTGTTTATTGAGTATCTGCTATGTTCTAGGTGCTAAACGAGGGTCTTCCAAAAGAATAGTAAACAGCATGTGACAAAGTGCAGATGTGATAGAGAGGGCTATGCAGGATTTGGACCCAAGAGAGTTTCCCTGTAGCAGGAGAATAGAGTACAAGACTCTAACAATCTGTCAGTGAACCACAAGCCTCTTAAGAACATGAAGGAGAATAAAGGGGGCTGGGGGTGTTTCAGAGCTTTGTGAACTGAGTTGCCCTATGTGATTACAAATTGGCCTAAATGGGCAACCTACTTGTGCTTTGCATGGTGAGGGTCATCCATACAAGGCTTAAATGCACACCCCTGGATCTAGTAGAGTATTGACTAGATCCTCTGATTATTCCTGATTGTGACTGGCATCCTGGTGAGGTGGCAGCTAGTCTGTGTGCATTCATGCTTTCGTATATTCATTCACTCATTCAACAAATATTTGTTGAGCATCTGTCAAACTCCTGATTCTGCCATAGACTTTAGAGATAACCAGTGAATAAAATGTGCTGGTATCTTCCCCTTGTGCAAATTGTAGTGGAGAATGGAAGAGCACATAAGGGTGGAGACTTTGAAGAAGGACATTCCATTGACTGGGACCGGGGGGCGGGGGGGAGAATAGAGGACTCCAGAAGAGAGAATTCTCTTGGCTAAAATTCTCTTCCTAAAAGTCTTTCAGTGTTTGCACAGAACTCAGAGGACCTTTGTACTCCAGAAGACGGAGGGCCTAGTTTGCTACCTAAGAGTCTTGCAGCTTTGTAGCCAACAAGGAGTTAGTTCCTAAGAGAGGCAGTTCTCTCTTGGAAAGGTACAGACAGCAGCAGCAATGTCAAGGATGATTCTTTGATTCTTTTGGTAGGCAGCCAAGGTCATCCAGAAGGAGGAAAAAAATGCCTCTACTTTGCAGAGAATTTGTGTGGCACTCTGGATATTTCCCAGAATGCTAGGGGAGGTCTTTGAGAGGTGGGCCAAACTACTGAAGTGGGAATGACTTAGAGGATTTGCACTGCATTTATTGACATTGTTAGAAATTTGAAGAGGCAGTGAGAGAGAGAAAAAAAGACATTCACTTGTAATCCCCAGATCTTTAGTCTTTGCATTTATAAATATTTCTTCTAATGTTTTTCAGCATAAAAACGTGTTTAACATCGTGATAATTTTGCATTCTGCCTTTTGGGTTTACCATTATACAAAAAGAATTGTTCATGGTTTTCCTGCCTTCACAATTACCATAGTGAATAGCTATATTATTTTCTCTTTTGAAGACAAATAGTAATTTATTTGAGTCCTCTACTCGTAGGCATTTTAGCCATTTCTGTTTGTCATGATTCTAATTAGTCATGCAAAGTAAAAATTTAGTATGCATATTGTATTACTTCTTTTGCAATTATTTTTAGTATCCTTTCCAAGAACTTAATTCTTGAGGTCAAGATATTTTTTATTTTGTAAGCCAAATTACTTGCCAATAAGGTAAGTTATTTTTAATATAGCATCTTCACCAGTTAGATGTTACTTGTTTAAAGTTTGACAATGGAATAGATGTTAAATGGAATTTGATTATTGTTAAAACTTTTATTGTATGGATTAACTAGTGGCTTATGAAATATATATGAAATATATATATATATAAAATATAAATATATATGAAATATATATGATATAATCCATCATCCTCTTAAACTTTTGGAACCTGATGTATCTCAGAGAAATCCCAGTTTCTCCTTTTCCTAGAATTACTGATCGGACAAAATGTAACTTTTTCCCATGGTAGACTGTCTAGCATTTCAACTCTCATTATTTTATATCTGAGTTTATTTCTACTGTCATTATTTTACCTCAGAGATCAACCCCCTCCCACTCCAAATAAATGGAAAGATATCCAGTGAGGATGAATTCCTGGTATATTTGTCTCTGGATTGGTTTTCTCATTTCTTCATTTGGCACATTCACTTATACTTGCTCAGCAGATAGTCATGGTAGATAGACCCAACTGAGAATTAAATAAGCTATTTCTGTTGTAGGTTTTCCTGCATTGCTGTGTCATATTTGGTAACCTCTTTGAATGTACCTGGATCTCAGTTCATCTAAGAAATTAGATGGTGAGTATATATGGTTTTAATGTCTTTTTTTTCTGCTTTGAAAATCTACATTTGCTGATTGTTTTGGTTCTGGTACATTTTTTCTGTTTAATACCTTTGAAATGATGGTAAGCTTTCCACAGATGTCAAAAGCCAACACTGAGGAGTAAGGAGTTGATATTGACAGCACACAAACAAGCTTAGTGTTGTATATGAGATTATCACATTATATAATCATCTGCATGACTGAGGCGAAATGAGGCATTTGAGTAGTGGTGCCCCATGGGGATGAATTTTAATTTGAACTTAATTTTTAAATTGTCACTTAAAATGTATTTTACCAGATTATATCATGATGCAAGACTGAAGTGACAATCATTGTGGGAATAGATCATTTCCAGTCACATGTTAGGCATGTGATGTGAGAAAATAGAGACTGTCAAAACCCTTAGTATAGTAGGTTGCAGACTTTAAAGCTAAGAGAAGTTGGCTTGAGAAACCTTTGTACCATCAAGATCTAACACTCATACTGCTTTAAAAGCATCCAGCTGACCTTAGAGAAACATTTATTTAATTTTAAATGGCATATAATTCAACCAAAGAAGAGAATAAAATCATAGATTTAGTCACAAGTGAAAAACAGACAAAAACCCTGGATTCTTCCATATTTCTTAAAATGATACTATCAATGTAAGAGTTTTTGAAGATATAGGAAACAAAAATGCAATTATCACAAAAAGTGTATCAGCATACACATTAGTTTATAATATAACCAAAAGTGAAAGAGAAAAATTTGCATATAAATGACTGAACTAAAGGAGGTTTAAATATGATACTTAAAAGTCATGGGCAATTTATGAATTAATCCATTTGTGGTCAGTAACAACAACGAAAGTTCATGATCAAAACAGTATTCTTTCTGTTTTTTCAGAAAACTTTTACTTAAAAGAAATACATGATTCTGTCTCCTCAGGAATTATAACCACATATAATTCCTTCAAATTTAAATTCTTTTAACTTTTCAAGAATTTGAACTTATTTTTTGTTGTTAAATATAATACACTTCTATAGTATTTAAATTCTTGCATTTCATTTCCTTTAAAAAGAATGTTCATCTATTCCCTGAACATATTAAGAGATTAAGAAATTTGGGATTAATTGGGAGACAACCATTTATAATGTTATCTGGAAGTGATGATCAATAAAACCAAGGGAAGAGGTAATATAGTGAAAGTTCCTAAATAAAGATGAGTTACTCCCAGGTAAACTTGTCTATAAAAGACCAATGGTAAATTGATTTAATAAAAGAATATCACTGAATTATTTAATGACTTGGAAAGGGAAATTGGGAAGCACGTGGAAAATTTGATAGTCATTATGCTTTCCATCGCACCTCATTTTTCTCTGAAACAGAAAATGTTAAAATGAGTCTAAAAACATCACTCAGTTGTTATTATTATGATTTTCCCAGATTCTCTGATCTTTTGACACTATGCCCAGTGCTCTCACCATGGCTGCCTCAGAAATTTCTCAGTCTTCTGCCTACAGTAGCTTACAGATTTCTTCTCCACTAATTTCTGGGTAATAAACTCAGTCTTCTCTTCATTTGGCTCTTAGTGTGGGAACCCCTCTCCAAGTTTCTCCAAGGAGATTCTCTGTGCTATGGTAATTAGAAAAGTAAATGTGCTAAATATATTTTTGGCAGCAAAGGACTCTACCAGATAAATAAAGCAGCCCAGGTGTAAAAGGAAAAAGGGAAGTAGATACTGTAAGAAGCATTGCTGGCTTTGTCTCCCCAGTAAAATTTCAAATCTATTCCAAACCTTTTCCTATACCTGGACAGTGACACTCAAAGTGCTTTGGAGAATTTAATTGGAACAATCCCATTAAACAGAATGGTTCAGAAAAGTCACAAAAAGTAGTAAATTTAGATGGGAGGAGTGAAAGCATGCTGATGCAACTCAATTACTTAAAAAATATGTTAAAGACTAATTTGATTTTACATTTCCCCACAAGTATGGCTGTTAAGAAATTTGCATTAAGTGTAACTACCCCAAAATGCTAAAATTGGGATTAATATTCAAAAGGTAAAATCACAAATTAATGCAGAAAAGCCGTAAAAAAGTTAAGATTAGATCAAATATCTTACTGAATATGAAAATGCCTTTAAATGTGTCCAGAGAGAAGCATCGCATCTGTTCATCCTATCCTGACCTCCTAGAATCAGGATTTGGTTTTCCACGTCTTTTTAACCCTCTGGAGTGGGCACCTATGATATTATGTGCCCAGAGCTCTTCATTTCCTAGGAGCAGCCACTTCCCCTACCATGCTGGTCCAAGTAGCCCCAACCCCTGGTTCAAAGATCAGTAAATAATCCAAGTTGAACTAATCAGATACCTTCCTGGATATTTGGAATGGATAAAAATACCAACTCAGTCTGCCCACACTACTCTGAACTGGGGAACTGTACTCTTGGGAACTTTGTTTGCCATGTCCTAACATGTGGATTGAGTAAGGAGGAAATAAAGGCTTCACTCATCAGTAGATGAGTGAAAAATCACACAGAAGGCATATGTGTAAAATAGTAAAATAGTGAGGAGAAGAGACTGATGGTGTTTTTGTCTGATGATCCAGGTTTTCCTGAAATTAAACTGTGATCTTATTATTCGGCTATCTGAGACACTTAAGTACCTTTACAGAAAACATTTAAATTTATTTTACAAATATTCTGCATTTTCTTTTGAAATTCAAGTCCACCATGGTGGTGAACAATTCAAAAGCATCGAAATGTATAATTTACTCTCTTCCTCATTGCAATTTAATTACATGGTCTAAATAAATACTTCTCTTAAAGGAGTTATGTTGAATTTCTCTTATCTGAACCCCAAAGAGGACTAATTAGTATATACTGACAGAAAATATATATTCATTTAGTATTTGAAAAAGATTGAAAGAATAAATAAAAACAAGTAAAGTATTAACATGCTGAAACTACATGTTCTGAGTTTTAAAGGAGATAACGAGTACAATTTTTAAAAATAGGAATAGTAAGAAGAGTATTTCAGGTAAAAGAAATCCCATCAGAAAGGAGAAGACAGACTTAGGCTGTGGTGGAAAGAGGCGGTTAAAATGGAGGATAAGATTTAAATGAAAACGTGATGGGATATAAGAATGTCTTTTGGGGTTATGTTCAACGGGAAAGGGAAAACAAGTATGGCTTAGGGGCTTGAGAGTGATGGAGTCAGAGCTGTATTTTAGGATTATTCTGGAATCTACCTCCAAAATGGTAACATGAACAGAGGGTAAATGTGCCAAAAATAGTTAAGATGCCCTTTGAATAGTTCAGTTATAACCTGCTCAGGCTCTGAGCTAGCAACAAGAAATTAGATAAATGAATATCTTTGGAAGAAGCAATCAGAGAAATTTGGTGACAGAGGTGGAGAGAAAGGGAGAGTGTACATTTGTAGAGAATTTCAGGGTCTTATGGACAAGGTGACAGTCCATAAAGAAAATCTCAAAAGTCAAAGCAAATGCATTTTTTGAAGAAATGCATGTAATTTGTAAGATCTGTTTTAGACATGTTGAGTTTCAGATGTCAGAGTGAAGGTGACTGTTAGGCAGCAGGAACCCATAAATGATGTTTGATAAAAGGCTGTTGAAATATAGAATGATAACTAAAATTCTAATATTGAATAAATTAGAGCCATTAATCACTCCATTCTTTTCCAAGATAATATAAACCTTGCACCTTTTTATAGGATATATAGAAATTCAGAATTCAGAATTATATACATAGGTTTCTGAAACTCAGAAATATATACGTGTTTCATTTTCATTTATTTTTACTGAAATATGATTTGTCAAATCCAAAATTTCCCTCACTGTAACAATGTTATTCATCTCTGAAATGATAAAAAGCCCTTATTCCTATTCTATAGGCGGTATATGTATGCCTTTGGAACGAGGATATTTCTAGAAGGGCTCTCTACAAACATTTGAATGAACAAAAGACCAAAAATATAGGAGAGGAGAGGCAGGTAACACATCATGTAACTCAAAGTCTAACATACAGTTGACGTTTAGGAAGTGTTTATTGTTAAATTTATTCTCCCACCAAACTCAGTCTTAGGCTCACCTAGGGCCAGAACAAGACAAGTAAGTGCCCTGACAGGTTAATAATTTCATAGCTGGGTTGGCAAACACACATACACACAAGCACATACACACATAAATACTTATTTTCTATTTATAGAACTTTACCTCTTTCAGTATGCTTGTAGTTCAGTCACCTTCTTCTTCAATCACCTCTCCCCAGATGTCCTTTGCCCAAGAATACTTAGGAGGAAGACATCATTACAAAATAGGATTACAAAAAAAGAAGATGAAGGCAGAGTTCATATTCCACAATGTATAGCATTTCACTTAAAAAACAACAACAACAACAACAACAACAAAAATCCCTCTTAGCCACATCTGTTTTCTCTGTATGTCCCTTCTTCCAAGCCACTATGTCCCTCCCCCTGTATATTGTCTTCCAGGACTTAGCATTCCTTGCTTCTGTTCCTCATTGGGAAATTCCCCACCTCCTCCCATCCTTCTCTCATGCAGGAGTTAACTCTGTCCCCATTTCTATTGCCAAACTTGCCTGCTTCCACCCACAATTTTAAAAGTCTTCAAGTGTGACATAAACCATTACCCAGAAGATAATGATTTTGAGATCAGCAAAGCAAAGACTCTTTAGCTTCCAAAATCTGCATTTCTTAAAAGGGAATGGGAATTAAAAATGACAAATACCTTTTTTTCTTGACTAATCTTCAAAATATTTTAAGGGACTTATTTTATACACTGAAAGAGATAGAGCTAATTTATTTTTCATCAGTTATATTGGAGTTGTGTATAGAAACCTGAATCAATTGATGCCATATTTCATATTTATTCCAACAGTGTTTTATTTGTCCTACTAATCTATCCCTCAGTCTCACTCCAGGTTCAGTCAATAGGCAATACCAAATGGCAGAATGTGTGATTGAGAAATCTGTGGTGTCAAATGAAGCAAATGTTGTTCCGAATCCTGAGTTTTTAATAAATGGCATGTGTTTATTTTAATGTACGTATCTTCTAGATCAAGACCAAGCCAACAACTTTATAAAATAGAATAGGATTTATCAAACAGGTAGCAACATATTTCTATACTGACGAACTCTCTTATCAAATTAGGAAGAATATTTCTCACAAAGTGTCAAAGCACAATCTGATATTAAAAATTGTGTCACAGAAAAGACATAGATGGATTCTTGGATAATATGGGCTTCTGGCAATTGGCATCTTCCCTTTTTTCTTATTTCTTTCACATAAAGGTATTTGCAGAAAATGCAAAGATGTGCTTCCATATACTAATTAGGTCAATAGAGGAGGATGTGAGAATATCACTGTGAGAATATCTGGGCTTTAAGGTTAAAAAATATGTCTTTGGTTATATAATCATCCTAGGTACTTCATATCTGCAGATGCTGAGGAAAGAAAGATTCCCTTTTTTTTTATTATTAATTAATTTATTTATTAGCTGCATTGGATCTTCATTGCTGTGCAGGGGCTTTCTCTAGTTGCAGCGAGCAGGGGCTACTCTTTGTTGCGGTGTGCGGGCTTCTCATTGCGATGGTTTCTCTTTGTTGTGGAGCACAAGCTCTAGGCACGTGGGCTCAATAGTTGTGGCTCACGGGCTCTAGAGCGTAGGCTCAGTAGTTGTGGCCCACGGGCTTAGTTGCTCCGCGGCATGTGGGATCTTCCCAGACCAGGGCTCGAACCCATGTCCCCTGCATTGGCAGGCGGATTCTTAACCACTGCACCACCAGGGAAGTCCAAGAAAGAGTCCTTTTTATGTGGCATTTTATTCATTCTTTCCTTCAACTCTCATCAATTAAGGATCTAGTGTATGCCAGGTATTGACTAGTCATTGGAGAATAAATTATTTCACAATCTAGTAAGAGAAAGAAATTTTAAAAATCATAAGTTACTAATGAGACATCCTAATGGGCACTGTAATGAGGAAGTTCCAGTGTAGGCACCAGGTTCACCCCTAAAGTCTGTGGGGCCTGAAGCAAGAGTACACGTGGAGGCCCATGTACCTTATTATTTAAATATTTAAGATCTAAATCTAAATGTTTAAATATTTAATAAATCTGGCTAGCAACCATTTAATAAGATATTGAAACTTGACAAGTATATAATCATAACAAAAATAGAATAAATACTTGCTGACTTGCTCATTTTTTGCTCTTTCAATCTTCTCTTCTAATCAGTCGGGAAATTCATAGGACAAAATTCCACTTTTCCTCTTTTTCCTGTGGAGGGGGAGGGGAGGCTCATTTAACCCTGTCCAAGGTTAGCTACTGGACACCTAACAATGCCATCTCCCCTATTCTTGCTGGGTTTCTTCTCCTTGACCAAGTCTCAGCCAGGATATATCTGACCATAAGGGCCTTACTCCTGCATGCCTTTTAGGAACCTGATGCATGAAAACCAGGTTCAGATTTTAAATTCTCATTAGTGGCACAAGGAGAGCAGATCCTTGGCTCACCCCCTTCTCTTTCCATCTCTAGCTGCACCCTAACTCTCTACTGGTCTCCTTCACATCTATGTACAACCAAGACCATACTCAGAAGTGCCAGTCACAACCCCCTACTCATACTGCAAGAATTTCCCTTCAGAGGGCAGACTTGAGGGAATAGCCAGCACAGGTCCCAGAAGTACACTTGGGCCCATGTGGGCCTGGGATTCTGGGGTCGTCCTGGGGAGTGGTCTACAAGGGGAAGAGGATGGGTTCCAGGTGGAAATGTCCCCTGAGCCTTCAGACTCTTGCCCTTATAAGGAGAAGCATTGACATAATGAGATTCTCTGATACCAGAGCCCTGTGCAGGATCTAAGATTGTGCAGTCAAATATAGGAGCCACTAGCAACACATAGCTATTTAAATTTAAATTCAAATTCAAATTGTTTAAAACTAAATAAAATTTAAAATTCAGTTCCTCAGTATCACTAGCCATATTTCAAGTGCTCAATAGCTACAGGTGGCCAGTGGCTACCACATTGCAGAAAGTTCTATTAGACAGTACTAAAACAGGCAAATCTCCAGCAATTCTGGTTTGATAGGGATGCTACTGAAACATTTTCTCTCAATAAGTTAGAATCCCATATCCACAGATTATTGGTTTAGAACAAATTCTCACACCAAAGAGAACTGAGAAGAAAAGGTGGCAAAAGCATGGTAGGATAAAGGAGGAATTTTACAATATATCAAGATGTTGGAACTTGGCCTTTATAGAAAAATTTAGATTCTCTATTATATCCTCTGGAATCATCATTTAGCAGATGGACATGAAACAGCCAATGAAGCAGCTGAACTTAAATAATGCACAGGGAAGGTATCAGGTGGTCAGAATCACACTGGGTCCAGAGAGCTAATATCAGTTAAAAACTTGGTACTGTAACAGAAGGAAAGATCAACACAGTCTGGCAGCTAACCTAAGTGGAGCAGAGGCCGGGGGCGGGGGAGCGGAATTCATTCTGCCCCCACCATGATTTCAGAGTTAAAAGTAATCTTACACCTTTGGAAATACAGACATATAAAAATACTGAATTTATTTATGTTAGTACCACTGAAATCTAGCTGTATTTGAGTACAATGTCATTGTATGTGAGAACACTCAGATTATGTCATTTAAGGGAGAAAATATAGAGAGTATGACTGATGCAAGGAATAAAATGGAGCCAGAGTGTCTTTGCTGTACACTCTAAAATAAAACTCTCTTCCTTGAAACTATCAGCCACTTTCCCTTGTGTAGAGTGAATATTAAAACCCAAACAGCTAAGATTGAGGGTAAAGTCCTAACTACCTCGGGAGGCCGTCTGCATTCTGAGTCTCTATAGTCATAGCTGGCCTGACTCTTTCTTCTCCATTGACCCTGGACCTCTTTCAGGACCACAGACTGTAATACTCTTTTGATGTCTGTGATAGTTAATTTTATGTGTCCACTTGGCTAGGGTACAGCACCTAGCTTTTTGGTCAAACATTAGTCTAGATGTTGCAGTGATGGTATTTTTTAGATGCATTAATATTTGTAATCAGTTGATCTAATGTAATGCAGATTACCCTTCCTAATGTGGGTTTTCCAATTAGTTGAAGGCCCTGACCACAGAAGATACTGAGATGGGAAAATACTGATATGGCAGATAGAAATTTTTTTTCTTCTTATTTCCCAATGCCTACTGTGCCCTTGATATGTGCAGGCTCTGTTCTAAGCACTTACACAGCTATTAGGTGACAGAGGCAAGATCTAGACAGTTTTGAGGGTCCCAGTGCCTTGCTAATAATGGCCTTATAATATTGCCTCTGCTTCCCTCAAAGAAACAGATTCTTAACGAAAGCCTGATCCCCACAGTCTCAAGTTGTCTCCAGTGGGAGCACCTGAATGCTGTTTTCATGTGTTAACTAAGGCTTTAAATTGCTAGTAACTTTTCTTTTCCAACCAGTCTTCCACCAGTAAAGTTTGCCCTTAATTCCATAATCATTACCATCCATTATGGTCATGCACATATGAGCTTACCTAAACAAATCAAAGGCCTCAGAATATAAGTTGTTCTCAGGTAGATTGAAGAGGAAAATGTCTGTTTATCATGAAAGCTTTATCAATGTAAAATGGACTGAAAGTGGATGTTATTTAGATGAAGTTATGTAGAATGAACCTGAAAGATATTTAAAGTAATCAAGAACATTCCATCTGCACCAACCAATTCATAATAGCTGTGAGTTCACCTTTCTATACAAGAAAATACATTTTGAATTTATAATATATTTCTATGGCACATAGAGTACTGTCTAAGAGATTTGTGGCCACCAAGTAATGCAAAATGGCTAGAACCATGCCAGATTTAAGAATTCTTCATGTAATTAAATGAAATTTTAAAATTACATGACTTTTTAAAAAAAATTATTTATTTTTGGCTGTGTTGGGTCTTCGTTGCTGCATGCGGGCTTTCTCTAGTTGCGGCGAGCGGGGGCTACTCTTTGTTGAGGTGCACAGCCTTCTTATTGCAGTGGCTTCTCTTGTTGCGGAGCACGGGCTCTAGGCATGCAGGCTTCAGTAGTTGTGGCATGTGGGTTCAGTAGTTGTGGCTCATGGGCTCTAGAGTGCAGGCTCAGTAGTTGCGGCACAGACTTAGTTGCTCCACAGCATGTGGGATCTTCCCAGACCAGGGCTTGAACCCGCGTCCCCTGCATTGACAGGCAGATTCTTAAGCACTGTGCCACCAGGGAAGCCCCTACATGACTTCTTGAGGAAATGAAAAAAGGCCGTCAAGATATATTATACATAAGAATCATTTGATAGATGCATCATATATATAACAGATGCAGTGATTATCATTTTGAATGCAATAAAAATAAAGCCCATTGTTAAAAATTAATCCATTTCTATCACTTCACTTGTACTTAAATGTGAATTTTATTGATTAAATAATTAAAAATACAAAGCCAAAATATAAAAAAAAAGGAAAAGGAAATAAAGGTCAATACTTAACTGATCTCAAGATAGAAAAGTTTTGGTAAAGCATAAAAGTAATGAAAATTATCACAAAATGAATAAAACAAGTGTAAACATTAAAATATAAAAAAATTAAACTGCAGAGCACTGAATTGTAATATTAGTGACAAATAAGACAACAGATTAAAACCTTCAGTATGCAAATAATTGCTTCCATCAATGTAATAAAATGTTAAGCCCTTACTAAATAAGTGGGCAAATGAGATGGGTAGAAAGTAAATATGCAAAGAAATATAAAAAGATGAAAATGCATGTCATTAAAAAGCAAAATCATATTAGTAGCCAAATAATTTGAAAACAATAATTAGATACCACATTTACTTATCCAATTAGATAAGAAAAAGAATATTTGAGTTCTCAAGCTCATGTGGCTACAATGAGATGGATAAGTCATACATTGATGACAGGAGCACGAATTAGAAGGTTTTAATGGATATTAATCAAACAATAAGAATCAGAATCCTTATATCACACTCCTTGACTTAATAGTTCTACTTCTTTAAATATATTCTAGAGAGGATATTAGCAGTGCTGAATAAATATACATGAATGTCCATTATAAAAGTTTTATATTAGCAAGAAACTAGAACCCAATAAAAATCCAATATTAAGAGAATATTTACAAAAGTAAGTATTTATATCATAGCCCTCTAAATGGTCTATTATTGATTATCTCAGCTTGATCTGCAGTAGGGTTGGGGAAAGGAACAATGAAAACAGGTGCCCACCTATTTAGGGGGAACTTCCCACAAGATATCTTTATATTAATTTGTTTCTTTGGAAAATAAGCCCCCAATTCTGATGTAACAAACGTACCTAAAGCAGTAGCACTACTTCAGAGAAAGTTTTCTCCAAAGGGGTAAAAGAGTGGGGTTCCAGTTAAAGTGAGGTTTTTATCAAGTAGACTGGTCTTATGCAAGTAATGTTTTGAGATGTAACTCAGCTCAAATTATTATTGCTTGAAAAACAAACCAAGTAACTGAAAGAGAGAAAGAGGGAGTGACAGAGAGAAAGAGAGAGAGGAAAAAAGTGAACACAGGGAAGTTAAATTACATCACAAAATGCGTTATTATTTTCCCATTTGTTACCTCTCTGATGAAAAATGCTAGGTCTGAGAGTTACCTTTACTGGGGCTGGAGTTGGTTAAGTGGGGACAGAGGATGGCTGCTGCCATATCTCCCTTTTCTTTTATGGGTCTAATGAGAAGATGCTTTTTTAGCTTGAACCGTGTGGATGAGTGAGGAATGATTTCCAATACACTGGCCCTTAATATTTTGCAACACTGCTCTGCAACTAGTTTGCAAGTGAATATCATACCATCATAAAGGATGTTTTTGAAGAATATCCAATGACATGGGAAAATTTTCTTATACTTTAAAAAAAAAACTTTGTCTCAGTAGTGTCCTTTTTTAAATTTTTAATATTATTTATAGAAATTTTATTCTCACATGCATTGTCCCTCCCCAGTTACTTTTGTTTTTCATTTTAAAGTTCATGAAACTGGTTCCTATCTTTAGCAGTACTCCTTGTTGTTTCTCTTAAAAATTTTATTTATATTCTTCTTTATATTTATTATACTCTCCTTTCCTATTTGACATTTAGTCTATAGTTCTATAATTACTAACTTGAGTAGATTCTTCCCATTAATTTTTAGTCTTTTTTCTTTCCTGGTTCACATTTAATGCTATATATTTCCCTCTAAATACTGCATTAGCTGCACTATACAGCTTTAATATGCAGCATTTTATTGTGATTCAAAAAAATCTTAACCTGCATTTCTGTATTCTTTTATATTTCCCAAAATACACTTTTTAAAAATGATTTTCTCATATTGATTTTTAACTGACTACTCACACTAATATGGTTTCTGAAGCTTAGTATATAGCCATTTTAAAATTTTTGTGTGTGCATGCCTCAAAACATACCACTGGATGCAGTCCTGCCCACTAGAAAGACAAGATACAGCTTCATTAACCAGACACAGGCACTAGTCCCCTCCACCAGGAAGACTACAGAACCCACTGAACCAACCTTACCCACTGGGGGCAGACACCAAAAACAACGGGAACTTCGAACCTGCAGCCTGCGAAAAGGAGACCCCAAACACAGTAAGTTAAGCAAAATGAGAAGACAGAGAAACACACATCAGATGAAGGAGCAAGGTAAAAACCCACCAGACCAAACAAATGAAGAAGAAATAGGCAGTCTACCTGAAAAAGAATTCAGAATAATGATAGTAAATATGATCCAAAATCTTGGAAATAGAATGGAGAAAATACAAGAAACGTTTAACAAGGACCTAGAAGAACTAAAGAGCAAACAAACAATGATGAACAACACAATAAGTGAAATTAAAAATTCTCTAGAAGGAATCAATAGCAGAATAACTGAGGCATAAGAATGGATAAGTGACCTGGAAGATAAAATAGTGGAAATAACTACTGCAGAGCAGAATAAAGAAAAAAGAATGAAAAGAATTGAGAACAGTCTTAGAGACCTCTAGGATGACATTAAATGCACCAACATTCGAATTATAAGGGTCCCAGAGGAAGAGAAAAAGAAAGGGACTGAGAAAATATTTGGAGATATTATAGTTGAAAACTTCCCTAATATGGGAAAGGAAATAGTTAATCAAGTCCAGGAAGTGCAGAGTCCCATACAGGATACATCCAAGGTGAAACACTCCAAGACACATATTAATCAAACTATCAAAAATTAAATACAAAGAAAAATTATTAAAAGCAACAAGGGAAAAACAACAACTAACATACAAGGGAATCCCCATAAGGTTAACAGCTGAACTTTCAGCAGAAACTCTGCAAGCCAGAAGGGAGTGGCAGGGCATATTTAAAGTGATGAAAGGGAAAAACCTACAACCAAGATTACTCTACCCAGCAAGGATCTCATTCAGATTCGACAGAGAAATTAAAACCTTTACAAAAAAGCAAAAGCTAAGAGAATTCAGCAACACCAAACCAGCTTTACAACAAATGCTAAAGGAACTTCTCTAGGCAAGAAACACAAGAGAAGGAAAAGACCTACAATAACAAACCCAAAACAATTAAGAAAATGGTAATAGGAACATACATATTGATAATTACCTTAAATGTAAATGGATTAAATGCTCCGACCAAAAGACATAGGCAGACTGGATGGGTACAAAAACAAGACCCATATATATGCTGCCTACAACAGACCCATTTCAGACCTAGGGACGCATACAAATTGAAAGTGAAGGGATGGAAAAAGGTATTCCATGCAAATGGAGATCAAAAGAAAGCTGGAGTAGCAATTCTCATATCAGACAAAATAGACTTTAAAATAAAGACTATTACAAGAGACAAAGAAGGACACTACATAATGATCAAGGGATCAATCCAAGAAGAAGATACAACAACCGTAAATATTTTTTCACCCAACATAGGAGCACCTCAATACATAAGGCAAATGCTAACAGCCATAAAAGGGGAAATCGACAGTAACACAATCATAGTAGGGGACTTTAACACCCCACTTTCACCAATGGACATATAATCCAAAATGAAAATAAATAAGGACACACAAGCTGTAACTGACAACATTAAATAAGATTGACTTAATTGATATTTACAGGACATTTCATCCAAAAACAACAGAATACACTTTCTTCTCAAGTGCTCATGGAACATTCCACAGGATAGATCATATCTTGGGTCACAAATCAAGCCTTAGTAAATTTGAGAAAATTGAAATTGTATCAAGTATCTTTTCCAACCACAATGCTATGAGATTAGATATCAATTACAGGAAAATATCTGTAAAAAAACACAAACACATGGAGGCTAGACAATACACTACTGAATAACCAAGAGATTACTGAAGAACTCAAAGAGGAAATAAAAAAATACCTAGAAACAAATGACAATGAAAACACAACGACCCAAAACCTATGGGATGCAGCAAAAGCAGTTCTAAGAGAGAAGTTTATAGCAATACAATCCTCCCTCAAGAAACAAGAAACATCTCAAATAAACAACCTAACCTTACAACTAAAGCAATTAGAGAAAGAAGAACAAAAAAACCCGAAAGTTAGCAGAAGGAAAGAAATCATAAAGATCAGTTCAGAAATAAATGAAAAATAAATGAAGAAAACAGTAGCAAAGATCAATAAAACTAAAAGGTGGTTCTTTGAGAAGATAAACAAAACTGATAAACCATTAGCCAGACTCATCAAGAAAAACAGGGAGAAGACTGAAATCGATAGAATTAGAAATGAAAAAGGAGAACTAACAACTGACCCTGCAGAAATACAAAGGATCATGAGAGATTACTACAAGCAACTATATGTCAATAAAATGGACAACCTGGAAGAAATGGACACATTCTTAGAAAAGCACAACCTTCTGAGACTGAACCAGGAAGAAATAGAAAATATAAACAGACCAATCACAAGCACTGAAATTGAAACTGTGATTAAAAATCTTCCAACAAACAAAAGCCCAGGACCAGATGGCTTCACAGGTATATTCTATCAAACATTTAGAGAAGAGCTAACACCTATCCTTCTCAAACTCTCCCAAAATATACCAGAGGGAGGAAAACTCCCAAGCTCATTCTACGAAGCCACCATCACCCTGATACCAAAACCAGACAAAGATGTCACAAAGAAAGAAAAAGGCCAGTATCACTGATGAACATACATGCAAAGATCCTCAACAAAATACTAGCAAACAGAATCCAACAGCACATTCAAAGGATCATACACCATGATCAAGTGGGGTTTATCCCAGGAATGAAAGGATTCTTCAATATACGCAAATCAATCAATGTGATACACCATATTAACAAATTGAAGGATAAAAACCATATGATAATCTAAATAGATGCAGAAAAAGCTTTTGACAAAATTCAACACCCATTGATGATAAAAACCCTCCAGAAAGTAGGCATAGAGGGAACTTTCCTCAACGTAATAAAGGCCATATACGACAAACCCACAGCCAATATCATTCTCAATGGTGAGAAACTGAAAGCATTTCCACTAAGACCAGGAATACGGCAAGGTTGTCCACTCTCACCACAATTATTCAACATAGTTTTGGAAGTGTTAGCCACAGCAATCAGAGAAGAAAAAGAAATAAAAGGAATCCAAATCAGAAAAGAAGAATAAAGCTGTCACTGTTTGCAGAAGACATGATACTATACATAGAGAATCCTAAAGATGCTACCAGAAAACTACTAGAGCTAATCAATGAATTTGTTAAAGGTGCAGAATACAAAATTAATGCACAGAAATTTCTTGCATTCCTATACACTAATGATGAAAAATCGGAAAGAGAAATTAAGGAAACACTCCCATTTACCATTGCAACAAAAAGAATAAAATACCTAGGAGTAAACCTACCTAGGGACACCAAAGACCTGTATGCAGAAAACTATAAGACACTGATGAAAGAAATTAAAGATGATACAAACAGATAGAGAGATATACCATGTTATTGGACTGTAAGAATCAACATTGTGAAAATGACTATACTCTCCAAAGCAATCTACAGATTCAGTGCAATCCCTATCAAACTACCAATGGCATTTTTCACAGAACTAGACCAAAAAATTTCACAATTTGTATGGAAACACAAAAGACCCTGAATAACCAAAGAAATCTTGAGAAAGAAAAATGGAGCTGGAGGAATCAGGCTCCCAGACTTCAGACTATACTACAAAGCTACAGTCATCAAGACAATATGGTACTGGCACAAAAAGAGAAATATAGATCAGTGGAACAGGATAGAAACCTCAGAGATAAACCCACACACATATGGTCACCTTATTTTTGATAAAGGAGGCAAGAATATACAATGGAGAAAAGACAGTCTCTTCAATAAGTTGTGCTGGGAAAACTGGACAGCTACATGTAAAAGAACGAAATTAGAACACTCCCTAACACCATCCACAAAAATAAACTCAAAATGGATTACAGACCTAAATGTAAGGCCAGACACTATAAAACTCTTTGAGGAAAACATAAGCAAAACACTCTATGACATAAATCACAGCAAGATCCTTTTTGACCCACCTCCTAGAGAAATGGAAATAAAAACAAAATCAATAAATGAGACCTAATGAAACTTCAAAGCTTTTGCACAGCAAAGGAAACCATAAACAAGACGAAAAGACAACCCTCAGAATGAGAGAAAATATTTGCAAATGAAGCAACTGACAAAGGATTAATCTCCAAAATTTAAGAGCAGCTCAATATCAAAAAAAAAAAACTAAAGAACCCATTCCAAAAATGGGTAGAAGACCTAAATAGACATTCCTCCAAAGAAGATATACAGATTGCCAAGAAACACATGAAAGAATGCTGAACATCACTAATCATTAGAGAAATGCAAATCAAAACTACAATGAGGTATCACCTCACACCAGTCAGAATGGCCATCATCCAAAACTCTACAAACAATAAATGCTGGAGAGGATGTGGAGAAAAGGGAACCCTCTTGCACTGTTGGTGGGAATGTAAATTGATACAGCCCCTATGGAGAACTGTATGGAGGTTACTTAAAAAACTAAAAATAGAACTACCATACGACCCAGCAATCCCACTACTGGGCATATACCCTGAGAAAACCATAATTGAAAAAGAGTCATGTACCACAATGTTCATTGCAGCTCTATTTACAATAGGCAGGACATGGAAGCAACCTGTGTCTATCGACAGATGAATGGATAAAGAAGATGTGTCACGTATATATGATGGAATATTACTCAGCCATAAAAAGAAACAAAATTGAGTTATTTGTAGTGTGGTAGATGGACCTAGAGTCTGTCATACAGAGTGAAGTAAGTCAGAAAGAGAAAAACAAATACCATATGCTAACACATATATATGGAATCTAAAAAAAAAAAAAATTGTTCTGAAGAACCTAGGGGCAGGACAGGAATAAATACACAGATGTACAGAATGGACTTGAGGACTTGGGGAGTGGTAAGGGTAAGCTGGGACAAAGTGAGAGAGTGGCATGGACATATATACACTACTAAATGTAAAATAGCTAGTGGGAAGCAGCTGCATAGCACAGGGAGATCAGCTCAGTGCTTTGTGACCACCTAGAAGGGTGGGATAGGGAGGGTGGGAGGGAGACGCAAGAGGGAGGAGATATGAGGATATAGGTATATGTATAGGTGATTCACTTTGTTATAAAGCAGAAACTAACACACCATTGTAAAGCAATTATACTCCAATAAAGGTGTTAAAAATAATAATAATAAAATAAAATAAAATTTTTGTGTGCATTAAAAAAATATATTCGTACCTTATTTATTTCAGCATTCTACTAAATTGAGATTCTCTATTGGTCATTTTAGCTCGTGTCTATTTGATAATGAATTTGTCTGCTGTGAAAGTTGATTGTCAAGTTCTCTTTGTAATTCTGGAATTTATTTTTTATTTATTTTGATCCAATGATATAAGAACGTATAAGTTGACTCTAAGTGATTTTTGTTTTTTGCAAATTTTTCCCTTTATGACAAACCACATCCTTAAAATAATTATTTCTATAAATATTTATAAGTATCAAGTACTGTAATTAAACTACTTATAAATATTTGGTATTTGCTGCACTAATTTTTCTTTTGATAATTTACTGACTTATTTGGACTTAATTCTGCCATCCTCTTGTCTTTTCTATTAAAATCTCTATTTTACTCTTTTTGTTCTCTTTACTACAATCTTTTAGATTATTTCAATAATCTTTAATTCTCATCTCTTCTTTTATTGTATTTTCATGTGTTAAATGGATATTCTTGATATTAACCTATATGCTTGACATAAAGCCTGTAATTAATCAGTATCTCAACTTTCCTTTCAAAAACTCAAGGTCCTTTAGAACATTTTAACCCTTACTATCTCCTTATAATTTCTAATTAATTATTTCCAATATTTTAGTTACTTCTAGTTTAAAAATAAGAAAAAATAACAATAACTACATTTAATAACTACAATAATAATAACTAAGGGTTATTATTTTATTACTATGATTATTGTGTTTTCTTTCAGTTTGTTCTATTAATTCAAGATTTTAGGGTGCAAGTCTGTGGTGTACCAAGAATGGTACATTGGCTCCAATCAATGAAGGGGTGTTGTCTGTAGAGAATTTGAAATAATATAAAAACAAAGATGAATCAGTCTACTTTTTATCACCACCAGTTATCAGTTGCAAGTATCGTTGTACTTAAAATTCTAATCAATACTAATAATAAAAATATTCCTCCATGAAAAAAATCATATGGTGGTATAAGTTCTAAATAACTGTTGCAGTTAATGTTGAGTTTTCATTATTACACACACACACACACACATATCTATGCTTAATTTAAGATATTTTTATTACTGAACATTATATTCCACATGGAAGTTAATTTGGAGAACTCCAAATTATATAGTGGACCTCCACTTACATGGCCTCGGCTACATGCATTTGTTTAGAAAGTGAGCTCAAAGGTTTGGAATAATTTTCTTCTCTCTTTCAGTATAATTGGTTCTCTAGCCTTGTGGTACTTTATATGTCTGAGTGTAAACTATGTTTAAAACTAAATGAGGATAGTATAGTCGTTGTACAGATTCAGAAACAGAACTTAATTCAATTCTATGTTCTATGTAGAGCTCTCTCTGGGAACCTTGTAGAGCTTTCTCTGGGAAGTATTTCTTTGAGTGCTTTTCCCCTCTTACTCGAAAAAGACTTTAAAGGATTTAAATATTATGAATCCATTACTTTTTTATTTTATGCATTATTAAGTTTATTTTTATGGGATTGATTTCATATAGAAAGTTCAGTGAAAGAAATTTTCATTGTCTGCATTTCTTCCTTAGCCAGTATCGTTATCATGACATTTTATGACTATCATTGGGAATATTTATAGTATAGAAGAGGAGTCTGTTGAAAAAGAAAGAAAGGAAGGAAGGAAGGAAGGGAGAGAGAGGGAGGGAGAGAAAGAAAAAAAGGAAGGAAGGAAGGAAGATACACTGTGTGTCAAATGTGCTAGATACAACACTGGTACTCGTGTTCCTGTTGGTTGTGTATGCCGGCTCTCTTTCAAGAAGTATTGTTTTCTCTTTGGGTCTGTAATTAGGGACTTTAAGCTTCCTTAAAGACAGTGTGGTGTCTTCTGCAGAAGCCACTGGTGCCCTGTGTTAGAGGTAAGTCTCCTAAGATTACAGCTTGTGTTTGCTAAGCTCTGGCACCATTCCTTATGTAAATATATTGTCAGGGAGTATTGACTCCTCATGAGTTTGGAAAACTTAGGCCTCATACCAGTATATGGTGTAAGCTTAGGACTTTCAAATCCTCATGGGGAATTTTTTTTAATATATATCTTCAAAGAGACTTGGGCAGAAACAGTTTTCTTATCACTTATCTTGACCAGTGTTTGGCATTTGTAGTCCTCTCTTCACAGAGGCTGTGTCCTTTTCACATGTACCTCCTCTTCAGGGGTCTTCCCTCCATGGGCCTAACTCATGAGAGCCCAAGGCTACTCTCCTGGCCCTGCAGAGGACACTGAATTTCCAGACTCTAGTTTCCATGGCTTTAATCTGGACCTCTCTCCTCCCTCAACCTCTTGTACCTGTCTGCTTACAGATTTACCACTCTGGTTGGCATTGATCTAGTTTTGTAATATCGTATCCAATGTTTTGTTGTGTTTGGAATAGGCAAATTCATATTACATACTCTTATTATAACATGATGTGGAACTTCCAGAAGAAAATTTGTGCAACAGAATATTTTGTGGGGGTGAAAAAAAGCAATTTACAAAAAGGCATATGCAGTGGCCTATGTGGTGTGTGCATGTGTGTGTGTGTTTGTATGTGTGTGTTTTGGCAAGGCAGGAGAGGATATAAAACACAATCATACAAAAGTCCCTGAAGATATAATTATGTGGCATGCATATCTTTCTACTCTCTATAATTTCTATGATACATATATCACTTTTATGAAGAGAAAAAATAAACATGAAAACTACAGGAATATTTCTGTCTTTTTTTTTTTTTTAAAGGAATTCCTTTATTTTTATTTTTTGTTTATTTATTTATTTATTTATTTATTTTTGGCTGTGTCGGGTCTTCATATCTGTGCAAGGGCTTTCTCTAGTTGCAGCAAGCGGGGGCCACTCTTCATCGCGGTGCGCGGGCCTCTCACTATCGCGGCCTCTCTTGTTGCAGAGCACAAGCTCCAGACGCGCAGGCTCAGTAGTTGTGGCTCACGGGCCTAGTTGCTGCGCGGCATGTGGGATCTTCCCAGACCAGGGCTCGAACCCATGTCCCCTGCATTGGCAGGCAGATTCTCAACCACTGCGCCACCAGGGAAGCCCCCTGTCTTTTGTTTTTGCTCACTATTTCAAGCTAATATTGCAACAGTGTTTTTGAAAGAAGAAATTTAATTTGTTCAGGTTTTTCTTACTGGTACAAATTAGAAAAGGAAGAATTATGGTGTGAGAATAGAGAAAACGTTAAACTATATACCTTGGTGGGAGTACTATAATTTTAAAATTCAGACTTAGGAAAGGTAAAAGGACTCTGTTTCTGCTGTTTCTGACGTTATGTAGGAAGCAGCTAAAATCCAGATGAGGGGAATGATGGAACAGGTCAGAAGGCCTCAGTAAATTCTGAGGTGTTTTACATGGAACGAGTTTGGGTATGGCTAGAGTTATATCTACTGAGGAGATGATTTCTTCATTTGGTTGTAATTCATTGACTCTCCATTCTGTGTCAAGCAACCTTCTAAGTATTATCGGTTTAGGAGTAAAAAACAAACAAGCAGGCAAAGGAAGCCCTGTGTCATGTAATTTAGCTTCCAGTGGGATTAGGGGAATGTCCATGGGAGCAAGTGGAGGACACCACATGCAGTGCAATGGGATTTTGGGGTGCCGCAAAGCAAGAGGTAGATGATGCTCTAGGACATGTACCTTCCTGGTGACACTGACCCTAAATTTGGCTCTGGAACGCAGAATGGCCTAGCTCCCCATAAATACTAGGAATACTGAGTAAAACAAAAGGCTCTGGTGCAGCAATAATTTCTGTTTCTCTGATTCCTTAAGACCCACCACAATTAGACAAAGTTGCCAGCAGCTGAATGATGGCATTAAGCACTCTGCCAGCCAGGGGAAGACACACGTAGCTCTGCTGTGTGGGCTCCTGCTCCGTGTAGCAAAATGAACTGAAATTTAGCCCAATATTAAAATGAATATGTGCACATTACATACAAGAAAACATTAAACAAGCACTACTCTCCTGGGTGTAGGAACTAACCCACATCATCACAAAATGCCACATATATTAGAACATCCATTTTGCATCTAAACAGGAAGCTGTAGTAAGCTTCACTATACGTGGTATTTATTCCTTTACTTACCCATGCAATGAAAAATTGTATCCCTAATGCAGATTTTAAAACTTAGTAGATTCTTATGAATTTGCAAAGAAAGTGTAAATAATGCCTCATTTTTTAAATTTGCAAAAGGATATAATAATGCTTACTTCATAGAAACATGATAAGGATTAGAATGAGAAAATGTAGGTTTTATTAGTATTATAATTTTCAGTATCACTAAGGATATTCCAATTTCTTAAAAATATATATGTCCTTAAAATATAACTAACATGTTAACTCTTCACTATATCTCAATATAGTGTATATAACTTAGGTCAGAATGAATTTCACAAGGAACTATCCAGAACACTTAAACTCATTTTCTATCATACCACAAATGTGTCTCCCATGTACTTATCCTTACGTATCTTTTGTGTCACATCCCTGATTCAAAACCAAAACCGAAGAACAAAAATCCACCTTCTGCAGCCCATTACTTCAATGATATGTAAAGTGATTTAGTGATTTTTGTTAACAGATCCAAGTAGACTCCAGTAAGATGTGTTGACATTCACATTCCAGCCAGATTTACAACTTTTCAATAAATGCAAAAATTTCTATGGTCTATTTCAATTCTCCAGATGGATTAAAAAATTATTCCTGTAAAAAGTGTTATTGAAATATATTTGAAACTCCCTAATGCCATTAATATAATCTAACGTACCACAAATAAGAGCTAGGCTCCTTTAATAAAAATGTAAGTACTGTGGACAGTTACTCTAGCAATAATCCTAGCAAGAAAGATATTTAATTATATTAACAAAGGGCATTCATTTTTCCTGTTCCCCCTTTTTTAGACAGCATCACCATTTTGTTCACGAAAGTTGTTCGTTTCGTCTCGCCCTGCCTTGGAAATCATTATTATTAACTGCTATAGGTCAGCTTGGCGGGTTCTACTCAGCTATTCTTATGTTCTGGTTTCTCTTTCATAGCCTAGAGAACTGACCTTTATTGAATTTTAATTTTAGCTAAAACTTTTAATGCTTTTCATGGCTCAAAAAACGAATTCAGTTAAGTGAGCAAGTCAGAACAGCAGTTTTTATTGCAGTTTTCTATTTTTCAAAGCCATCAGAGAAAATAAACCACCATCTGGGAGCTATATGATGCTCATTCTGAGTCTGTGTATTCTAACTTGAAAATGCCAGATCCCTTTCTGTCCATTCAATGTCTTCTGTCAGGGCCCTGAGTGGTCAGCATGTGCCAATGAGGTATTGTGATGCCGAAAAGTGGGTTTTTTTTTTACTGAGAAGGATATTATCTTACACATACAAAGCCCTGTGTGTTTGTTTATTTATTTATTTACATTTTGTAATGGTTGTTTTCAAACATCATATAAATGTATAAAAGCCAAAGGCTCCATCCAGGGCAAATGCACCATTTTTTTTTTTTCCTGGGTTTCTACTCCACCACTGCTCCAGAAGGAAAAAAGGCTTCCGGGATAAGTTATACAGCAGAGGACTTTCTGAGGGGTGTTTGCATGCTTATCCTCAGCTTAGTTTTGCCTAAATACCAGGTCATCCTTGTATAAATGAGAATCTGTCAGCAACTGAATGATGCAGGTGCCAGTGAGAATATTCACACCCCCTCCCAAGCACATGCGCAGACTGGATGGATCTCAAGGCAGAGAATCCTGAAAGGCTATGTCGAACGTTTCATTCACAGCGAAGTTTAAATTCCCACTGTGAGCCCCAAGACTAAGAAAGCAGACAGCTGATAAGTAATAAAGGTAAGACTGCCTCTAAGAAAACTATTTCTGGGCCTGATATTTGAACTGCTGACACTGATGAAGTCCAGGGGGAGAAAAGATTACACGTGCATCGTCTTTCTAACAAAAGTGTTAGTGTTTTAGTGTTTAAATCCTCAGGAAGAAATGACTGCTTTTTTTCTTTTTCAATATTTCCACACACAAGTTTTTCCACAGGGATTATTTTGACAAAAATCACGTACCATGGTCAAATCTTGAGGAAATCTTCTTTAATATTGTCCCTCTCTTGGAGAGTAGCTCTGTGCATTATCACATTAAATTCTGAAAGAAGCTTGTTGTCACACCTATCTCCTTAACTTTAAGAGGCATTTCCTAAACTTAATTATCCACTGAACACTATTTTCCAGGAAATCCTATTAACATTCTATGAAATGTATTCTGGCGCTTGCATTCCAGCGATAAAATTAAGGAGATGGACTGAATGGCATGTAAGGACACACCCAGCTCAAAATTTCCGGACCTCCACTCTCTGCAAATGTATATTCCTCCACCCCTTTCCACTGCTCACCAGTTTATCATCCAAGGGCAGAAGCTCCTCTACTTAAGACCCCGATCCCTTCTGCTTTAATGCAAAGCCATTCCTCTTTTCTAGCTCCTCCTTGAACCTTCTTTCTGAGCCACTCCGGAGGCAGCACCCTTACCAGAAGTAACCCTTTAATTAGTTAGAAGACCACTAATGTCACCTGTCAGAGTTCTCTAAATATTAGTTCTTCGATTGTCCCACCTTGGTATACTAATTGTCCTGTTATAGATACAGAGCCTATGGATTTGAATATTATAATAAAAAGGACTGAGAGTTGAAGATGTAATAAATTTGTGATTTTTAGAAGTCAAGGAAATGATCTGAGTACTAAATAACCTTCCCAAATCATAACTGTTTCAAACTATAGGTTCTTCTTCATTTTTTCTTCCTCAACCTCTGACCTCACCCACGTGGTGGTCCAGCTTTACTGAGCTTCCATTCACCCCTCCCAGCGTTGTCAACCACTAAGAAAAAGTCACCCACCAGCAACACCATAGTTCATAAAGCTCAGGTAATAGAGATGGAGGGCAATGTGACGTGGGCCCTGATGTACAATAAGGAAACTTGGACCCATGTTACTACTCACTAAATAGTCCCAAGGTTTCTAAGTTTCTTGTAGTTTATTAGTTGCATATGACTAATTCTGGCCCATCCATGTGATTAAAACTGATGCATGCCATTTGGGAGCCAGGGCGGCAACACCTCATGCACAAATCTCCAGTATCTCTCCTTCTTTGCTGCTATGGGGGGCAAAAATCATTTTAGGTATAGGGAAAAAGTAGTTTCCAGTGCCCATTTCTAAAATGTGCCTTCATCTATTCTCAACAGACCCATTACACATTCATAAAGCCCTGTATTAAGGAATCCTCAAGATTGTATTAAAGATTCCTCACCTTAAAGGCCCCTCCTGACTATTAAAGTCAACACTTTACTACCTAGATTGGCTCAAATGAGGGAAGCAACACCCCCTCTCTCTTAAATAATTCAGTCACAGGAAGCCTTATTTCAGGCATTTTATCTTTCAATAGAATGACACAAGTAGAAATGGAATCCTGAAATACATGTTCTGATTTCTCAATAGGAAAATTTGCTAAAGCTATTTCTAATTCCCTTATGATTTTACTTACTATAGCCATATTCTAATATACTCTTCCCCAAAAAAGATAGAAAAAGCCAAAAATATATTTTATCTATGTTGTAGTTAATAATGATATAAAAAATAAATTATGATTTTATTCCATCTTCCACTATTAAATACTTTAAGTAAATTTGTTCTATATAGAAAATGTAAAAAAATTTTAAAACAATACAGAACACATTAGCTTAGGTTTGCCATGCTACTATCATGACTCAGCTCTTAAGGGAAAAAAAAAATCCCTTGACCCCTATTTTGACAAGAGCAAGTAGAGTGTAGGTGAACACAGAGGGGGGTAGAAAAGACATATAAATAACAATCTTTCAAAATTCTATTCACGAATATTGTTTTTTGTTGTTGCAATTGCACAATGAAATATGAAAGTTCAATTTCCTCTTCATTTCCTTTTAATAAAACTTCTGTTCATTTCATTTTTGAGAGAAGATTGAATCTAAATTACTTTGACTTCTCTTGGCCTAACTTTGGCGAATGCTACCAGACATGAAAACAGAGGCCTTTTTAAGCATCACCCATGGAATAAAGAGGCAGAGCCTCCATCGCTGTGTACAGCTCTGGATCTTCCTCTCCTGCATTAGCAGTGAGTGCCAACTGCACATTATATTGTAATCCTTGCTCCGTCTCTTAACCAGGCCATTTGCAGAAAGAGAAAATCTACAAAGGGACCCCTGTTGGGTTTTTCTTATCCATCCCATAGCAAACTTATTTCCTAATGGTAGGAGAAAATAGGGTCCTTTTTGGTGAGGTAACATTTGAACTTCCATATGATATGAAAAATGTTTTTGACAAACATCCATGTTATGGGTTGAGTTTTGTCCCTCAAAAGTCATATGTTTAAATCCTTATCCCAGTACCTCAGACCACAACCTTATTTAGAAATAGGATTGCAAATGTAATTAGTTAAGGCGGTTTCATAATGGGATAAGGTGAGCCCCTAGTCCAATATGATCGGTGTCATTATAAAAGGGGAAATTTGAAGACAGTGACACATACACTAGGAAAGTATTATGTGAAAATTGGAGTTATGCTGTCATAAGTTAAGGAGCTACCAGACACTAGGAAAGAGTCTTTGAACAGATCCCTACCTTGTATTTGCAGAGGGATCATGGTCCCGCCAAAACCTTGATCTTAGAGCTCTAGACACTAGAACAGTGAGACAAAATAATGTCTATTGTTTAAGCCACTCAGTTTGTGGCACTTTGTTACAGTAGCCCTAGCAAACTAAGACAACCCAGAATACCACAAACAACCCATCAACTTTCCATGGTATCTTATTGCGTAAGAAAAACAAAAGAACAAGTTCTTTGGCATGGCTTTGAAAGGGCTCTTGTTACCTGGCCTCTGTGTACTTGTTCAGCCTAACACTTCTTCCACATGGTTTAACCTTTAAAATATCAATCCTTGTTCTCCTAAAAGTGTTTCCTTCTTCTACCTCAGGCCTTTGAATATGGAATTACCTCTAAAATGGTGGGTAATATATGGTCTAACCGTCATATAATTTTTTACTCTATTCCAGCAATGGTATATTCAAGGGAGTGAACTAATGATGGGCTATGTTTTCATAATTAATTAAGGACAATAATAAAAATATGAAGGTATATTCAGTGAAAAAATATTGTAGTGAACGGACTGGAGGTCTCAATAAGATCAAAGAACTTTTAAATGAGGGGTAATAGAATAGTGAGATAGAAAGATGGTTAGAGGAGAGTGCTGTACTTGAAATCAAGATTTTGCAAATGATGCAGTTATTAGTGATATCTCAGATAAGACCATGGGAATGTGTCCCTGAGGTGGGAAATAGTAGGCTAATATAAGAATGGGTTCAGGGACTAATGAGATCAGGGTGTTGAATATATAGTTTATGTGGATGTTGAATTTTCTAAGAATAATAAGGAACAGTGGTGAGTAGTGTATAGGAATCTGATGGTTATAATCTTCAGCGAATGAGAAGTGACCAAAAAGCTAATGAAGGGGCAGTGAGTAGAACGATCTGATCTTATGTGTTTCAAAGAAACTCAGGTTATAGGGTAGGAAGGAAAGCAAATGGTCTAGATTAGCAAAGAAAAACAAGGAGTCCCATAAAGTCCATATGGGAATCGTGGGGTGGAAGAAAAATGAAATAGGTTCAGACTCCAAATACCACATAACAACAGACAGAACGAGATTACAAAACCAAAATTGATAGATAAGATTTACAACAAAACCAGGTGACAAAGTATGACCACAAACACTAAAATTCAAGTGAGTAGGGAAAACCAATGGCTGCAACACCTACATGACATCTGGTTTGGGCAAAGGAAGGAGGAACCCAGAGGCAACACTGACCAAAAATAGCCAATAGATGTTCACTGGAGAACAGCACCTGAAACTGGGAGACACTTTGATTTTTCTAATAGTAGGACTTCCGCCTAAGAAAGTTTAAAGGGGCCCAAGGGGTGCGAGCAGTCTATCCCCTGTGAGCTTCCAAATCTGACCTCCCAGGCTCCTTGCTTAGAGCCATACACTCATTTTTTATTCAATCTATTCTATTCTATTCACACCACAACTTCTCATACATTGTCCGCTCTTCAACCTTGCAAAAGACCACCCAGAACCTTGGAACCCAATCCTCTTTCTCTATGCTCTTTTTTTTCCCCCCATCCAGATCTATTTTAACTTTGACATTTTCTGTGATTAGATTGATTTGGAAGAGAAAGTTTTGTAGACTGGGGAATGGAATTTAAGAAATGCCTCCAAGTTTAATTGCATTTTGCTTACTAAAAGGAAAACAGACCAAAGCCAGTAAACACTAAGAAAAGAACAAATCACTATCAAAGGATGCATATCAGATGGGAATCAATTCAGAGCTTGTTGCTGGTGTCAAATTATCAATAAGATTTATCCTTAGGGCCAGGAGGAAAGCTGATCCACAGTAGGAATAATGAGGGAGAAATCCCCTAAACATCATGCGTTCTGATTTTTGGGAAAGCTTTCAGCAAATGAGATATTCCCCTGGATGGCAGGGATCTTTTAAAACCAACCTTAATGGATGTCCTTGTACTTATACATACGTCTGTCTTTCTATCTGTTTATCTGTCTATTAGCAGCCTGGCATGGTAGGAAGGGCACAGACTATGACATAACACAGATTGGGATTTAGGAACTGACTCTAACACTTCCTGGCTTTGGGCAAGTTACTTATTATCGTGAGTCACAGTTTCCTTAACTTAAAATAGCACCAATAACATATATGGATTGCCATGAGGATCAAATTAGAGAATACAGATAGAGTGCTTTCCTATGTTTCAGCAATCCATAAATACTAGCTATTAGTAATATTATTAGATAAGCTGTTGTAGTGTATGCATTTGTTACAATGATGGTGTTTTTCAAATCATATTTTATCCTTATGTTCTGACTTGCATGAGGGTCCTCATGGAGAAGATGGGATAAAAGAATAATTAAGATCAAAAATATTTCAGGAAACTTGAGAACGAGGCCCCTGTGGCTTTGGTCCTTGACCCACCATCACCGGCTTCAGGACTTGGTGCCTGCCTCAGACATTTGCTGTAATTAGTACTGAAAGCATCCCTGGGGGCTTGAAAGGAGGCTTCTTCCCCTGAATCCACATTTCCTGTGTGGCTGGATTCCATGGGTTTAGGCCACTGGCCAAAGAAGGCAGATCTGGAGGGGCACATGCTTTTCTCAGGATGAAGTGAACAGATAAAAAGGAGAGGAAGGGAGTGTCAAAGGACGTCCTAATGAGATCTCTCCTAGTTGTGAGACCTCTGGGCTGAGGAATTAGTGTGCAGATCATTTGCTAATGAGCACGACCACAGCCATAGAAGAACCTCTAAATGCGCTAAGAAATGTGGAAAAATTCTACTGACTGCCTTCCTAAACTGGGTGTGCTGAGAAATAAGATGATCCATTTAAAAATGCAAGTCCTAAAAAAGGCAATGGTAATAAGCACAAATTCTAGTAGACATGTATTATTAATAAACACTGTGAGATTGCACCCTTCATATGTGCCAGTGGGTTTAAGGGAGATAGCTCTTACTCAGAATCCATGATGGCAGCAGTCCAACTCAGGTCTAATTGCCTCTTTCTTTGCCCCACCCCCAGAAGTCTTAACAATGAGGAGCTTTCTCCTTAATTCATGGGAGCTCAGTAAACACTTCCTGGTACTGAGGACTCATATTTTGCTCCCTCCCTCCACCTTCCTCCTGTTTTTCATTTCTTCCTTCTTTTGAATTACGTACAACCTGTAGGCAACAAACACATAGTGTGGGTATGGCATTCTTACTTTTAGGTAGTGCATGATTGGAAGCATTAAAAAGTACTGAGTAGATCTCTAAAAGCTTGTCCTGATATTGACTAATTTCTTATTAGAATTAGATATCTTGGCATCTTATTTCTAATTACGTTTTTATTAAACACACACACACCCACACTCCTACACTTTGACCTTTTCCGCTCAACCTCTTTGGGAAAAGGGAAGGCATTTTTCATGGTTCCCCAAGGGCTTACAAGTTTATCAGCAAACCATGCATATTCAATCACACTCCCCTAATGAACTGCTGCTGTCAATTTAGTTCTCATAAAAACACAAGTGAGGCAACATAGAGAGTGGTGATTCCTGAGCCCAGGTCTGTGATACCCCAGGGTGTCTCCAGTTATTTCCAGGTGGGGGTTGAGGGTCTCATGAAATTCTCTGACAAAACTAATTTTAATCCACTTCAGTTTGCAAAATTGTAGGCCATGCAGCACTTTGATTAAGAAGGACATTTCAGAAAATCAAGTGAGTCACTGTAGGGTATTGTAAATGGGAAAACAAACAAAAATCTTTGGTATAAAAATTCATAACCAGTTACATTTTTCCTTCTTTTGTCCACATAGCCAGTGGCAGCTCCTATTGTGATCCCAATATTTGGGTAGATGCTAAGGTGCTAAGGAGAAGAAAATAGAGAATCTAATATTTATTGAGACTTTGCAATGTGCATATCATTGTAAGAGAAGTTTTTGCATAATGCATTTCATATCATGCCTACAACATCCTTATGAGGTAGAACCAATATGGACTATTTTACAAGGAAACTGAGGGCTTAGAGGCACTAAATAATTAGCCCAAAGTCCAAAACTGATAAAGCATGGAGCTGGAAGCTGAATTTAGATCTTTCTAATTCCAAAGCTTATATTTTTCTTATTAATATGTTTTCATAATTAGGGCATGAGAACACAGAAAGAGGGTATGGTCTGGCTGGGAAGAAAAACCACTTGAGAACTCAAGGATAATTCATTAGACGTAGACAATATAGGAGTGTCAAATTTTATGGTAAAGAAATAAAATCAGGTGAGATATCAATGTGGGCTAGGGGAAGTAAAGGGTTTTATGAACCAGCATGCTTAAGACCCTAATAAATGGGTGAAATTGGAAGACATGGAGAAGAGCAGAAATAGGATTTTAAGTAAAAAAAAGGTAGGAGAATTTAGTTGGATGTGAGAAAGGTCACCATGGTCACAAGAAGATTTGATTGCCCAGAGTGGCCAGTTTGGGTAGGGCAATAGTGGGGAATCCGTTTGGTTAAGCAGTGTATGGCTAGATTCAATGAGAACTGTTACACTCTGGCAGACAGCTGCTCCTTGCCTTATCTAGTATTAAAAAAAAAAAAAAATTATTAACTACCTACTCTGTGTTAAGCACAGGAGGAGACCAGTCAAGAGCTCTGCACTAGTTGGAAGTTAATTGTCTAGGGACTAGTTCTAGCACCATCACATATTTGTGACTGGACAAATTACTGAGCCTCACTTAATTCAAAATGTCCTCATACCCTGAAATGAAACCATAACACAGTACCTGTATGATTGCTAAAATTGACAGATTTCCAGACATTTGAATTCAACTATTTGACAGCTTCACTTAGATGTCTAATTAAACAATTTAAACCTAATATGCCTAAATAGAACTCTTGATTTTACCACTTCATAAGACAAAACAATGCAAGACATGAAACAAAACTTGACTTTTTTTTTTTTTTTTTTTTGCCTTGCACTGCTGTCTTGGCCACATATCTTTGATTTCTTCTTCCAATCTTGACTATTTCTGACCAATTCTCCAAAACATAGCCAAAGTGCTTCTTAAGAAAGTCTTGTCACCATCTAAGTCTTCAGTGTCTTTCCATCACTCTTAGAATGGAATCTAAATCTTGTTTCCTTGGGCTTAAGGCCTTAAATGGTTTTCTCTCAATCTTCAATGTCATTTATCAACCAACTTCTTTTTTCTCTCCATGTTCCAGCCACACTGGCCTTGTCGAAGTCATTCCTGCCATCTCATGGTCTCTGCACCAGTTGTTCTCCCTACCTAAAATGTTCATCTTTATATGTTTGGTACAGATTTTGCCTAGAATGTTCTTCTCACTGATCTTTGCATGTTTGTCACTTCCTTACCATTCAGGTATTAACTCAAATGTCAACTCTTCAGAAAAGCCTTAGTGGCACTCATTCTAAAGGGAACACCCAGTTGTGGCCTGTCAAATCATTACCTTCTTTTCACTGCATTGTACTTATCCTTAAGATTTTTCTTAGATATTTCTCAGATCATTTTTATGTTTCTTTTCTCTCTGACTCCACTAGCATGAAGCTTCAAGAGAGCCAAGAGACCTTCCCTCCTTGTTCACTATTTTATCCCTGCACATGGCAGTGTATCTGGCACTTAGGATGGCTCCATAGATATTTGCTGTGTTAATAAAATGGTCAGCCAATGTTTGGCAGGGTTTGACATGAAGAAAGTCACTTTAGTGGGAAAGTGGACATGATATGAAGTCTTATTTGAGTAAGGACTGACTTGAATTTGAGTGGCTATACCAGAAAGAGGGAATGAGGGACAGCTGGAATGGAGCATAAAAGGAGAAACTGAAGAGGAATACATAGGGAAATTTGAAAACATTTGGTGACTGATTGCTATGAAAGGTTTGAAGTATATAAAGCTTTCTGCTTCCTAACCTGAAAGGTCATGTAAAGTATGGAAACCATGAAGTGAAGAGAGTCCTTTGGCAGGAGTATGGAAAGTGATGCCCTTAGAAAGGATGTGGTACATTCAGGGAAAGATATCCAGTAGGCAATGTATTGACCTAACACGTTAGCAAAACCATGAAACTTCACATACTGATTTTGGCAAATGTGGTAGATAGAACTATTGTTGAGAAATAGTCACCACCTCTCCATTCTGTGTAGGGAATGGACTTCTCTGCCCCTTAATTTTGAGCCCACTCATGAGCCTTTTTAAGATAACATTAGGATGCAAGGAGTCTTGGAATGTGCTTGAAGGGTAGGGCTTTGTCTCCTATGTTTCTGCTGTGAGAATCTTAGCTGCTGTTCTGAAAGGAGGTTGAGAGACACATGAGAAAAATCTGGATTCAACCTGTAGCCCAAAGCCAAGCCCCGATGAGACTAGTCTAGGTCAACTGAACCCCAGCCACTGTGAGGTCATGTGACAAAAATGTGTTGTAATTATTGTTTTAAGACACTGAGTGGTTTGTGAGCTTTGGAGTAGTTTGGAGTGGTTTGTGACAATTTGTGACTGATAGAGAATTTTCAGAAAAGTCGAATTGAAACTGTTAAAAAAATTAAACTTGCTGAATGAGTGAATATAGAGAATTACAAGTGGATAGGTAATAAATTATGTTATCCAATGTAACTCCTTCTCTCTCTAATAACATTACTTTAGTTCATTTGCTCATTCATTCAGATATTCAGAAATACATATTGAGTGATATGGTCATTTATGTGCCAGGATTATAGCAGAAAACAAGATAAAATGTATATTACAACCTTGATATCCAAAGTTTCTAAGGAACTTTTCTGCAAACTCTTCCAAAATGTATAACTATCTCCTCAGACTGTCTTCCATACTCCAGATATATATTTCAAGATGTCAGCATGACCTCTTAGTCCCCAAGGTATATTAAACTCAACATATCCAAATACTAGTTTCTTAACTTTCTCACCTTTCAACCAACAATCTTCTCCTCTTCCTGTCTTTCCCATCTGTAAATCTGTCATCAGTTCACTCAAGCCAGGAAATCTGGAATGATTTCTTCCTTCTTTTCCTCTTCCATTCCCAATCAACCTTCTCCCACCATCACGTCTATCTCCTAAATGTCTTGCCGGGCAATGCTTTCTTCTCTATCACATGCTGTCACTACTCTTAGGAAAGTCTTTAATTCCATTACAGTGGTCATTCTTTTGTGAGAAATAAATAATAGAAAAAATATGTAAGGGGCTTATACAGTTTCCAATACAAATATATCATTAGTTTGTCTCTGGCTAGAAAATTTATATTCATCTGCTGAAGGCCGGCAGAAATGCCATCTCTATATTGAGAATGAGTCTAGCAAGGCATTTGAGATGGTGAGTACTCAAGTCTAAGGAAAAGTGGAAATATGTCTCCCAGCAGTTTATCCTATGAGCCAAAAAAGGGGGAGAGGGAAGGAGAGACTCAAACAAAATACTTAGACACAGACCAGTTCTCATTTCAAACTTTAATGAATAACTCAGAAATTAGAACATTACATTTATTTTTTCTTAATTCCAACCAAATATTTTAAATAGAATCACCTGACAGACTAGTTTATTTGAAAAGAGAAACACCAGACCTTCAGAACCTCAATTTCCCTTATTAAAATAAATGAGTTTGGCTTTGTTTGTGCTTAATCTTGGCTGGAAATTTACATTACCCAATCGGGAGTTAACAAGCCCCGCAGGGGAAATCAAGTGTCACATTAGAAATTCCACAGGAAATCCACCAATAAATCAGAGCAGGCAAGGCTGTATATATGGAGACTTCTAGCCCTTCTCAAGTCTATTAAAAACCTTTAAATCCTGCTTTAGACAAAACATAAAGGAGGGTTGGGAGCTCTGTCATTCCTGAGAGGCCCTTCAATTTCTACATACTAATATTTAATCATTGAAAATGTCTATTTATCCAAAATTAAGTCATTTAGTCTTGGTATATATAACACATTAATTTTATATAAACTCTTATTCTGACATGAAGTGGTTTACATAAGAGGGAAATAAAATCCTCTGGAGCTGAGTACAGAACATTCCTCTTTTACCCATCCTTTATCAAAAGAGAGTTGTGATGATGGTTTAAAATGGCATTTGGAAAGCAGCTCTTGATGGCATCTTTCCCACCTCTCTGCCAACACACCTATGAAGACACAAACAGAGGTGAGAAATCACTTCTCTGAAAAGTGGGCATGACTGTCAATTTTACTACAAGAATTTGAGAGAAATTTCTGTTCTTGAGGTGAATTTACCTCAACTCTGAAGGCAAGAGATGGAAAAAGCATGAGAACTAGAGTATGCTTGTTTCCCCAGAAAGTAAGTAGGACAACAACAGCTATTTGCTCCCCCCACTCTTTGGTCCTTATTTCACAAGTTCATATTCTGTAATATATTGATATTGGACTAGCTGTAACCCACCTCAACCCCAACATTGAATGCCAATTTGTCATCATTCGGTTCTGTGTGTATGATTTCCCAAATGCTGCTACATTTAATCTCCCTCCCCCATAGAAATTTCCCTTTTTAACATCCTAGTGTGAAATTCCAAGAAGACAATTGGGCAGGAAGTAAAAGAAAATGGTGGGCAATTGCACTCCTGGAGATAGAAACAATTCGTAATTAGTAAAAGCTGTGTCAGGGTCTTGGTGAAAAGAGCTCTTGCAGCAGCTTATCCAGCTATAATGTCCATCCCCTTCAACCAGTCAGAGCATTGGAGAACCAGGCACTGGAGATAGGAAATAATCACTTCTTGTACAACAAAGTTAAACCCTGCAACAGGCAGAGAGTCCCATTGACTTTGAAAGAGAGGCTGACCAGCACCCAAGTGAATAACGAGATCAAAATAAATACACATACTCTGTTTACTGTCAAGGGTCAAAAACAAAAAAACGAACAAACATAAAACATTCTGGGGCATCTGCACAGATATACAAGAATGAAGAAAACAGAATGGTATCCTGAAGAACAAATGCGAGGATGAACAGGACTTCCCTTTATAAAATAACTTACTGGAACAAATAGAGTATATCTATTATGTGTACATTTACACTGAGAACAGCAATGGACAGGAATAGACAGCCTCACTCATATGATTTTAAAATGATACTTCTTAGCCCCTTGACCATTTTTACAAATGACTTAGAGCATATTAAAGTATCCTATGTTTTGTGGCAAGGAATAGAAAATGAGGCTATCTTAATTCTCCGTAGTAATGGAAGTTATCTGTACTGAGACTTAGAAGGTCAGAACAAATGTGACCTTGCTTCCTTTCCTAAAATTCTGAAGTTACTGCACAATTGTGTGATTCCCAGGCTTCTACCTTCTTTCCACTAATAATGTTACTTTAATTTTCATCTTCAAAGTTCTCAAATTGGAAACTAAACTACACAGACTTGACTTGGCTGCTACATAAGTAAATCCCTCATTTTGGGCTGGTCCATTAACTTCTCTGTCTCTGTATCCACCATCAACTTTAAAAGGAAGTGATGAGAATTAATCGGTAGTTTTAACCTGTAATCTATGGAATTGAGGGGCTTCTAGGGTTGGATTTGGGAGACAGGTTGGATTGGGCAGGTCTCCAATCCCCATTCTTCCTTCAAACATGGCACTTTGGTATTCATCTGTTTTACATTGTGGTCGTCTGCATGCGAATGTCTTGAACTAGTCAGAGCTCTCTAGAGAAATAGAAACAAGAGGATATATACATGAAGAGATTTATTACAAGAAATCAGATCACATAATTATGGAGGCCTAGAAGTCCCACAATCTGCTGTTTACAAACTGGAGACCCAGGAAAGCCAGTGGTGTAATTCAATCCAAGTCTGAAGGCCTGAGGACCAGGAGCACCACAGGCAGGAAAGATGGATGTCCTAGCTCAAGCAGTCAGGCAGGAAAAAATTAACTCTTCCTTCCTCCAACTTTCTGTTCCATTCAGGCCCTCAAGGGATTGGATTATGCCCACCCACATTGGGACAGAAAAATGCTTTACTAAATCTACCACTTCAAATGCTAATCTCATTCAAGAAAAAATGACCATGCCATTGACTATATTCAAGAGTAAAATATATCAATTCTGAGTCAACTCTTATAGTTTGATTCCTTTCAATATATTCTCCATATTTACAATAAAAGATAGGAATAGTTTGCTGGAACATATCTAAGCTACCAGTGTCAAAGATGTAATCCAGGTCAAATTCCTAATAGAGCCTTGGTGATGATATATTAAATTCGTATTCCTTTTTCCTAATTTCAGAATTTCAAATGTACTAAAATGAATATGCTGAAAATGAAGAATACTGATAAAGAGTTTTTTTGTTGTTTATTTGTTTCTCATGCTAGTTATGCAGGAAATGTTCCTTGTCTTAGACTTGACAGAATAAAGTATGGAAAATCCACTTCTAATTCTCTGACTTATAAAAATATTTTAATAAGAAGATTAACGGGAAAAATCAACTGTTGAACAATTTTCTCATCTAGTGTTTTATTCAAACCAATGGAATTCAAGGACTTTAGGCTTTTCTATTTTTATCATAAATTTTACTTTAAGGTCTGTATATAGCTGATTAGGAAATGTAGAGTGCAGTTCAAAAGAAATACAGCAGCAGCAAGGGTCTATCAAAAGATCTCCTTGAGATGTATTACCTAAAGCTCTATCTAGACCACTCATATATTTTTGGAGGGAAATTGATTTTGTTTTCTCTTCACTGCAACAGTAAATAATTTTATAGCTTGGAAACAATTCCTATGCAAACTCTTCAGTATATATTTAAAAAGAATAGATTTTGCCTCTTACAGAGATATGATGTCACTCACACAACTGTAATACTATATCTTCAATTAAAATAAAAGCCTCTGTAAGCCATTTGGGATGATAAATATATTATAATGGAATTTTATACTGAGAGGTGCTATATAACTAAAATAGGAAGCAAAATAAGAGAATAGACAATACTGTGTGATCAAATTGCATCCATCCATCCATCCATCCATCAAACATTTATTGTTATCATATCTAATCTGTGTCCAGCCTTGTGCTGACTGATGAAGGTACAAACATTAATTCTATATGATTCCTCAAAGAGGTCATGAGATCATAAGTGTGAGTGGGCATGAATAACATGCACTCACAGTATAATACATGATACATAAGTGATGCATAGAAATATACATATGTTGAAGTGTGGATGACTAGGGCAGTCTGAGCTGGCAAGCAGACTGCGTAAAGTTGCTAAAATGAGAAGCAAAATAGTATTGAATATAAGAAATGGGCTTTGGCTTAAGACAGATCCACATTATAAAATCTCATTTTGGCCACTTGCCAGTTGTGTGACATTGGGGAGATTCTTAACATCTCATAATTTTAGATATGACATATCTGATGTTAAAATGGGGAGAAATTTCCACTCAAAAATTTTATGAGGATAAAAAGATACAAGAATGATTATGAATTTTGTCAGGATACAGATATTCCTTTCTCTCCTTTATAAATTTACCAGTTGAAGAGGAGGCATGAGTGAGTATAAATGCATCAAGGTGTGAATTAAAGGATGCAAGAGGATCAAGGGTCAGCTGGATGTTCCCTGTACTCAATGAATATGTTTTCTAGGTGCAATTAGCCAACAGAGGGGAGTGGGGTGCTGATCAGAGAAGGGAGCTAGGGCTGAATTTTGCAGGACCTTATGTGCCATGTTGAGCTTTTATATTATGTCCATTAATCTACTTTAAATATAGTAATAAGATGGCATATACATTATGAAAAAAATTCAAAATTATTTCTATGTACCAAATATTTTCTGAATACCAATATTAAAAATCAATATTCTTTGTATCAGAATATATATCAAATTACTTCCAACTAAATTAAATTATTAAATGTAAAATTCAAAAAGACATTTTAAATATAAGAAGAAAGCATAAGTAACTAATAACTCATGGAGGGGTAGGATTCTTCTACCCACTAAGCAACAAAATAACGGAAGAAAGGATTGAGAGATTTGACTCCAGAAAATTGAAACATTCTCAAATATTGAAAAAATTAAAATTAACTCAAAGACAAATTTAGTTGAAAAATTATAGATCCACATGTATTAATATCACTAAAGAACTGTTTTCTTTTTTAAAATTGGGCTATAGTTACTTTACAATGTTGTGTTAGTTTCTGCTATACAACGAAGTTGTTGAATACAGTTGAATCAGCTGTAGGTATACATATGGTCACCTACTCTATGACAAAGGAGGCAAGAATATACAATGGAGAAAAGACAGCCTCTTCAATAAGTGATGCTGGGAAAACTGGACAGCTACATGTAAAAGAATGAAATTGGAACACTCCCTAACACCATACACAAAAAATAAACTCAAAATGGATTAAAGACCTAAATGTAAGACCAGACACTATAAAACTCTTAGAGGAAAACATAGGAAGAACACTCTTTGACATAAATCACAGCAAGATCTTTTTTGACCCACCTCCTAGAGTAATGAAAATAAAAACAAAAATAAAAATGGGACCTAATGAAACTTCAAAGCTTTTGCACAGCAAAGAAAACCGTAAACAAGATGAAAAGACAACCCTCAGAATGGGAGAAAATATTTGCAAATGAAGCAACTGACAAGGGATTAATCTCCAAAATATACAAATAGCTCATGCAGCTCAATATCCAAAAACAAATAACCCAATCCAAAAATGAGCAGAAAACCTAAATAGAGGTATCCCGGCGGGCCGCGCGTGCGGCCGCGTTTGAATGGCCCTGAGTGGGCTCGGCAGGGGATCCGAGGGATAGTCTGGGCGGCCGGGGCGCAGTCGGTCAGCGCCTGGGCTAGGCGGAGGCGCCGCGGTACCATGAGGCGCCGGTATTCAAGAGATTATGGCATCTGAAACCCACAATGTTAAAAAACGCAGCTTTTGTAATAATATTGAAGATCATTTCATTGATGTTCCTAGAAAAAGGATCTCTAATTTCACTAATAAGAACATGAAGGAGGTTAAGAAATCTCCAAAACAGTTGGCTGCTTACATAACTAGAACAGTTGGACAAGCTGTGAAAAGCCCAGATAAACTACGTAAGGTGATCTATCACAGAAAGAAAGTTCATCATCCTTTTCAAAATCCTTGCCACAGAAAAAAGCAGTCCCCCAGCAGCGGGGGCTGTGACATGGCAAATAAAGAGAACGAGCTGGCTTGTGCAGGCCGCCTCCCTGAGCAAGTGCGGCAGGGTAGTCGACCGTATCTGGTTAGCCCCAGTGATTCTGGTTCTTCACAGACAGAAAGCCCATCCTCAAAATATAGTGGGTTTTTTTCTGAGGTTTCTCAGGACCATGAAACAATGACACAGGTTTTGTTCAGCAGGAATTTGAGATTGAATGTAGCTTTAACTTTCTGGAGAAAGAGAAGTATAAGTGAACTTGTAGCTTATTTGGTGAGGATAGAAGACCTTGGAGTTGTGGTGGATTGCCTTCCTGTGCTCACCAATAGTTTACAGGAGGAAAAACAATACATCTCACTTGGCTGCTGTGTAGACTTGTTGCCTCTAGTAAAGTCACTACTTAAAAGCAAATTTGAAGAATATATAATAGTTGGTTTAAACTGGCTTCAAGCAGTCATAAAAAGGTGGTGGTCAGAACTATCATCCAAAACAGAAATTATAAATGATGGAAATATTCAGATTTTAAAACAACAATTAAGTGGATTGTGGGAACAGGAAAACCATCTTACTTTGGTTCCAGGATATACTGGTAATATAGCCAAGGATGTAGATGCTTATTTATTACAGTTGCATTGAGAGACTTCATCTACTAAATAGCATTTGGTTATTCAAAACATCCCTGGACTATATGATTTCCCAAAAAAATGTCTCAACTGAGAACTGTGAACTGTGGAAGAAATCAAAACCATTTTTTCCTTTAAAAAGCCACATAATGAAACCACTAATGAAACGCCTAAGGATCTACTTCACATTGAAGTGGAAAAATATCCAAAAGGAGCAGCTTCAACTTCAATGAGGTGAAAGTGCACTATGAAGATTGTTCACCTTTGCTGCAGTTTGGGATTTATATGGTTATTTGGTAACATTGTTTAAGAACTACTGGGTCTTAATGTAATCCTGCATAAGAATATAATTTATACTATGTGAAAAATAGGACAGGACTTATTACTAGGAACTATAAAGACCAATCATCATTACTTTTTTTAAGATTGTGTTTTATAAGAAAACACTTAAATGTGTGCAGCTACTATTTTCTTATGTTGGAAAGACTTTGAAAGTTTAAACCATCATAGCAAATAATCAATACTAAAAGTTTTTTGTTCACACTGAGATACTGTGTATGCAGAATGCCTTAATTATTAATAAGCCAATGTGTATGATACCAATATCTGTTTAAGAAAATTAAAACCAACCATGCTTCTGGCATGATAAAATCATGGAATTAAATCAGGGGTTTCCATTCATGTAGAATGTTGTTGTTAAAACTTATTCCACACCATTCTTAAAACTTGAGAATATTTTTAGTATCTCTGATTTTTTTTTTTTGCCAGAATCATGTCATGTGTGTACGTGTTATTCCCATACATAAGAAAAAGGTGAATATGTATTTGTATGAATGCTTAACTGGAAATGTCCATGGAGTTGGCTAATTTATATTCACTTTTTATTGTATATAGATTTCTAATATTTTCAGTTCTGTATCATTTAAGTTTTCTTCATCTGAGTAAATTCACTAAATATTTAAAAAAAAAAAAAAAAAAAAAAAAAAAAAACCTAAATAAACATTTCTCCAAAGAAGACATACAGCTGGCCAAGAGGCACATGAAAAGATGCTTAACATCACTAATTATTAGAGAAATGCAGATCAAAACTATAATGAGTTATCACCTCACACCAGTCAGAATGGCCATCATCAAAAAATCTACAAACAATAAATGCTGGAGAGGGTGTGGAGAAAAGGGAACCCTCTTGCACTGTTGGTGGGAATGTAAATTGATACAGCCACTATGGGGAACAGTATGGAGGTTCCTTAAAAAACTAAAAATAGGAACTGTTTTCTTAACCTATCTAGATTGTGCATGTATTCAGCCAGCATTGTGCCTGTCTTCAAATTTGTGTTAAATGTAAAAAGGAAGATCACTAATGTCTTTCCTAGTAATTCAAAGTCATGAGGAACCATTGAGAAACTCTTAGTTTTTTAGACTGAATGATGCCAATGTTTCCATGAAAAAAAGCACAGAAATAAATAATCAATGAATTTCTCTGATAATATTTGGTAGGGTAGAGTGAGATGTTACATATTTGTCAAAATATATTGCTACAATTTCAGGGTTCTAATTAAAAGCAAGTATTCTACTTACTTTCTTCCAAGGAAGAAAGCATATCAATGGTGCTTATACAAAAATTTTTTAAAGACATATTGGAATTAATGATCCAGCATCAACTACCATTTATTGAGCACTGACTTTGTACCTAAAACTGTGTAAGGTTTTGATTTGTATTTTATTCTTGAAATCTTACAGAAGTCTACAACACTAGTATTTTTATTGGAATGAAAATAAAGAAATTGAAGGTTAGACAGATGGAGTTCAATAAATTGCACTAAATAATGAGCTGAGAGGAATTAGTTGCTGGGTTCTTATCCAAATTCTACATTCTAACATGCATTTATATCCCACATGATTGCTTCGGGAAGATTTAATTTATAACTAAGATTATGAAACAACATAGGAGATGGGATAAAACCAGAGAACCCTCTTTTCAAAGAGAACAATGACCCTGAATGTGCTGACTCATTATTAAGCAGTGCCTTTACCTTCTCGCTCAAAACAAGTAACTCCATCTCTATGAAAATCTGTATCTCACCTGTATGATTTAACCAGGGGTTGAGAGTCTCAACCTCTGTTGTAAATGAGAATATCTGGAGGGTCTAACAAAAATATTGGAGGCCTATCTCAGAGATTCAGACTTAAATATGAGGATGAAGCTTAAGCATTGGCATTTTCTTTTTCAAGCTCTTCAGGTAATTAATGTGCAAAGCTGAGAACCAGTGTTCTAGATCCTTGGCTATTTCAACAGCAGTAATTGGGGTTTGTGAGCTATTTTCCAGGTTAAAAAAAAAATCCAACTCCTAATTAAACTGGCAGTTTAAATACAATAAAATGTTTCTTTCTTTCTTTTTTTTTTTTTTTTTGGTTAAAATGTTATAAAGTCACTGTGGTTAACTCATGCTGGTAAGGCACTCTGATTGAAAAGTATGTCTCTGATTAATAATCATAAGAAAACAAATGAGCTACGAATAAATGAAGTTTGTTTGGTAAGCAAACTCAGACCATGGGGTTGATAGAAAAATAATAAAAACAATAATTTGATAATGAAAATCTTGGAAATCACCTCATACAAAATTATAATTTATATCCCAATTATTAGATCCAAGCAGGCCAGGGATTTTATTTTTTTGGTTACAAAATTTGCAGAAAATATTATACAAAAATAAAACACATTCATGAAGAGACCTTGCAAATTTGTAACTATAGAGTTGATAAACTGAAGAACTCTGAGATATTTAGAGCAGATTTCCCAATGCCTCTCTGCATTGCCTTTCACACTCACTCCTGGATATTGGTGGGTATTATTTTTAAAAATTCTGTCTTCAAATAAATTTGACATTCTGAGCTAAAGAAAGATAAATGTTTCTTGGCTCTAGGACTTGTCAGAGATTTTAAGATGTTAATATGTGTGTGACTCTCTAAGAGAAATACGTTTCCCAAGTATATTACACCATGGGATTTTTTTTTCCTACCACATTGTAGGACAAATAACTGTAGATCCCCACATTCTCCTATAGAGCAACAATGATATCAACAAACCCCACAAAATATACCAAGCATCTATTATATGCCAAGGCTGCATTTGAAATATATCATGACCTGAATCCAGCTTTAATGTGATTTTAACCTCTATATTTCATAACAGAATGGACTGTTAAAAAAAGTGGGGGTGGGGCAGGGAATTGACAGATTCCGTTATAGCAGGTGATGCTAACACAGCTATTCAAAGTCTAGAAGCAACTTAATACAGCACATTAAGGCTCTCAGTCTTAAGGGGTAGAATAGGATGAATATATCCTTGAAGGTTTAACAGAGGTATGATAAAGAGAGAGAGAGAGAGAAGGAGAAAAGAAGGAAGAAAGGAAGGAAAGAAGGAAGGAAGAGAAAGAAAGAAACAAAGAAACAAAGAGAGAGGAAGGAAGGAAGGGAGGGAGGGAAGGAGGGAAGGAGGAAGGAAGGAAGAAAAGGAAAGAGAGAGAGAAAAAGAGAGGGAAGGAAGGAGAAGAAAGGAAGGAAGGAAAGAGAGAGAGAAGAGAAAGAAAAAAGAGGCAAATAACCCATGTTTTCTGGTGGAAATATGGAAGGCAAAATCACTGTGACAGGTACAGTTGCCTGTGTGCCAATAATTCACAGTTCTTAAAAGTTTTTTTTGCACCATTTTTAAAGAATGCCTCAAGATCATTGTATCTGAGGTGACTATTATCCCCTCCTCTTCTTCATGCTCTTTTGTGGAAAGCAGTGGCATGAGAATGTGAAGAGAACAGCAGATTTCAAAACTAAAAGATAAAAGAGATAGCTGATAGGAGATCTGATGACCCTCCTCAAATCCACATAGTAAAATCCTATGATAGTTTTGCCACCAGAGAGACCAAAGATGGAATTCACCTTAATAGTTATTAGTAAAAATTAAACTAACTAGTATGTGTATAAATACCTCTAGTAGACCAAGTTTACCCTGTATCTTTCCTTGACCATTGTTTGGCAAGCAAACTTAGATCATTGGGTTGAAAGAAAAATAATAAAAACAGTACTTTCATAATGAAAAACTTGGAAACCACCTCCCACAAAATCACAATTCATGTCCCAATTGAACCCTTGCACCATTTTATGTGAAAGTAACACTATTCTTTCCATTCTATAGATCATATGAAATCACTTGCTCAGTGTACTCAGCAGGGCTGAAAATGACAGGCCGCTGTTCTGACTCCAAATCCTGGGCATTTTCCTCCATGTCCTATTATGCTTTGTGGGCTTTCTCTCACTTTCCTTATTTTTCTGTGGTCTCAGGGGGCATGACATACATACCATTTATCTGGCCCTCTCTCACATTGCCCCAACATTTCCCAAAATGTATTCCATAGAGCATTTCTTCTTTAAAGTGTTCCATGAAAAAAGTGATCTGTAATCAAATCCATTTAGGAATGCTTCATAATATATTTATTATTTTGAAAACAGCAATGAACATTAGCATATTAAAAGCTGTGAGAAGTCCCACAAGTCTAAGAAGTAAGGGAAGTTGCTTGAGTAAGTTTCCCCCAGTGTTTTCCAAACTTCTGTGACCTCAGGAAGCTTTTTGTACTTTTGTCCCCATAGCCATTATTCAAACCCCACACAACCAAGTTTCTACTTTGGTATTCTACCTCTACATCTAATCATCTTTCACCTACTCTCTGAATAAGACATAAGCACTGAAAAGAGTTGTATATGATTGCAGTTTGGGGTTTGCTGAACACTTCTATTAATCAGTGTGTGGTAGATTATCTCCAAAGAAGACTGCACATAATACAGAAGGCTGTAGGTGCTTGCAGCTTCTGCCATCAAGTGACTGTTTATCCCTGCCTTATGTAAGTAATAACATGTGGCAGAAATAGCATTGTTTCAGATCTGAGACTAACCCTTATGAGGTCTGGGCAGTATCAACTTTTGCTTTCTCATAAAACAACTTGGATCCAAGCTACTGAATAAGGAGGGACCAAAAGATAGCCACATGGAGGAAAACGAGGTCCTCCACCAACAGTCAGAGCCAAGGACCCAGTCCAGAATGCTCTAGCCCTACAAGCTCCCAGCTGAATGAACCATATGAGTAACCTGTGCCAACATCACATGGAGAACCACCCAGCCAAACGGCATCATCATAAGAAATAATGAATTGTTGTTTTTAAGCCACTACATTTTTGGGTTGTTCATTATATAGCAAGAGGTAAACAAAACACAGAGCATCTCACACAACAGGGAAGAATCCAGGGCAGGCCATGCATTTGTAACTTTCTACTGCTTTTCAGTTTAGACTGTACATGGATGACGGAAAACTACATGGCCTCAGGGTTAAAAATTGCACAGCCATGAGAGGAGATTCCTCTCTCTCCTAAGCTGACACACACAACATTTGGCATATGCTTACTTTTCTGTCATGGTTAAATAATCTCCTGTCTTAACCATAAGTTTTCCTAAATGTACACTCACCAGGATAGATAGCTCCAGCTTCTGCAGGCCCTGTTCTTGTCCCTTGTTCACTTGTCTCTTCCCAGTCAGTCCCCCATTCCTCCTATTAGACATTTCTCTTACTTTCCTGTGAGCTATTTACCACTAAAGAAACCAAAGTGAGAACTATTCAGCCCATTGCGCACTTAGACAAAAAGAAAGCAGTATTTGTTAGTATTTTTCTTGATTTGCCTGTTAAGTCTGAATTGCCCAACTATTTTAGGCAAGATAGATACCCAGCCTGACAGTGGTTTTTGAAAAATAATTTGTTTTAATAGCTGTCTTAGATGAGGGATGCCCAAATTATGAATGTACAAAAATAGTTTATAGAAAAACCTATTTATGAACTTTAGAAAAAATCTTCTCTTTATTCCTACGCCCCACAAGAATGGGCACACAGCCAGCATTTAGAAAAATTCTCATTTCTTTATAGTAGACTTATACTTGTCTTCCCAGCCTAACCCAACCGACAAAATAAATAAATCTTCAGTCTAAGCCAGAGGTTTGTGGCCTCTTTATCTTCTCCTCTTTTGCCTCTTAACATATATCCAGGGTGTTGTAGAGATAAATTTTGTTGGTATATGGAGTTATAGACAATAAGAGCTGGAAGGAACCATAAAAGCTACCTACGTCACTCCAAAACTGGCAGAAATGACATATTCTGAAACCTGCTCCACTCTGGAAAATGTTAAATCAAATGTAAAATCAACTAAACTTGAGCCTCCCTGTCCCTCCTTTCCATTCCTAACCAGGTCCCAGATGCCTGTGTAAATAATCCCAATTAGAAATACATTCATCACATAAAAACTCACCAAATGAATGCCTACAGGAAATAACACGCCAATAAATCTTGCAAAATATCTGCTATTCACCATCTTCAAAGTTATGAGCATATGGAAATGAACATAATGTTTGCAATTAAAAGACTTACTTTACTTCAGGTACAGTAAAAACATGCCTGAACCTTTAAAACGTATTCCAAGACTATGAATAAGGTTCTATAAAAGTTGTAGTATGCTTTATGATACAGAGATTTATCATTTACTTATCAAAAATTGTATTCTTTCAGTGACTTGCTTCAATGTGCTTTGTATGCATACATTACAGAGATGAAATCTCAAATTCTTCCATATATTTCAAAAAGAACTAGGTAATAATATTTTGTTGATGATCATGAAAATGACTCTGCAGTAGCTATTATGAACTGTTAAACTTGGAATATTAATGCCTCCCGCTCATGATTATTTTAATGAGGTAATCCATAAATTCTCCATCAGGCTATAATTCTCTTTATAGTACTTATTTATAAGGGTGTGTTTCTACAAAATATTTTTGGAAATTAAATCATTTTCTTCTCCATTGCTTCCAAATAGAGATTTCTCTCTTTTAAAAAGTCAGCAAGACAAAGTCAGAAAATTTAACCTCTCAGGGTCTCAGTTCATACACTTGAATTTCTTCCCTGGTGGGGTCAGCAAATTTTTTCTTTAAAGAGCCAGATAGTAAATATTTTAGATTGTTTGGGCCATACAGTCTCTATTACAGCCATTCAACTCTGCTTTGTAGACGTAAAGCAGGCATAAAAAATCGGTAACTAAATGGATGAGCCGACTCCAATAAAAATAGAGCAGGCTGCACTTGGCCCAGGGCCCTTAATTCACTGAGTTCCTTTTTTACAACATCCTATTCAGATAATTTTCCAAGACCTCCTTGGACCCTCTATTGACCCACTATGTCCTATAAAGCTTTTTTTTTGTTTGTTTGTTTCTATTGATACTTTTTTTTTAATACATCTTTATTGGAGTATAATTGCTTCCCAATACTATGTTAGTTTCTGTTGCACAACAAAGTGAATCAGTCATATGCATACACATGTCCCCATATCCCCTCCCTCTTGAGCCTCCCTCCCATCCTCCCTATCCCACCCCTCTAGGTCATCGCAAAGCACCGAACCGATCTCCCTGTGCTATGCTGCTACTTCCCACCAGCCAACAGTTTTACATTCGGTAGTGTATATACGTCGATGCTACTCTCACTTCGCCCCAGCTTCACCCTCCCACCCCATGTCATCAAGTCTATTCTCTATGTCTACCTCTTTATTCCTGCCCTGCAACTAGGTTCATCAGTACCATTTTTTTTTATATTCCATATATATGCGTTAGCATATGGTATTTGTTTTTCTCTTTCTGACTTACTTCACTCTGTATGACAGACTCTAGGTCCATCCACCTCACTACAAATAACTCAATTTCGTTTCTTTTTATGGCTGAGTAATATTCCATTGTATATATATGCCACATCTACTTTATCCATTCATCTGTCGATGGACATTTAGGTTGGTTCCATGTCCTGGCTATTGTAAATAGTGCAGCAATGAACATTGGGGTGCATGTATCTTTTTGAATTATGGTTTTCTCAGGGTATATGCCCGGTAGTGGGATTGCTGGGTCATATGGTAGTTTTAGTTTTAGTTTTTTAGGGAACCTCATACTGTTTTCCATAGTGGTTGTATCAATTTACATTCCCACCAACAGTGTAGGAGGGTTCCCTTTTCACCACACCCTCTCCAGCATTTATTGTTTCTAGCTTTTTTGAGAATGGCCATTCTGACCAGTGTGAGGTGATACCTCATTGTAGTTCTGATTTGCATTTCTCTAATAATTAGTGACGTTGAGCATCTTTTCATGTGCCTCTTGGCCATCTGTATGTCTTCCTTGGTGAAATATCTATTTAATTCTTCTGCCCATTTTTTAACTGCATTGTTTGTTTTTTTGATATTGAGCTCCATAAACTGTTTGTATATTTTGGAGATTAATCCATTGTCTCTTGTTTCATTTGCAAATATTTTCTCCCATTCTGAGGGTTGTCTTTTTGTCCTGTTTATGGTTTCTTTGCTGTGCAAAAGCTTTTAAGTTTCATTAGGTCCCATTTGTTTATTTTTGTTTTTATTTCTGTTACTGTAGGAGGTGGGTCAAAAAAGATCTTGCTGTGGTTTATGTCAAAGAGAGTTTTTCCTGTGTTTTCCTCTCAAAGTTTTATAGTGTCTGGTCTTACATTTAAGTCTTTAATCCATTTGGAGTTTATTTTTGTGTGTGGTGTTAGGTAGTGTTCTAATTTCATTCTTTTACATGTAGCTGTCCAGTTTTCCCAGCACCACTTATTGAAGAGGCTGTCTTTTCTCCATTGTATGTTTTTGCCTCCTTTGTCGTAAATTAGGTGCCTATATGTGAGTGGGTTTTATCTCTGGGCTTTCTATCCTGTACCACTGATCTATATTTCTGTTTTTGTGCCAGTATCATACTGTCTTGATTACTGTAGCTTTGTGGTATAGTTTGATGTCAGGGAGCCTGATTCCTCCAACTCCTTATTTTTTTTTTTCTCAAGATTGCTTTGGCTATTCGGGGTCTTTTGTGTTTCCATACATATTGTAAGATTTTTTTTGTTCTAATTCTGTGAAGAATGCCATTGGTAGTTTGATAGGGATTGCATTGAATCTATAGATTGCTTTGGGCAGTATAGTCATTTTCACATTACTGATTCTTCCAATCCAAGCACATGGTATATTTCTCCATCTGTTAGTGTCATCTTTGATTTCTTTCATCAGTGTTTTATAGTTTTCTGAGTACACATCTTTTGCCTCCTTAGGCAGGTTTATTCCCGGGTATTTTATTGTTTTTGTTGCAGTGGTAAATGGGAGCATTTCCTTAATTTCTCTTTCTGATTTTTTGTTGTTGGTGTATAGGGATGCCAGAGATTTCTGTGCATTAATTTTGTATTGTGCAACCTTACCAAATTCATTGATTAGTTCTAATAGTTTTGTGGCGGCATCTTTAGGATTTTCTATGTATAGTATCATGTCATCAGCAAATAGTGACAGTTTTACTTCTTCTTTTCCGATTTGTATTCCTTTTATTTCTTTTTCTTCTCTGATTGCCATGGCTAGGACTTCCAAAACTATGTTGAATAAGAGTTGCAAGAGTGGACATCCTTGTCTTGTTCCTGATCCTAGTGGAAATGCTTTCAGTTTTTCACCATTGAGTATGATGCTCGTTGTGAGTTTGTCATATATGGCCTTTATTATGTTGAGGTAGGTTCCCTCTATGCCCATTTTCTGGAGAGTGTTTATCATAAATAGGTGCTGAATTTTGTCAAAAGCTTTTTCTGCATCTATTGAGATGATCATATGGTTTTTATTCCTTAATTTGTTAATGTGGTGTATCACATTGATTGATTTGCGTATATTGAAGAATCCTTGCATCCCTGGGATAAATCCCACTTGATCATGATGTATGATCCTTTTAATGTGCTGTGGGATTCTATAAACTTCCCTCTTAGGACTGCTTTTGCTGCATCCCATAGGTTTTGGCTCATCATGTTTTCACTGTCATTTGTTTCTATGTATTGTTTTATTTCTTCTTTGAGTTTTTCCGTGATCTCTTGGTTATTTAGTAGCGCACTGTTTAGCCTCCATGTATCTGTGTTTTTTACAGTTTTTTTCCTGTAATTGATTTCCAACCTCATAGCCTTGTGGTCAGAAAAGATGCTTGATATGATTTCAATTTTCTTAAATTTTCCGAGGCTTGATTTGTGACTCAAGATGTGATCTATCCTGGAGAATGTTTCATGTACACTTGAGAAGAAAGTGTATTTTGCCACTTCTGGGTGCGATGTTCTATAAATATCAATTAGATCTATCTGGTCTATTGTGTCTTTTAAAGCTTGTGTTTCCTTATTTATTTTCTGTTTGGATGATCTGTTCATTGCTGTGAGTGGGATGTTAAAGTCCCCTGCTATTATTGTGTTACTGTTGATTTCTCCTTTCATGGTTGTTAGTGTTTGCCTTATGTATTGAGGTGCTCCTATGTTGGGTGCATAAACATTTATAATTGTTATATCTTCTTCTTGGATTGATCCTTTGATCATTATGTAATGTCCCTCCTTATCTCTTGTAACAGTCTTTATTTTAAAGTCTATTTTATCTGATACAAGTATTGCTACTCCAGCTTTCTTTTGATTTCCATTTACATGGAATATCTTTTTCCATCCTTCACTTTCAGTCTGTGTGTGTCCCTAGGTCTGAAGTGGGTTTCTTGTAGACAGCATATATATGGGTCTTGTTTTTGTATCCATTTAGCCAGTCTGTGTCTTTTGGTTGGGCCATTTAATCCATTTACATTCAAGGTTATTATCTATATGTATGTTCCTATTACCATTTTCTTAATTGTTTTGGGCTATTTTTATGGGTCTTTTTCTTCTCTTGTGTTTCCTGCTTAGAGAAGTTTCTTTAGCATTTGTTGTAAAGCTGGTTTGGTGGTGCTGAATTCTCTTAGCTTTTGTTTGTCTGAAAAGCTTTTCACTTCTCCATCGAATCTGAATGAGATACTTGCTGGGTAGAGTAATCTTGGTTATAGGTTTTTCTCTTTCATCACTTTAGGTATATCCTGCCACTCCCTTCTGGCCTGCAGAGTTTCCACTGAAAAATCAGCTGATAACCTTAGGGGGATTCCTTTGTTGTTTTTTGTTTTTTCTTCCCTTGCTGCTTTTAATATTTTTTCCTTGTATTTAATTTTTGTTAGTTTGATTAATATGTGTCTTGGTGTGTTTTTCCTAGAGTTTATCCTGTATGGACTCTCTGTGCTTCCTGGACTTGGGTGACTATTTCCTTTCCCATGTTAGGGAAGTTTTCCACTATAATCTCTTCAAATATTTTCTCAGACCCTTTCTTTTTCTCTTTTTATTCTGGGACTCCTATAATTCGAATGTTGGTGCGTTTAGTGTTGTCCCAGAAGTCTCTGAGATTGTCTTCAATTCTTTCATTCTTTTTTCTTTATTCTGCTCCTTGGCACTTATTTCAACCATTTTGTCTTCCAGCTCACTTATTCATTCTTCTGCATCCGTTATTCTGTTATTGATTCCTTCTAGTGTGTTTTTCATTTTAATTATTGTGTTGTTCATCTCTGTTTGTTTGTTCCTTAGTTCTTATAGATCTTTGTTAAACATTTCTTGTATTTTCTCAATCCTTGCTTCCATTCTATTTCTGAGATTGTGGATCGTCTTTAGTATCATTACTCTGAATTCTTTTTTCAGGTAAATTGCCTATTTCCTCTTCATTTATTTGCTCTTGTAGGCTTTTTACCTTGCTCCTTCATCTGTGACATATTTTTTTGCTGTCTCTTTTTTTCTTTTTTTTTTAATGATTGGGATTGTGTTCCTGTTTTACTGGTTGTTTGGCCTGAGGCTTCCAACACTGGAGTTTGTATGCTATTGGGTAGAGCTGGGTCTTGGTGCTGAGATGAGGAACTCTGTGAGACCTCACTCCGATGAATATTCCTTGGAGTCTGAGGTTCTCTGTTAGTCCAGTGGTTCGGACTCGGAGCTCCCACCGCTGGAGCTTCCGCCTGACCCCGGGCTCACGAAGCAAGATCCTGCAAGCCACGTGGGGCGGTTCACTCTGGGGTTCCTCCCGTCTCCTTGGGGGTCAGAGTTCCCCACCAGTGGCCGGCTGGCACCCTAGTTGTGGGGAGATACTAACTCCGTGTCTTCCCACACCACCATCTTGACTCCTCCCTAAAACATATTTTTAAATTTGAGGATGAATCTGATCTTTACAAAGTAATCTTAATTTATTGAACTAAATACGTATTCAAATTTTTGGAATTACTAAAAAGTGAAAAGCCTCTAGTTTCAGAGGATGCTTCCTCAGGTACCTAAATCCTATCCTTATGTTCTCTTATTCCTTTCCTTCTCTGGGTTCCAGTTCTTCAATTTTTCCATAAATAGTATATGTTTAGCCCCTTTCTCCTTCCTGCCAATTCCCTCTGAATACCATCCACTTGTCAAAGTTCATTTAATGTAGTACCCAGAATGAAAACTAACATTCCAAGTGTGGGGTGGCCACTGCAGAGTAGAAACATCGTCTCCCCACTTCAAACATCATTTTTCTCTTAGCACCATTCACAAAGCTATTGTCTGACCAACCATGAGCTGGCCATCCATTATGCTTTTAAGGAATTATTAAAAATGAGAGATTTGGCAGGTGAAAAGAGAAATGCCATGTGAAATGAATAGCACAACAGAAAGACATGTGTTTTTTGCAGTGCAGTCTTGAGAAAGAGGATTAAATTAAACCCTAATGCAATGAGGCCAAAGAAGCATCTCCTGGAGTTTCACTGCGGAGGGAGCTGAGACTAAGAGGAGCTGCTGCACCCTTGTCTGTACACTAGCATGATATTTTCATGAGCAAACTAAGGCCATATCTTGTCCATTGGGATTATAGGTTTTGTATTGCCCATGAGAAGAATGGAGCAAAAAAAAAAAAGGTTCTGAGGAACCTAGGGGCAGGACAGGAATAGAGACGAAGTGAGAGAGTAGCATGGACTTGTAAGTACTACCAAATGTAAATAAATAGTTAGTGGGAAGCAGCCGCATAGCACAGGGAAGTCAGCTCGGTGCTTTGTGTCCACCTAGAGGGGTGGGATAGGGAGGGTAAGAGGGAGACGCAAGAGGGAGGAAATGTGGGGATATATGTATATGTATAGCTGATTCATTTTGTTATAAAGCAGAAACTAACACACCATTGTAAAGCAATTATACTCCAATAAAGATGTTAAAAAAGAAACAGAAAAAAAAAAAAAAAGAATGGAGCAATAGATTGGATACACATAAGATTTCTCCTCCAGCTATAGTTGGCTGAAGGTAATATCCCTCTGTCTCTAGGGCTAAGATGGGACTATTAGGTTGGAGTTAACAAATACTTGGAATCTTTTTTTTTTCCTGAAATTGCATGCTTTTCCATCCTGACTTGATGCTCTCCATCTCCTGCTCTCTTTGAGAGCTTCACTCTCAAATGTAGATGCCCTGTTTATGGCTGCTGCCTGGCTTCCTTGGCACCAGGCAAGTGGAATAGAAACTCGGTGACTTGCCCCACAGGAGTCCTGAGAATGAGATTGCAGGATTAACTGAGGTTTTGGCACAGCAAGAAGACAAGAACAATGAACAGAGCAGAGGCTAGATGTAGAGTCTCCTGCTACCTTCAGATAAACTCTGCAAGGTCAGAGGCTATACGAAAGGATTGCGTGATGTAACTTGAGGGTCTTTCTCTTTCTGACACCTTCTGTGCAGTTTAGACCACTATGCTGGCTTAGTACTACAACAGTGGTACTTAATTTCACTGCAGCCTTCCCCAGACCCCTGCCTTTTGTTCTGAAAATCTGTCCTCATGCTTCTTATTAAAAACCACGAGAGGTTAGTTATTAAAATTTTAGATATATCATGAGCAAGCAATGAAAGGCTTATCATTATATTTTACTTCTATTTTCAAAAGAATCCTAAGAGTACATAAAACAGTGTCAAACTTACTACTTCTTGTTTATTCTTTTATTATTATTATTATTATTTTTGCTAGATCAATCACTCCTCTGTTAGAACTTTTGTCTATGACTTTGGAAAAAATGAGGAACCTTGCTGAAATAGACATGTGCACGTCGTCACTCACATTTTAGTGGTTCCAGGTCTTTGCTTGGATGTGCAAAGTGATGATAACACTGTCTGGTGCCCAGGTCTGCAGCACTGTATTTGCAAGTTGTGGGAAAGGATGACACTTGAGCACATCAGACAGTCTCAGACTTCGATATCATTCCCTTCGTTTGCAACAACTGGCTCTTCCTTTATCCATTTTTTTTTTTTTTTTGCAAAATATTTTTGAGCTCCTTCTACATGCCAGGCACCATTCCAGATGTTAACATTTGGGACACAACAGTGTAAAACTTACACTTACTTCCATCATATCAATAGTGGGAAGGGGTCCAGCACTTATTTTTTCCCACACTAATGTCTCCAGAGTGAAAATATCTATGGAAAGGAGACTTCCAGTGTGGCAAATGCATTGTCACTTCACACATGGGGGTCATTCCTTGTTTTCCATAACAACTCTTTCTTTAAAAAAAAAAAAATGGTAGTGAAGTAATTATGCCATCCAAGTCCTTTGAACCACACAGCATTTTCTAATAAAAGGATGTAACTTCACTCTAGCCATTTTTGTGTTTAACCTGGTTTTGACTAATGTGTATTTAGTACATTTAAGTATTTGTGTGTATCTGCTACATACAATTATTTCTAAGTCAACTAACCTATTGTTTCAGTTGTAAAGAAACATTTTTATTTTGCACATTTGAGAAAAATACAAGTAATTATCTAGCTACCAAAAAAGTCACCTCACTTCTTCAAGGAAAAGAAAGGCAGTGCTCTTTATCAATTTATTAACAAAAGAAATAGAATCAATGATAATTGAGAACACATCCTCCCTTGAAGTTGACTATGTTCGCTGCAGTAAGCAAAGCATCCTTTGATTATGATGAATGGGTTTTGCAGCCTTTTCATGACTGTGCAACATACAATCTGTAATGAAGCTGTGAGGTACTCTTTTCTTAGGGAACCATTCTGGAATTTACCCAAGCTTAGCAGGGGCGTCATCGGTGTAGATCAATCCACATGTGGCTGTGTGTTTTTATGTTTCTAACAGAAGTCTTTGATAAGCTTGAACACATCATTGTCTTTTCTTTTTAAATGCAATGGTTCATAACACAAGCTGTGTTTGTCTGTGACCACTTTCTCTTTTATGGACTCCACAAACACGGATGTCTGAATACAGTTACAGCTGTCATTCACTCGTTGGGTTGAATACCCACCTACAAGGGACAAATCTTGGCATTTCTAAAACCTGTTACAAGAGATACTAGCTCCTTTTATTAATTCTAAAATATTTCACTTGACAGTGGAACAAAGTGAAGGGTTTTTTATTTGTTTTTGATGTAGTTACAGTACCATTTTTGCCATTTACCAGTTTAATTTTTCAACTATAATAAAACTCATATATATATATATATATCTCCAGGATGAAAACATCTATGAAAAGTTTTCATGAAACTTCAAATGTGACAATTTTATATACATAAAACTTGGTACTAATGTAGCTTCTTATATTTGCATGAAAGGAACCCAGCTCAAACTGGAATAAAGAAAAAAGTGACTTTATCAACTGACATAATTAAGTAATCCAAATATAAGTATGATTTCAGACTTGGCTGGATCCAGGGGCTCACTCCATGTATTTTGAATAGGTTTTTCTTCATTATTCTACTCTCTCTTTTTGCTTCTATGTTATTTTCATCATAAGAAAGATTATCTTTATGTATTGTCTACCTCTCTGCCCCCCAGCAGCTGAAGACTGATCTTTAAGTTCAACAGAAAATTTTATCTTCTCTTAAAATTAAAAAAAAAAAAAAAGAAAGGTTGTCAGGCAGTATTGACTCAGATTGGTTTGGTCCAGGCCACCTCACTATCTCTGAATCAAGCTTTAAGGCTGAGAGATGTGAGACTCTGGTTGACCAAACCCGGTTACATACTCAACTCCTGGCACTAAAAACAGAGTCAGCTTCACTATACCCAGAAAGACTAAAGATGATGTCTCCAGAACCTGAGAGATCTTACTAAAAGGAAGAGGGTTGACAGCTGAGCAGGTAGAAACATCAATATTCTATATAATATTAACCATATGCTTCCCTCTGAGGACTTCCCTACTGCTCAAGTCCCAGTGTCCTCAACGTTCTGCTGCCATCACATCATGATCTGGTAGATGTCAGTGTGTCAGTGTCATATCCAACTTTACTTCCACATCCCATTTCATTTCAGGTAGCATCTATAGTTTGAGATTGACATTTAAAAACGATGCGTTGCACAGGATCCATTGCAGTCATGGAGTTCTGTCCATTTTATGTCATCTAAGTATATCCACTATAAGCAAACATAGTCTTTACACTTGTATTTCTTCAATATCTTGTGGACAAAAACCCATAGGTAGTAGCAGAAATGGCATGGGGTTTTGTTGTAGGAGTACTCTCTTTTCAACACATACAGTTCAGGTCAAACTGAATTCAGAGGAAGAATTTGCACACCAAATCATCATATTGGTGCACATCAAAAAGTCACAGAAAATGTGGAAGACAGGATTTGACTCTATAATTTAACTCAGGCAACTTCCTTCTACTTAGCTCATTACAAACCCCTCACTAGAGTCACCAAGGTACTAGAAATGCCAGCACAAATTTGTCTTGATATACCCAGTGCTGGTGAGTTGCATGTCTCATATTGCTGCCTTAGCTTAATTTATATCTTTAATGATTTGACTTTTAAACAAATCACATGTGTCTCCCATTCCCAGAAAAAGCTTCCACTCTTGTTCCATAGGTTGACATGCAAGTATATTCATGTCTCTTGCTTGTGTGAATAGAAAACTATGGACTGGGAAGTTAAGTGTATAACAGTCTCCATCAGAAATAGCCAACAGCTACCATGGCAATGCAGCAATGTAATCAGAAAGACCAAAATGCCACTTTCTGTTTCTCATGTTGTCTTTCGTCCTGCTCTCCTCCATTTCAATCTACCCAAACCGGGCATTCCTTACCTACTTGCACATCAATTTTCTGCTGGGCACTCACAAGCCCAAGACATGCATATCACTTTACTCTTTCATGGAATTAAAGAATCTCTCCATTGGATGGGACCTCTAAGGATCACCTGGTTCTGTACTTAAGTTACCACTATAATATTCCAAACAAATAATTCATCTCTAAATCTCTGCTTTGTAGAAGGAAAGGTATTTGGAGTGGTTCAAGTCATGGGTGTTGGGGGGCCAACACCTAGGGCTCCAATCCTAGCTTTCTAACAGGCATCAGTAATCTTGGTAACTTACTTCCCCCTCTAAGATCCAATTTCATCATATGGAAATAATGATGGAAATAATTGCACCTACTCCCTGGCGTTCTAGCAGGAAATTTATGAGGTAATGCCTATATAATGAGTGTAACACAAGGTCAGGTATGAGCTCAATAAATGATAATATCTACAATAAATAATAATATCTATAAACCCATATTTATATGTCTATATTGATAACTCTATATTCAATGTAGTTTCATTTAAATACGTAATTAATACATGCTCAAAAAGAAAATCTGGATAATATGGAATTAAAGAACAAAAAAAAATAATATTGCACAGAATCTCTCTGATGAGAGCCAAAGTTTGTTCAATTTGTTGCTTTTCCCTCCAAGCTTTTTTCCTCTGAATATTTTTCTTTTACAGAGTTTATATCATACTATGTATATACTTTGGAACATATTTTTAATATTGTAACGTAAGTCATTCTCCATGTTATTAAAATGCTATACAGACATCATTTTTAATGGTTGATTAACTTTCCGTCATGCAGTCTTTCCCCAATTTACTTAACCATGCCCCTGTTTTTGAAGACTGAGGACAAATATTTTTTAAGCTGTATTTGCATTTTGACAGAGGGCTTGTTGGAAAGGAAATAAGGTAATATATGCCCAACATGACCAGAAGAAAAGGGATGTGGGAAAAGATACCAAGAATAGTTTTTCTTCTTCTAATTCTTCATTATTCTGACACTAATATTAATACTAATACCACTAATAACATTTATTGAGTGCCCACTATGTGCCAGAAATGCTGCATTATTTAATTCAGTCATCTCAAAAGACTTGTGAGGTAGCTGTTAATATCCGGTTTTATAGAGAGGAAATGAAGCATAAGAGATGTAAGCATCTTTCAAAATTCAAGTCACTAGTGGTTGAGTCAGGATTTTAATCTAAATCTGACTGCCTACAATGCCCTTTTTCTTTCACAAGGCCAGGTGGCCAGCCCAATCTTGGTCTATCTGAGATTTTCACCTTGGTGTCAAGTAGGATCCCTTGACAACTATAGCAGAGCTAAGATTCTTTGTTAGATTCCAAGAGAACACAATGCAGTTGCTATCAGAAAAAGGAAACCTTTCTTCAAGAAGGAAATACTGCTTTAGGAATTGAACACAAAGTAAACCTAGATATTGTTTGATTCCTTAACATCCTAAATTTGATGCAACATGATCAATCCAATTATGGCAATTCTATTTCATTTGCCAACTATTAATTTAGGGATAGGCAGGGAAATTTCTGCTAGGAAGGAGTGGAGGGAAAGATCAAATTTGTGTAAATGTTTCTTCAGGCTGAAGAAGGAGAACAAATGAATAATGATCCTTCTTGCCTTTAACTGTTTTGTCTGGGTATGACACCTGGAGCTGCCACAGTCTCCTTGTTAATCCACTGAGGATGAAGGTAGCATGAAGGATATTAATGTGGAGACATGACACAAACTTGAGTCACTAAAGATCTGCCATATTTACCTTTTCCTGGACTTGCCATTATGGAGGATAACGAGTGTCCTTATTGTTCAATCCCATTTTAGGTCAGGTCATCTGTTACTTTCTACTGAAAGCATTCTATCTGACTTCAAGAGGGTGTACAGGGACCTAAGACCCTCAACTCAATCAATCTATCAGTATGTTACCCTTATTAAGTATATAATGTTTTGACCATGCTTCCACACCTATCATCTAAAAAGACTCATAACTCACCTCTGATAGTTTTAGGGCAAATATTATTCCATTTAAATAATGGGAAATCAGAAACAAAAAAATTGAGTAACTTGACAAAAAGTAGTTCAAATAAGTGTCTGTATCAGAATTTGAACAAAGATACAATAGCAACAGGACCCATAATCTTCATGGCATATAATAACTCATCTTTGGATGCTTCTTTATGGCAGGCTCAACACTTTCTTGGTCATCATTCCACTTGATCTTTGACACAATCCTCCCACTTGAAAAAAGATTTTTATGTGTTCACTTTTGAGTATACTATAGTCCAAGAGGGGATGCAAGTTTTTTTCAAAGTCATGCATCAAGGTGAGAGACGTAGGCAAGATTCACCCTTGTGGATAAAAGAGATCTGCTATATAGCAAAATAATATTGTTCACAATGCAGCCTTCCTACTTCAGTCTCTCTCATGTAAAGTTAGGGCCATGTGGCTAGTTCTGGGCAATGGCCTGTGAGCAGAATTGGCAAGTGTTATTCTTAGTCCAAGGTAAATAGGAAAGGATGTGAGTCTTTTATGCTTCCTTATCTCTTTCCCTCATTTGCACGGCTGGACGTAAAGAGCACCAAGATTTTGAGGTCACTAGAGGGAAGCAGCCAATGTCCAGCCTGGATCTTTGAGTTGATGTGGATTAGAGTTACAAACCTCAAGTCCTCATAGGACTTCACACGAGTATGAAATTACATCTGATGGGTTAAGTCACTGAAACTTTGGAAGTGTGCATTACTGCAGCACACACATCCTATTCTATTTCAGCTGCTATAAAATTGTCAACGGCTAGCTGGCTTACCCACTACCTAAAAAGAGGTTCGGTTTAACTTTTAAGTACCTAGTAGACCATTTCCGCATATAACACCTTTCTGGTTCTGCTTTAAAGTCCTCAGATACAAAATGCTGGTGCTTTTTAAAGCTCCTTCATTCCTTTGGTTTACGTAGGTGAATAGTTGCTTTATTTATTATACAGTTGGTGGTGGTTATGGAGAATTTTTCTTCACTATGCTTGAGATTTATAGAGCTGGGCTGCCCTTTTATTAGGTAATATATTCAGTTTGGCGTTCTTAGGTTCCTAGAGAATTTGGCATGGATATACTTTTATCATAAAAAAATCCTCATAATGATTATTATTAGCATACACTGTTGTTTATCAAGCCTCAGTACAAAAAAAAAAAATCACACGTAGTTTTGAGAAGCTAAGTCTTTTGGTCTTTGAGTAGAACAAAGAATGGCATAAATATTTCTGAGTCTTGGTGAATGTACTGATCAAGAAATGCATGAGCTACTAAAATTACAAACACAGCATTGCTGCCGGCATCCTTTAAGGTTTCCCCACTGTACAATGGATTTAACACACCTGAAGTTCCTCCATTGTACCTCCAGGGCACAGCTACAATTTATATGAATTTTGAAACCATCAAATCCCTACCAACTATTCCTGGGAAGAGAAAAGCTCAGTCTCTCACCCCTAACATTGGTAAGCCTGAAGAAACATTGACAATACCTAACGGACACTGCTTGAATGACAGACAAGAAAAAGAGAGGCCGAGAAATAGGAAATGGTTTTCAAAAGGTCACAAAGCAGTTCAGGCCCAGCCAAAGGTGTTTCTGTGTTTATTGAATAATAAACCTCAGAATAAGGAACTCCTGGGCCACACAAAATGTGTGTCCTTCAACATGAGTCCTTCAACATGAGTCCTGTGGCCATAGTCATCTTGCTCTGCACCTAGGACTTAATAAAACTATAGACCACTAGGCTGGGTGTCATCTCAAGGAATTAACTACTACTACCATCTGTTGAATACCCACTAAGTGCCAGAAACTAAGCTACAGTCCTTTAATTCTCACAAAAATCCCATGAGGTAGGAATCATCATCTTAAGGAGATTCAGAAAAGTTAAGGGATTTATCACTACACCTAATAAGTGACAAGTCAGGTCCATCCCATTTAGTGCTCCTATGTAGCAGTGTTCTCAGGAACAAAGCAGAGAATCCTTATCTCCATTTTACACAAAGGTAGATGTGGCAAAGGAATATTCAACAAATTATTTAAAATATCACATTAAATCAGTCATGGAGCTGGAACCAACTATAAACAAAGTCCCAAGGATTAGAGATTGTTTTTCTCCTACCTAAACCTTCGTTTTCTGTATTGAAGTTAATGTCATATGAAGTTAAGAATGGAATGAATATAGACTGAAAAACATTTTTTTTTCTCTTTTCAAACCTTTGTTTTCCCTAGAAGGCTAAGTGTCTATGTAGCATGTGCATTTCATGCCTCAAAATGTATCTGAGAGTATAGTTTCAGTTTTTGGAAGGAAAGAGAATAGGTAATTTGACACATAACAGCACTCAGCTGATGCTATGTTGTCATCGTGGAAAGAGGACTATAGCCCAAGAGCCAGGCAAGATCCAGACACAAGGACAGATTTAGGAAGATGCTCTGCATCCTCATGCCTCGTGACAAACCTCATGAGCAGGCAAGATCGAGACACAAGGACAGATTCATGAAGATGCTCTGCATCTTCATGCCTTGTGATAAACCTCATGAGCATCTATGAGCATCTCCAGTTCACACAAAAACTTTCCACTTGAAAATTTATTTCAGAGCTTCATTACTTCAGGAATGAGGGTGGCTGCCAAAGGCATGGAATTTAGACAGTTAAGCGTCTTAGAAATCAGTGAGCCTGCTACCTCATTTTGCAGATGAGAAAGCTGTGGTCCAGAGAGGGGTCGTGGCTTGTCGAAGGCCATGCAGCTAGATTTGTCACAAAGTCTAAACCAAAAGGAAGGTTATTATGAATCTCACATCATAGCCAGTCAAATGCCTGGAAACCTGGATATATAATCTGTAAACAAAGTCATGATGACCTGGAGGTAAAGAAAGCTGAGAAGCAGAAAAAAAAAAAAAAGTGTTTGTGATGTTGACTCTAAGCCAAAGGCAAAGGAGGGAAAAGAAATTGCTCTATGTGCAGTTAGCGTTTATTATTCCCTCCACCATAGAAAAGCATAATCCTGGAGCTAAGGGCAGTGAGGGGGGAAAATGATTACACTGACCCTGTCTTAAAGGGACTCATATTCTATTATGGGAGAGTAGACCTTAGTCACAAAGATTGGAAGAGATGCATTTTGAAAGATCAGTGCAGATAAATTGGTTTGGAGAGTCAGAGAAGGAACAGATTTCAGAGATGATCAATCATCTTCAGCTTACTTAACTTGAAGGAAATTTGCTCATAATTTGGAGAATCTCACATTGTTAGAGCTCATACAATGCCTCCAGCTTACGAATCCTTATGAAAATGTATAGAAAGGCTGGTTAAAATAAAAAAGAAATAAAGGTGTTATGCCTTCTCTCCTCCACCTCCCTCCAGCCACATATACTCAGACTGCCCTCGCATGCTCTCTTTCCTTTTAAGCCTGCCTTGTGTGTTCACCATGACTTAGTTTCTCATTTATTGATGTTTACTGTCTGCAGACCACTGAGGTTACCACTAGATGTACATTCCATCAACTACCAGCCTACATGATAAGCACATCATGCAATTAACTTTGTTTTTAGGTGGGAAATACAGTGTAGAGACATTAAGATTCTTTGCCAAAAAAGTCACACAGCTAGAAAGCACTGGAGCGTGGATTCTAATCCTGAAACCAAAGCTCTAACCATAATGGAAAATAATTAACTGGGCTATAATAAAATTAAAAATATATATTCATAAAAGACATCATTAAATCTATGTATAGATCTATCCAAACAATAAATATAGATATATCTAAAATAATCATCTATCATCTCTACATCTGTTTACCTAGATGAGGTAGAGAAAGAGAGAGAGAAAGAATTTGTGTCTTAATTTATATTTTTTCCTCCCCATACTGGATACTGGTGATATAAGGACACTATTCTCACAAAGTTCTGCCATATTAGGCAAGTCAATTACCCTTCCTTGGGCTTCAGGAAAAGCAAAAGCTGATTAAACTGAAGAGGCATGTAATGAATGAAATGAAGTATGCAGATGTCAGCTTCAGAACTTTCTGGTTGCAAATTTCAGGTTCAGTATATCACTAGTTTGTAGACTAGCTATATCATCTTTCTGTAACTTAGTTTTATCATCTGTAAGATACTTACCTGATTGTGCAGACATTAAAGGAGATTATGTATTTTAAATGCTCAATACAGTGCCTAGCACCAGACAGTCAAAATAGACAATGGTGAGGTTTTCGATGCTTTGCAAACATGAAAATTTCCAGTTATAGAGAGTAAGAATATTATTAGCTTCCACTTGGCTGTGAATTTAAGAAAGAAGAGAGCATCTAAGAGTTTTATAGAAGTAAAAGCCTCAACTACCACCAGTGAAAGAAGAAAACGGGATTTAAAATGTATCAGGAATAATATCCAGTTGCATATGTGTTGGCTGTGCAAATAAACACACATAGGTGAATGAGAAAAAGAAACAAAAAGCAACTGGTTTAAATTTTGTCTTTGATTCTGACTAGCTTGGAAACTTGAAACTGCTTAGAGTGGCTCTCTCTTTCAATGTTGCTTCTTCAGAGAAGGCTTCCTGACCTCCTTAAATAGATTGCAGGCAGACCTCAGAGATATTGTGGGTAGAGTTCCAGACCACTGCAATTAAAGCAGATATCACAATAAAGCAAGTCACAAGAAGTTTTTTGGTTTCCCGTTGAATATAAAAGTTATGTTTACACTGTACACTATCTTGTATATTATAAGTATGCAATAGCATTATATCTAAAAAAAACAATGTGCATATCTTAATTTAAAATACTTCATTGCTAAAAAATGCTAACCATCATTTTGAGCTTTTGCTGGTGGAGGTTTAGAATATAGCAAGAATTACCAAAATGTGACACAGAGACACAAAGTTTGCAAATGCTGTTGAAAAAATGGTGCTCGTAGACTTGCTTGACGCAGGGTTGCCACAAACCTTCAATTTGTAAAAAACGCAATATCTGAGAAGTACAATAAAGCGAGGTATGCCTGCAGTCCTCTTGTTATATGGATTTCTAAAACCCCATACTTCTCCTTCATATCATTGGTTTTTTAAGATTCCATGCTTCTCTCTCAGATCATCTGTCATCTTGGTTATCATGTGATCATTTCTATGGGCCTCATTACTTCCTGTCTCCACAGCTAAAAGATAAATCCTATGGAAGCAGGAACATATCACTCTTCTTTCCCACCTGCCCTCACTTTGCCTGTGGCAGGACCTGGCACAAGTAACATAAAATAATAGAATAAACATGAGTGTGCAAGTGAGGGAAGTGAAAGGGGAGAGGAGACAGAAATGTGGTAGAAAGAAGTGATGCTGGGATTTGAGGCACATCTTCTATAACCAAGTTCAGAGCTTTTCCCTTTATTGCACCAGCCTCCTTCCTCCCCTCCTCTTTCCTTCCATCTTTTTCACTTTCTTTAAAATATAATTTTAAAGTATAATTATAAATATATATAATTATAAAATATAATTTTAAAATATAATTCAGATCATTATGTGGTTGGATGTTGGACTTGCTTTTCAGAAGGTCTAGGGGAAGCTTTTCTTATCTGTGGACTTGACACTTTCACCAACACTATTAAACACGGACAGTGGAGACGCTGACCTTGGACACTGCAATCATCAGCTCACTTTTAGTGGAGCCCAAATTAGGCACAACTGGGGAATGAAGGTGATTAGCTTGCCAACAGCTGATGTCAGCCAGCTTGATGAGATTAGCACATCTACAACACTGCATCATGAGTGGGTACAGGTGCCTTTAGCCAACAGCACTCTTTGCCTCTAAATCTGCTTCAGTCATGAGTCATCTTGACCGTCCCCTAGGTTCAGGTGCCAATCTTCTAATTTTTGGTTTCTGGACCAAGCACTCTTTACAGACTATTGAAAATAAAATTACCTTCATCAGTGAGTCTTGCTCAAGGGACATCCTTTTATACCAGCATTTTCTCTGGATCTTGTTATTGACATGGACCAGTCTGGATGGTAGACACCATCCTGGTTCAGCCATTACCCTTGTTATCAGGGGCCCAGATTCTTCTGGAGGCATATATTATTACCTGGGACATGGTTGGAAGGAACCTCAGAGACAAAAGTCATCATCCTTCCTCCCCACTTTTTTTTTTTTTTTTTTAGAAAAAACACATGACTTTATTATTCCCAGCACAAAGGGCAGGTCTTCGCAAAACGAGGGGGCAAGTTCTGACGGCAGGGAGGAGGCCCCTACTTGTCGGCGATGAGCGGGCTCCGCAGGACCACAGTGGCCGAGTCCCCGTGCAGGAACATTTTTGAGATGTAGTGGTCCTTGTTGACTGGGTTGGACTTCTTCTTGCCCTTGCCACTCTTGGGGACTTCAGTCCACATCTCCTTCACATTCTCCAGCACCATGTTGCAGTGCCTGTCAAAGGCTTTCACACGGCCCAGGAGCTTCTTGTTGCAGCAGTTGATGAGCACTTGGGTGTTGTTCTTGGCCGACTGGGTGAGCACGGGGAGTGGCCCTGTGTTAAACTCCTCCTCCTCCCGCTTCTGCAGCTCCTCCGGTGTCATCTCACTCTGGGGCTTGTTGAGGAGGCTCATGTTGGCGGTGGTGGCCGCGCTCTCAAGTCACTACCGTCTCCTCCGTGTTGCTTCGGCCTTCCGCAGAGAGCCCTCCCCACTTCTTAATAAATGATTGAACTAAGGCCCAGAGAGCAGAAGTAATTTGACTAAGGCTTCACATTATGATACATTGTGACAGTTAGATTTAGATCCAGGTATCCTTGACCTGAGTGCTAAGTACAACTGTGGGGAGATACCAACATTTTTTCTTTCTTTTTTCCTTCTGTCCTTTCTCTCTCTCTCTATTGCTTTTGTTTTTGTTTTGTTTCATTTTAATACATTGTAGGTACTGGGACAAACCCAAGTAGCAAGGCTGTTTCCATGGCCAAATATCCAGGCCTTCATTATGCATTCCACTGACTCTCCTCCTACCTCTCACTCTTCCATTAAGTCAACAGGAAAGAGAAGAGGCTGCTTCTTCCCTCTTCCTATTTTTACCACCAGATTTAAGCTCGGAGTCTGTAAACTACCCACCCCACCATACCCCCACCACACAAACACATGTCTTGATTTAGACTAAGACTTGATATCAACTGAATAGCCCACTAAATACATGTACACACAGGATGGAGCCTGTTTAAATCTTATTACCATTCATTTTAATGTAAATTTAGTGATCACTAAGGGCTGCCTCAAAGGCAATGACTCTGCTCCCCTGGTGCAACTCCCCTCCCCAAACATCTTGGAAAAATAAACAGACAGAAACAAGATCCACATTTTTCATGTCTGTTAACTTTGCAACATGTGCTAACCAAGTAGGTTACTGTAATGGAAGACTGTTATAATTAAGCCCTTTTCTCCCCATGCCATGCTGGAGTTGAGAGTCTGCTGGGAGCGATAAGAAAGTTCTGTTCTACTGAACGTTTTGATGTTGTCTTTTGAAATTGGCAGCTATAGGGTATAAAACCTTTTTTATTTGGGTTGTGGGAGACTGTAAACCATACAAACAATCACATGTGAACTGGAAATACAATATTAAATGTTGAACAAAGGGTATATTTTCTCCTAATTCCAGTGAAGCTGTATTTTTCTAGTGGAGTCCCATGATTCAAACATATTTAAATTGGAAAAAAAAAAAACAAAAAAAACCTTCAATCTTCCAGTCAGTTATAAAACCATTGTGTGCACAGAAACTTTATAACAGCATGGGAGTTTATAATCCCCCAGCAGGAGGATTAGAAATTTGCAATGAGAGAAGTCCTTAATCTTGCACTTACATAACTGCACATTTCTTAGATTTAAATTGTACAAATCAAAAAAAATGAAGATCATTTTGTTCTTTTCTAAAGGGTACTCATAGATAAATGATGACTGGTTAGAGCCTATTGAACGTTTGAAACATTTGTAGAATATAATTTATTCATACCAAATACATCAGAAAAGTAACTCTAGTGTTAAATTACAGCATGAAGAAATTAAAAGGCAGAAGTGAGCCATTGAGTTTAAATGGATGCTCTGAGGTTTGTAGAAAATGTCAAAAGAGTTCAAATGTTCATAATGTGAAAGTAAATATTTGGGCATACTGTAGGAAGGCTTTATCCTGATGTAAGATAATACAGTTCTTCATGAAATATGTTATAAAGAGAAGACTGTTTAGTCTAGCTCATTTAATTTCCATGTGTTTTATTAATAAACAATTATACCAAAAAGGTATGTTCTTGCTCCCCATCTTCCTCATTCAAGTCTGTCTAGTTCTCCCATAAAGTGCATTCCTGAGTGAGTCAAACCAACTATAATTTTCCTTTTTCTTACTGATTTTTCTTCATTTATCAGAAAATTTGCTGGATCAGTAAAACATCTGTGAGGACATGAGGGTAGGAGACTAATAATGGTACAAGACTAATAATGGTACTTGGTCCATAGGATGTAGAAATAGCTAAGCCCTGTAGTCATCTGGCCATAATGCCTCCCCAACATGTGAGGGGAGATACAGACACAAAGAAGTCAAAGGCAGGCAAAATATTGCTTTACACATGGCTGGCTTTCGCCTTAAACTTGGGAAGCTGAGCTGGGTTACATGGAGAATTCTTTTGCTATGGTTTGATATTTTAAATGGTACTTTTCTTTAAACTTAACTTGCATCTTGGAACTTACCACTTTAGTAAATCTAAAATAACAATATTAAACTACAAAAAGAACCAAAAAATACAAACAAAATAAAACAAAATGAACGCATAGAGCCAAAGAATAGAATAAAAGAGGAGTGTTTAACCCTGAAGGGAATAATGAATATGCCCATAATTCTATCCATGTATTTACCTAATATCCACATTGCCACCTATTAAATGTCCAGGAATCTAAACAGCAGGGTCAGTACAGTTCTTCCTTTTAACTGTTGCAGAATAAAGATAAGCAGGATATATCCAGGGCTTTGAGGGCAATGTTTTCTTAAACAGGACACCAGACGCTCTAACCATATAGGCCAAAAACAAAAGAAAACCTCGTTATCCACCTAGATGGGTGGGTGGAGGCTGAGGGAAGACAAGTATATGTAGTTAAGCATTAATATTTGAGGAATCTGGGTAGCAGGTAACCAGTAAGATTTTTTTCTTCAGTAGTTTGAAATGCATATATCTAATCTAACAAATGACTTATTTACAGTATATAAAGAATGCCTACAAATCAATAAGAAAAAAGCAAAGAATATTTTTAAATGTCAAAACATATGAACAGATACTCAAATTCACTAGTAATCAAAGAAGCAAAGTTAAAACAACAGTGTAATAACACAACACACCCAAAACGATAGGAAAGAAAAAGGTAGAGGGAGAGTGGGAGAGAGGTGAAGGGAGGGAGAGAAAGAAGCAAGGAAGGAAGAAAAGAAGGAAAGAGGATGAAAAATGAATAGATAATAGCAAGTATTGACACAGATTTGGATTAACCAGGAATGTAACATGGTACAATCACTTTGAAAAACTGCTTGGCTGAACTTCTCATACCTTATTACCCTGAAATTCTACCATAAGCAATTTGACCCTTATGTACTATAAGAATATCCACGTGTTTACCAAAATACATGTACAAAATATATATTTGCAAAAATGTTCACAGCAACACTACTTTTAATAGTAAAAAGCTGAAAATAATCTAAATGTCCGTCTTCAATACAGTAGATAAATAAATTATGCTGTATCCACATAATGGTTAAAAATATGTATTTTTTAAAATATTTATTTATTTATTTATTTATTTGGCTGCACCAGGTCTTTAGTTGTGGCACGCAGAATCTTTAGTTGTGGTATGCAGGATCTTTTCTTTTTCTTTCTTTTTTTTTTTTTTTTTTTAGCTGTGGCATGCAGGCTCTTAGTTGTGGCATGAGGGATCTAGTTCCCTGACCAGGGATCGAACCCAGGCCCCCTGCATTGGGAGCATGGAGTCTTAACCACTGGACCACCAGGGAAGTCCCTGTATTACACTATATTTAACTTCAGCTACACAACACAAGATGAATGAATCTTACAAAGATTGAGCAAAAGTGGTTTAAGCACTAAAGAGTAGTTACAATATGATGCCATTTATATAAAGTTCAAAAATAAGCAAAACTAATCTATTTGAAGTCCCAGTAGGGGTTAATATTGATCTTGGACAGGGAGGATATCAATTGAAAGGAGGTAAAAAAGAGACATTTGTGGAGAGAGGATGCTGAAAATTTTGTTTCTTGATCTTGATAATGAGCCAGTTGTGCATATTTTATAAAAATTCACTGACCTCTATGATTAGTGCAATTTTCTGCATTATATACTTATATTTCATTGAAATATACCTTAAAAATAGAATTAAAGATTGTTACAAAGGCCCTTTTCACCCAGAAAAGTATTTCTTGAATTTAGCTGTTTGATGGATTATTTTAGAAGAGGAAAAATATTTCTATTTAAAATAAAGATCCAAGAACTCACTCTGTCCAGAAAACCAGTGTGAATAATATTTAGTCCAAGAATATAATATTCTAAGTGTATTAAACCCATTTTCAGGGAATTCCCTGGTGGTCCAGTGGTTAGCATTTGGCACTTCCATTGCCATGGGCCCAAATTCGATCCCTGGTCGGGGAACTAAGACCCCACAAGCCGCACGTCGCAGCCAAAAAACAAACAAACAACCACCTGTTTTCAACTGCTGTAACCACAACAAATGAGAAATTTTATCATTCTAAATTGTAAAATGAATTCCTTAGATTACTAATTTTTTTTTTTTTTTAATCTTGTGAGTCTCATGGTCCCCAGTTTGAGAAGCACTAAATGTTGCAGTCAGGACAGACTACGATCTTTCCGTGTTTTCCTATGGAAACTAAAAAAACTCAAGATGTTAAAATAACAAGTTTTATTTCTCATTCAGAACTCAGGTTCATCACAGGTCACCTGACTCTGCTCTATATCCTATTCTAGGACCTGGGTCATTAGAGGAGCCACCAGTGCTGCTGGTTGCTTTGGCAGAGGAAAAGAGAGTGTGTGGTGGATCACTTACCACTTTTTAATGTTTTCCTCTGAAGAAATGATACCCATCAGTACTGCTCACATTTCACTCTCCAAAACAACTCAAATAGCCATACCTACCACCAGCAAGGGAGGAACCTACAATAGTACCCTTTGCCTGGAAGAAAACTGCAGTTATTGAAGGAACTGCACTGAGTTTTCAATTAGTTCTCACATCTATAAATATAATCTGAGTACTTTAACAGTGATGTGATCAAATGACACCAGGAACACATCCCAGACACATGTAGGTCAACTGCAATCACTTACGACTAAGGTCCCAGTGCTTGGCAGAGTGCCTGACTTATGGCTTTGCTCCCTGAATATTTGTTGAATGAATGAAGACAACTGAGTGTGTAATCAATTCTGTGCAAAGGCTACAAGTACCAGAAAAAGATCCAAAAAAAAAAAAAAAGAGGAAACCTTTGGAAAAAAGAGGTAACCTGAGAAAGCATTCATCAGAGAGGAAAACAGCAGAAAAGCAGGAAGGAGGGTCAAAGACAAGGAAGTGGAGAAGTACCTGATGGGCAAATTCAAATGTCTATAATGACCAAGTATATATTGTAAATGAGCAAAAAAGCCTAGAAATAGGACAATAGGGAGGAGTAGGGACTGGGGCAAACAAGAAAATTCCTTCCTCATGTACACATTTCAGCCAATTACTTAGTTCTAACTAATTATTGCCATGCAGAAATATGAACCCACTGTTTCCAGACCTTTCCAGTTTTTTTAGAGTGTTTCCAAAGTTTTAGCTTCTTCAGCAAAATATCCCAATTTGCAAACACCAAATAGGTCAAACAGAACACTTCTACTCATCAGATTTGGACTGTGGGCTGTTGATGTGTAACTATCTCACTCTTGTTACAAATGAAATTTAGGGAATGGTGATTGTGGAAAACAGTGATTACACTGGAGCTGAAGGTTGAAATCTGGTTGTGGAGGACTTCATATGAAAAGCCTTAACTATTTTCCTCTGCAATTTACAGAGAGGTTAATAAAATATTTACGTGGCTTGAAAACTTATGTAAAAATTGATTTTAATTATTCCAAAATTTACCCTGGTTTCAAAAGTTTCCAAGCAGTCACTGTTGCTTCTCTATTGGACAAAGAAAAAGATTGTTTTCTTAGTATTGCTGATTTTGTGGGATAATATTTCAAGGGTATGGACAATAAAAACTGGACTGTGCACAAGTGTTTTGTTGGTGGCGGTTGTTGCTATTGTTAAAATACTCAAAACTATTTGGCTTTCATCATGATCCAACATTTATTGAGCAAATGTAGAGCAAGAAGTTTCAGCCTAAGTTAAGCAGATACAGTTAGGTCAAAATGTTCCTATAACCTAAACATTTCAGAACCAACATCCCCCCCCCAAAAAAACCAGAATGACTCTCATTAAGTATTTAATTTAATTATTTTCCAGTGCTTGGGGCTACTAGTGCCTGAGCACATAGTTCTTAATTTCATCAGCAGGCATTTATGAGTCCCTGCTGCGGATGGATATGGAAGAAATATAAACTTTAAGGTATTTTTCTTTCTTATTAAGATAAAATGCAAAACAATTCATTGTAATTTTCAGAGTCAAAACAGAGCAATCTTTTGTAGCTGCTTCTGGGGTGCATTTGTCACCTTCCCCCATTCAACAGAAGAAGGCATTAGTCCAAATTTCTAAAACTAAAATTCATTTAGGACACATACTTTAATTTGAACACACAGTCAAACATTTCTGGGATATTAACTCCTCGGTTCTAATGAGAGCTTAAACTGACCACTTAAGCCTAAATTTAGAATTCATTTCTGTTGGTTCCGTATTTTCCATCATCTCCACTGACAGTCGAAGATGTTGAAAATGCTAGAAAGAAGTCAGCAAAGAGAGAAATCTAATTTTCTGTGCAAGACTCATATAGTCTGAACAGAACAGTGCATTCCTGTCCAATTGCACACATCTGGAGTTTCATTTGACTGGAAAAGCACATCCTGACTATGAATGGAGGGTCCAACCCTAATGTCTCCTTCTCAACTTTTAAGACTCTCAACAGCCTGCAAGGCACTTAGCCAGGCAAAGGCAAATCCCTTTTCCAGCACAGAATCTGTGGAAATTACACCTGCAGAAAAATTCAGAAAAACCTCACTCTGAGAAACAAGGAGGGAGGAGGGATACCAATCACAAATGGCATGATAGTACCCTGGAGTGATCAGCATTTACTTAATTCAACAGTCTACTCACACACATGTTCAGTGTGGTTTAATGAGCATGGATAGATGTGCCCCACGGATAAGAAGATGAGACAGAATAAACCACTGAAGGGCAGTATTTTCCTCAAAAAATCCTGCCTATCCTGTCCTTGCAGAGAGTAGAAAAATCAGAAGAATGCTCCTGATGTGTGTGTGCTTCATTATGTTCCCAGTTCATCTGGGCTCTGAGATCAGACTGAAGCGGATGGAAACCCAGCTTCATCATGCATTATTTTAAGTGACATTGTGTGAATCACTTAACTGTACCTTAATTTCCCCATCAGTAAAAAGGGATTGTAATAGTGCCTGCTCTGTGTGATAGTGTTTATTAAGTGCATTACATAATACTTGATACAAAATAAGAACTCAATAACTGCTGTCATTATCATTTTTTTAATACTTGTTGGTGGTATTGTTAACATTATTTTTTTTTTTCTATTTCCAGAATAGGGACCGATTCACCATAACTGTGAATTAAATTAAACTTGGGGATTTCCCTAAATGTTTATACTTTCCCTCTTTTTGTTCAAATAATAGAGGCTTGTTTATTCCAACTTTCAGATATTCACACAACTAAAGGAGGCCATTCAGGTCCTTCTGGTTTCTATAGGTTTTAGGACATTGCTTCTGTAAGGTATAAATGTTCATTCACACACACGCACACACACACACACTCACACACAGAGCTGTAGACCCATGGCTCTTTTTGTTCCCAGTCATTCATGCATTCATTCCACAAATGCATATTTGTATACGGTAGCTCTGTACTATATCTCAAGATTGCCTTGGCTGCAATCTATAGCATCTATAAGAATTAAAATTTTTATATATCTTAGATACAGGTTGTGTGTGGGGGTCAAGGGACATTAAGGGGACATAATTTTTTATAAGATTGTTTATTTTTCAGCTGGGGAACTGCGGCAAAGCAAAGTTAAGTGAGTGGTATGAAGGCGTTTGAAAGTTTGCCTTCAGGGCAGAACCTCAGGCTTTTCAGCAGGAGCTGTCTGCAAACAGCCACCTTCCCCAAACATCACTCCCTCTAGTCATGCCAACACCCTGGCTGTCAGTTCACTACTCTTGCTTTGTGCCAGTGGTCTGGTCCAGGTTTAGCCATGCATCGCCATGTAGCTTGATGATGGGCCACTAGCCTTTCCTCAGGCTTTACTCCTGCCACACTGATTGGCATCTGGCCTCCTTCCTGAGAATTTGACTGACAACCCATTCCTGAGTGAAGCTTCAAACGGTTCTCTCAAGCAGCGTAAGAGCTCACTTCAGCCCCACTTACCTTCATGGGCTGTTTTCTGTTCACACAGGTAATTGCAAATCAGGGACCACTTTGCCGTTATGGGTCTTCAGATCTGTGTGTCTGAAAATCCTCTATTGGACAGCAAGAAGCTCTGATTCCTCCTTATTCGTTGCCCCTCCTCCCCTCTATAAATCACCCTAGAACAATTTGGATCTCTAATTAAAGGAATTATATTAGTCCACAGTTACTGGCCTACTGGATGCACTAGCCTCCTCTGGAGCTTACGCCCAGAAGAAGGCTGTTAGCTAAGTTTAGTGTCTCAACAGTTAATTGATCAAATTCCACGAATTTTCATTTTCCAAAACTCACTTTTATTCAGGGGTGATGCATTTTTTAAAATGTGATGTGATTATCATTTAACAGTTGTTATTCAAACCATTTACAAAGAATTGTTTCCAGTTTTCTTTATCAAACCGTGACCCTCCCATATGATCCCCTCCCATCAACTATCTGAACCTTGATATATCAGGAAGCCTTGTTATTGACTACACTCCCCCCAACACATGCATACAACAAGAAGACAGGGCAGTGCAAAAAACATGGGGCATATGGGCAAACAGATCTGGATTCAAATTCTAGTTCAGCTCCTTGTATGTAATAGAAACTGAGGCAAGTCTCGTAGCTTCTGGGAGTCTCACATTACTCATCTACAAATCCGGGAGATTGCCAACATTGCAGAGTTTCACTAAATATTAAATTTATATATAAATATGCACACACATACATATATATGCCATTAGATTGTAGTACGTATGTGTGGAATCTGATCTCCAGTAAATACCTGATGAAAGAATAGCTATTGTCATTATTCTTCATTGTGGAAAAGGAAAAGGTGAAATTTCCTTGGGCCAGAGGTAATGTGACCTTAGGTGTAAGGCAGCTCCTCCAGCTGATGTTAAAAAATTTAAAAAAAGAAAAAAAAAGAAAAGATAGATAAATTATAGGTAGATAGATAAGTAGATAAAATTAATTTTAAAAATTCTTGAGACTGATATATACAAGCTAAACCCATAAAATGCCCGCCAACTCCAAGATTTCCTGGGTCTACCATCTGGGATCTTTTGTGCCTACAAAATTGACTTAAATTCCATGCTGTCCCTTGAACCTGAGCATCCAAATCAGAAAGGAATCAGTCCTAGAGCTTGGTTATCTCCCTCTTCTCCCTTCCTTCTATTTATATAGAGTCTTCTAGCTGCAGCACTTGAAATTACAGTCCCTGAGGATTTTGGTCGGATCTTGTTTGTCGCTGTAATGTTGCTGCCAATCTCCTGCCCCTGGCCAGCTCTGTGGGGCTATACCATCAAGGTTCTCACTTAAGTTTACCTCCAGCCCCACCGATGCACTAATGTACTCTATCACTCACACTCAGCCAGGGGACTAAAAATAGCCTCTGGCTTCAACTGCTTGTTTTAAAAGGAAAAAAAAAAATTGAGAGAGTGAGAACAGAAATGATGACAGCTCTCCATTTCATCCTGCTGTACCAAAGACCTTCTCCAAGGGAAATGCAGTTCTTTCAATTAGCTCACCTGATTATATCACCTAGGCTCCGCTGAGAGTTTCTACATGCTGGTGGGTAGCCTGGCTTCTGCCAAGCTTCTCTCTCCTACTTGATGTCCTTCTATGCCCCAGAATCTTTTCCTGTCATATGTGAGCGTCTAATTCACTGCCTTTCAGGGAAGTGGCAAGAGAAGCTTTCTGACAAGAGCTTATTAGAGGGAGCTCTGGTGAGACCATGCAGTTCAGAGAAACACAGTGACTGACGGATTGGGTTTCAAGTTACTTTCGACACATGTTCTGGGGCATCTGTATACTTCAGATTGTGTAGCATTCATGGGGACTATCATGTAAAAATCTCATTCAAGGACCTAAGTAACTGTGCCCAAATCCACATTGTACCTTTTTGCTCCACCCCTGCTTCCAGCCCTCCATTCCTTGTACAATGCTGTGTTCTGGCTATACCAAATTTTCTTGCCTACCTCCCCCCAAGTGTTTTTTAACAATTCTTGAAGTGCCCAGATGTCTTTCCTGCCTTCATTTTTCCACTTGTATAATACATGAAAATCATTCTAAAATAGCATCTACTTCAAAAGTTTTTCCCTGAATTTTGTACCCCACACAATGCTAAAATTAAAAACACAAACAAAAACCCAAAGCCCTGAATCTGTTCATTTCTTGTGACACAACACCCAATAACATATATTAATACTATGGTAATGATGATGATGAAGATGGTGATATTGATGATAATGATAATTTAGGTGAATGTCTTATTTCAATATTAAAAGGTGAAATTGTTAGAGAATGAACTGAGTATATCTTAATGTTCCTGCCTCTTCAGCATGCTGAATGGCACATAATGGGAACTCAACAATTTTGGTTGAATTGGATTGAGTAATGCATAGAGAAAACTCAAACAAAGCAATCTATGTTCTTGATTTGGTGTTTGAAACTTCAGAGTTATTTTCATTGCAGTGACTTTTCTTTAGACCTTTTCTCCATCTTTCAAAAATAGATTATATCTTTGGAAAGTGCCAGGGTAAGGGTAATTGAAGGCTTGCAAATGCAAAAGATATAGGCCTTATATTTTGAACAGTTTCTTTACATCAATTTTCTTGTACTATTTTATGGCCGGGATTTCTTATCTAAGCCAAAGCTAAGAGCATATTAAGCTGAGATTATTCATAGGTATTTTGAATCCCATTTGGCATTCAGGATTCTAATTATTTCTATTCTATCTGTCACACTATTTCTTTCTTTTAAAAAATTAAAATAAATGTAGCAAGATGTACTCTTATAAGAAAAAAGAAAGACAGTGGAAGTCTACTGATAATAACTGTGGTCTTTAAGATGAGCATTGTGCTACATCATTTGGAACTTCCTTGAATTCTGACCCCTAGAAAATTAAAGTACAAGGGAGCAAGGAAAGTGGGTTATTATTCCTCTGTACACGAGAGCATCCCATTTCCAATTGTGGGTGGGATAAAGAAGCCAGCTATGATGTCACAAGGAAGTAAAGAAGGAAGAGTGGCTTTGGAAACAGTCATGATATGATCCATAAAGTGTACGGTTTCAATGGTAGGAGAGATGTGCCTCTGTAAGCCTGCAAAACAAAGCAGTGATTTGTTTTATTTTGTTTTGTTTTTTAATATATAGGACTTTACTAAATATACTAAGAAATGCTTTCTGGGGTCTTAGCTCTGATAACTTTTAAACTGATTATGTGTCACTTTGTATTATTGGAATAGACATTTCAGAGGTTTTGGTGGGGGGAGGTGGATGTTGTTTGCTTGTTTTGAAGCCTTTGTAAAGGAATGGTTATCCTCACCCTTATCTCTCTTCCTCCACCATACTCCTTAAGGGTGCCTACTACTGCTGGGGCCCAAATGGATAAGAACCCACAGACCAGGTGCCATGTTTTGTCATCGTAAAGGAAATAAACTAACACTTAAGCAGCTCAAGCAATCCACATGTGGCACACTCAGTTTGGCTTTTTGAACCAAGATTGTGATACAGTCATAACAATGAAATATTATTTTGTATAATATTTGATCTAATCTACTATTTAGTAATGTGACCTGAGATCCACTATGGCACCTCCTGGGTTTCTCAGCCATTTGAAGCTGTGTCTAAAAGATTTAGACAAATAATTCTCAACCAAGATTGATTTCCCCATCAAGTGACTTTTGGCAATGCCTGGGAACATTTTTGTCACATCTTGGGGGATGCAATTAGCATCTAGTGGGTATTGCCAGGAATGCTGGTTAACATCTTACAATGCATAGGACAGTCCCTTACAACAAAGAATTATCTGATCCAAAATGTCAGCAATGCCCAGGTGGAGAAATCTGATCTAGAGCCCTTCTACTCCAATTCTGGTCCATGGACCAGCAGCGTGAGCATCGCCAGGAAGCTGAATGGAAGGGCAGTATGTCACCTTGTCCCCAGGACTGAATCAAAACCTGAACATAGACAAGACTCCAAAGGATTCATATGCTCAGAGTTTAAGAGACATTAGGCTAGAGTGGTAGCTCTTCACACTAGGGTCACAGAGTCAACTGGATAGCTCTTAAATAAAAACAAAAATTACCCATACTTGCCACACCCTTGGAAATCATGATTCACTGGTCCGAGGTGGTACTCCTGGCAGCAGTAGCTTTTAGAAGCTTCTTAGAAAATTTTAATGTTCTACTAGGGTTGAGACTCCCTGGTCTGGTACAGCTCAGAGTGGGGAGAACATGCTTAGAATGTACATATATCTCGGAATTCTTGGGACAATCTGGTTTGTGTCATTTGTCCTTAAATATTATAGCACCCCTTTTCACTCTCAAATGTGTCCTGAGCTTGGAGTAAGCAACAATTTCTTAAAAACAAACAAAAATGTACTAATCATAAAGGATCAAACAAGATAAATTAGATCTTATTAAAATCAAGAACTTCTGTTTATCAAAAGATACCATTAAGATTGTGAGAAGGCCATCTACAGAGTGGGAAAAAGGTATTTTCAATGCATATATCCAACAAATAATTTGTGTACACTGCATATATAAAGAACTCCAACAAATCAATAAGAAAGAGACAAGACAACCCACTAGGGCAAAAGACTTGAATGTGTGCTTCATAAAGGAAGCTGTGCAAATGGATAATCGACATAAGAAGACCTGCTCAACTTCATCCACCTTCATGGAAATGCAAATTTAGACCACGATAAGCTATCAATACAAACAAGTTACAATGAGTAAAATGATAAAGACTGATGATTCCAAGTATTGCTAGGATGTGGAGCAAGAAGAACCTTCAGCCTTGCTAATGGAAGAATAAATTGATAAAACCACTTCAAAACGTGTTTTGCCAGTTACCTACCAAAGTTCAGCATATGCACATATATATATACCCATGATGAATACTCCTACTCTTAGATATATACCCAAAAGAAAGATACATATGCTCACCAAAATACATGTATTAAATTTCCCATAGTAACACTATTAGTAATAGTCCAAGTTTGGAAACTACCCAAATGCCCAGCAGTGGAATGAATAAATAAGTTGTAATATGTTCACAACGATGAAATATACAGCAACAAGCATGGATGATGTTCAACTAAACACAATGATATGGGTGAATCTCTCAAACATAATACTGAGTGAAAGCAACTAGACAAAAGAGCACATACTCTATGAGTTCATTTATAAAAATAGGCAAAAGTAATCCATCCACTTACAAGTCCAAGCAGCAGTTACCCTTGAAACAGTCTGGGAGAGAGTGAGGGAAATTCTGGTTTGTTGCAATGTTTTCTTTCTACCTTTGGGTTGGTGTTGTTATACATGTATTGTGACATTCAGTGAATGGTATATTGTGTGCATTCTTGAAAGTGTGTACAACAATTGAATTATTTTTTAAAGTGTCCTCTGTTGGATGATAAGGTTCACAGCCAACTTAGTGTGATGGAATAGCCTCAGGTCAGCAACGTTGGGCCTGAAGAGCAGTCATTCAAAGTCTACCCAAGGTGGTAGCGCTCCCTCTATTAGCTTCTGTAGGTGCCCAGAAGAACTGAGACGATTTCACACCAATCCTCTTTAGAATAGCTATTCTCTACTGAAGCTGAACATAAGAATCATCTGGTGAGTTTGTAAAACTCCTGGCAATTCAATCAGTAACTTTTTTACCTCCCCTGGTAATGACAGTGTGCCCAGGGCTGGGAACCACTATCTTCGCCCCACATCTCTGCAGTCATCCATATGGCTGCTTCAGCACCGTTATTCTGATGGTGCTGATGGGAATTAGATGGATGCCCTCAGTTCCCTTACGACATTCATTCACTCGTTCGCTATCTCAATAAGCATGCAATATTTACTGGGTCCTGTGTTAGGTGCTAGGTGCTAGGCCAGGGTCATAAAATTAGATTGTAAGCCTCTGAGAGCAGAGACCAAATTTTTTTAGTTCTGAGTTACAGTCGCAATGTCAAGCTCTGGTGGTACACACAGTGAGCCTCAGAAGAACTCTGGAGAACTTTTAGGGAAATAAGGGTGGGGAAATTATTTTAGGTGAAAGAAGCAACATTGTGAAGGTGGGGAGCCATTTCTTTTCATCAAAGTGAAGTGACCATTTTCTAATTTCAGGGTATCAGGAACCTCAACAATTCTAGAAATGGAAACTGTAACTCCAATAATAATAATAATAATAACTGGGTCATAAATAACTAGATTTTACCTTTATTTTTCTCTCTCTCATCATTTTATCCTCAGTGCTCAGCCCAGTGCCTGACATCCTAGAATTGGTCAGTAAATATTTGTTGAATAAATTAACAATTGAACAAGTGAAAGAAAATATTCTCTCAGGAAAGGAAGGATGAATTAACATTTATTGAATACCAAACACGCTCCGTGCACCTGCCAGACACCTCCTGTCCTTAGTGCCGTTTAATAGTCATGGCACATTGTAAACGGGTGGCATGATTATCCTCCTCTCAAAGCTTAAATAAAATATGAAGCCCAGAGAGTATAAGGAATGTCCCAAGATCACAGGGCTAATTGGCAGCGCCCAGGTTCAAATGGCAGGGTTGCAATTTGGCGCCCCTGCTCTGGGCATCGCACTCCACAGAGCAGCAGGACAGTGATGAGCCTGGGACATGATCCATCCAGGCCCATCTGGCCCCTGCTCTCCTCTGAGGCCGAATGCTTTACCTCACGTACCTACCACCACCAAGCCTGCATTCCTCTCATTGCTCGTATTTATAATTCAGCATCAAATTACCTTATTAACAACATGCTGATTAAGTTATGATAGAGGTGCCACTACGGAATCAGAGGTATTTCCATGGAAACTAAGTGGCAACTCCCTCTCCCCAACCCTGCAGTTTTATTTGAGTCTCCTGAGGAAGGAAAGGAAAAGTACAGAATTTTGAGACTAGCCAGTTCTTGTTGAAACATAAACTCCAAAGCTGCCAGGAGAAAAGTGAGTAGAAAACCCTTTGGCGCTGGCTGGATCTTCCCTCCCTCTCCCCTTCCTTTCTCCCTCTTTTTTCTCCTCGCCTTTTTCTTCTTCCTTCAAACTCTCTGGGCTCTCCCTTCTCTCATAAATGTTTCCCCTTTGACTGTAAATCCAGAGCATAGCACTGAAACCACAGCCCTCAAAAGTCACTTCCATCTGGCCTGAGAAGTAGTGGGCTCCAGAGTCTTTATGGAAATTTTCAACTTCTAACTAGTTACAGATCTAAATAAAGTCTTTACTTAGAACTGTAGGTTCATCAAGGAACTGCCTGGATTCCTGTGTGCTGTATTTTCTTCTTTGCTTAACTTTTTTATTAGCCTAGGTTCTCCAGAGGAACAAAACCAATAAGATAGATAGATAGGTAGATAGATAGATAGATAGATAGATAGATAGATAGATAGATAGATAGATAGATAGATAGAGTTTATTTATATATATATATATAACAGGATATATTATTTCTATATATCTATCTATATGCATCTTTATCTATCTATCTAGAGAGAGATTTACTAAAAGGAATTGGCTCATGTGATAAAGAAAGCTAGTAAGTTCCAAAATCTGTAGTCAGCAAGCTGGAGACCCAGGAAAGCCAATGGTGTAGTTCCAGTCCAAACCCAAGTTTGAAAGAAAGAGAAAACTGTCCTAGCTCAAAGACAGTCATGGAAAGAGAAAGAAGTCTTGCTTACTCAGCCTTTTATTCTAGTCAGGTTTTCAAGGGGTCGGATGAGGCCCATCCATATTGTGGTGGGCGATCTGCTTTACTCAGGCTACTGATGTAAATGTTAATTTCACCCAGAAACGCTCTTACAGACATATCCAGAAATAATGTTTAGCCAAATATCTGGGCACCTCATATTCCAATCAAGTTGACACATAAAACTAACTTCCATTTTAGCAATTGAACCATTGTTCCCTTCCATAATCTTATAGCCTGCCTTCTGAGAGTGTGTTCGTCGACTTCAACCAGATTTTCCGTTGTTATCTCTCTCAGTCTCAGAGTCCAGAGTCCCCACAACCCACCAATTCTAGACTGTCACTGAGACAGACCTGCAGACCACTTCCATTCCCTTCCAATCTGACTCATTACTGGCTCCAAAGTGGGGAGAGTTCTCCTCCCTTGGTATCTGTTGGAACAGTAATTCCCAGAGTGTGTTCGGAACATGATAGTCTTCATGGCAAGTTGGTAGGAACGTGATAGGTAAATAGGTACTGAAGAGATGCATAAATGTGAGATATCTATAAAATAGCTCCAAGTGCAAACTGTTGAGAAGCACCAAGTATCATATCCTTCTCTTAGATTTTTATGATTTACTTTTTATTTTTTATAATGCATATTACAGGATAAGGGCTCTGAAAGGCATTTATTCATTTCCTCAGTGAGTATCTATTGAGTACCAACCATGTATGAGGCACTGTTGTAAGCGCAGGAAAGATAGTTATATAGGAAATAGGTCCTGCTCTCAGGAAGCTTGCGTGTTGATTGAGGGGAAACAGATAGTAAATATATAAGTACTATAAAGACAAATAAAATGGGCAAGGAGCTAAATCATTGGGGAACATGCTATTCTATAAAGGGCCGTCAGAGAAGCACCTCTGAAAAACTGATATTTGAACAAAACCCTAAATGAAGAGAGGGAGTAATGTGTGGGCATATTATAAAGGAGCCATACAGCAGTCCTGAATAGGAGTATTGTTCATAGGTTTAAAAAGGGACAAAAGCTGCATGGCTAGAGCTTGGTGGGAAGGCAGGTTGGAGAGGAGGCTAGTAAGGTAGCAAGAGGCTAGATTATTATCTACTGTTTTACAGGCGATGTAAGGATTGTCGGGACTTATTATGTGACTCAGGAGGTGGTGGGTGGAGGGATCTGAGAAAAAGAGTGACATAATCTGGCTAGCATTTTCAGGGATCAATGAATGTGGCTTACACATTGCAGGGAGGCACGAGGTGAGTTCGGAAGTTACCATACTTGTCCAGATGTGACACAACTGGGCTTTGGGCTAAATGTGCAATAGTGGAGGTGAGGAGAAGTGGGTAGATTCTGAAAGTACTTCATTCTCCAGTGAGAAATTTGATGAATTCCATATAATCAAGGATCTCTCAAATTTACTTGACCGTTGGCCTCTTCTCCAGTTGACTCTCCAATTATTTTTTGACTAAACAGTTCAAATATAAATTATAGTTAGTATATTAGTATATTAGCCTCTGATTAGTAAATATTATACAGTTTATTTTTATGTCTAGTATATTTCTATTTCATATTATTCTTTTGTGTTTCCTGTGTGTATACAAGTATCCCTAAGACTGGTAACATAAATCTACCACTAATAGATTTGTTTTTCCCTTTCTGTATGTGAAAATCTATGAGTGTGGTTCCCCCTAATATGGACTAGAGGCTTCCTTGTGAGTGGCTACATTGTTACTTCTGCCCAAAGTAAGGGTCTGTCTGTGTTCCACCTTCAAATTCCTATTCATCCTTCATGGTCCCTTCCTCTGTGAAGCCCTTCATGAACATATATGAACAGGCAGGTGCTCCCTGCTGGGTAACTTCAGGGTGGCCTGAGCCTATGTCCGTTTTATCATTGCTTCCTGACATCAGTGTGCTCTGAATATGTGGACAGACTTCCCCGCTGCACTGTGAGCTTCTTTTTTTTTTTTTTTAATTAATTTATTTTATTTATTTATTTTTGGCTGCATTGGGTCTTTGTTGTGCAGGCTTTCTCTTGTTGAGGCGAGTGGGGGCTACTCTTTGTTTTCAGTGCGCTGGTTTCTCATTGCAGTGGCTTCTCTTGTTGCGGAGCACAGACTCTGGGCACGTGGGCTTCAGTAGTTGTGGCATGCGGGCTCAGTAGTTGTGGCTCACGGGCTCTAGAGCACAGGCTCAGTAGCTGTGGCGCACGGGCTTAGTTGCTCCTCGGCATGTGGGATCTTCCCGGACCAGGGCTCAAACCCGTGTCCCCTGCATTGACAGGCAGATTCTTAACCACTGCGCCACCAGGAAGTCCCAGCACTGTGAGCTTCTTGAGGCAGGGATTGTGTGTATCCCTCCCTGTATCTGCAGACCCTCCCACCATGCATGGCACAGAGCAGTTAGGAACAAATGCCCAATGAGTGACTGAAAAGGTTTTTTATTTATTTGTTTAAGAAATAAGAATTTGTTGGTTTAAGAAATATTTATTTAGTGCTTTCTAGATTCAAGGGATCTGATCTACATGTACACACAGATATACATACACTCTTACATTATACATATATACACATATATTTGTATACATATGTATATATTCGTCTATTGAAAGAGATGATCAAGTCAATAGAGTTTTTCAAGGCATGATGCATACTATAAAAATTACAAGGTGTTGATTGAGCATAGAAAAACTTTAGGCAATGGTAATTCATTCAATGGAAATTCTCCCGAAAGTAAGCAGGAGGAAAATCTAGAAGGCAGGGAATGTCATATGTTTTCAGAAGATAATTAGTTCGGAATGATTGCAAGTCCTACAGGGGGGATGGTAATAAATAAAAGCAAAGGGGTAGATTAGAGCTTGGACACTATCCAGTGGATACAATGGGTGCAGATTGTTGTAGCTTGAAAAAAAAAGTTACTTTGTGAAATGGTTGAATTCAGTTTATTTGAGCTTTCTCCCCAGTTTTTCCTACAGTTGTTATTGAGTCTGAAGTCAACATTTTCTTCAGCCAGCACATGGAAAAGTTTCAGAAGATAAATATATTGAACAAAAGGCTCAGGGCACTTAATCAGAGAACATGGAAACCTGGGAACATGATATCTATCTCATAAAGATAATACAAACAAAGGGACTGATGAATTGGTGTGGTGATGTCATTCAGTGGTAGATGGGATTGGACTAAATTAATGCTGGGAAATGTTATTTATGTTCCCAGATTTCTCTCAGTTGGTTTACCTGAAGTTCTTGTGTTATTGTGAGGAAAAAAATTGATACTGGATACAAGTTGCAAAAAAGGCAGCTACAATTTGTGTGAGGATAAATCATAATTACCTTTATCATAATTATCATTAGTATTTCTTTGCTCAGCCAATTAAATATATTTCACTTTTTTTTTTTAATCTTTAGACCTAAAATTCAATACAACAGTAGCAGTGAGCCTGTGCTTTTAGGGGATATATTAAATATAATAAAAATGATTTATATTCAAGTTAGTATCTAATAGCAGTAGTAAGCTTCTTTTGTCTTATAAGAAATGCTTTTTGTGAATGGTATTTTCAGGTTATATTTCCCTCTTTTTAAGCAGTCCTATAAAAAAAAATTCTGCTTTATATGGCCAATAATTTTTGAGGACAGAGTATGTTCTCTTGTTAATGTCTCCTTGAAACATTCATTAAATAATTGAACATCAGAAAAAAGATTTATCTCCATATGAACTTATATGTGCTAATAATGTTATTGAAAAATACAGGAGAAAGCATGTTTCTTAAAAAGACCTTTTTTTAAAAGACCGACTGTATTTTCTGTTGTTCAGAGTGAACGCAGCCTTGTCAAGGAAAGACGAATGCTTGTGATGGCTTTAAAAATGCCCGAGACTAGGCATTTTGTCTGAATGAAAGCACACAGCATGAACCTGGGATAAATCTCAGTCTTCCCTGTTAAGTCTCTTTCTCTTTCTTTTGTATTCTCATCCTCTCTCTCTCCCCCTCTCTCCCTCCCTCCCTCCCATCTCCTCCTCCTCCTTTCCTCCTTCTCCCCCACCCCTGTGCCCCAATTTATATTTCAAAACTCTTGCAGTTTTACAACTGCATGGGCCTTGAAATATTTAATACCCTCTGTTTTATAGATGAGAAAAATAAGATCTATGGGAAAAGGAAACATCTCAGCCACTACAAACAAGTAATTGATAGATTATAGTTGTCTACCAAGTGCCTACTGACCACTTATATATGTATTAAGATAGGAATGTGTATGTGTGTGTGTGTGTGTACACACACACACACACACACACACACACACACACAGGGTTGGCCAAAAATTTCATTCTGGTTTTTCATATTACGGAAAAACCAGGTCAAACTTTTTGGCCAACCCTATCTATCTATCTATCTATCTATCTATCTATCTATCTATCTATCTATCTATCTATATTTCAGTGATTGAAACACATGGCAATTTTCTAGTATCTGGGAATTTGGAGAGGGCGTATTACCCATCCCCATCCTTTCCTCAGTTTCAATAAAGTTAAAGGGTAAGAATTCCCATAAAGCAGTTAGTCAAAGGAAGATGCCTGCGTCAAATTAATCAACATTATTCCACAGACCAAGGGCTTTGAAAGCAGAAAAACATGACATCCAAGTCCAATTCCTTCACTTATCTACCCCTAGATACTCAGTTTTCTGAGCACTAAAATAGTGACATCCAACATGTGGAGTTATTGAGCTGTTTAACGAAATGGACTGTACATTAAAGGCCAGTTAATGCACTTATCCTGAGATTCTTAACCTAGAAACAAAAACCCTCCTGGGAGGGGCTTTGGGAGTCCTTAGATGAACTTCAGGCATGCCTAACCCTTTGATAGTCTGAGCATTTTTCTGCATATAAGCATTCTTTTCTTTGGGAAAAAATCCCTCACTATTATTAGATTTTCAAAGATGTGTTCCCAATTATTTTTAAAAAACTGACATCAATAGAAGCTGTAATTGCTGGTGTTAATAATAATTATTATAACCACAACAACATTACTAATATTTCACTACAAACAAATAATATTATTATGATTATTAAGACTCAATTCCTTGAATATGAGCCAAAACTGGTGGATGAATCACATTTAAATCATCAGGTGCTTTGCTTTTACCAGGTAGAATGTTCCAATTTCTTCTTATTATATGAGCCCTTGAGGTCTTGTTTCACTCTGATCCACAGAGGAATTCATTTCCCCAGAAAGGCAGGCTAATGAGGTCTGCTTAATTTATAGCTGAGTACATTTATGTGTTCTCTTCGTTAAAGGGGATGCCTGTTTAATTCAATAGAATCCTGCATGTGGTACACGTAGAAGACACCGGGACCCTGTCCACTCCACATCCATTTATTACCCTAATGCCTCCGACATACACAAACAAACCATGTTTTACAAACTGCTTAGAGATTTAAGTCGCATTGTACATTCTGTTGTAACAAAAAGGGTGATTTAAAATCATTACGCCTAAAATTTAGGCCTTGGTATGCTTTGAAGTCAAGAGGAACAATTTGTCAGCTGGTTGATCTTTTGCTTCTAAAGCTAGTTAACTGATCAATCTAATGTCAAAGGAGCAGAGACAAATGGGAGACATTTTACTATGTGGGAAACTGTACATGAAGATAAATCCAACATCCTGCTTCATTTCATCTGCAGTTATCTTTGCAGTAATTGCTTTGGAACACTCAAGGTGCTCTTTGCAAAGGATGTGTTGGAATCTTTAAGTTCTTTAAATTCTTGCATTGAATCTTGCTTTGTTCCATTTTGGGGTAGGGAAGGCCATAATCTCTCACTTTATTTTTTATTTATTTATTTTTGGCTGCGTTGGGTCTTCATTGCTGCGTGCAGGATTTCTCTAGTTGCTGTGAGCAGGGGCTACTCTTTCTTGCGGTGCGCGGGCTTCTCATTATGGTGTCCTCTCTTGTTGCGGAGCACAGGCTCTGGGCACGTGGGCTTCAGTAGGTGTGGCACGCGGGCTCAGTAGTTGTGGCTCACGGGCTCTAGAGCACAGGCTCAGTAGCTGTGGCGCACGGGCTTAGTTGCTCTGCGGCATGTGGGATCTTCCCGGACCAGGGCTCGAACCCGTGTCCCCTGCACTGGCAGGCAGATTCTTAACCACTGCACCACCAGGGAAGCCCCCATAATCTCTCACTTTAAATGCACACTTGGCAATGAACAAAGTTGGGATTCTTGATTGGTTGTTTACTGTGTAATTAATTCACACATTTCTGAAATTTCCTGACATGTTTGCAAAGTAAATCTTTGGTGAATTTGTTGTACTCCTTGATGAATTTGTTTGATTTTTTTTAATAGATCTTTATTGGAGTATAATTGCTTCACAATACTCTGTTAGTTTCTGTTGTACACCAAAGTGTATCAGCCGTATGCATACATGTTCCCATATCCCCTCCCTCTTGAGCTTCCCTCCCATCCTCCCTATCCCACCCCTCTAGGTATGCAAAACACCGAGCTGATCTCCCTGGTCTATGCTGCTGCTTCCCACTAGCTAACTAAATTGATACAACCACTATGGAAAACAGTATGAAGTTTCCTTAAAAAACTAAAAATAGAACGACCATATGACCAGCAATCCCTCTACTGCACATATACCCTGAGAAAACCACAATTCAAAAAGAGACATGTACCACAATGTTCATTGCAGCACTATTTATAATAGCCAGGACGTGGAATTTATTTGATTTTTGCTATGAACATAATGATGAAACTGGATCTAGAGTAACAGCTTCCCCATGAATAGATTTAGTTACACCAGCTGTTCTAGTTACCTACTGCTGCATAAAAAACTACTCCCAAACTAGTCGGCTTAAAACAACAGCCATGTGATTATATTCATAACTTTGTGGATCAGGAATTGAAACTGGGTAGGAACAGCCAAGGTCACTTCCTGGTATTCAGCTAGCAAATGGACCTTAGGGTCCAATACACCTTCACTCGAGTGGCTGGTGCCCTGGGTGGGGTGGAGGAGGGGTTGGGACAGGAAGGCTGGGCTCCTCTGGGACTGAGGTTGCAGAGCACCTATATGTGGCCTCTCCAGCAGGCAATATTAGGTGATCAAACTTCTTATTTGGCTGCTCAGGGCTCTTAGGGAGGAGCAGAAAGATGTCTCTATCCATCTTTAATCTACCACACCAGCACATATCAATTCTTTACAAGCTTCATTAACAAATTGTTTTACCGCCATCACCTCAAGCTTCTATGATATGTGCTAGAATTTTCAGCAAGATGGGTGGTGGGGAGAGAGGAACGGTGATTGATTAGATAGCTATTATTCCAATATCAATGGCAGGTTGCATTTGCTTAACTCTTAGCAATAATGCTGCTTTAGGAAAATCAAGTAAATTTCTTGCCTAAAAAAAGAGATTAGAAACTTTTATAGGGGAAATTTATTGTAGTTTTCCTCCCCTTCTTTGGCATCCCCTCCTCCATTTTTAGATTGAGAGATTGTTTTGGAAAATAACTATTATTTTTCCATGACTCTGTAAACAGAGAATTGTTTTGGTGATTTTTACTGATTTTGAAGGCAATCTTTTTTTTCAAAGTGTTAGTCTCACATTGATTTTTTTAATTAATTTTTTAATTTTATGTTGGAGTATAGTTGATTTACAATGTTGTGTTAGTTTCAGGTGTACCGCAAAGTGATTCAGTTATACATATACATGTATCCATTCTTTTTCAGATTCTTTTCCCATATAGGTTATTACAGAATATTGAGTAGAGTTCCCTGTGCTATACAGTAGGTCCTTGTTGATTATCTATTTTATATGTAGTAGTGTGTATATGTTAATCCCAAACTCGAAATTTATCCCTCCCCGCCGACCTTTCCCCTTTGGTAACCATAAATTTGCTTTCGAAGTCTGTGAGTCTGTTTCTGTTTTCTAAATAAGTTCATTTATATCATTTTTTTTAAGTTTCCACATATAAGTGATATCGTATGATATTTGTCTTTCTCTGTCTCACATTCATTTTAGATTTCAAGCCATCTGTTTGTCCATCATCCTAGGAGATTGGGATGTATTTTACAGAGCACTAGACACAGAACAGCCTCTCCACAAATAAACTCTTAATCCATCAACACTTTATTAAGCATCTGTTAGGCACTCTATGCAAATGAGAAAAGCAAACGAGAACAAATGAAACACAATCTCAAGAATCTTGTTGTTCGTTTTAGTTTACTGATGAATATACAATATATATTATATATATAAACATATTGCAAAGCAAAGAAAAAAAGAATTTAGTTTTGTTTTTAGAGGAACTTGAATGATTTAAGTTAGAATTGCATTTTCCCAGTTGGCTAGCAGGACAGTTTTGGACAGTTCTTATAGCTTCTATTTTCCTGTCTCTGAAGTGAGAGCAACAACTGGTAGAATTGTAGTCTTAAATGATAGTGATGCAAAGCTTTGATTCTCAACCAATCTTTCACATGCTTAAAAATCACCTAAAGTCTGGTACAAAGGCACTGTGGTCCAAAGAAGGAGGGCCTGTGATTCCGCATTTCTAACGAGCTCTCAGGTGAGGCAGATGCCACAGGCCCACGGACCACAGCTTGAATACCGAGGCTGCAGAGCATCTAATACTGATAAATATGAATACGCACTCAGAAATGTTGGTTCCTGGTCTCCACTTCCTTCATCTCCCTTTAGAAATTTCTACAAGACAGGAATGGATTTTTGTATTTGTCCCCCATCTCCAATTTGTTGAGTACTCAATTGTATTCCTTATTTAAAATATTATGGCTCCTGCACTTTGTTTAAGTCTGCTTGACATTCAGTGATTTGTGATTCTCCTCTTTCCTGGGCATGCTTATAAGAGGACGGCCTTGGGATTGAAAACTCTCGCTGTCTAGACACAGGGACAGACTTTCTGTGGAAGAACTGTGAATGGACATTTTATACTCAGTTTTTTTTCTTTCTTTTTTTCCTTTTTGCTTTGTCTTCATATGCTAATAGAATCAACATCCTCGTTTGCCATTTTAATGTTTCTTAGGGAGCTTTATCTCAGAGTTTCCTATAGTTTTTATGATCATTAGTCTTCTGGGTGAATCAGAGATTTCCTGTTATAATACCACGAGGTTTCTCAATAGACCCTCTTGGCTCCTCGTTGAGTTTTTTGAACGACTTTATTATAACAAAGTTGACTTGGAGCCAGAAGAGGTAGAACTCCAGTGCAGGGCTTTCTTTCGAGTTTTATGGGTTTTTCTCAGAAGTCTAATGCCAGTTTAATGACGTTTTATAGCTATTAATACTCCACCACTCTTGCTGCAGTAAGAAATATGTAACTAAACAATAACTTGGAATAGGTAAATTCATGATTAAGTTACACTAAAAGATAATGTCTCTGGGTCATAGTTCATAATTTCCAAATGCACATCATTTGGAATGATTGGTAACTTCAGCCTTGTAACTCTTTCAAGGAGAAAGGCTGTGAGTTTAAATCACTACATTAAGCTGACAGTGAGACTCATATTTTCTGAGCTAAAGATATATTTTTATGGCCACACAGTGGACTCTGTTTATCACTCATCATAACCATAGGAAACCATTTTTGTTTTAAATTAGGTACTCAGGCTTTTGTCATGTAATCTGTATCTTTATTTCCCCTTTCCACTTTTGTTGGTCCATTTTCAACAGCTCCCAATTGTCTTCCATTTCCTGAAAATGGCTCATATTTTATATTTCAGCTTCTTTAAAGGTATTTCATCCTAGTTGAGGTCACCTTAATTTACACCTTAAATTATGATTCCAAAGCCAACTTCAATGCTGCTGATACTGAGTAATCCTGCTAAAGAGTCCAATTTTAAAATAATGAATAGTCTTATCCTGAAATGCCAGGCATAAGAAACCCATGAATTTTGCATATCTCTTTAGTACTTTTACTTATTGAATTACATGTCTTCCCTTCCTTTGAGCCACGTACTCAATTAGGCTTCATTTTACTGCCTACTCTGGTTCTAGAGTCTGTCCCTTCTTAAAGATCATAAGTAAGTCACTTTTTCCCAGACTAGGCAACAGCCCCAAATTATTTGAAAGTTAAATGACTGTGGAATTTGGGGCTTAATGGTTTTAAAGCCGTCTCAATTATACTTATTAAAATGGAAGATCTTGTCAAAATAAATTTCTTCCTTCCTTCCTTTCTCTCTCTTTCTCTCTCTGTCCCCCCACCCCCTTCTCCCCATCAGTCAATCTTCCTGCTCACCGAGGCCCATATTTTTGTTGCCTGATTTTACACAGTCTGTTTAGGGATACACACTGGGGAGTGAGAGGCCACAGCCCCATAGACAGGGGAGGGAAGGTAATGGGCACAGAAGTCTCCTTGATGAAAAACACTGCACCTTTAATTCATATGCATTTATTAAAATGTACTTTGCAATCTATAAATGGCAAAAAAAAAGCAAATAAACATAGGGTGTTACATCATAATTAAAATTTTTTTTTTCTCATAATTTCTAGGGCAATAAAAGAAAGCTTTGGTTCAGTCTTCTTATATAAATAAAAAAGGAAAGTGGGCCTATTCTTAAGTATCATAGGGGATAAAAATCTGCATATTTTTCTTCTGAGTGCTCTTGAAAGGTGGGTTTGATTCCTTTTACCTTTGTTTTCTCATTCAGCTCTATCCACCTTTCTATTGCTCTTATCTGTTTACAGGCTTGTCTTATCTTTCTAAACCTGAACAGTTTAATACCATAGCTATTAGCTACACATTACAGTGGAGCATTAGAACTACAGCTAGTCCAAATTGAGATGTGGACACTGGATTTCAAAGACTTAGTACCAAAAAAACAGGATGCAGAATACATTAATGACACATTAATTACATGTTACAATGATACTATTTTGGATATATCGGGTTAACTAAAATATATTAGAATTCACATCATCTCTTTCTTTTTACCTTCCTAGAAATTTTAAAAATTACATATGTGACTCTCATTTTAAGCTTGCATTTTACTTCTATTGGACAGGGCTATTCTAAACCATAAGCGCTTCTAAAGCAGGAATTGGATCTTATTCTTTACCAAATAACCAGTGAGTAGATCAGAAGGCACTTAGGGTTATTAAATGACTCAATGGTTCTATTGATTAAATTATTATTTATTCCAATTTATACCTCACTCCTAAATTTAGCTATATTCTTCAGGTTATATACATGTGTGAAAATCATGTTTTATGTCTTAGCTCAGTTTCCCAATTTCTGGCCTCTGGTGTTCTTGAGTGGGTTGCAATTAGGCCAAAAGATTGATTCTGTCAGCCCTAGGGGGTGCCATAAGGGCTGTCTGGGCCCTCAAGTCCATTGCTTTCCATTGCAAGCAACCTCATCAATTTAATCCAGAATATTGTGCAAACATGATTACATCCTCTGTTTAATCATAGTACAAAAATGACTGGGAAATACAGTCTATATTTTATATGATGGAATTGAACTTCTTTATATTTAGAAGAAAGAACTCAAAAATTAACTTAACCATGAACTCTACTACAATCTTTTTTTTTTCTTTCTTTTTTAAAACCATTAGAATTGGTGGACATCAGTCTGAGGGTTAATCTCACTTTAGAATGTTACAGACCGAGTATTTCAAATTGGTATTGTTTCCTTTCAAACCTCTCTGAATGTGGTAGGTATAAATAGCATTATTTCTCTGGAGTATATTATCTTTCTGGTTTGATTAAGCACATCCTAGGCCATGAAGATCCAATTTATTGGGTACTCTGAGACAGTGCAGTGTTAGAACTTTGGGCATAATCCTTATGCCAACCTGAAGTGGTGCCTATGATTAGACTTATTTTGCAGTAGCGGAAGCCAATTCATACAGCTGTTCTGTTATGTTTTGGGACATTGAATCTGAGCCTGTATGTATCCAGTGCCTTTGCCATATTTCATAACTGTGCTTCTTAGGGGAAAACAAGCAAACTATGAATATGAATTGTTGTTATAATTTATTGAGGTACAAATTTGAGTCTGTCTTCCCTGTAGTTTTTCTTCCCTTTTAATTTTCTTGCCTTGGAAATTTTTTAAGACAGAAAACAGTTGCTTGAGTCCAAATTTTAGTCCTAAGTACTGAAAAGAAAATGCTGTGTGTTTTACAGGGAAAGCAGGGAGGAAAGAGAGCAGAGATTACCCAAATCAGAAGGAGGCAGGACTGTCCCCCAACACACAGGGTCCTTGGCTTTCATGGGAGGCTCTTGCCTCATAGTCAATAAGGAGGCAGCAGAATGCTGGACCTAAAAGGAAGTACACTGTTCTTTCAGGCAGGGGAAAGAACATGGATACCATGGCCCGTGGGGTTGTCACCAGTGCTGAGTGTGATATGTGATTTATAACAGGAAATGTATATTTGGTCTTTGTTCCCTTTTCTGTCACAGAATTCCCAAAACCCTTGGAATTTCCTGTGATGAGAGCAACAAAGGTGTCTTTTGTTGTATGAGAGAGGTGGCTTTTGGATCCCACCTAAGAATGAGGATTGGTTGCCAGGAGAACCAACCAAGTGATTAGAAGGTTGGAAATTTCAATCCCACTCTCCTGACCTCTGGGGAAGGGAGAGAGAGGTTGAATCACTCCCTAATGGCTGATGATTTAATCAGTCATGCCAGTGTAATGAAGCCTCCTTAGAACCTAAAAGGATTAGGTTCGGAGAGCTTCCAGGTTGGTGAACACTTGGAGATGTGGGGAGAGTGGCATGCCCAGAGAGAACATGGAGGCTCCTCGACCCATACCTTGCTCTATACATCCTTCCATCTGGCTGTTCCTGAGTTATATCCTTTTATAGTAAACCAATAATCTAGTAAGTAAAATGTTTCTCTGAGTCCTGTGAGCCACTCTAGCCAATCAATCAAACTCAAGGAGGAGGTTATTAGAACCTCCAATCTACAGCCGGTCTGTCAGAAGCACAGGTGACAATTTGGACTTTGGATTGGTATCTAAAGTTGGGGGCGGGGAGGACAGCCTTACAGGACTGAACCCTTAACCTGTGAGATCTGGCACTATGCCCAAGGAGATAGTGTCAGAATTGTTTTGAATTGTAGGGCACCCAGCTGATGTTGGAGAATCGCTTGTTGGTGGGGGAAAACCCTCACACACTGGAATTAGTGTCAGAATTATACTGGGATATGGCAGGGCACTAGTAGGATAGAGGTGAGACAACACTGGTAAAAACACTTCCCTTATCCCGTAAAAGCTTTTGTGCATCCCCTGTCTCCTTTTGCACAAACTTCAAACCCATCTAGGATGAGTCTCAGGAAATGCAGTGGGGATCACAGCGGGAGCCACATGATGCAAGCGGCTGCTCTTCCACCCAGCAGGCTCCATAGCTTCGTTAACTGTCCCCCCACTGACATTCTAGCAGAACTCTTCCAGTGCTTGCTCTCTCCCTGAAAGAACAGTATTTCCTCTTTGGAAGCAAAGGGATAGAGGGAGGATGGGCTATCCTCAGAGGGAGGAAACGCAGTCCCTCTCAAGTCAGCTACATCTCTCTTTGTGCCCTCTGGTCTACCCCCACTGCTTAGCACTGTTTATCAACCTTAATCAACATGAATGACAGAAAACCTGATAATAGACCAGGGCTGGTACTGCTAGTGGGGGTGACCTCTTTTGAAACGTCAGGCCTGAATAAGCTGTATTTACATTTCTTTGGGCTCCAACTTTTCAAAGATTGTCATCTTCCACATAGGAGGGATGAAAGTAAAAGTTATTTTGGTATCCATCCAAAATTACATCTTAGGACAGCATTGCAGACCTTCCCTGTGCCTCCTCCGAGCTAAGGACTCCTGTGTCAGGATAAGGAGACACCAGTGAAGCAGCTGCTGTAAGCGTCACACACCTTCAGTCTTGGAAATATTAAAATCCATTAAAAAAACAAACAAGGACACCAGGTACATTTTAATTAGTTCAAAGATGCCACCTTTACTATGCTGTAATATAAACCACAGGTAGAATTCTAGGTCAGAAGAACTGGGTCAGACTCCTGTTCTGTTACTTTTGTCAGTTTCCTTGAGGAAGCCCCCTGATGTCTCTGAGGATATTTCATGAAGATATAAAGAGAAAATGATACTTTGTTTCAGTGAGAATTGAGTGATATAATGGACAAACATATGTCAGCCACAGTACAATTGTAGGGATTCAGAACAAGCCTCACCAAAGTGTACCACTTTCACATGAGGATTATTTTGATCTAAAACGGACTGAGACTGTGCTTTCAAGAGAAACTACTGCCCTTCCCTTAACTATCTAGAAGAATTCAAATTGGGGATTTTTCCCAGAAGAGAGTTATTAGCATAGATAAATTTTATCTAAGTGGTCTCATCTATATGGCAGGGAAATGCTCCTCTTCTTTTCATCCTGTGAATCACTCGTCTGTTCCTTGACAGCCCCCGTCCCATTCCTTAGCTCAAGATGGCATACAGACCTCATTTTACCTGTCTCTGACCCTCTCATGTACGTGAGAGTCCCATATGTATGAAATTAAATTTGATTTTCTCCTGTTAACCTGTCTCACATCTGTATAATGCTTAGACCAGCCAGAAGAACCTCAAAGGGCAGAGGAAAGTTTTCTTCCTCCCCGACACAACACTCGGCACGTATTAAGTACTTCAGAAACCTTAACTTCCTCCCATTTCTTTATTTTCTCCTTACCTTAATTAGGACTCTCTCACCAGAAGAAAGAAAAATTATCCTGGAAAAAAACTAGCGCACTTCAGCATGTTCAGGCCAAAGTATGATTAAGTAATGTGCTCTGGCTGGCTACTGTGATTTAATACTTAGCTTCTCAAAGTGTGGTGCATGGTCCAGCAGCATCAGAGCTTCTTAGATATACAGAGTCTCAGGCCTCACTCTAGACCTGCTTAACCAGAATCAGCATTTAAGCAAGAACCCATGTGATTCCTATGCATATTAGTGTTTAAGAAGCGCTGTTTAATGGAAAGAGCACTAATTTAGGAGTCGGGAGATTGGCCTTTTAGTTTACTTTTCTTACAAACAAGTAAGGACTCTAAATTCTGTGGTTTTGTTTCCTCTCCTTTAAAGGGGGTGTGTTTTCATGTGCTGCTGCTGGAAAGGTCAGCTGTGATCTGGAAGAACAAAAGCAAACCCTTGCCTTAAAAATGTATTACAAATAATGTGTATATAATGCTTTTTGGATGTATACGCATTTAGATGAAACTGCAAAAACGAAACCAAACACACACACTGGTAGTTGTCAGCAGCTGTGTCATCCAAGTGAGATGAGAAAGCAGTAAACCTCTCTCCCTTGGGCACTTCCTGTAACATTCATCACTTTGCAGATGTGTTGCTCCTATTTTCCTGCCCAAGAGAAAAGTATTTGCAATTCGGTGGAGCTGCCCTTTATCCAATGCTGCAAGGACAGGGATGTAGGAGAAAGGGCGTCAAGTTTAGTTGCTGCATACCACACTAGGTCGAATCTGTAATCAAGTCATGTAGTTGGGACCTATTTGCAAACACTGCTGCTGTTCAGGGATGGGTGTTATTGTAGAGGACACTTTTGAAAACGGATCCCCGGAGGCCAGACTTTTATCATCTTAGGATCTGAGATGCTATTTTGCTTCTCATCTTTCCTTATTCAATTCACTTTCACTCTTCATACTTTCAGGTGTTTACATTATATATTTCCCTCTGTGGTCAAAATAGCTGCACTCCTCCTAATTTAAAGATGTTTCATCATTAAAAATTATATTAAACAGTCAACCATCCTCAGGGAAGACTTAATTTCCACTTTCTGCTGCAGTCAGCATGGTTGAGGTTCAATCTTTCCATAAACTTGGAATCTATTTAAAGCTATTTCCATAAACCTGGAGTCATTTGATACCTTTTCATACTCTTGCTAACCAACTAACTACCTATTTTTAAGAGCCAATAAAATTGACCTGATTTCTGCTAAAAGAGAGAAACACATTTTAAATTCTGCGGAACCGAGAAATTATAGAAACTGAGTTTATTGGGTGAAAGCAATAAAATTGCAAATGCAAATATTTAGGAGTGTTAGACTATTGATGTTAGATTTTCAAAGGAACTTGGGGGATGGGTGAGTGTAGCTACTCTGCTCTCCCCCCAAAGCCATCTTCACAGTTGTTTTTAAGCCAAACCCACTTGTGACTAGCATCAGCATTTTTTTCTGAAGGAAAACATATTATTATTACTAATGTTATTTTGCTGTTTATTAAAGTAACATGTACTCAGTAGAGAAAACTGAGAAAACACCTAAAATCTATGAAGAAGGAAACAAAGAATCCCTGTTTGATTAGAAGCAACACTCATGTCTCTGACACGTTTCTCTTAGATACCTAAAAGGTGTCACATTAATGTCGTCCTTCCTGGGTTACCTAAAGGTCTCTTAGGCAGTATAAGCAGTTGGCCTGACTTATTTCCACTCTCAAGAAGGAAGAGTTCTGGTGTTTCTTCTCCCCGTTGACTCTACTGCTGTGGTTGGTCCTCGTTACAGAATGGTGTCAGGCCTGTGACAAAGAGGATTCTGTGACAGAGAGAAATGAGGATGGACTTTAGATGAGGTGGTTGGAGAAGTTTACCTTACAGATAGCAAATATTAATTGAGACCTGAAAGATGACATAGCTCCTGAAACGCACTCTTAACGACCATGCCAAGAACATGCCTCTTTAACACTTGCATGGTTAAGCTAAGCAAATGCAGACCTGCATATCCCTCCATTTCCCCTTGAGAAGTGTGCACAGATAGTGGTGGCTCAGAATCAAATCCTTCCCTGCAGGAGAGTGGATCTCAACTCTGACTGCCAGGGAGCTTTAAAAGATTGGCAGCTGCTTCTACTCCCTAGTCAATTATATCACAAAACATAGGGTTGGGGAGGGACTGGGCATCAGTATTTTTCAAAGCTCTCCAGACAAAGCTAATATGCAAGCAAGGTTGAGAAGCACTTCTGCAATGGTCCACCAGCCAGTGGACTTAAGACAGTAAACAAATCAGTGAGTAAAGAGTTATGTATGGAGTAATAGATATGTTGATGGGATTCTGTGAGGACAAAAAAAAAAAATTTTTAGTCCAACTTTCTGTATTTCATAGAAGATGAAAATAAGGACATGGTAGAGTAAATGAATTTGGCTAAAGTCCTCCAAAATTAGGATCACCTGTATTACTTTATTTGTACTCTTTTCTCTTGAAAATCATCATCATCATCATCATCATCATCATCATCATCTCAAGGCAAAGCCTAAGACAGGCATTTCCATTTCTAATAGCCAGGAAACAGATCTAAGTTTGTATTTTGGTGAAATTCAAATTGGTGAATTCCTCATCTCATGAGGGTTATGCCCCCAAATGGTTCAATTATACAAATAACATTAGGACGACACTAAAAGACATAGGAGAAAAAATCCACAATATTACCCACCTAATTCCCCCACTTTGGCATGTGAAGTTTCTATCTTTCCATATTTCATTTGAGCCTTCACTATATCCATGCACATTTTGCATAGCTGAATTCACAATGTGGGTATAATTTTGTTTTTTATGCCCAAAATACATTATAAATATTTTCAGCCTTGCCACATAGTTTGTCACAACAGTCCTAAGAAGCTACTATACCTGTTAAAGGATTTGCACTTTCTCTTGAGTTGCAACAAGCAATCACTGACATGCTTAAAATAAAACAGAACATAGTCATATTGTGAAGATAACTCTGGGTGGAAAGCCAGTGTGGAAATGGAAAGATGAGAGTACTGAGGGCAGAAAGATTTCATTCATTTGTTCATTTATATATTCATTCATCCAGTCTCCAAATAGTTATCCTGTACTGATGAACTATGTACATGGCTCTGTGCATGGTTCTAAGGATAGAGAACGAAATAGACTCTGCACTCGTGAAACTTGGAATTTAGTGAAGAGATTGACAAGAACAGAGAGCAAATGAATAATCACTATTTGCGTGCACTGCAAAGAAGAAGATGGTGAAGGATGGGAGTGGGGTAGGAGCGGGGAGTAGGTGGTTTGATGGAGACATGGAGTTAGAGTCTCTGCTGAAGGAAGGACAGGCATGCAAGATCTCAAGGATGAGGAGAAGGCAGCCTGGCCAGGAAAAGAGAGAACAGCATCCATGGTAGAGGGAACAGCATGTTTAAAGGAGATCTTGCAGCTGGAAAGAAAATAGAAAGAGGACAGAGTGGCAAGGCAATGTGAGGGAAGAAGAGCAGCAGGAAATGAGGCTGAAGACCAAGGAGAGCCAGATTATGCTGCAGCTCATGGGTCTCAATTAAGAGTATGAAAGTGATTCTAGATACAATAAGAAGCCAATGTAGCCCAGAAGAATAACTTAGTGCAGTTTGTGTTTTATAATGATCCTGCTGTCTTCAGGGTGCAGAATAAGGAGGAGTCAAAATAGGGTGGTCAGAGAGGATGCTTACACAGTCTTCCAAACAAGAGTTGATGTGGCTTAAAGCTAAGGCGATGGAAGGAGAAATGGAGAGAACTGGCCAGATCCAAGATATATTTTGGAAGCAGAATTAGCAGTGCCTTAAGAACGTAAGCCATAGGTCAGGTGAAAGAGGGAAATGGTTAGTGGGTCTTGTCAAATGGCTTTTCAATTACACTGAAACCACCACATTTTAAGTATAGATATTTCACAGTAATGTTGCCCTGGTTTCTATTAATATATATAGATTATGCATTTAAAGGCTTTATTATACATTTCTATGATGATCTGAACAGAATGCGTCTGTTAAACCTAAATGTATTTCCTCTCACCTGAATTTTACCTTTTCTTTCTATTTCTGTTGGGGATATGATATTTTTCATCATCAAATTGTGTGAGCTAGTTCTTCATCAGATAGAAAGGTCACACTATGTCAGTTATATTTGGTGTCAGTGTTTTTTTATTGCTTTGTATTTTTAAATTTTCTATCATATTATTTTCCAACATAAGAATATTTAAAATTTGTACAATACTGCATTCATCTCTTCCTTTGTGATTTTCCCTATTGATTTAAAGCTTAGGATGTTGTTATGCTTCATAAGATCTGACTAGTTCTATTTTATTTTATTACATATATATATGAGCATGTGTGTATACATACATATATTTACAAATCCATTTATTGTTTGTTTTGGCATATGCTATAATATGTGGGTATAAATTAATTTTTATTTTTCAATAGCTAACCAGTTTTCCCTGCATCATTTGTTAAATGGTTATTCTCTACCCTATTACTATGAAATTCCATATATGTTTCCAGATGTTTTCCTTGGACTTCTATTCTGTAACAACTTTGGTCTAGATTCTCGTGTTTGTTGAAAGGGGAAGCATAACCTTACTTTTTATTGCTATAAGCAAAGACTTTCTGCTGGAGAATTCTTTATCAAACTAATACTTGATAGACATACTTGTTGACTCTTCCAGGAGAATAAGCCTCTTGTATTTTTTGTTATTATTTAGTTAAATGTATAAGTATTTGAAAATTATATGTATTCATCTATTTCATAATTTTTATGTTAAAGAGTCCAGATTTTAAACTCTGTGGGGACCCACCTGGATTTCTCCCATTGAATCCTCAGCACTCAGCATAGAATACGGCATCTATTAAGGGCTCAAATATATTTTATGAATGAAAAGATGAATCACAGTGGTTTTAGTCAGCCACCACTACATCTCAAATTAACCTGGAAAAGCAATTTTTATATTGTTCCATTTTCTCATGCAGAAACGTAGAGTTTTTCTCTTTTATACGAGGCTCCTTTTATATATTATATTCCAAATAGATCACAAATATTTTGTGTTATATTTACTGTAAAAGTATTTTGTTTTCAGTATTGAAAATGGGATTTAACTTTTTGTTTTTATCATCTAACAGATTACTGCTCTTTACAGAAAAGCAATTGATTTTATTTATATTGCTGTCAGCCAATATAATAAGCATTTACTGACTTGAGTGACATTTTACTAAAACCTAAGATAGCTTACATTGTAAAATACACCACTGATTTAATAACAACTTAAAATATAACTACATTAAATAGACACATGATAGTAAGACTCGTTTCAATTTCAGATCTTTTAAAAATTGAGACCTAATATCAATGTCATTCAGTAGGTTCTATTTAATTATTTGGACTATGTGCAAATAATCTGTAAGACATGACATCTGTAACGCATGACATTTTCCTTCTTTGTACTATATTTATGTGTCGTATTTGTGATACTGACCAAAATTTCAAAAAGTGTGTTAGTTAATACATTGTTTTTCTTATTAAGAATGACAGAAATGCTACTTTTTTACTTAGCAAATATTCACGGTGTCCCCACCATGGAGACACAGCAGGCAAAACGTGCTGATAGGCACAGAAAACAACACAGGGACGAGGGACATATTAAGGCCCAGCAGTGAGAGCAGAGCTGTCCAGGCTATTACTTCTGGGTGAATTTAAGGGGGGCAATCCCTGTGCCAAACTCCATTAAGGTTGAGAAGAGGTTTTTCACCCTAGCTGCACACATGAGTCACCTGGGTTCCTCTCTCAGAGATTCTAGTTTATTTGTTCTGAGAGGGGCCCAGGCACAGCTATGTTCCTCGGGCTTTCCAGGTGTTCAGAAATCAAGTCAGAGCTGAGTTCCACATTGCAGGTGGATGCACTGTGCTGGTGGAGACGTGTAAGGAATACTTGCATCCCAGGGATTCTCAGCGCCTTTAGTGGGCTAGATTACATTTTAAAAGCCAAAGAGAGATAACAGAATTACTAGACCACATCTGCTTGTATCTTTTCATAGCCTCACAGTTACAATTTAATATTTAATATTAATTTATTGCAATTTAATATTTTTTTGTGCAAGAACGGTAGACTAATTTTGTCTTCCCTACAAGATTCTAAGCACCATACGAGGGAGGGTCCCGTCTGATTTTATTCTACATCACACCCTAGTAGCTACAGTTTCCCAAACGGAATGGACCGTGGCTTTTCTTTTTTTTAAAAAAATATCTCACATGACTCTTATTCCACATGTTCAGAAAATGCTGCTGTAAAGGGAATTATTTCGAGGGTTGCCACCCTTTATATTTCCCAAGGTCCTTTCATTTGATGGAGACGTGCAGCTCCTCAAAGATGCAAATAAACAGAAAGAAGAGAAACCACACTAGTATTAGAAATTGAGATTTCTCAAGGAGATGATGAATGCAGAATTGGCAGGAGACAATTTCCAACTCCTAAAATAATTGACTACTTCTTCACTTAAACAACGAAAAAGCATCTATGACATGCCAGGCACTGTGCTTGGTGCTCGGTATCAAATAAAAATAAACATTTATTGAGGGATTGTCACATGTAAGAAATTGTGCTAGGTTCTAGAAAAGCATTGATAAGTGAACAATACATGGGTTGGTCCTGACCTTCTGGAGTTTGTACACCTTCAAGGAGTTCACATTCTTATGAAAAAGGTGCAATACAGCGTTGGATGACATTAACCATCCCCGATCCCTTCCATCTCTTCTCCTATCTTTCTTTTTCTTCTTTTAATTCTCTGGCCACCTTTTTGTAGTTTTCCAAGCAAGATACTACCCCCTTAAGATGGTATCCCCCAGGGCCCTATTTTCTTTTTTTTGTTTCACTTTCTTTCCTTATCCCTTCCTTAATTTTCTCTCCCTAGATAATTGTATTCATTCTTCTGACTTAGCACATATATGCTAATGACACTAAAATCCTTTTATTTTACGTTTAATGAATCTTTATAGTTCATAAACTCACGTCAAGCATTTATTGAGTCATCCAATTGCTTATCAATTGGCCTGACACATAGAAGATTCTAAATGTTTTGTAAGAAATGAGTTTACTAAATGCTCATTTACTGAAATGTGCATAATGTCAGAATTGTGCTCTAGATAGATGAAGAACAAATCTTTGCCCCAAAGAGTTCACATTCTGAAGAGGGGTGAGGGGATTCAACACAAAATTGGAATAGCTAACGCAGCTTTAAAGCATAGGTTGTATAGGGAAATAGAGATGAGACTAAAATACAATGTTGAGAATAGATTATAAAAAGCGTTGGAAACTCACCCACTTCAATACTATATACATCCAGGAACAAGTTAAGAAAATCACTGTTCTTTCCCTATAGTAATTTGGTTTCATTTGGCTAATTGCTTCTGGAGGTGGGTGGGGAGAGTAAAGTAGCTGGAATTCCCAGACCCTCATTTTCCCTGCCTAGGGTCCCACCAGGTAGAACTTTTTCTGGAGTCAGAGAGGAGGAGGGGGCTGTCTGCCTAGAAGTGATGAAGCCAGAATCAGGCCGGCAGACACTTTTATTTCCAGAACCTATTTCCCATTGACAGGTCTTGATGGCAGCTCCTTGCTTCAGGGTAAATATATGCTCGTGTTCATTAATATCACTTGCAATGACAACAAATAGTAAATGAATCTTCTCCACAGACAGTACCCCAAATTCCCAAGCATGCAGTCCCCATTTACTCATTGATGCACAACGTGGACTTTTCCCCTCAAGACTGCACACATTGTACATTGCTGCCCAGTTACCTCCAAAACCCCTCCTTCAACACCCTCTTCACATGGAGCAAGCCAGACCAAGAATGGCTTCCATTCTGTTATAGTTTCCATCACAGACACATGGTGTTTTTTTTAATCATTATATCATTAGCATAATAGAGGAGGGTGGCTGTTGTCTGGGAAACCAGGAGGGGTGCAGCTCTGCTTGGTTTTTGCTGAGAATTCAGTGCCACATGAATAGACTCCAACTATGTTTTTATCTCAGCTCTTACTCATGATGGCAAGAATGCAAGTACTAGTAAGTTCTCTTTGCTTTTTCTTCTTCTCCTCTCCTCCTCCCCTTCCCTGTTCCTCCTCCTCTTCCTCCCCCTCTAAATTATTCTTATTATTTTGTTATTACTTCCAAAGCTCTCTCTGAACTCTAAACTTAATAACTTAACTCTTTTATATCTAACCAACATTGATTTCTTTGCCTCCTTAAACACGATAGATTACACTTTAGGCCAACACAATTTGGATTACCCACCCGATAGTTTCAATAATTTTATCTCAATCAACTCTTATTCTTACTTTAATGGCTTTATTGTTCTAAACAATAATTTTTATAAAATTTCAGGTTTTGTGCTGCTTTATATTGTTTTAATATACATTTAATAAATGTACTAAAATTAAAACCCGCTAGTCTAATTCATCTAGTATATACTTTCCTAAATTCATCTTGTAAAAATTCCTCTTCTCACGCTATCTCTTCTTTCACACACTGATGAAGTTGGGAAAATGTCCTTCATTTATTTAGGGAGTAGAAATTTTAGACCTTGTGCAATTCACCCCAGTCACACTGAACCACCTATGGGTCTCTAAATACAAAAGACTATTTCATTGTATAAGGTTCTTATTTATTCTGTTCCTTCTTCCTGTAATACCTGTCCTAACTTTGTACTTTGTAGTCTTTCAAACTGGATCTCAGTTAATATCAGGAAGCCATCCAGAGCCTCTAGTTTGATTTAGGGACCCAGTCTGTGTTCTCAGAACACCTTGACACCTGTCTATGACAATAATTATTGAATTAATAAATAAATTATTAAATTATTATGAGTAAATACAACTTCGTATGAATCAAAGGGTACCTTAGGAGTCCAGAACTTCCCTAAATTCTCCCTGTGCCCCCGGAGCCTATTGTAGCATCTGGCACAGAGAAGCCACCCAGCAAATGCAAACTGAATTCAGTTGTATTTTCTTTCCTATCCTTACAGTGTTTTCCCAGATGTAAACTGCAGGTATCCCCCTTAACAATTCCTAGACTATTTCCAAGTACAACCATCACATCCCCAATAGCATAACTTTTACTGTCTTGCCTTACTATTTTCTTGAGTCTTCAACATTGAACTATTTGGACTTGGATACTTGGAGGATGAATGTATTGAGGAAAGAGATAAAAACCCAAAGTGTCCTTTCTTTGGTTGTTGTTTTCCAAACAGACGGCAAATCGGGAAGATTCACTTTCAGTATACTAAGAAATACTTTCTCCTCAGTGAGGACGTAGGTTTTGTGATAGTCACTGTATATTAGTACTTTCAAGAAGAACGAAACAGAGTCTCTGTTTCTTCAAAAATTTGCTGGCGGTGAAAGCAAGTGAGAGGCCATGAGGACTAGGGTGATACAGCTATAGGACCCCACAGAGGACCCTCTGGCATGATTTCCTGACATCAGCTGTTTGAGACAGCAGAGGTCTACACTGGCTCCGATCTTTTTAATTATGTGCCCAAAGGTCCAGCCTAAACATATCTCCTCCTCTCTTGCTTGCAACAACGTCCAAATAACATAGCTCAGCAAGCGATGCCTTTGCCTTATGCCAAAGGCCTTGAACATGCTACCATTTCTCAGATACATGCTAGCAATGCAAGCACTAGTGCCTGAAGCACCCTTCCCTGCCCCTGCTCACTTTCCGTGTTGGTCCCAAACTCCTTGCTCAACCCAAGAGCAGGAGTCTGACTGTGTGATTATATGCAGGGACTGCAGAGTGAGACAACCTGAATTCAAACCCCAACTTGGCCACTTTTAGCTGTAATTTAACTTCTCTGTCCCTCAGTTTCCATATATGTCAAATAGAGTGATAATGCCGAATTCAGAATACTTATTTGAAAATGAAGCTATGTTCATTTATGGACAATGCTCAGTTATTTTTTTTTTTTTTATCTTTCTATATGTTGGTTACAAAACGATAGAAAAAAAAAAAAAAAACACCCAGCATTTATTTTGTCAGCTACTTTCAGATTTATTGAAGCCTCATTATACTGCAATGAGGTAAGTTTATTATTCTCAGTTCTACAGATGAAGAAAATGAGGCTCAGAGAAGTTAAGAATTTTGCCAAAGTCCACATTGTTAGTAAAATTCACAAGTCATGATTAAAACCCAGGTGTTTCTGAATCCAAAGCTGGGTTAGTTTTATTTATGCATATCTCTCTTCCAGCTCCTTTATATGGCTCAGAAGTTATCCATCTGTCTGTTTCTGTAGCAAAACCTTGAGTGTGTGAAGGGCAGGGATCCCCAAATCACCTTCATCTGCTGGGCCTCCCACAATGCCTGTTACAAGAGAACAACCCTGAATATTCATTCATAAGTCAGTCAGTCGACAAACTCCTCCCCTTCTCACCCCTCCTCACAAAGCACTGTGGCACTTTCTGTCTTCAGGACCATTCCCCCAGACTCTTTCCTGAGACTTCACTTGCAGGAATGCTATTTTCCAGTGAGAAATTGGGAAACAAACAGAACAAAAATTAAGCAAGAATTAAATGTGCTGACCTTTGCTTTAGCTTCCTGTGACCTGCCCCCTTCCAAAGGGAAGAACAGAGATGCCCAACACACAGCTGCATTAGAACTCTGCCTTTGCCGCTCACAACCTGTGTGGTCTTGGAAACCACAGTTTCCTCATCTGTAAAATGGACCATTAATCCCCATTCCAGATTTGTTATGAGCATATGAGAGATTCCAGCCCACGGCAGGCACTCCATGAATATCTATTCCCTTAATGATGCCTTCTCTACCACTTTATCTCTAACCGCACAAAGAGGTTCAAGCTGGGCCAATCCTCAACCAAATGAGTGTGCCAAGATTGGAACTGTTCCTCTATATAACAGCCCCTGGGATCCACCCCCCATTTCCCCAGGGTGAAGTTCTCTGTCGCATGCCTTCTACAATGGTAAATCCCCTTTTACACCATCCTTTGGTGGGGTCCAGTGATCATAGCCTAAAAAGACAGACTCAGCACACCAGTATCTTGCTTTAAAAAAAAGTGTCTTGCTGATAAAATTTAACTCATCATATGCCTGGCCCTCCATTAACCCGCTTCAGGTACATGAACTCATTTAATGCTCAAAATGACCAGAGTAGTTGGGATATAATTATCTCCATTTTATAAATGAGACCATAAAGATTCAGAGAAGTTCAGATTTACGCATTAATGGTACACCTATTTACTGAAGACCTCCCATACAGCCAGGAGTCATGTGACATAAAGGCAACTCAAAGATGGGTTGGGAATAAAACACCTTACCTGAGTTCACATCCCAGTCATGTGACCCTGAGCAAGTACTTAACCTCTCTGTGCCTCTGTTTTCTCATCTCTAAGGTAGGGACAGAGTTTTTATGAGATGTGAAAGCATGAGATACAGAATGAGAAACATTTAGCAAGTTCTGCCATATAGTAAGTGCTCAGAATGTGTTTGCTATTACTAATAAATGATAAGAAACAGCCCTGCAGTGGGAGGGTAGGAAACAAACAAATGGTTCATTTCAGTTTCACAATGTAGGAATTAACAAGGGTCAGCCCATGCACAAAGAAAGTGATAATCAATTGCCCCAGGAAGGGGAAGCTCCGGATCGAAGTGACTTCTCAAGTAGCAGGCATGCAGATTAGCTGGACTCCTCTCCCAGTGATCAGGGATACATGCGACCTTCAAGAGAGGCATAACTTCCAACACAGCTCAATCAATGACCCCCAGTCACTCTTTGCGGAATCAAATGAATATACAGTCTGTGTCCAAAATTGTCTCCAGTGAAAGTGTAAAAATATATTAAATAAATCTGTAGTGTTTTCATAAAAGTTCAGAAAACCACTTTCTGAAGAAAAAAATTTTAATGTGTGTGAAAGTTAGTGCACTATAGATAATCACGGAGAGCTATCTCCTACTCAAAAGTCCAGGAATGCCTAGCCTGTGTGAAAATCTCACCCAACATTATATTAACAGAGGGAAGACAAGTCTAATCAACAGAAATATCAACTCAGAACTCTGAATTCATCCTTCAGTTGTTTTTCCTCCCAAATAATGTTCTTTGGGGAGTATTTGTATGAATCATTTCTCCTGAGAAAATATCACTGACTGACATTTCAAAATAATGCAGTTTCCAGTTATAAACCATCCTTTGCATTGCCTCCATTTTAACAAGAGAGAGAGAGACAGGAGGTAGGGAAGGGAGTGATAAGTCGTCTTCAGTTACAAGGAGAAGAGAAGACAAAAAGTTTACTCTTGAAAAATAAAATAAGCCTACTCAACTACTATTGATAAGAAATATCAAGTGTGGGAATTTTGCAACATATCAGCACTATGCTGAGTGCCCTATGTGTTTTGTTTTGTTTTGTTTTTTCATTAACTTCTTACCCTCGGTGAGATAGGTATAATTTTCCCTATTTTTCAGATGTGAAAGCTAGAGCTCATATGTGGGAAGTAACTTGCCCAAGATCACATAGAGAGTAAGAGGCAAAGCCATAAATCAAATTCAAGTCCCTGGATTCTGCAAGTCACATTTTAAATCATTATGGTGTTCCCAACTGACTCAGATTCTCCTGCAATGTATCAGGCTTCAGGGCTGATAAGAACCTACTTGGAAATCCCAGTATGGAAAGTGTGAAGATCCACAGGCTCCTCCTATGATGTAAACCTTGGTTCTATTTAGTGTTTGCTGGAGTTGCAGGTTCTAGTTTGTCTTCCTCACACGTAATGGAAAAGAGGGGAAAGGAGGAGGTAACTTTCAATTTGGTTTGGATAGAATTTTTCTTCTGTCACTGTTGGACAGACATTTGTCAGTGTCCTGGCATGCAAAGTGCTATTCTCTTATTGTCAGAACGTCTTAAGTGTGATTAAACTGTCTTGTCTGTCAAATCATCTTCAGGGAGGTAGCGGTGCATGGTCATCACTATAGTAAACTTCCAGTCGGAGGACTTGACAGAGAAATATAATAAATAAAAGGGATGATAGTTACATCCCAGGGCAGTTGGAGGAACAATGCAATCATGTTCTCAAAGACCTTGGTAGAGTGCCTGGCACATAGTAGGAGTTTTGTAAATATTCTCTCCTTTTTATCTGTTAAAGCAGGATAATGATTATTATAGGCTTTATTGGAGAAGAGAAATTAGACTGTGCTGCTGAACACTATATTTAATTAAAAAAAAAAACTCTGTTTAGGAAATGAATGGAAAATGTTTCTGCATTTGCAGTAGAGCAGAAAACAAGGCAATTAAGGATATCAAGAATTGACTGTAATCACCAGTCAGAGATGAGGAATTACAACTCCAGCTCCTAAAAGGAAGAGTGAGGGAAAAGTTTGGATTAGAGTTCATACATTTGAGGAGAGGAGAGAAAGAATATGAAAACTGTTCTGTGGTTACTTCAATAGGATAATTGAATATGAGAAAGAGGAAAGAGAAGTTATATAAACTTTCCTGAAACAGACTGTGGAAAAGTTAATGATAATTTCAGGGACTATTTTATCATCAACACTGCTGTCATTGTTGTCAACATCAGTATAAACCATCTATTGATTTTTCCCCCAAATATATAAAACTACTCAAATAACAATTAGCATGTACTTACTGTGTGTTAGACACTGCTAACGTACCATTCTATTTAATCTTCATAGGACCCATTTAAGGTAAATATTATCCACATGCTATAGATAAATAAGATGAGTGTCAGAAATGAGTGCCCATCTTCAAGCACTTACAATTTAAACATGAAAGGTATAGAGATTACTTGATCTATACTGAGAAACTAATAAGTGCTGGTTATTTCATATGCATTGTCTCATGTGATCATCAAAACAACCCATGACTTAACTGTCATCATGTTTATTTTGCACATTAGGAAACTGAATTTCACAGAGTTTGAGAAACTTGCCACAAATCACTGTTATAAATGGCAGAGGAATCCAATGCCGGTTTGTCTGATTCTGCCAAGGCACTGCATGGGGGAAACCAAGCAAACACCCCATAATCATGTAAAGATAACGCTTAGTTTAAGACTGTCAGTCTCAGGGGAAAATCAGTGATTAAAGTCATGCCTAATGGTCCAGTCCTTTTCTTTCAACAAACCCTGAATTTATTCATTTATGGTTATTAGTCGTAGATAGTCATGGTCAACCTGCCAGGTAAACAGCTAATCATTTTGGATGTGTTATAAGCAAATAAACTTGCCTGTCTGCAAAATGGCAAATGAGACCTGATCAACAGAGAAACAATTGTTCCAGGGTTGCAAACTCCCAGGAGTCTAATGAACAATGGCTTACTGAATGAGCAATTGCAAAACAAAGAGATTACATTAGTGTGGTTGCTTTAGAAACAGAGAACAATCTATTGGCTTTAATGCTTTTGCAATAAAGAACTTTGGTAGGTGTGGGTTGGGCAGCTGAGAAAGCAAGCACACTGGGAATGTTCATGCCTTTGGCACAACTGTCCAGGACACTCCAGCACTCCCTGGGCCTCCTTCACGCACCACCTCCAGGACTGCTTGAATACCAGAACTTCCAATGAACTACTGGCCCAGCCAATGGTAATACCTCCTGTGCCAAGACAAAGGCTTTCTTTGGGAACACATAAAACACTAAAACACACCTGTACTTTGTGAATGACTGGGACACTCAGGCCATGTATGTCCTTGTTAAAGCAGGAGGCAGTGTGCCTAATGGCCAAAAAAGAAGAACTTTGGACTCAGTTAGACCTGGATTTGAATCCAGCCTCTTCCATTTATTAGCTCTATCCTTTTGGACAAGTGGCTTAACTCTTGCAGCTAAGGCATTTTGTCTATAAAATGGGGAGCAATAATTTCTCACTTTCTCTCAGGATCCTTGCAAGTGTGAACTAAAAATAATGACAAAGCATCAAGCTGGAACACCAAACTGATGACTGCCTATGAGTGTATGTGTGTGTCTGACTCTGACATTCAGAAAAGACAAATCAAGTTGAGTAGCTTTGAGTGGGATCTCCCAGCAAGACATGCCCCATTCAGGACCGTGTTTTTGGGCTTTGTAATTTACCTGAAATTTTTACAAGACGAGGAACTGGGGAAGCAGGATCAACCAAAGAGCAGAGTAAATACGGTTAAACAGCTTTGAACAGATTCAGCTTATGCTCTTGTAAGTAGCTTATTCACTCCAGTTTTAGGAAAACAGGAAGTAATAAGATTAAGAATCCAAAGCTCAAATGAAAACATAATGTCAAACCTAGTCCAAGTAGGATTTGGGTTCAGGAAAGAGATTGAAATACTCCATAAAATTAAAGGAAGATGAATAGGCTTACAATAAGCCTGATGCACATACTCCCTCTGTAATTTGTAAATTCCTAATGGAACACTACATGGAAAATAATGAATTGAGAGGGTCTATTAAGGAAGTCCGGTGCTAAGCAGGAAATATGGGCCAGGCACTTTCAGGATATGTATGCTGAAGAGTCATATGCAGCATATACCACTAGGAACTCAGCAAAGAGTGGAGAAGTAGCCTGCAAAGTTTTTGACCACAGTGCATGCAGTAGGGCAAAAAACACCCTAACCCTACTTACCCAACTCACCCCTATTTGAAAGATCTTGGTTACAACAAACAGTTGGAGAGAAATACCCCTACATTGCTTATAATTTCTATCATAAGATATATATATATAGTTGTCTATATTAAGATTTTAAACTATAAGTTAAAGTGATTCAAACTTCAAAATAACCAATTTGCTTTATCAACCATATGACAAATTATTTAAATAGTAAAAGTTCAGATGTAGTCCATTAGCAATCAAAAATCACTGTATAAGAATATTTGGGGTAACTATATGTATCTGTTTTAGAAATGGGTATAGATAATAATATATTTAAACTGCAGTTCTTACAAATTTTAAAGTCCAGTTAAAAGAATGTTATAAGAATGTTTTACAAATATGCATTACACTCCCTCTAAGGACAATTGAACACAATAAACTTAATTGCTAATGAGGAAATTAAACTTATAGTAATTTGCAGTAAAAAGCAAAAACAGCATATATACCATCAATGATTCAAGGCAAAACTGATGTTACATCAGTGATAAAGCTTTTTTGATCAGGTTGTGAAATCCCCAAAATCTATTTCTGTGTGCACAATGGGAGCTTTTGAACTTGCAAAGAACTGCATGTTCTTCAAAAATTACTGAATAGTCCTCAGGAAATTCTAACTTTTATGAGGCATTCTTACTTTTATCAACCATTAATAATACATTGAGTGGGTTACTAGCAAGTAACATTCAATCGTATTTAAAATTTTTAAAAAATAAAATATAGATCAGTGATTAGCACGTTAAGTGAATGCACTCATAGACTCAAGACTATAATAATAATAAAAAAAAAAAATAAACAGCTCCTTCTTATTTAGCATTGATTATCTGCCAGGGACCATTCTAAGTGCTTTTATTAACTATCACTTAATCCTTCAAATTTCTCAACAGTATCAATGGAATAGATACTAATATAACTCATTTAAAGATAAGGAAACTAAGAGATTATGTAGCCTAACCTGGTTGGAAAAGTTCCTGGTTTCAAAGCCTTTCTCTTCCACCTATTTTCTACCCTTCACCAGTCAAACAATTTCTCTGGCCTCTGTTTCCACCTCTGTAAAGTGCCTAGGTTTTAAACGAATAATACATGTACAATTGATTATTTAGAGCCAAGTACATAGCAGGTACCGAGTAAATGTTAATCTGAATCTGAAATTGAATTTGGCAAGAAAGAAAAAGAGATATTCAGATCCTTTAGTCTGTGGCGTTTATATCTAACTAAATCTAAATACATTTTTCTCATGGGTGTTCCTTGAGACATTTTACATTATGCTTTGCAATATCTTTATTTCACTAGCAAGCACTTAATATACACATAGACACGTATCTTCTAAAGTATATACTTTAAATGTAGGGGAAGTATTTCTTCTTTTTGGAGACATAAGGAAACTGGATAGAATTCTGTATTGATTCACTTAAAGAAGAAAGTATTGAAAGAATTGAATATTTAATTTTACATTCACCATGGGATATCCAAGGGAGATATTTATAGATGTCTGCATATGATTTGAATAGTATTAACTGTCACTCTGAAATGTGGATACTGTTCATGATGTTGCCTTGAAAGGAAGGGACAACATAAAAACCATCTGGAACAGGTTGGCCACTAAGGCAGGACCCCAGGTAGGGATATTGGTGAAGTCATCGTAAGTCTAATGTCATTTTCTCATTCTGAAGTTGGCAAAACCCCGTCTTAGCAGTGCACTTAAATATAATCAGACTCAGGGGGAATGTTTCTCCTTAACTAAGCACCAACAGCGCTGACAGATAAAAATATTTCATTGTATTAACTAAAAGGGAGAATTATAACTGCCAAAGAGCCCTAAATGCAAGCATTTGGGTCAGTAAATTCTCTGATTATGGTAATTTTTCCAAATAATAGGTGTATTAATTAATATACTTATTCATTCATTCAAGGCACTGACCTATGTACTTGGCATACAATTTTAGCAAAGATAGATATCGTCCTTGGTTCTTGTCTTCCTGAGTAGTGGAAGAGATAAATGTCCCTAAAAAAGTACACAAATAATTGCAAAATTGCATCTGTGCAGATGGACAAAAAGTAGTACATGACATAATACTGTGTGAGCCACACGCTTACACTCAAGCAAGGTAAGGGCTGTTAGTTGACTTTTCTTCAACTATGAAAGGCTTGTGAACTCATACCTCCATTTTCATAGAGATAAGAAAGTACTCTAGTCAGGCCTCCTCCTACCTGGAAGAGGAACAATACTCCCAATTCTAAAAATATTAAGCCCACATTTCTCTGTTTTCTGCACTGACCATCCCTCTTCTCTTGTCACGTTGCTAATTGAGATGTGAATAAAATCAATTAGGCTGGAGTTGAGAGTTACTCTCTTGCTGCTCCTGCCAGATCAGTGTGTCTTTTTAAGGCATTTTCTACAGATAACTGAACTCATCCATCAGGTGGTGGTTTTACCAGTGTTGGAGATTTCATGCTCTTTTGGCTGTTTCACCACCTGTGTACATCTGTATATGATGGCAAATATGACGTCGGGGTGGAGAACCATGACTGATAGCCCTTCATTTTCCTTTAATTGTGCAGGAAGCATGCTGGTCACAAGGTTTTCCAGGGATTATTTCACAGAAACTTAGAAGCAGGTGTTCACAGTCTGATTCCAAGAACTGTTTGCTGGTATGGAGCACAGTACCTGAACAGTCAAGGACAGGAGGATGAACAACACGAGAGAGCCCTCTGGGAAAAGACAGGTAGCTAAAATTCAGTAGAATTTTCAGAATATAGCACCTGACTTCCTTTTCTCCTTTTCTAAACTTTTGCCACTGTGGTCTGGTCTGAAAAGTAGGTGAAGTAGAATCAAGAATGACAGAGGTTGATGTCCATGAATTTGTTCTCCTGCCAGTTGAAATGTTTACAAAAGCTAACCATAGCTTTGAAGAGGGCGGGGGAGGGTACATGACTTGTTACCTAGACCACACTCCTAAAGCTATCATTACGGAACCAGCCGGCACACTTCTTATTTCCATTGTTTTAAAACTATTTCAAACCTCAAAATTAAAGAGACTAAGCAGTTGCTGGCTTTGGAGAAATCAGTTCATAATTTGGAGTCTAGTTGACCATGTGGCGTATACAAGAGAGAAAAAAAAAAAAAAGTTATGTCTTCTTTTTCAAGGATCTAGATACTTGAAAACTATCCCTTGCTGAATTCATCATGGAACCAGCCATACCATTCTAATTAAGTTTACAATGTCCATTGTTAAAAGGAATAGTTCTTACTGTGTGGAAGAAATTATACCCAGCAATTCTAGCCTATAATAGTCTGCAAAAATAACTCCTTAGTTGACTTTTGAAAGTAATGATAACATGATTTAAAACATAACGTTGGCACCAGAAAATTTAGTGCAGAAGACCAATCTGAGTGTTGAGCTGTCGTGTCAGTAAAGCAGCGCATTGAATTTTTTAAGCTAATTTAAATGAAAACGTTAAGATTAAAAGTGGTAGCAGTGCCAATGACATAGGAATTTCTGAAAAATTAGATTACAGTCTTCTTGTGGCCATAAAAACTGTATTATCCTTGACACTACTAAATCAGTCACTGCAAGAAAATTATCTTCACAAGTTCAACTAGTACTTCTTGTTTGAACCTGAAGAGTTTGGTCTGTTTTCCTTCTATTTAAGAAACAGAAGAGGTGCTTTTTAACACATTTCTTGTCTGAAGAGGGATGAATTCTTCACAACCAGCTTTGTGACAAAGAATTCATACCATTTGCTTGTACTATCACCAAAGATATCATTTAATTTAAAAGGAAAAAAAAAGTTTGCAAAGGATTGAATTGTGAGATGCAATAATAACTTTTACAACTTGTCATTTAGCCACTTATTAACATCCAGTCACGACCTATTTAAACATAAGTATATTCTTGTGTTTGTGCAACACAGGTAACCATTTCCTGATACTTCTCTTCATTTTTCAGCAATTTCAGACATCTTTGATGAATACTTTTCATTTAGGATACTGTTTCTCCTGTTCAGTGAGAGTTTATTTACTGAGAACTGGTGTTCCTGGTCTGATTCTTCAGTAGAACAGCAGAGGACAATAGAAAACTCTTGCATTGATACAAAAAGAAAATCAAATTCCACAAAACAAATTTAAGGCCATGACACCCTGAACATTGTCTCCCCTGGAGCAAATGTATATGATAAGGGCACAGATTTAGAATTTAGAGGGACCTGAGGTTGAATTCCAGCTACATTACATAGTAATTACGTGAGCTTGGGAAAGCCATGTAACCTCTCTGCCCTGAGTTCCTTATTGATAAAAATGATATAATAATTTTTGTAGGGATGGTATGAGAATTAAACTAAGTACGGACTATGATGCTTGACCCATAGAAAGCACTTGACGTATTGCATTATTATTATCATTAACATCTTCACCAGTAGTATTTGTACATCCAAATTATATCCATGGAAGTAATAATTATTAAAATATACTGTCTTATTTTCAGTCTTGACTCTTAGAGCATACTGTTTTCTCTGTCTGAAAGACCTTCAGATATTTATTAACTTTGAAGATTTATTTTAAATACTTAAGAAGTGGTAGATGAGTGAAAATGATTAACAAATAATCTTCACTTATCCTGGCATACTGATTGATGCCACTGATTGCTGTCACTGCTAGGAACCTTATAAGAACATACAGTACTGGACTTAGACTTGGTGTGGTAACCATTGGTTGGCTTTTTTTTTTTTTTTTTAACCTAACAGAGTTTGAATTCCTTGAGGATAAAGATATAGTCTAATTCATCTTTGTCTACTAGTCTCATGTAACTACAGAGTCTGGCATATAGTAGGTGTTCAGTGTTTGCTAAAGAAGGGACAGTTTCTATGACATTTTATTATTTTTTTAAATAAACAATTTTTTAGAACAATTGTAGGTTCACAGCAAAATTGAGTGGAAAGTACAGAGAGTTTCCATATAGTCACTTCCCCCACTATCAACATCCGGCATCAGAATGGTATTGCTGTGACTGATGAACCTACACTGACCCATGATGATCCCCCTAAGTCCATAATTTGCATTAGGGATAACTCTTGGTGTAGTACATTCTGTGGGTTTTGACAGATGTATAATGACATACATCCGCCATTATAATATCATACAGAATAGTTTCACTGTCCCAAATCCTCAGTGCTCCACCTATTTATTACTCCTTCCCCCCTAACCCCTGACATCCACTGATCTTTTTACTGTCTCCATAGGTTTTCCTTTTCCAGACTATAGTTGGAATCATACAACCTGTAACCTTTTCAGACTGGTATAATTCACTTAGTAATATGCATTAAGATTCCTGGATGTCTTTTCATGGCTTGATAGCCCATTTCTATAAGCACTGAGTAATATTCCGTTGTCTAGGTGTGACAGTTATTTGTCCATTCACTTAGTGAAGGACATCTTGATTACTTCTCAGTTTTGGCAATTAGGAATTAAGCTGCTACATCTGTGTGTACATTTTTGTGGGGATATAAGTTTTGAACTCATTTTGGTAAGTAAATACCAAGGAGGACAACTGCTGGATCATATTATAAGAGTATGTTTAGGTTTGTAGGAAGTCACCAAACTATCTTCTAAAGTGGCTGTACCATTTTGCAATCCCACCAGCAATGAATGAGAGTTTCCGTTGCTCCACAGCCTGTCAGCATTTTGTATTGTCAGTGTTTTGTATTTTTAGCCTTTCTAATAGGTGTGTAATGGCATCTAATTGGTGTTTTAATTTGAAACTCTCTAATGACATGTAATATTGAGAACATATTTCATATATATATCTTCTTTGGCGAGGAGTCTCTTCAGTTCCTTTGCCCATTTTCTTACTGTTGCTAATTTTCTTACTGTTAAGTTTTAAGACTTGTTTGTTCATTTTGAATATCAGTTCTTTATCAGATATATCTTTTGCAAGTATTTTTCTAAGTCTGTGGCTTGTCTCATTCTCTTCTCTTGACATGGTTTTTGTAGAGCAGATTTTTTTTTTAATTTTAATGAAGTCCAGCTTATCAGTTATTCCTTTTATAAACATACCTTGGGTGTTATATCTAAAAAGTCATTTTCATACCCAAAGTCATCTAAATTTTCTCCTGTTATCTTCTAGAAGTTTTATAGTTTTGCATTAAATTTAGGTCGATGATCCATTTTCAGTTAATTTTTGTAAAGGGTGTGTTATGGAGTGAATTGTGTCTTTCCCAAATTTATAGGTTGAAACCCTAACCCTCAAGGTGGCTGTATTTAGATAGAGGGTCTTCAAGGACATAATTAAGGTTAAATGAAGTCATAAGGATTGGGCCCTAATCCAACAGAAATGCTACCCTTATAAGAAAAGACGTGCACTAACAGATAAAAGGCCATGTGAAGACACAATAAGAAGGTAGTGCTCAGCAAGCCCAGGAGAGAGGCCTTCAGAGAACTTAAATCTGCCAACACTTTGATCTTGGACTAGCAGCCACCCAGTCTGTGAGATTCAGTTATGACAGCCCAGATGACAAATATAGATTTTAAAGTCTGTGTCTAGATTCATTTTTTTGCATGTGTTCCAGTACCATTTGTTGAAAAGTCCATCTTCTTCGTTGTATTGCCCTTGATTCTTTGTCAAAGATCAGATGATTATATTCATGGTCTCTGTTTATGGGCTGTCTATTCTGTTCCATTGATCTATATATGTGTGTATTCTTTTGCCAATTCCACAGTGTCTTGATTACTGTAACTTTACAGTAAATCTTGAAGTCAAGTAATGTCAGTCTTCCTTCAATATTGTCTATTCTTTTACCTCCCATATAAGAGGTCTTTTACTTCTTCACATAAACTTTAGAATCAATTCATCAATATCTGCAAAATACCTTGCTAGGACTTTGGTTGAGACTGCATTGAATCTATTGATTAAATTGAGAAGAATTGACATCTTGACGATATTGACTCTTCTTAATGATTATGGAATATCTCATTTATTCAGTTCTCCTTTAATTTCTTTCATCAGAGTTTTGTAGTTTTCCTTACATGGATATTGAGCATATTTTGTTAGATTTATTCATAAGCATGTCATTTTTGAGGGGGTGCTAATATAAATGGTGTAGTGTTTTTATTTCAGATTTCACTTGTTCATTGCTGGTATATAGGAAAGCAACTGACTTTTGTATGTTAACCTTGTATCCTACTACCTTGCTATTCTTGCTTGCTAGTTACAGTTTTTTGTCTTGTTTTGTTGTGGATTCTTTTGGATTGTCTACGTAGACAATTATGTCTTTTGCAAAGACAGTTTTATTTCTTTTTTCCCAATCTGTATACCTTTTATTTCTTTTTCTTATCTTATCACATTAGCTAGGACTTCCAGCAAGATGGTGAAAAGGTGTGCTAAGTGGAGACATCCTTACCTTGTTCCTGACCTTAGCAAGAAAGCTTCCAGTTTCCCACCACTTTTTAATTATTATAATTGATTTTACATATGAGAATCATACTCAACCATAGAAAATATTTCAAATTGAGTTCATTGCTAGTGTTTCATGGGCCTATTTTCAGTCATAGATTACATTTTCCTACCTGTCACACACTTAGAAGAAAACACGTTTGTCTTGGTATGGTCTCTTTCCTAACCCAATTAAAATTCATTCCAGAAGTGGGACATTTCATATTATTCTTTACCACTTAGTGTCATAAATTCTTGGCTTTAAGAATTTGATCACTGTATTTATATTTTATTTAACCTCTCCATTTAGTCCTATTCATTCTTCAAAAAGGAGGATAAAACACACAGTCTAATAATACCCACCCCATTTAATTCTGCCTTTTTTAAAATGGAAAGCAGCACTACATTAAATTGTAAATTTACAACTAAAACTCTGATCTAACATGTCCTTTTGCAGACAAATTGATGATTTGGTTGAACATTAACAAAGCTATTTTAGTGCTACACCTTGGGAAAGAGTACTCTAAGATTAGGGAACAACAAATAAGAGAGAGCAAGATAGAAAAGTTATTTGTATTTAAACCGCAAGTTAGCAAAAATAACCTAAAAATCAGAAATTATTGTTGAGTTCCACACATTATGTTCAGCATTTAATCTCAACTTGTTGTATGAAGGTCACCATTTGGAAGCTGCACTTTGTGTTACTTATATTCATAAAGGGATTGATCATGTGTTCTATCTGTGGTAACTAAAAGATTGTGATAAATGTTGCAAGACATTTTACTTTTTTAAAGTAATTAGGGACTTCACTGGTGGAGCAGTGGTTAAGAATCCACCTGCCAATGCAGGGGACATGGGTTCGAGTCCTGGTCCAGGAAGATCCCACATCCCGTGGAGCAACTAAGCCCGTGCAGCACAACTCCTGAGCCTGTGCTCTAGAGCCCACGAGCCACAACTGTTGAGCCTGCATGCCACAACTACTGAAGCCCGCATGCCTGGAGCCAGTGCTCCGCAACAAGAGAAGACACCGCAGTGAGAAGCCCACGTGCCGCAACTAGAGAAAGCCTGCTCACAGCAACGAAGACCCAATGCAACCAAAAATAATTAAATAAATTAATTAATTGATTTTAAAAAATAATAATAAATAAAGTACAATTAATGATAGTACTATATAGCAACTTGGTTACAATACTGAAAGTCACCCAAAAGATTTTACACTAATACAACTCAGGTAAAGATACCACATTAGAAATCTAGAAATGTCTTTCATAACTCTAATTTGGTTGATTATATGAGAAAGAGAACGTGTGCAGAAGTTGCAAAATGTGAATATAGTCCCCAATTTTCATTTTAGAAAAAAAAAATAGCCTGTAAGAAAATTAGTATGTTTTATTTTATTTTTTATCCCAGTTTTCAAGTATGATTTTAAGCCTTCTTAATCTTTGAAAGAATGTTATCCATTTCTCATTTGTGTACATATCAGGAAAACACAAGAAAGTAGGCCCACAATGGTTAAAATATTAAAGATATTGTTCATTTGAATGTTTCCTTCTGTTCATTAAACTTTACTAGACAGTGTAACCTTGAGTACTGCCAGCATTAGATTGCTTAGAATTCCAAATTTGATCTTTAAATTCACCTCCAGTGTGTGACTGGGTTTACTATGTAATTTTTCTTTTCAAATATGCCATTATTGTAGTCTTCCACCTAAACCCTAAGAATACTGTTATTAACTAGCTTTTAAGTTCCTCAATAAAGCAATGTTTAGGATGTACATAAAAACACTGCATTTTTATTAAACAGCCCTAGAGGAATGAGAGGTTATTTTAACAGTCACATCAACAGTATAGTTCTATGGCTCTTTTCAATTAGCATTAGCTTGCCAACCTCCTTAAGTACTGGCACCATGTCCAAGTGTGCTTATTAATAGATTTTTCCCTTTTTACATTTTAACCAATATCATAGAACTCTTTTAAGAACATGTCCTAGATTTTTCAAGGTAAATAACAACCCTCTCCTCTCTCTTCTCTCCCCCTCCCCTTCTCTTCATTCCATCTCTGTCTCTCTCTTTACCCTTAAACCCCTGTTTTCTAAGGATAAGCCACATGTGGAGAGAAAGAGATTAGATAGATAGATAGATAGATAGATAGATAGATAGATAGATAGATAGATAGATTAGATGAAACCACAAAAAAGACATGAACTAGGGCTATGTTAATGATGACACAGAAAGGGAATAGATTTGAAAACATTTAAATTTAAAGTTTATAGAACTGGATGACTGATTGTCATGGAGGTGAACAAACGTGAGAAAAAGGTTTATAATATAGAAGAATTATCAGTTTCCAAATAAATATGGTTAATTATAGCTAAGTTTTATTTAAAGCTTTGTGTGTGCCATATACTTGCAAAATTCTTTTTCGTATGCTGTTCCATTTAATCCTCGAAACTTTTTAGGGCCAAGGAAACTAAGATCCAGGGACGTTAAGAAAACTTGCCAAAGGTCATGTCTATAATACGTGCTGAGTGGGGATTTATGGGCAGACATTCTGATGCCAGAGACCATTCTGTTAATGAATACCATCTTTCCTTTTGGTACGCTGATTCTAAGATGCTTATGCTCATCTAGGTGGAGATATCCAGCAGTGTGTTGGGTATTGGATTCTGAAATTCAGGAGGGATGGATTTTGGCATTTGGTAGACTTCCCCAAGGAGCAAGAGCATGTTTAAAGCAGTGTCCACAGATAGAATGCCAGGAGGTACCAACATGTACAGGAAGGGCTGAGGAGAGAGAATACAGTAATGAGATAGAGAAAAAACATTCACAGAAGGGGAAGAGGAGTCAGAAGATGCAGAGTAACCAATGTCAAGGGTGGTAGATAGTTTCAAGAAATAGAAAATGACCAGCATCAATGCATACATTAGCACAGCATACAGCAGATGAGTCAGTTGTAAGGAAAGAATGTCATGTCCATTGGGTAGACTATTAGATCATTTCAAATCTTCTCTAAGAGCAATTCTAGTAGAGAACTGGGGAAAGATGAGATTTCAGTAGGTGGGGAATAGGTTGGCAGGGAAGAATTGTGGGGTTTTAATGGGCTAAAATTATAAGACTGTCCAACAGATACTTTTACATGTAGTGTTTTCACCATAAGCATTATTATGTTTATACCTATTCCTTTTTTGCAGTGGAGCCTGTGCCTAGAGTAGCATACAGAAATTTCACGCAGAGATGCCACTAGAAATAACCTAAACTGTGACCTCTAACTTTTTAGCAGTGGGGGCAGATTTTGATGGAACAATATTTTGAAGATTTTTCATGTAAGCCTCAGAAAATGCAAGATATATATTTAAGTCTACCAAAAGAGGTTCATTTGGTAAAGCAAAAATGCCACAATCTTTTAAAATCAGTACTTTTTCTAAAACTGAAAACTTCACACATTTTGCATTTCATTTGCTAACTTTCACAGCAGGCTTCCCAAAATCCAACTTCCTACTGAAGTGTGTTTCCAAGCAATTTTATTTGGAAATTGAGAGCTGTCGTGACCTTTTCATCGGTTTTAACTCTATATCCTAAAAGACTTAAGAGACAACACTCGACAGGTGACAAAACATTCCAGAATAATAGGATTCCTATTTTTAGATGGCATTTCCTGTAACTAAAAAATAATAATAATAGATTATTCAATCAGTTTTTTTTTTAAAGGCCTTCTGGAGAAGCAGTTTTTACATTTGAGTTTGCATGACATTTACCACTTTGTGAGTTCCATTAAGTATCATTACACGAGCCCTTTTACATCTAGCAATATATGGCTCTAAAACAGAAAACTCCAGTTGTTTCTGGGCTCAGGACTCTGAATCAAGATTCACAAAACTATAGAAAGATAGCACTTTAAGATCATGTGCTGCAAGGAAACTTAGCCCTTCTCAGAGGTTTGCTGAGGCTCCACTAGGAATGAAACACGTTTTATCAGAGAGGAAAGATTTGAACTGGGAAAACCATTCATCCCTTTCATTCATTTTATTTATTCAAGTTTCCTGCAACCCATTATTTTTAAGAAAAAGTCTTGGGGCTTCTGTGGTAGTGCAGTGGTAAAGATCTGCCTCCCAATGCGGGGGACATGGGTTTGAGCCCTGGCCCGGGAAGATCCCACATGCCACGGAGCAACTAATCCCGTGCGCCACAACTACTGAGCCTGCACTCTAGAGCCCATGTGCTACAACTACTGAAGCCCATGTGCCTAGAGCCCGTGCTCCACAACAAGAGAAGCCACCGCAAAGAGAAGCCTGCGCACTGCAATGAAGAGTAGCCCCCACTCGCTGCAACTAGAGAAAGCCCGTACACAGCAATGAAGACCCAACGCAGCCAAAAATAAATAAAATTAATAAATTTTAAAAAAAAAGAAAAAGAAAAACGTCTTGTTTTATAGGTGGTTAAAAATGTGTGTCTGGATCACTAGCCTCATTTTACAGTTGAAGCAAACCGAGGCCTAAAGATGCAAGAGGACTTGCCCAAGGCCACGTCATCAATTAGTGGCAGAATGTGTTAACGCAAGTTCTTTGGGCTGCAAGCTAAAGAAACCAAATTTAACTTACTCAAGAAGAAATGAGGACTCATTGGAAGGATACTAGAGTATCCCACAGAATCCAAAGAAAAGTGTAACAGCCAAAACTTAGGTGGGAAGAAACCAGTGTAGCTATAGGAACAGTAGTTGTCAGGGCTTCTCTGCAGAACACGGCCTTAAGGAGACTCTGCTGCCACAGCAGGAGCTGATGTGGTCAACTCCCTTAAGGGAACATCTGCTCGGATGAGCTTGGTTGGCAGGTGACTCTGCTGCTGAGTCTAAAGACTATGGGATTAGCAGAGCCATGGCCTCTGACCAAATTCTTATAAGTCTCATACTCAACTGCGGCTCACACATGGCATGGTGTCCACATTGCCTGGTCTTCTACTTACATTCTCTTTGCTGACATTAGCATCACTTGGGGAGATTTAAAAAATACCAATACTTAGGCTCTATCTCTCAGATATGATTTACTCACTGTGCGCAGGGCTGGGACCTGTTCATTTGTTTGAGATGATGCTGCCTCCAGCAGCACACACACACACACACACACACTCACACACACACACACACACACACACACACACACACACACACACACACACTCCATCACTTACGAAATTGTGAGAGAACAGGGATTTTACTTTGCTTCCTCTTGAATCTGCCATGTCTAGAAAGGACCTCTTCAATGATGGAAGAAATGAATCTGTAAAACTTACCAAATACCTGAAAACTGGTATTGTTATTTACTTCCTCTTCTACATTTTTGTCTTCTACATGCTTAATTGTAGAATTTTCTAAGGACCTGATTTTATAGTCTACTTTGTCTGACAGACACAAAGTTCTCTCGCAACCTCAGCAGAAATCAAACTCATGGGATGACTGCACATCCATGGGGGATAGCTGGTATCTGAGACAGGACATAAATAATAAATTTAGTGTTTGAAATTTGCACATAGGTCTTCTGATTTTATTAACCTAGACAACTTATAATAATTATGATAAACAGACATTGTCATTAAATATAGCAGCCATTTGATAAGATTAAGCATAATGCAATACATCTTCCTTTCCACCCAATTCAGTATAATAAATTACCCTTAGGCTTCTAAATGAAGCATTTTATAATTGAGCAAAACAAACTGATTTTTAGGGGTCCTTATTTATATGCAAAACTGACTTTTTGAGAATGGTAAACTTGATTAAAATCTAAGTGCAAATCACAAATAACTTCTTCTCACAAGCCATAACCATCCTATTAATGTATAATTTATTGCATACAAGGATAGTAAGATTCTAATGTCCTTATGATCCAGATGGAAGAAAGAGTTAAATAGAGAAAACAATAAACCATATAAAATGGGAAGAAAACGGAATTGAAATTTGACAAATACTGTACAAGATAGTATCCCAGCTGGTACAGATGCTATAGGAAAACAGAGATTGGGTTAGAGTATCATAGTGAAATCAATCTCAGGAGAATTTTAAAAGAGGTAAATTTTCATGGAAGTTCTAGATGTAGAGAGGGAAAAATTACTAGTTCAGAAAAAGCATGAACAATGTATTAGATGTGGAAAACAACTTTGCAAATGTGGCCCCTTTGAGTCTGATTGCATTACTCAGAATCATAGGTCCCTTTTGGCTCCCACCCAACAACTAAGAGATGATGTCCTAGGTGAGTGGACTTCTTCCCAACTGCATGTCATTTATAAAAAAAGAAACATGCAACTTTTAAACGAAAGGACACATGAGTGACAGGATTAACCTAGGTATCATTAAAAGGCAAGGCCCAGTTTATCTCAATCATGGCCTCTGCAAATAACCACATTTCACATGGCTCTTCTGGGTCCCACTTTAGAAGTGAATCCAGCAGAGATGTTCTCCTGGGAAGAAGACTTAAGGATTCAAAATCCTTGATTTATGGCCTCCAACCAGCCTCTTCATGAGCATACATGTTATACACACATAAAATTAGCTTTATTCCCTATTTAGAAATAGAGACTACTACTAAGAAGGGTACCCATTATTGAGTCAGAGCACATGATACTATTTCTTCTCTAGTAAAGGTAAGCATCGGATAAGGGCCTCGCCCATGCTTGTAGGAAGTTGTTCACATAGTGGGATGGCTTTGAACATTGGTTTGCCTGCATCTAGGCTTGAAACTCTTGTACTCTTCTCAGTATAACATTTACTCATTCACTCAAAATTGCTTACCTGTCACCAGTATGTGTGATCTCCGGTGCTTTGTGCTAAGATAATTTTACGTTATTTTAAGTACTTTAAAATTATGAAATATTTCAATTGTATACAAAGAACAAAAAAATAATACCCATGGTTTATACAAATATATTTTATTTAAAATATATTTATAGGACATGAACAATGGTGGTACTCTGCCCTGGGGATGCAGTGATGAGCAAGATGGACACAGCCCCACCCTTAAGACAGATAATTAAAGAAGACAGGCAATAGATTCTTATAAATGACATGATAGCCAAAGCCCAGGGTTATGGTACCATATGGCAGAGTGAAGGAAAGCTTCCTGGAGGGTGAAATGTATCTTTCTTCTGAACTCAGCATAATAAATCACCCTTAAGTTGCAGAATGAGGCATTTTACAATGGAGCAAAACAAACCAATTTAGAGTCTATATTCATAAGGAAAGCAGGGTTTTTGAGGCTTATAACACTGATTTGGAGCTATAAAGAGTGCTCCAGGAGGGGGAATGAGGTGTGAGGTGTGAAAAGACCAGGTCACTATACCTCTCACCAGTCAGGTGATGGAGTAAGTGCTTAATGTTCAGTCTGGACAAGGAGCCCCTGCACAGAGAGGGTGAAATACAAGTACAGGTGCTATCAGCCTAAAGACTGTTGGTTCTTTTCAAATGAAAGCATCTTAAAAACAGTTCACCTACTGACAAACCCAGAACATGATATTTTGATAATATGTATCAGTTTAACTTTAAATGTTGTCCCAGAGCACTCATTTTTCTGGCTAAGCAGGATTGGTAGACTCAGTGCTACGGTTTTGATTGAAAGCAACAGAGAAAAGAGATGCTGATATTACACGCCTCTGAGTACTTTCAGGTTTGGGCAGCTTTCTGCAAAGGGCAGATCCTTAAACTTAGCACCTCGCTGAGAAGAATAATAGTCAAATGACCATGTTTGGTGAAGCCTCCTACAACCATGGTGTTGGGAACAGTAAAATAGTTCTAGTTACTGATTAATTCTAGTTTTCTTAGAGCTGGCCTCACAGGTTGGCAAAATAGTGCTTTAAAGTTTAGAAAAAGTATTTCAGACATTATCTCATTTAGTCCTCACGTTGTGCAATGTGTGAAATTGGATTCATTTTACACATTACAATATACAGCCCAGAGTGCATACAGCAGCTGGATCTGGTCTCTGGATCATAGCCTAGCACCACTAGTAACTAACTGTTCACACCATGGATATGGAGGAGTATGATGCAATGATCCTGCAGGGAAGGAAAAATAATTTTCTCAATACCCTTCTAGGTTCTTGGCTGAGAGCCCTCTGTAATAAAAAGATTAAAAGGAGAAAAAAAGCAATTTTAATTACATACATAGTACTTACGGGAACCCCACAAATATATGAGAGTCAAAATGCAGCCGTATGATTGAGGCTTGAGCTCAGGAAAGGGATAAGGATCTTGGGCTTCAAAGAGGCAATTCTCAGGATGGTAAGAAGAAGAAATGCTTGTAAACAAAGGTTGCCCTGCTTGCAGGTAAATCTCTCAGGTTAAAAAGTGATCTCTGGAAATAGCTGTCTTCCTGACACAAACCCCATTTCTAATATTAACTTTCCTTACAAAAGGGTAACTTCTACTCTGTTTTGTAGAGCTTCTCCTGTGTCTGCAGTTTCTCAAAATAATCCTTACACAGAAGAGGCCCATCTTGAGGTGGCATATTCTACCCTTCAATCCTCTGGATTCTAAATGAACAGATAGTCATCAGGGAGCCATACTAAGCCAAGCACTGTCCCAGGCACTGGGAAAGAAATAGCAGACCAGGCCTAGTTTTTACTTTCACTGGGGAAATGTCCCTCCTCAAGGCTTCCCTAAGTTAGGGGCAGTCCTGTCTAGACCATGTTCTCAGGACTGTCCTTCCTTTCCTTTTGGTGGACACCTAACAAAAAGAGAGCATGGGCCAGAGGCACATGACATGGCCTGAAGATAAACACACACACATACACACACACACACACACACACACGCTCACACACACCCAGGACAATCACATTTTGCCTTAGGAAATCCAACCTAAGAAATGCAGGAATCAAGTAGCTGTCACAAAGAGCTGACCCTGAAAGGCCAAGATCTGGACAGTTGAGGCCACAGGGTGCGAACAGCAGCTGTATGGGGAGAGAAGCATGGGAGAAAGGAAGCCATTGGGAGGAGATTGGGCTGGAGAAGAGCCCCAAGGGGAAGGTCTACAAATTCCAGCTCCCGAGGTCCCATGAGCAGATTTCACGCCAGAATTAATTGTCCTAGAGGAGAGTCCCTACACTTTCTGGAACCTGATTGTTCAGCTCTTATCAGGTTCCTTGACACATGTACTGAATTTAACTCCTCCACCTATTATAAGAAATAATTTGACTGAACTTCAAGCACAATAATTTACAAGCACAATAACCTGCTAAATTATCTACCCCTGTGCTGATTGCAGCATTATTTGTAACATAGTTTGGAAACAATCTGAATGGCCATCATTAGTGGGCTGGTCCTATAAACTCTGGTATTTACTTTCTTTTGAATATAATATAGCAGGAAAAGAAATTGTGGTATGTTCCATATAGTATCTACCATATTTTCTTTTACTGCTATAGTGTCTTGTATTCCATAGGAATTATATGTGTAGTAATATATAAATGTCTGTTATATATGTATTACTGTATAATATACAGATATTTCATTTTGTATATATTTGTGTATAAATATATGCAATTTAATATGTATCATATTCCATAAGAACATAATTATTATAATACATATCTCATAGTATTGTTAAATAAAACAAAAAGTTTCGGTGCACACATAAAACAAAACTTTACATATATATGTATATATATATATATATGTATATAGATAGATTGGAAGGACACATATTAGGTTGAAAATAGAAGTTACCTCTTGGGACAGGGTTAGAATTATAAAGAAAAGATTGAAGGGAATGACCTGTACCTGTATTTCTTTCTTAGTTTCTTTTTATAATTAAAACTGATTTTTAAAACATTTTAAAAGAAAATCAAGTAAGTAAACCACAAGTTTCCTGGTTTATATTTTGTTTCATATCATTTTGTTTTTCCTCCTCCCATCCACACTGCTCAGTGCGTAATGAATAAGGCCATTTTGTGGTGAGTTCTCACCTCACTGTTCTAAAATAAGGGAATAAAAGGAGAATATTAAGTTACTCTGAGGTCTGCATCTGCTAAGGTTTTTTTTTTTTTTTTTTAATTTCAACAATATGGACATGGACAAAAATAAAACCTAAAGCTTGATCATTTGAGTTTTCCATTAAATAATACCAATTACAGGATACTTCTCAAGCCATTTAACACAATGACCCAGAAGGTGCTTATTTTGTCTTTTAAATATTAAAGTACTTTTAAAAAATAGTCTTTTAATAACCCAAAAAATAATGGAGGTATTAAATCCATTTTGTTCTGTACTGTGTTGTAAGAGTGTGTGTACCAGAGTCCTCATATGGATGAGAATATGAACATATTTTAGTTAGCAATGGAGAAATCCTCTGGGTCCAGAATGTGCCAATTTAACAAGACGTTAACTTTAACAATTTAAATATGGTTTTACTGGTATATATGCACATGGACATCAGGCTTTTAAAAACTCATCCTATATACATGGGAGAGGAGTTCAGAAATTCAAATAGTTGTGCGAAGAGGCCTCTTTATTTATTTTTTCAGTAGAGTTCGTAACTCATTTATTAAAATAAGCACTGTATATCCCTGTGCACAGTCAAGGAAATTCAAACTTGAGCCTTCCTATGACTTAGCAAGATGGTTGGTGGTATTCAGGAGAGGAGATGTGAAATCTAGAAGTCAGGACTGGGGAAAAGACCTACTCCTCCCCAAGAATGGAGTCTGGATAGAGTTATTGAGACATTCAATGTCCAGCACCCAATATGGGAAAGTCAAGGAAATGTAGCACAGATGTACAACTTGGAAGAAGAGCTCATCATGAGGACATTGTAGATATCCTGGGCCACTCCCAAAGTCAACTGGGAAAAATTAGATTTCGCATTGAGTTATCTAAGATCAGGGTCCAGACTAGGGCCAGGGAATTAGCAGGAAATAGGTGAAGGGCCGAGGTTCTGGCAAAACAAAAGCAGAAGGCGGGATTTGTCAATGGAATAGGAAGAACTCAGTTGGTGATCCAAGGGTTATCTTGACTGGGTCAATGTAGTAGAGAGTAGCAGCCAACATCTTGGGGAGCCACAAGAGTGGTCTAAGCTCACCATTATCTTGTCTATCTCAGGTCCATTGGGAAAAAAAGCAAAGAAACAAAAAGCGCTGATATTCACTGATGGGATAGAAATTGATCACATACCTCCTGCCCTGATCAGTAATATTTTAATAACTGGCATGAGACAGGGCTTAGGGCTTGCTTGTGGATCCCAAAGTGGGAACTCAATAGAAAAACTACCTACCAGTTTTGGAGATGTATTTAATATTTCTTGTATAGGTGTAATATGTGCTATTGCCTTAGTACATTTTTATATTCACTGAGAAGACCCATAGCCTAGTTGGTAATCAAAATAAAACTCAATCCAATGCTACATCATCATAGTGATTTTACTCCTCTCCCACTTCAGAGTCCTCCCCAACTTGTAAGATCATAATCACCATTTTGCAGAAACTCCAAGGCACTAGCTGGCATAACCTCCTACTATTAAAATGAATAACTAAATTCCAGAGCAGTTGAGTGACATGATCTGGGTCCCATAACCAGTAATGCTAAACCCAGAACTTAAATGCTGACCTCAGGTCCCAACATAAACTTCCTTCCACTCTACGCCATCAACTTTCTGTGGAATTTCTTCTGTTTACCACCTCCCTCATTCAGTTTAATTATGTTTACACAGTGTTGGTAGACTCAGCTCACTGTTGACACCTAATTATTTTTCTAAGGGAGAAAAATGATCACCCAAAACAGAGAATCCACTGACTGAAGCCCCATCAAAGTGATCTGCATCCATTGTGATATCTGCAAAAGCTGCCACAGTATATAAGGTCACCGAAAAATCCAGCTTAGTTCCCCTTGTGGAGATAGGCATGCCCCCAGACAAAGGCCCAGCACTTGTGTCTTGATTTTAAAAGGCACTTAGCAGCAAGCCCCTCGTTGACCTACATGTTTTCATAACTACAGGCTCATACACATTTGAGAGCATTCTTTTTGAGTCACCTCTCTCTATGTACTGAATATTTTTTTACAGCTTCCTGGATACCTAATGAACCTGCTTGGGGACCAGGTGAAATATATTTTTGGAACAGGATCACCCTGTACTTTGCAGGTCATGAATTTCTTTATATTTGTCATGGCAGGCACTGCTACCCCAAAAGTTATTACCTATTCAATCCCAGTTCTAACCTGCAAGCAGATCTGTCTGAGGAGCCAATTTATTACTGATGTAACAGCACCAGGGAAGATGAGTTTGCTTGTTTAAAGAGATGAGCGGCATTGGCAACGCAATCAGTTTTCACATACTGAAATCCCGTACATGGGATTTTTTGTAGTTATTAAAAAATCACGCATAGCAATGTTTCTATCCTTCATTGTGCATTTGCTGGGATTGCACATCCATCATGGCTTGTTCCTCTCTAAATGGGCTTGTCTTTCAGAAATTCATAGCCTTGAGGGTTTTTGCCAAGCACTAAGTTGTCAGACCAGAAAGATCATGATGCCTTCTATACTTGGCTTTATGTTTTACCATGAATGGCCCATATGATGTCCTTTGCATGTAACTTAGCCTCTCTGGTTATCAGTTTCATGTCATCAATCAAGTCACTCACAAATTTAATTGCATTAGGCATATCCCCAGGGTCTCCAAACTGGGAGAGGGTGTGGGGTACAGGACAGCATTGTGAAATATAGATCACAGTAATGTTGGCAAAAAGTTACACACACACATAACGCATACACACACACGATTAAGCATACAACTTATTGAGTAAGAGAGATCTAGATTCTAACCCTGCTTTCTGCTCACTTGCTGAAAGAACTTGGGTAAATCACTTACCTTCCTTGAATACGTTTTTTTTTTTTTAATCTTTATTAGAGTATAGTTGATTTACAATGTTGTGTTACTTTCTGCTGTACAGCAAAGTGAATCAGTTATACATATACATATATCCACTCTTTTTTAGATTCTTTTCCCATATAGGTCATTACAGAGTATTGGGTAGAGTTCACTGTGCTATACAGTAGGTCCTTATTACTGAATCTGTTTTTTGTTTAATCTATAAAATAGAATAATAAAACCTACCTAATAGCAATATTTTAATAATTAAATAAGTTAGCACATATAAACCATTAGCACACGTTCCAGCACATAATAGTTCCTATTAGTTAATATTAAATTATTTTTAATTACAACAATATTGATGATAAATATTTAAGATGACTTCCTTTGAAAATAGATGATCTAATACTGGACATGAGGAGGGCATAGACACACATGTAATTAACCATAAAACCAGTCAGTAATAGAGAAAATCTCAATAGAAGGCAAAGAAAATGTACTCTGCTGGTGACATCTGGTGAAGGAGATCAAAGAGATGACATGAGAAAGTATAAATTAAGGCAGACTTTGAAGGATGGAGTGTTCAGGGCAAGTGAGAAAAACTGAACTCCAACTAACCTAACCAGCAACAAAATATATTGGCTAACAGAACTGGAAGTCTAGGGTCTGGCTTTAGGCACAGTGGGATCCAGTTGCCCAAATGAAGTTTTAAGGGCTCTGACATCTTCGTTCCTGAGTTCTAAATCCCTCTGTGTGTCAGGAAAACCATGGCATACTCAATATCCAAAAGAAAAGAGAGTCTTTTTCTGCCAGAATTCACATAGTAAATCTTAGAGAAGGCTATGCTTGGGTCAGGTTTCTTCCCTGGACAAATTGCTATGGCAAGGAAGGATAAGTACTCGGATTGGATGGCCTGGGTCATTTTCCTAGCTCCATAGTAACGGTTGGATGCTGTGATTGACAGCTTCACCAGGGACACTTGGAATAATGGCAGAATGGTTTATCAAAGAAAAATGGGGTTCTTAGAAGAAGAAAAAGGAGGAGGAGGAGGAGATAAGGCTAGGAATGCTAAATGATAGATTTCTATTATAAAGGATACCATAGGACATGCACAGATCCAGAGCAAGGAGTAGGTATGAGGGAACATTACAAGGAAAGCTACTGAGGAAGGAAAACTTTGCTACAAAGCACAGCCAGTAATTTATCAAATATTCTACTCAGCTCGACTAGCTCATATACCTTCCCTCATTTGATCAAACAATGGTTCAGAAACCTGCCATAGTACTTAATTTTGCTCGATGAGTGAATGCATGAATGGGTAGTTGGCTAAAGGAACATACACACTTTTCACCTTACAAGTGTGTTATTCCCATTTTATTGATAATGAAACTGACTTGGAGATGTTTAGTGGCTTTCTCGAGGCTAGGCAGCTAAGAGTTTAGAGAATTTGGGTTTTGTCTCCATCAGCCCTGGCTCCAAGTTGAGTTTTCTTGCCACCCCCGCCAACCTTTCCCCCATCCCACAACTTTTTCTTCAAACTGTTGCTTTTTCCCAGGCTGACTCACAGAAACCTGAACCCTTGGGACTCATTGGTCAAATTTCATTTCCAACCTATTTCCGGTGTTCCTCAGTCTCTAACTTAAGGCTTTGAACTAAATTACATTTATATCCCAGTAACTCACAGATTTCTAGACACTTTAGAGTTGGAAGGGAAGGGACCTGGAAGTCATCTAGTCCAAAGGACATCACACAGTCAATGGTGCTTAAGTGACCATTTCTGTCAGAGAATGAAGGACGGGAATCCAGGTCCTCTCTTGTGTTTTCAAGTGACTGAGTTACAGCTCTGACTATTCGAGTGATTTCTCCAAATGTGACTCAAACAAATTCTCAACAGGCTCTCCCTTGAACAGAGTTGCAGGAGTTCGGAGAAGTAATGAAGGCTCAGCAAGCCTCTCATACTAGTGCAAAGACTAGAACATAGTTCCCCTGGGTACAGAGAAGCTGCCACCCACTAGGATCCAACATATGGAACACCCACATTTAAAAATAACAAGATTAGAGATTGCTGTATTGCTTTTACTGCCCACATCCCAGCCACCTCTTCACATCCTAAACCCCCTTATCACTTAATAAAGACAGCCACCTGTTTGGCTTAATGAAGTAAGCCAGCTGGGCTGAAGGAGGACAGGAAAACTGACCGTGTGTGGTCTCTCCCACTCTGCTTTCAGATTATGCTGAAGACGGAAGCAACCATCTTCTCCCTCCCCATCCTCAACACTCAGTTTTAAGGAAATCTTCACATTTTTGCTGCTGGCCAGGAATGTCACGATTCCCCACCTCCAGCTTCCAGTGGAGTTTAGGGTAACCTTGTGCTCTGTTAGTGGTAGTGTTAATCCAAGCATTGTATGCCCCGCCCCTCTCATCAAAAACCCCTGGCTGCTTGTTAAACACTCAAACTCCAGAACCCCTGCCAAGCTTACTGAAATACAATCATGGAACATTCTAAAATATTTTTGAACTCCCTGAGAGATACTTACACAAACTGAAGTGTGAGAACCTCAGCCTCTCATTCCCCTGCAGTTTCGTTTTGGATGAGTCCTCTCACATAGCAAAACAGGTGGGAAGAAACACCTTGGGAAGCAGAGTGAAAATCAGAGGTGTGTCCAGGGGATAGAGGATATGGAAAGCTCTGGTATAAGTCTGGGACCATAAGAGAACTAAAAAGTCAGTGTGGTACAGTCTTGTTCATTAGGGTGAGAGACTCTACAGGGATTTAGGACCAAAGCTCTGCTTAGATGTAATGGACATTGACCTGGAATGCATTTTGCACCATATATTGATCTATGATAACGTTTTTCAATCTGCAGGTCAAAACTCATCGATGGGCATGAAACCAGTTTAGTGGATCATGGCCATGCTAATGAAAAATATGAGAATGTGTTGTGCATTGTAAGAATAAGATCATCTTTTAGAAACTTCTGTTGCAGGTGTAGGTGTGGGTGAGTGTGTCCTGGGTTAGATGTTCAATATATTTCTTACCATGGGCTGTAGTCAAAAAGTGAGAATCATTGAACTAGGGAACCTAGAGTGCCAGACAATTTGCTAAAAGTTTTACATGTATTAACTTATTAGGCCCATTATACAGATGGGAATACTGAGGCTGAGGTACAGTAGTACAGTCAAGATTCAAAAGTATTTGAACCACGGAGCCCAACTGACTAAAAACAGAGAACCAGGGAGAAAATAATATCTCATTATCATAGGTCCACCTAAGTCCTTATCAACCATCTCCCTTTGCCATTTAAATAACCTGACCCTCTAACCTTGTACTCCTCCCATGGTGTCCTAACTATATTATTGGTGAGTAGTTTTACACTGTAAAAGATCTTCACATCAATTGCTACGCGGTGCTGTGCTTTTAATGCTTTTTGACAGGAACTTGTGAGGAGTTGATAAGAGTCTTGTTTGTTTAGCTTTTACTGAAGGTCAGACCAAGATTTACTGTCCTCACGAGAGAACTGGAATTAATATTCAGATCTTCTCTCCAATATCAAAGGCTCCTTGTTAAGGGCTCTTCCACGGGCCATCAATGGCAGCTTTGTTTACTGCCTGAAGAATCTCTTCAAGAAATTTACCAATACCTACTTAATACATAAGACTCATGGTGGCAAGTGACAGAAAACTAGTCTCAAACTGGTTTACTCAGAGAGAAGAACTCTATTTTTTCAAGTAAATTAAGCATAAGGAGGAGGGCTGGATAGGTTCAGGCTGGGATCTAACTGGGCACAAATGATATAATCAGGATGGGATGTCTTTCCCTTGGTGTTTCAGCTCTGGTTCTCCAGTATTGAATCCATGCAAGAAGATGATCTCCCCTATTAGTTACAAGAGAATTACCATCACATCCCGTGTTAAGGCATGAGAATCTTTGATTCTCTCTGGGAATCACTGATGTTGGCTGAGTGACTGCTCATTCCCGAATCGATCACATAATCACTGTAACTATGCAACGTGATATGCGGAGTGATGGAACCCCACATAAAGACATTGGAGTGAACCAAGGGTGGATTCCCATCCTCACCTCAAAGGAATGAGCTGAAGTAGTTTCAAAGCTAAATGGATCCTAAGTATCAAAAGTTCAGGCCTTGTGCCATATATGACAAACCCACAGCCGACATCGTCCTCAATGGTGAAAAACTGAAACCATTTCCACTAAGATCAGGAACAAGACAAGGCTGCCCACTCTCACCACTATTATTCAACATAGTTTTGGAAGTTTTAGCCACAGCAATCAGAGAAGAAAAAGAAATGAAAGGAATCCAAATCGGAAAAGAAGAAGTAAAGCTGTCACTGTTTGCAGATGACATGATACTATACACAGAGAATCCTAAAGATGCTACCAGGAAACTACTAGAGCTAATCAATGAATTTGGTAAAGTAGCAGGATATAAAATTAATGCACAGAAATCTCTTGCATTCCTATACACTAATGATGAAAAATATGAATGAGAAATTAAGGAAACACTCCCATTTACCATTGCAACAAAAAGAATAAAATATCTAGGAATAAACCTACCTAAGGAGACAAAAGACCTGTATGCAGAAAACTGTAAGACACTGATGAAAGAAATTAAAGATGATACAAATAGATGGAGAGATATACCATGTTCTTGGATTGGAAGAATCAACATTGTGAAAATGACTATACTACCCAAAGCAATCTACAGATTCAATGCAATCCCTATCAAACTACCACTGGCATTTTTCACAGAACTAGAACAAGAAATTTCACAATTTGTGTGGAAATACGAAAGACCCCGAATAGCCAAAGCAATGTTGAGAAAGAAAAACGGAGCTGGAGGAATCAGGCTCCCTGAGTTCAGACTATACTACAAAGCTACAGTAATCAAGACAGTATGGTACTGGCACAAAAACAGAAATATAGATCAATGGAGCAGGATAGAAAGCCCAGAGATAAACCCACGCACATATGGTCACCTTATCTTTGATAAAGGAGGCAAGAATATACAGTTGAGAAAAGACAGCCTCTTCAATAAGTGGTGCTGGGAAAACTGGACAGCTACATGTAAAAGAATGAAATTAGAACACTCCCTAACACCATCCACAAAAATAAACTCAAAATGGATTAAAGACTGAAATGTAAAGCCAGACACTATCAAATTCTTAGAGGAAAACATAGGAAGAACACTCTTTGACATAAATCACAGCAAGATCCTTTTTGACCCACCTCCTAGAGTAATGGAAATAAAAACAAAAATAAACAAATGGGACCTAATGAAACGTAAAAGCTTTTGCACAGCAAAGGAAACCATAAACAAGACGAAAAGACAATCCTCAGAATGGGAGAAAATATTTGCAAATGAAGCAACAGACAAAGGATTAATCTCCAAAATATACAAGCAGCTCATGCAGCTCAATATCAAAAAAACAAACAACCCAATCCAAAAATGGGCAGAAGACCTAAATAGACATTTCTCCAAAGAAGATATACAGATTGCCAACAAACCCATGAAAGAATGCTCAACATCATTAATCATTAGAGAAATGCAAATCAAAACTACAATGAGATATCATCTCACACTGGTCAGAATGGCCATCATCAAAAAAATCTACAAACAATGAATGCTGGAGAGGGTGTGGAGAAAAGGGAACCCTCTTGCCCTGTTGGTGGGAATGTAAATTGATACAGCCACTATGGAGAACAGTACGGAGGTTCCTTAAAAAACTACAAATAGAACTACCATACGACCCAGCAATCCCACTACTGGGCATATACCCTGAGAAAACCGTAATTCAAAAAGAGTCATGTACCAAAATGTTCATTGCAGCTCTATTTACAATAGCCAGGTCATGGAAGCAACCTAAGTGTCCATCAACGGATGAATGGATAAAGAAGATGTGGCACATATATACAATGGAATATTACTCAGCCATAAGAAAGAAACAAAACTGAGTTATTTGTAGTGAGGTGGATGAACCTAGAGTCTGTCATACAGAGTGAAGTAAGTCAGAAAGAGAAAAACAAATACCGTGTGCTAACACATATATATGGAATCTAAAAAAAAAAAAATTGGTCATGAAGAACCTAGGGGCAAGACGAGAATAAAGACACAGACCTACTAGAGAATGGACTTGAGGATACGGGGAGGGAGAAGGGTAAGCTGGGACGAAGTGAGAGGGTGGCATGGACATATATATACTACCAAATGTAAAATAGATAGCTAGTGGGAAGCAGCCACATAGCACAGGGAGATCAGCTCTGTGCTTTGTGACCACCTAGTGGGGTAGGATAGGGAGGGTGGGAGGGAGGGAGATGCAAGAGGGAAGAGATATGAGGACATATGTATATGTATAACTGATTCACTTTGTTATAAAGCAGAAACTAACACACCATTGTAAAGCAATTATACTCCAATAAAGATGTTAAAAAAAAAAAACAAAAAAAGAAACCCCATAACCATTAGCAGCCACTCCCCATCCCCCACTTCCTTCTACCCCTTGGCAAATACCCATTTACTTTCTGTCAATAAATTTGCTTATTCTGGACGTTTCCTATTAAAAAAAAAAAAAAAGTTCAGGCCTTGTGCTAGGAACTCTGGAACAGGAACCCTTGCCCTTAAAGAGCTTACAGTCATGGATTCAGTCATTCAGGGATGTGTGTGTGTGTCCAGTGTGTACTTTCAGGTGCTGAGCAACATGATAGATCTCTGGAGAAATGGCAAGCATTCTTCATAAGAGAACTTGTAGTCTAACAAGAAAGAAAAACATGCACATCATTAATATCTTTAAGGATGAAAAATGGTAAAGTATCATTCATTCTACTATTTGAGGGAAGTGTAGAAGGCGGAACATACAAAGTTCAAGCCAAGCCATTAGCCCAGGTAGGATTTAGATATTATGGGAAGACATATCTACATCAGTTGAACAAGTCTGGTGAGTGGAGGGGGGAATAGGAGGCTGTGATATTTGGTACATGCAGGTGAGGAAGAAGGAAGACTGGATAAGGGGTGGGCCAGAGTACAGAATGCCAGGTCTTTGTGTTTAGGTTTTGGAATCATTGTGAAGTAAGTCAAGCTTTACAAGAAGGGACACACCAGCTCTGTATTACAGAAGCCACCCTGACAGTAGTGATAATGAGGGTCTTGCGGGGAGAACATTGACAGTAGGGGGTATTATTAATTCATACTAGAGATTATATGAGCAAGAGTTTAATAGCTGTGACAGATATTAAAAGGGGAAATGCTTACAAATGTGACAGCAGAGAAAGATGTGCTAAGCACCTTGCAATTCTTTAGATCTCTTATGATGTTAAAAACTTGTCTGACTGGCTCTGAGTGGTATCCTCTCAAGGGGATGGCATTTGGGAATAAACATTTCTTGGTTTATAACCAGTTATCCCAGTTTGCTTGAGACTGATTTCCAGTCATGGAGGAAGGCAGGAGGGAATTTCCAGGCATCATGGAAGAACTGTTATATATGCATGTCAATGCTTTGGATTGGAAAGTTTATGAAATTTAGAGCCATTGAGACCCAAATTCAATCCTAATTCTTTTGAGCCCGTCATCTAATATCAGTTTCCTTTCTTGAAAATGGGTTTCATAAAACCAATATCCTCGTATTATTGTGAGGTTTGAATGATAAATGTGTGAGCAATTCCCACTCATTAAATATTAGCTCAGTATTATTTAATTATTTGAGCAATACCAAAATGAGGCATTGACAGTATCTTCATTTTATAATATATAAGGAGACCAGTGAGAAGATGAGAAAAAGAGAATGAGACTTATTCAGAATCTTTGCAGCTAGCAAGTAGAAAAACTAGGGTTCAAACCCATGTGGGTCTGAGACAGAGTCTGAGTTCTTTCCGTTGCTCTCTCGTTTGGAGTCCTGACTTCTTAAATTTTATAGTGAAATATTTTACAAATGACTGTAAATTGTTACTTAAATATTAACATATGACATCAGTGTTATGGTCAGTGAATTATGCATTCTACATATCTCTTAGGCTGTTCACAGTTTTTTTTTTTAACGTGACATAAGCATTAGCAATATTACTTGATTACCTTGGTAGATGTAGTATTGGAATAGCAAGTCTTTCAGTAGATGTCAATTAACATCTTTGTTACACAGATGTTCCAGGGTTGAAGAATAAATATACTGATTAATACCTCCCTCAAATCCTGGGATAGAGATGAAAGTATATTATCCACTTGCTGGCCAGCACAATAAATTAGATTAAAGAAGGAATGAGAAGCCATCCCTCCAGGCTTAATGAAATATGGGTTTAGCAGAGGAAGCTGGTTAGAGTTGAGCCTCCTCATACAGACATCTGTCACCAAAAAATGTTTTTGTTTTGTTTTGTCTTCTTCTTCTTATTAACCTTAATGGTGACCCAACATTTTTGCTGCTGCCTTTGGGTTCTAAAGATGTAAAACAACCAATATAAAGTAGATGTGATCCCAATGGCTAAACTATGAGAAGAGAGAGGAAAAGAAGCTGAGCCAAATTCTGGACAAGGGTATGAAATAGTTGCAGTCTCTTAGTGCCATAGGGAAGCATGACGAGAACACCTATAACCTGGGGGACGTTGGCAGTACATAGTACAACCACTCTCCTGTGAGATAGGAGGTTGGGAGGCTTCCTGCTGGCTTATAAGTGGCTGAAGATTTTCTCTGCAAAGAGAGTTCACAGCCACGATTGTAGCTCTACTAGGACTTGAAAGACATTCATGGGTGTTGGTGTTAAAAATGCAATCTTTTATCTGCTACAAATATGTATAATAAATGCAATTTTAAGCATCTCCTATGTATTTCATCTAAAACCCGTTCTTATTTAACAGGGTAATATTATTCCCTCACTAGGTAAAATCCAATCAACAATCCTTTTTGATAGTCCATAAGGCCCTGAGTAGTCTGGCCTCAGCCCGCTTTTTCTACTAATGTTGCCCCACTTCCTTGTTCATTTACTCCCCCTCAGCAATACTGACCTCCTTTCACTGCAGGGCCTTTGTACAGGCTGTTCCCTATGTCTGAAGGTTCCTTTCCCCCATTGTTTGCCTGACCCAAAGACATCTTCCTTAACCATCTTCTCTAGATCACCTTTCTCCCAGCCCCCAGCCCCCACCCCACGGACAATTATTCTCTATCACACAAGCCTGTGCATCTCCTCTGTATAATTATCACTAGGTATGCTTAACTAATCTGTTTGCTTTTAAAACTAGCTAAAATTAACCAATTATGTGTCAGCCAATTTCTATGTATTTACAGTTCTCATAAACTTTGATCTTTATCACACCAACATGAAGTAGGTGGCATAATTAACCCCCCTTTCTTAGGTCAAGAAACTGAGATTTACTGAAGTTGGTTTACTTACCAATGCTTCAAAACTAAGTAGAGGGTCAGGATTTAGACCCAGAAAGTCTTGATCCAGAGTCCATGCTCTTAATTGCAATCCTTTATGCCTCCCAGCCCTCCCATAACATTTATCTCTCACAATTGAAAATAAAAATTTCAGGGATTATTGTACCCACATGCATCATTTTATTGTTTGTTTGTTTATTTATTTATGTTGGCTGCACTGCGTGGCTTGCAGGATCTTAGTTCCCTGACCAGGGATCAAACCCGTGTCCTTGACAGTGAAAGCCCCGAGTCCTAACTACTGGACAACTAGGGAAGTCCCTCATTGTATCCTTATTTAAAACACATACAATGATTCACAAACTTGGCTTTTCCCAATAACTAAAATATAGCTAGCTAGCTATAGATAGATAGATACAGACACATATACACATAACTAAATATATGTTTATATAAAATATACCTATATATCAGGCACAGTTCTGTTCACATTTATATTCATAATCTAGAACTCAAAGTTATGTTAAAAAAACAAAGAAAAGGAACAGAATTCACTAAGAAGCTACAAATGACTATAAACCCATAAGTAAATGTTCAGCCCTACTATTCGTTAATGGAATAAGATACCATTTCCTACTCTCTAATTAGCAAGGATTAAAAATAAATAATATCCACTGTTGGCAGGAGTACAGGGAAAGGACTTTGTCATACGTTGGTGGTGGGAGGGAAAAAATGGTTTACAGCTTCAGGGCAATACAAATTTGGCAACATGTATCAAAGGACTGCAAGTTTACCTTGGACTTGGATCCAAAAAAATCCAGTATTAGTTAATTAACTTAAAAAAAAGTAGAGTCAAGGGCTTCCCCGGTGGCGCAGTGGTTGAGAATCTGCCTGCCAATGCACGGGACACGGGTTAGAGCCCTGGTCTGGGAAGATCCCACATGCTGCAGAGCAACTAGGCCCGTGAGCCACAATTACTGAGCCTGCGCGTCTGGAGCCTGTGCTCCGCAACGAGAGGCCGCGATAATGAGAGGCCCGCGCACCGCGATGAAGAGTGGCCCCCACTTGCCGCAGCTAGAGAAAGCCCTCGCACAGAAACGAAGACCCAACACAGCCATAAAAAAAAAAAAAAAAAAAAAAGTAGAGTCAGACTAAGACTTGGGTTGAGAAATTTTCACTAAAGTTGTGTGTGTATATAAGCAAAAATAAAATGATGATAATGTAAATATCCAACTATGTCAGTCAGCAAACGTTTACTGGGTACCCACTGTGTGCAAGAGCCTGGGTGAGGTGCTGGGGATATGATGGTGAATGAGTAGATGAGGGTGTTGTCCTTACCTTCTTAGAATGCTGTGCCTCATGGGACTGATTAAGGACATACTGTTAAATCCACACTGGGGGATGTTAATTAAATACGGTAATAACGATAATGAGGACATCTGAAAGTATGATTTTGGAGAATATTTAAATAATGATGATTAAAGACCTGTGAACAAGAATGGTGGTAAAGTTAGATAGCAAATGAGTCTGATTTTGTATAAAGTGGATGGCTTGTAGTGTATATCGATATGTGAACAAATGTGTATAGAAGGAAAACCATAGATTAAAAAAGTCACCAGAATGTTATTGGTGGCTATTACTAGGAAGTGGAATTAAGAAATGTTTCATTATTTTCCATACAAATATTTTATTGAGGGGAATAATAATATTAATACCAAATGTTCCAGTATAAAAAAGTGGTTACAATTTTGTAATTATGTATGGTGACAGTTGTTAACTAGACTTGTTTCTTCCCTTGCTCATTGGCTGGCAACTCATCCCTGTCTGAATGTCACAAAAAGCACCTCTTCCTAAAACCACACCAGAGCCCCACTTCCCAGACACAGTGAGATCATCTCACCTGTCTGCTCCCCAGCATCACAGTATTTATAGTGTCATGTCTCGACTTGAGTCAGTTTATTCTTTTTTTAAAAAAAAATTTTTATTTTATTTATTTATTTTTGGCTGCGTCGGGTCTTCATTGCTGCGTGCGGGCTTTCTCTAGTTGCAGCGAGCCGGGGCTACTCTTCGTTGTGGTGTGTGGGCTTCTCATTGCGGTGGCTTCTCTTGCTGTGGAGCTCGGGCTTTAGGCACGTGGGCTTCAGTAGTTGTGGCACATGGGCTCTAGAGTGCAGATTTTTAACTTCTAAGTTGATTCTTTGGTACCATTTGATAGATTTTTTTAAGTCTGTGTCTCTGAAAGTCAGTGTTCTAGACTGACTTTCAAACTGCAAAAGAGCAAACTTGATTTCAGAAGAAGTATGTGTGTGTGTGTGTATGTGTGTGTGTGTGTGTGTATGTAATTTCATTTGTTTATACCACAGACTTTATTGTCAAAAAATATTCGGCTGGAACCAGGCTCCTTTGTTTATAGACAAGGAAATAGAGGGAGAAGGAATAATATAGAGAATTTACTTTTAATTACAAAACAGTGTTACAGACACTCTACTAGGCACCTTACATACAGTATTTAAATTCTTGCAGCAATCTCACGTGGAATGCATTGTCCTTCCTCATTTTTTGCATAAGAGAAAATCCTGAAAGCTTGGAGAGGCTCAGAGGCGTGGCCAAGGTTCTGAATTAGCCAATATTAGCTGGATTCAAATTCAGGTCTGAGTCAAAAATCAATGTTGAGAGTGAAGTGAGCTTTGATCTACATGTCCTAACTTACAAGCTCCTGCTGGTCCTGGGCCTCCTTTACATACCTTTGCAGCAGAGAAAGGAGTAGCCTGTGACCCCACTCTCCACCCATCTACTAAATCCTGTTTGGAGACATCACTTCCATCTGTAACCCATTGTGAAGGCATGTCATTAATGAGACCCTGAGAACAAACGAGAACCCTGCTTCTTCTCTTGGCTCTGCTACAAGCTGCCTAATTGGGATTTATGGGTGCCCGTGATAAGATCTCTGCATAGCAAAACCCTGAGATTTCTCTTGAACTCTTAAATAATGGCCAAGCAAAGCCTTAATGACTGAAGTGATAGGTCAAATATACCTCCACATTGCAGATGTCTGAGTGTGTGTGTGTGTGTGTGTGTGTGTGTGTGAGCTCACGCATGCATATGTGTATTGGGGGCAAGAAAGGCAGGTGGTTTACACAAATTAGGCTAATATGAAAGTCTACAGCTTCAAGCAATGTCTGCTTTTTATTAATTCAGACCTGAAGTGGATTAAGTTCAAGCTATCCTCCCAGTATCATTGAAGAGCCATTCACAGTGTGCAGAGCTTGGTGGTTTGTTTCTCTAGGTGCCACCCTCATTCTGGTTGCTGAGTCTGATGTATTGCTTTCGGATCCCAGCAAAAATGGCACACTCCCAGTTGAATGCCATCATTCTCTCCTCTTTGGTGAGAATATTCAATAACAATGCTGATAGCTACAACGATGCCAGCAGCAACCCACCATCTTTGACTAGTGCTAAATAGGTATGAAAAAGGCTTGTATTAATTAGCTCTAATATCATCCAACCACCCAATAAGGTAGCTAGAATGACCTCATTTTGTAGCTGAGAGAAGAAATGCTCAGAGAGTGGGAGTTACTCACCCCAGGTCAGAGAGCTAATGCATGGCAGAGCCAGGATGTGACATGACACAGTTGTTTTCTATAACAAGTCTTTCACCATTACTTAAAGTTTTTAACCACATGCATTTATTAAGATTTCTTCTAAAAATTAGATATAAAAAAATTAGATATAGACAGAAACATCATGAACTATTAAATGGAGAATCTAGAAGACCACAAGGAAAGAGAAAGCATGTGAGCATGGCCTAGATTGCCAAGGTGTGGGCAATGCTGGAAGTGATGACTGAAGGCAAGAAGGCCCATGACATAAGTAGAAAGGCCTGTGTTGATGAGCTTGTAATTATTATTGACATCCCTCTCCCCAAACCACCCTCCTTGGTCCATGAATGTCACAATACTCTACCCAGTCACTCAGACCAAAACCACAAGAGTCATCTTTAATTCCTCATTTCCTTTCCAGCCCATATCTAAGCCATCACCACCCACCACTAACACCCTGGCTAGTCCACAATCATTCCTGACCTCCAAGACTACACAGCCTCCTGAGCGGTCTCCGCATCTCCATGTCTGCCCTCTTGCCTCACACTCTGCCCTCCACAGGATTCCAAGGTGAGATTCCTAACAGCTAAACCAGACAAACTTATTCTCCTGCTTAAAATCCTGCAATATAGTCAATGGTATTATACAATTTTTGTTCCTTTTAGGTTTAATAATGACATTAATATTATGCCTAAAAAGAAGTTGTTGTTTTTATAATATTTAAAATAGGATGATTTAGAGATGACATTTTCTTATGCCTGGGATTTGCTTCAAAGTAATCTGGGGATGAAGACAGTGGCTGGAGATATTCATAGACAAGATTGGCCTTGAAAAGCTGGGTGATTAATTACATTAACACAGGGTAACTTTTAACAACTTAACTTTGAAAGTGTCACAAAAAATGTTAAAAAAAAGAAAAAAACTACTGATGGATTGCCATTGAAACCAGAATTACATAAAAATACCCACCCATAGCCTACAGTGTCATGTTTGATCTGACCCTGACTTGCTTCTCATGCCTCTTTATGCTCCTTTCTCCTGATTGTTCACTCTGCTCCAGATCAACTGACCTTTCTGGCCTTTGAAAACGCCAAGCCCTCCCTGTCTCAAAGGGCTTTGAACTTGCTCATCCTTCTGCTTGGGATTTTTTTTCCTTAACCTTGAGGTGGCTACTCCCTTTCAACATTATGTCTCAACTCAGTACAACCTCCAAAGAGATGTCTTTTCTGATCCCTCCAGAAAAGGTATATACTTTACCTCTTGCCTTGCCACCGTATTATCCTGTTTTTTCTTCTACAGCATTTTGAACTGCTAAACTAAAAGTGTTTTTTTACACATTCTTTTTTTTAATGTATCACATTACCGTGTAACTCCCTTCAAGGCAGGTACTCTTTTGTCCACTCAAATTGTCCAGTATTACAAGACTTCCTGGTGCTTAGTAGTTGTTCAAAACATACTGGTTGAATATTTACATATTGCTTACAGTGATGCTCTAACTTAACATTCCCTGGGGTTTTTATTTATCATTGTCACAATAAATGGGCAATGCCACTGGTGTTTAGGACTGAAGGAGTCAAGGATGCAAAAAGTCTTGTAACTCATGGGGCAATGTCCTGTCCAATGAGGAACTTCCTGCCCCAAATTCCACTGATGCTCCCATTCAAAAAGCCTGGGCTCGAGAAAGGCCATCAGAGGTGGTGGTATTGGAGGAAGTCTGACATTGCAGAGAGTAGTATGGAATGAAGGGCTAGAGGAAAACCAGGACTAGACTAGGACAGGCCTAGTATTGGTTGGCCAGAAAGTTCGTTTGGGTTTTTTGTAAGATGTTACTGAAAACCCAAACGAACTTTTTGGCCAAACCAAATGATTTAAATGTTATTATATTTTTAGAAGTTGTATTAGTTTTCCATTGGAGCAATAACAAATTATCTCAAACTTAGTGAGTTAGAACAACCCACATTTATCATCCCACAGTTCTGTAGGTCAGAAGTCCATGTGGGCTCAGTTGGGTCCTCTGCTTAGGGTTTTGCATGGCCAAAACAAGGTGCCGCCTGGGCTGGGTTCTTACCGGAAGGCTCTGGAGAGTGATCTATTTCCCAGCTCCTTCAGGTTATTGGCTGGATCCAATTCTTTGTGGTTGTAGAACTGAGATCCCTGTTTCCTTGGTGCTGTCAGCTGGGGGCTCGTCTCTGCTCCTCGATGATGCCAGCCTGTTTTCTCCTTCCTTCCAAGTGACCACCTCCAGCAACAGAGGGTCGAGTCCCTCCCAGACTTTGAATCACTCTGGTTTCTCCTTCAGGTACAACCCTCTATCTCCACCTGGAGAAAGTTCTCTGCTTTTAAAGACTTATGTAATTAGGTTGGGGCCACCGGGCTAATCCAGGTTACCTCACTGTTTTAAAGTCTGTAATCTTAATTATATCAGCAAAGTCCTTTCATAAGGGAAGTCCAAAGTAACATATTCACAGGTTCCAGGGATTAGGTCATGGACACCTTTGTTAAGCCATTCTGCCTACCACAGGAATTATTGAACATTTCTAAAGAGGCAAATTAAATTACCCAAACCTGTTTAAATAAGCATTCCTTTCTCTGTGGCTATTTTTTAGCAATAGGCTTCCTTCTCCTCCAGGAACTATGGCAGAGACACCTGCAGGGACTCTGCTGAGAAAGCCATTATAAGCCAGCAGCTGCATGTCAAACCAAGTGCTGTGGCCCCAGCTCCAAACAGATAAAGCAGAGAGGAAGGGAGTGTGCCTTCGTCTACAAATGGTGGGACCCAGCTGCATCTCTATTTCTGGGAGAATTTATGAGTGGAGCACATGCCAGGGAGCATGGAGAGCTTCGCTCCCAGAAGCAGATGCTGCTGATCCCTACACAGAAGCCACCTCACTCTCCAGCACTCCCAGACATTGCCTGCCAGATGGCCACAGCTGAATCCACAGCTGAATAGATATTTACTGTTGGCACCACATACACCTCTGTGAGACTGGTTAAGGACCAGAGGTGGTATGGCAGGGCATCAGATACACACAAACAGTATAAATGCTTAGGATGTGCCAGGGACTGTGCTAAGCACTTTGCAGGTGTTAACCTACACAACATTCTCAGGTGGATGGTGTGATTCTTATACCTATTTTATACAAGGAGAAACCAAGGCTCGGAGAGGTTGGGTAGTATGCCAAAGATAATAGAATGCATAACCAGCAGAGATGGAATTTAAATGGAGGCAAATAGTATGTGATCACAGAGTCTATGATCTTACACACTGCACTAGCTGTATCTGATTTCCACAGCTCTTTAGCCCTCTACCCCAGACTCCACAGCATCCAACCTCACTTTGCTCCAGCTCAGATATGCCCAAATCCTAGCAATTTCAATCTGATGAACCACCCTCATTTATAGGTCAATGGCCCAGAATATTGCCTCCTGTGGAATAGTGTGTAAAGCTGGGGAGACGAAAATTGAAGCTAACACCAAAAAGGATAACTGTCGCCATAAAAGCTTAGAAAACTGAAGCCAAGTATAGGAATAACACCAGAAGAGGGGTGAAAAATGGGAGAAAGTGATGTCTGACTCAAGACTCACCTTTGGAATACTGAGTACCCTGTGTGAAATTACACATGAAGGGCAGATGTCATCATCCTGAGCATGTATTGAGTGCTTAATGTAGACTAGGAACTAAATTATACCCATTGCACGATGATCTCATTTAATTCTTACACCACCTTTATGAGAAAAGTTATTACCTCTGGTTTATAGATGGAAAACTGAGGCTGAACAATGTCAAGTAACTGTTTCAGATATCATGGCTAATAAAGGCAATTATGAGATTTGAACCCATGAAGTCTGACATGAAAAGTAGTATGTTAAGTTCCATGTTGTCAGCCCACCAGAGCAACACCCAGCTCGACCCACCACCACTCCCTCCCATCAGGAAGCTTGCACAAGCCTCTTTGATAGCCTCACCCTCCAGAGGGCAGACAGCAGAAAAAAGAAGAACTACATTCCTGCAGCCTGTGGAATGAAAACCACATTCACAGGAAGATAGATGAAAAGGCAGAGCACTATGTACCAGATGAAGGAACAAGAAAAGGCCCAGAAAAACAACTAAATGAAGTTGAGATAGGCAACCTGCCAGAAAAACAATTCAGAATAATGATAGTGAAGATGATCCAGGACCTCGGAAAAAAAATGAAGGCAAGATCAAGAAGATGCAAGAAATGTTTAACAAAGACCTAGAAGAATTAAAGAACAAACAAACAGAGATGAACAATACAATAACTGAAATGAAAAATACACTAGAAGGAATCAGTATCAGAATAACTGAGGCAGAAGAACGGATAAGTGACCTGGAAGACAGAATGGTGGAATTCACTGCCATGGAGCAGAATAAACAAAAAAGAATGAAAAGAAATGAAGACAGCCTAAGAGACCTCTGGGACAACATTAAAGGCAACAACATTTGCATTATAGGGGTCCTAGCAGGAGAAGACAGAAAGAAAGGACCCGAGAAAATATTTGAAGAGATTATAGCCGAAAACTTCCCTAACGTGGGAAAGAAAATAGCCAACCAAGTCCAGGAACTGCAGAGAGTCGCAGGCAGGATAAATCCAAGGAGAAACACGCCGAGACACATAGTAATCTAATTGACAACAATTAAAGACAAAGAAAAATTATTAAAGGCAACGAGGGAAAAACGGCAAATAACATACAAGGGAACTCCCATGAGGTTAACAGCTGATTTCTCAGCAGAAACTCTACAGGCCAGAAGGGAGTGGCATGGTATATTTAAAGTGATGAAAGGGAAGAACCTACAACCAAGGTTACTCTACCCAGCAAGGATCTCATTCAGAATCAACTGAGAAATCAAAAGCTTTACAGACAAGCAAATGCTAAGAGAATTCAGGACCACCAAGCCAGCTCTACAACAAATGCTAAAGGAACTTCTCTAAGTGGGAAACACATGAGAAGAAAAAACAAACCCAAACCAATTAAGAAAATGGTAATAGGAACACACATATCAATAATTACCTTAAATGTGAATGGATTAAATGCCCCAACTAAAAGACACAGGCTCGCTGAATGGATACAAAAACAAGACCCATACATATGCTGTCTACAAGAGACCCACTTCAGACCTAGGGACGCATACAGACTGAAAGTGAGAGGATGGAAAAAGATATTCCATGCAAATGGAAATCAAAAGAAAGCTGGAGTAGCAGTACTGATATCAGATAGACTTCAAAATAAAGAATGTTACAAGAGACAAGGAAGGACAGTGCATAATGATCAAGGGATCAACCCAAGAAGAAGATATAACAATTACAAGTATATATGCACCCACCATAGGAGCACCTCAATACATAAAGCAACTGCTAATGGCTATAAAGAGGAAATCGACAGTAACACACTAGCAGTGGGGGACTTTAACACCTCAGTTACACCAATGGACAGATCATCCAAAATGAAAATAAATAAGGAAACACAAGCTTTAAATGACACAATAGACCAGAGAGATTTAATTGATATTTATAGGACATTCCATCCAAAAACAGCAGATTACACTTTCTTCTCAAGTGCACACGGAATGTTCTCTAGGATAGATCACATCTTGTGTCAAAAATCAAGCCTCAGTAAATTTAAGAAAATTGAAATCATATCAAGCATCTTTTCTGACCACAGCACTATGAGATTAGAAATCAATTACAGGAAAAAAAACGTAAAAAGCACAAACACATGGAGGGTAAACAGTATGTTACTAAATAACCAAGAGATCACTGAAGAAATCAAAGAGGAAATCAAAAAATACCTAAAGACAAATGACAACAAAAACATGATGATCCAAAACCTATGAGATGCAGCACAAGCTGTTCTAAGGGGGAATTTTATAGCAATACAATCCAACGTCAAGAAACAACAAACATCTCAAATAAACAATCTAACCTTACACCTAAAGGAACTAGAGAAAGAAGAACAAACAAAACCCAAAGTTTGCAGAAGGAAAGAAATCATAAAGATCAGAGCAGAAATAAATGAAATAGAAACAAAGAAAACAATAGCAGAGACCAATAAAACTAAAAGCTGGTTCTTTGAGAAGATAAGCAAAATTGATAAACCTTTAGCCAGACTCATCAAGAAAAAGAGGGAGAGCACTGAAATCAATAAAACTAGAAATGAAAAAGGAGAAGTTACAACAGGTACCACAGAAATACAAAGCATGCCACAAGACTACTACAAGCAACTCTATGCCAATAAAATGGACAACCTGGAAGAAATGGACAACTTCTTAGAAAGGTATAACCTTCCAAGACTGAACCAGGAAAAAACAGAAAATATGAACACACCAATCACAAGTAATGAAATTGAACTGTGGTTAAAAACCTTCCAACAAACAGAAGACCAGGACCAGATGGCTTCACAGGTGAATTCTATCAAACATTTAGAGAAGAGCTAACACCCATCCTTCTCAAGCTCTTCCAAAAAATTGCAGAGGAAGGAACACTCCCAAACTCATTCTATGAGGCCACCATCACCCTGATACCAAAACCAGACAAAGATACTACAAAAAAAGAAAAATACAGACCAATATCACTGATGAATATAGATGCAAAAATCCTCAACAAAAGACTAGCAAACAGAATCCAACAACACATTAAAAGGATCATACACCATAATCAAGTGGGAATTATCCCAGGGATGCACAGATTCTTCGATATTTGCAAATCAATCAATGTGATACACCATATTAACAAATTGAAGCATTAAAAACCATATGATCATCTCAAAAGATGCAGAAAAAGGTTTTGACAAAAGTCAACACCCATTTATGATAAATGCTCTCCAGAAAGTGGACATAGAGGGACCCTACCTCAACATAACAAAGGCCATATATGACAAACCCACAGCAAACATCATTCTCAATGGTGAAAAACTGAAAACATTTCCTCTAAGATCAGGAACAAGACAAGGATGTCCACTCTCACCACTGTTATTTAACATAGTTTTGGAAGTCCTAGCCATGGCAATCAGAGAAGGAAAAGAAATAAAAGGAATCCAAATTGGAAAAGAAGAAGTAAAACTGTCACTGTTTGCAGATGACATGATACTATACATAGACAATCCTAAAGATGCCACCAGAAAACTACTAGAGCTAATTATGTATTTGGTAAAGTTTCAGGATGCAAAATTAATGCACAGGAATCTCTTGCATTCCTATACACTAACAATGAAAGATCAGAAAGAGAAATTAAGGAAACAATCCCATTCACCATTGCAACAAAAAGAATAAAATACCTAGGAATAAAAGTACCTAAGGAGGTAAAAGACCTGTACTCAGAAAACCATAAGACACTGATGAAAGAAATCAAAGATGACACAAACAGATGAAGAGATATACCATGTTCTTGGATTGGAAGAATCAATATTGTGAAAATAATTGTACTACCCAAAGCAATCTACAGATTCAATGCAGTCCCTATCAAATTACCAGTGGCATTTTTTACAGAACTAGAACCAAAAATATTAAAATTTGTATGGAGACACAAAAGACCCCGAATGGCCAAAGCAGTCTTGAGGGGAAAAAAATGGAGCTGAAGGAATCAGACTCCCTGTCTTCAGACTATACTACAAAGCTACAGTAATCAAGACAATATGCTACTGGCACAAAACAGAAATATAGATCAGTGGAACAGGATAGAAAGCCCAGAGATAAACTCACGCACCTATGGTCAACTAATCTGTGACAGATGAGGCAAGGATATACAGTGGAGAAAAGACAGTCTCTTCAATAAGCGGTGCTGGGAAAACTGGACAGCTACACGTAAAATAATGAAATTAGAACACTTCCTAACACCATACACAAAAATAAACTCAAAATGGATTAAAGACCTAAATGTAAGACCAGACACTATCAAACTCTTAGAGGAAAACATAGGAAGAACACTCTTTGACATAAATCACAGCAAGATCTTTTCTGACCCACCTCCTAGAGTAATGAAAATAAAAACAAAAATAAACAAATGGGACCTAATGAAACTTAAACGCTTTTGCACAGCAACGGAAACCATAAACAAGACGAAAAGCCAACCCTCAGAATGGGAGAAAATATTTGCAAATGAATCAACAGACAAAGGATTAATCTCAAAAATATATAAACAGCTCATGCAGCTCAGTATCAGAAAAACAAATAACCCAATCCAAAAATGGGCAGAAGGCCTAAATAGACACTTCTCCAAAGAAGACATACAGATGGTCAAGAGGCACATGAAATGCTGCTCAACATCACTAATTATTAGAGAAATGCAAATCAAAACAACAATGAGGTATCACCTCACACTGGTTAGAATGGCCATCTTCAGAAAATCTACAGATGACAAATGCTGGAGAGGGTGTGGAGAAAAGGGAACTCTCCTGCACTGTTGGTGGGAATGTAAATTGATACAGCCACTTTGGAGAACAGTATGGAGGTTCCTTAAAAAACTAAAAATAGAATTACTGTATGACTCAGCAATCCCACTACTGGGCATATACCCAGAGAAAACCATAACTCAAAAAGACACATGCACCCCAATGTTCATTGCAGCACTATTTACAATAGCCAGGTCATGGAAGCAACCTAAATGCCCATCGACAGACAAATGGATAAAGAAGATGTGGTACATATATACAATGGAATATTACTCAGCCATAAAAAGAAATGAAATTGGGTCATTTGTAGAGACGTGGATGGACCTAGAGACTGTCATACAGAGTAAAGTAAGTCAGAAAGAGAAAAACAAATATCATATATTAATGCATATATGTGGAATCTAGAAAAATGGTACAGATGAACCAGTTTACAAGGCAGAAAGAAAGACACAGATGTAGAGAACAAACGTATGGACACCAAGGGGGGAAAGCGGTGGGGGGTGGGGCGGATGATGGTGGTGGGATGAATTGGGAGACTGGGATTGACACATATACACTAATATGTATAAAATAGATAAGTAATAAGAACCTGCTGTATAAATAAATAAATAAAATAAAAAATAAAAAGTTCCATCTTTTCTGTTCCAACATGTCACAGGAGATTTTTAAAGTTAGTTCTTTGGGTGTTGGGTTGACTCAGTCTGTCTTAGCACCACACTGCAACTGGCATAAATCAGGTGAGCATAACCTTCACAAAATTATGCCCACAGTTTGAGAGGTTCTACTTTCTACCAATGCACCAGACATAGGAAGCATTTCATAAATGATTATTGAATGAATGAGTTGAATCAAACTGAAAAAGTCAAAGCATGGGAGAGGTATCCTATTGTGGGATTGCCAAATCAGGAAGAGAAAGTCATGGTAAGTATACGGAACATAATCCAGAGGGAAAGGTGAGATTATATATTGAGATTAAGTTCTTAATCAGATCCAAGATACTATTTGGTGGCACCATGCAGGCATGAAGTATGGCTGTAACTTGGATCACTTTTTCCATGTGCTATTAAGTGTATACTGCAGATGCCAGTGTGGTACCAACTCTGGCTGGACCCTATGATCATTATTTCTCAGGTTGGGTCAGGACATGTTCAGGAAGTTAAAAGGAAGAGAAACCTAATGACTACTATAATGTGCAGATTACAGAGACACATCTGACCAGGATACATAACAATTATTGCCAACTAAATGGGAATTTTTAAGAAATCCACCATTTGTATAAATGGCCAAGGAACATGGGCTTTCTCCTTATATATATATTGGGCACTAAACTTCTACCAAGACTGGCAAATTAAGGGCACGTGTTTAAAATTTCTTATGTGAAAAATGAAGATAATGCACTATCTCCATAGAGTTGTGATAGTTAAAATACACTTAGAAACATGCCTGACAAGACGGAAGTAGTACGTATATAATTTGAATGAGTTAATAAAGCACAAGTATCTTCAAAAGAACATGATAAGGATGCATTAAAAATTTATTTTCCTCTCTCCCTTTTCCTTTTCAAATTATCACCTGTTCTAGTTGCTATGGCTACTCTGTAAAACTAAGGGGCATAAAGCAACTATTTATCATACTCATAGATAAGTGTTTCACAGACTAGGATAGGTCACAGCTGGTTAGGTTGTTTCTACTAAACAACCAGAACCTCAAAGCCTAGGGCTGGAATCCTCTAAAGGCTTCATCACATATCTAGCTGATATGATATCTATATCACATATGATATCGAGGACTGTATAATGCCTATATCACATATGATACCTAGTACTATATAACAGTACTGACTGTGACTGAGACTTTAGATGAAACCATCAAAACAATCAGCCAGAACATCTACACATCGACTCTTCATGTGGCCTGGGCTTCCTCACCGTCTGGTGGTTGGGTTCCATGGGCAAGCATCCCGAGAGAAAGGTAGGTTGAAGCTGTACTCTGCTGGTGAGAGCAGTCTGTTCTCACTCAGATTCAAGAGAAAAGGAAATTGTCTCAAGCTCTTCATAGGGAATGTCAAGGCTCTATAAGAATATGCAGAACTGCAAATATTGCTATGGCCATTTTTGGAAAACATAATCTACCATGCCCTCTGACATTTACACCCCCATTGAGTATCATCCATCTGATTTATTATAAAAAGGATTTTTAGGAAAATAACTTTTTTATTGAAGAATAGTTGATTTACTAACATAATATTATGTTAGTTTCAGGTATACATACAAAATATTCAGTATAGTTCTCTGTGCTATACAGTAGGTCCTTGTTGGTTACCTATTTTATATATAGTAATGTGTATATGTTAAATCTCAAACTCCTAATTTATCAGGAACTTTTTTTGCATTAACCTCATGTTGACATTCCAGCACATCTAAATCTTGACAAAATTATGTTCTGAAATTCTAAAGAGAGTTTGGCTTAGGAATATGTCTTTATTGCTTCCCATTTCAATATCATATACATGTCCAACCTTAAAAACTAAAAACTAAAAGCATAGATTTTTATTAAGCAAGCACAATAAATCCTCAATGAATCAGTAATGTTTTCACATGATATGCATTTTCTCATTCTCCCATTGTTTGGATATTCACAGCTATATTATTTCTTTTTAATTTAAACATAACATTTAAGGAAAATTTATAACTGGACCTTTCTTTGGTTCAATTCCCTCATCTGTCAGATGGGAAAGAATGGGATACATAAACAATTCACAAAGTACACTTATTGGCATGCTAATTTTGATAACATAGAAAGGGTACTATAATCAAGCAGTTTAAACAGAGTGGGACGTGATATTTGTTGTAAGATTTCTCAGAGCCTTTAGTATCTTCCTCAAACCCTTTTTGACCATGGACTTTATTTTGCAAGATCACTTTAAAGGGCCAGAGGTCCCTGGATTATACTTTGAGGAATGCCGAGATGGGCCAATACTTCTTAATTTGTGTTTCCAGGGAACACGGTGTAACAGAGGCAAGTAGTCTTTCCCCAAAAAAACTGAGAGGAAAAACAAAGAATATGTTACATGTCAGTCTCCTTATTTATTTCTAACCATTTTGGCATCTATTACATCTTCCTCTTCTAAGATATATTTTGAGAAGGCATCTTCCCAGTCTTGCTTTATAGTAGTAACAATTTACCATTTATTAAGCTCATATCATGGATTAGTCCCAGGTCAAACACTTTGCATGAATGGCTTCATTTAATTCTCTAAATGACCCTAAAAAGTCAAACTGTTACTATACCTATTTTCCAGATGATCAAACTGAGACTCAAAATTTAAACAAACTCATCCAAAGTCATAGGTAAGGAGCAGAGGCAGGTTTTAAAACAAGGTCTTGAGAAGTCCAGTGAACTATATTAATACCCAGCAGTCTGGCATTTTTACTTCATAGCCATCTCTATAGAAATAATGCGTGAGCCTTCACATCCACGATTACTCATTAATTAATTAATGAGTGATTAAGCTCATGTTCCAGCTCATCCTGCACACCAATTCCTGACCCATTTTCAACCTTCTCATTGTGAACCTTAAAACTGGATGATGACGAAACTGATGATGTTTGTGCTGCTACTGCTGCTGATGATAATGTTCAGAGTTTATTTATTCTTTTATTGTTATTTATTTGTTCATATTATTTTATCATTGGCTATAGAACCTGACTTTTGACATTTTTTTCTAGCTTCAGTTATGGCTTTCTTCCTCATCTAAAATTCAAACTCATTCTCTTGTTCTGTGACTTTTGGCACTTCTGGGATAATACCTCATATGATCCAACACAGCCCCAGGATATTTCCTCTCAGTGTTGGTTCTGTACTGTGGTGTCATTGGTGTTCAGATCCAACTTAGCATATGTGCACTGTTTTGGTTCAACTACCCATGGGGTGACTGCAGGGTGGTTCCACAAACAGTACCATGGCATCAAGGTACACTCCCTTGAAAACAAGGTTGAGTGTTGGTGCCACGTGATGGACTTAACAAGTATTTATTGAGACCTCCTATGCGGTGAATGCTGTGCTGGGGGTACATTGGTGAGCAAGAACAGAACCAGTCTCTGCCCTCATGAAATTGGCCATCCAGTAGGGGAGACAGATACTAGTGCCATATTCATGCAAGTGGATTTATAAAAAGAAACTGAGGTACGTCATCTGAAGTAAAGGAACAGGGATCCAGGAGCCAGTAAACCAAACAAACCTAATTTTCTTTAGGGAGTCACAGAAATTGCATTTGAGAGAGTGATCCTGTAGTTGAGATCTGAGGGACAAGTAAGATAAATGAGGTGGAAGTGTGAAATATCCCAAAAGAGGGAGGAGGCAGCATGTGCAAGGACCCAGGGGGCAATGAAGCATGGACTTTGAGGTCTGACCTGTACGTCCTTTTGCATTTAGAACCTTGTAGGCTAAGAAAAGGATTTAATTGTCAGAGCAGTGAGATGCCACTGAAATTCCCAAGCAGGAAACTGAAATTAACTTCTTTGCATTTTTCCCAAATCACATTGACTGCACCCACAAGAGAGAACGGGCTGGGGTGGGGGGAGGGGCGTCCCGGCTGTATTTAGGGAGACCAGTGAGGAGACTGTAGTCCAACAGGTTGTTGACAGCTGATCTCTAAGGGCTTATTCTGCTCTTAAATTAGATGATTTTATGTTTATCCAGCAGAAATTATAGACATTATTGGCCTACATTTATTTGAAACAAATACTAAGTTTTATTGAATTTTTATACTATTCTTTAGGCGATATATCTTATTTTAAATTGGACTGCCTACACTGTCAAATTGTCTCTACAGATAGAGGGCACTTCATTGATTGTGAGTGTTAAAAAAGCAGCCTAACTAATCAATTTTTTAAAATGTCAAACTATCTGGTGTGTGTGTGTGTGTGTGTGTGTGTGTGTGTTCTAGTTAATGAAAAGAAATGTCCTTAAGGTGAGATATACATTTTTGGAGCCAGTGTCATGTACTCCTTCACTGAATAACTATTTACTGAAAGTATTTATTGAGCCCTTATTATATGCTCAAAACTGTTCTATCCCCTAGGATGAAGTAGAATGAAACAAACCAGAACTCTCTCTCTCTAGGTCTCTCTGCCTCCTTAATTCTATTTGAAAAAAATGCAGGGTTTCTGACTTTTGATTGCAGCCCCACAGCTGTGTGTCTTGAACTAGTCACCTTTCTGACATTGATTTCCCTTCCCTCTAATTCAAGTAGAATAATATCAAAGGATTTTAAGAATAATATCTAAGGATTTTCTAAGGATTGAGATAATGTATTTCAATCACCTAACACAGTATCTGGCACATATTTTCAAGATCAACCTAAGTTTCCCAAATTAAGATCTACCCATAACTGCTTTTGGCACTCATGTTCGTGTTTGGCAATAATTTTAATGACCTTACCAAAACATTATACCTACCAGTTTGGGATGTTTTATTACTTTAAAAAGTCCCATAGCTGGAAAAATTTCAACTTATGATTCTAAGTTATGATGCAAAATGCCTTAAATTACACCAATATTGGGCACTTTCCCTCTTTGTAATCTTAAAAACTATAATCTAAAATATATGCGTATGAATACATATGCAAACATACAGACAAATGTATATATATATATATATATACACACATCAGCAGGGTGGGGGACACCTTTGATATGTGCAGTGGTTTACATTTTGAATGTATTATCAAAGTACTGAAATAATTTCTGAAGTTTTGAAACAGTGGTGCTGCTGGCAGCTTAATCCCCCTTTATCTACTACTTCTGTCCCAGGCTGTGAAATCAACAGCATTGTTCATGGGTAATTTCCCACTCTTTCCTGCTGCTAACAAAATGGATACTTTCTTTAAGCTAGGAAACACACAGTCTGGCATTGCTCACTTCAATTGGCCATGCGTTCCACATGATCAAAGTCACAGCCTGTGGACAAACAGCTCCCATCTCTTTGAAAAAAGACTCAGTAGTCTCTAATTCACAGGCTTATATCTACTGAGGTTTTAATACATTTAATTTCACTAGAGTAGGGGCAGCAAATACAGTATATGCCCAAATATAAGTCGATCTTCTGTTTTCCCACATGAAAATCCAAAAAGATGTCAAGCATCAACCTAAGTTATTGAATTATTAATTAGGTTAAGATTACTTTATCATTCAAATGAAACCTCAGACTCTCCGCATCCTTCTTCAAGAACAGTGTCTGTGTGTCATTTAACGTGGATCTTTAGAGCACATAATTTTCATTTCCATCATTCATCTAAATGTCAGAGATTTTGAGCTCCTATAGGATGGTGTCACTTGCTCCCAGTAACCACTCCTATAGTATGCTCTTGTGTTGCTTGTGCTTTTCCATTCTTCCTATTAGCAAGAATTTCTGACCTCCATAAAGTAACTACTTACTTTATTTCTTTTTTATTCTTTAAGAGGCTTATTTACAATAGCATGTAAGCTTGTAATTGTGAGGAAAGAGCTCCAGGAATAACTGCTAAATTGTGTTAAATTCCCTTGCCTTTTTTTCTAATTTTTAACTGATTCTGCCAGTGACCTCTTTAAGCAATCCAAACTAGTATTGATTGAGATCCTTTCCAGCTAGTGTGCAGTACTTTGTTCAAGCTACAGTAATTGAGAAAGTGCTCTATGATGTGAGATGTTTTATTAGGATGCAAATATGAATCCTCCAGTGAGATTATGGTGATGTTTCTTGAGGGGAAAGAAAACCTTACCTCATAAGTAAACATTGTTTTCATTGCATAAATGCCAGTACACCCCCTCCCCCTTTGCCTTTGAAGAAGAAAAAAAGTTTTTAATGTTTCATGCCGTTCTTTTCCTATGAGGTTGACCTTTATCTTTCTCAACACTGTTCTATAGACAACTCATTTTGTAAGCCACTCTTAAGACTTACTCTACTGTGTATATTTATCTGTTTAACATTTACTCTACGGTAAGCACTGGGATAAATGTTTTTCATTTATTTTTCAAATCTTACTATGTAGGTGCTCACAACAAACTATGAAGCAGGTATTTCTTTTCTCTCCATTTTGCAGAAGAGAAAAACTGAGGCTTAGAAAAATTAAGAAACTTGCCAAATATCACACCTAATCAGTGGCAGAGTTGAGCCTCAAATTCAAAATTTTGTGCTTGTATTGAATATAGTATACATAGGCAGTCCTATCACATGTCTACAGAAGAAGTAGTTTTAAACATCGCTAGGAAAGAGAAAGATTGTTTAGGCAAGATAGTTAGGAAAGGTATAATTTAATGACCCTTCGTTTCTGTATTTCAAAAATCAAAGGATGACCCTGCAATTTCACTCCTAGGTATTTAAATAAGAGAAATACAAACATACATTGACACAAAAACTTATAAATAAATGCTCATAACAGCTTTATTCATAATAGCCTCAAACTGGAAATCACCCAAATATCCGCAAATATCCACTAATGGGTGAATTATTTAACAAATTGTGTTACAATTCAATGGAGTACTATTCAGAAATAAAAAGGAGAGAACTACTGAAACATGTAACAGCATAGATGAATCTGTGAAACATTGAACACAAGAAGCAAAGCACAAGAGTATACAATGAATGATTGATTCCTTTTATATGAAGTTCAAGCATAGGCAAAACTCACCTATAAGAACAGAAAGCAGAGCAGTCATTACCTTGGCTAGAGTTTAGGGTTGACTGCAAAGGGGCCCTAAGGGAACTTCTCAGGATGTTGGGAATATTCTATATATTTTTTGACATCTTCCTAAATTCTTTTTTTTTTTTAATTGGGGTATAATTGCTTAAGAATGCTGTGTTAGTTTCTGCTGCACAACGAAGTGAATCAGGTATATGTGTACATATATCCCCTCCCTCTTGGACCTCCCTTCCAACCCCGCCCCCTATCCCACCCATCTAGGTCACCACAGAGCTCCCTGCACTATACAGCAGGTTCCCACTAGCTGTCTGTTTTACACATGGAAGTGCACATACATCAGTCCCAATCTCCCAGTTCATGCCTCCCCCCGCACATGTCCACATATCCATTCTCTACATCTGTGTCTCTATTCCAGCTCTGCAAATAGGTTCATCTGTACCATTTTTCTAGATTCCACATATATGCGTTAATATACGATATTTGTTTTTTTCTTTCTGACTTACTTCACTCTGTATGACAAACTCTAGGTCCATCCACGCCTCTACAAATGACTCAATTTCGTTCATTTTTATGGCTGAGTAATAGTCCATTGTATATATGTACCACATCTTCTTTGTCCATTCATCTATCAATGGACATTTAAGTTGCTTCCATGTCCTCACTATTGTAAATAGTGCTGCAATGAATATTGGGGTGCATGTGTCTTTTTGAACTATGGTTTTCTCAGGGTATATGCCCAGTAGTGGGATTGCTAGGTCATATGGTAGTTCTATTTTTAGTTTTTTAAGGAACCTCCATACTGTTCTCCATAGTGGCTGTATCAATTTACATGCCCACCAACAGTGCAAGAGGGTTCCCTTTTCTCCACACCCTCTCCAGCATTTATTGTTTGTAGATTTTTTGATAATGGCATTCTGACTGGTGTGAAGTAATACCTCATTGCAGTTTTGATCTGCATTTCTCTAATAATTAGTGATGCTGAACATCTTTTCATGTGCCTCTTGGCCATCTGTATGTCTTCTTTGGAGAAATGTCTATTTAGGTCTTCCACCCATTTTTTGATTGATTTGTTTGTTTTTTTGATATTGAGCTGCATGAGCTGTTTGTATATTTTAGAGATTAATCCCTTGTCAGTTGCTTCATTTGCAAATATTTTCTCCCATTCTGAGAGTTCTCTTTCATCTCATTTATGGTTTCCTTTGCTGTGCAAAAGCTTTTAAGTTTCATTAGGTCCCATTTGTTTATTTTTGTTTTTATTTTAATTACTCTAGGAGGTATGTCAAAAAAGATCTTGCTATGATTTATGTCATAGAGTGTTCTTCCTATGTTTTCCTCTAAGAGTTTTATAGTGTCCGGTCTTACATTTATATTTGATTGTGGTTGTGCTTACATGGGCACGTATACTTGTCAAAACTCACTGTAACATACATTTAAATGAGAACCTTTTATTTTATGTAAAATATGTCTCAATAAAATTGATTAAAAATTAAAGAAGGGAAAAAAAATTAAAGAAGGGATTTATGATTAAAACTAGGAACATTTGGTCATTAAAAAATAAAGACTGACTAATTTGAGGACAAAAGTGTTGAGAATTGGAAGTCAGTTAACAAAGGCAATAATAAAGAAATGAGAGATATTTGACCTTGAAAATGGATGATTCAAGGGAAGAGGTGGACAGCCTTCAAATATTAGTCACAAGGTTATTTGTAAGAGGGAAGAGGTTTAAACAAGCATTAAACATGGCATGAGATGGAGATCTTGGTTCACCAGAAGGAAACCTTTGTAACAGTTATATTTGTCCAGTGAAATAGGCTGTCCTATGTGGTGGCAAATTCCAATGGAAGTGCTCAATAGAATTTGGGTAAACAATTATAAACAATAATGTTCAGAGATCCTTAAAATGGATGAAAGGGCAAATTGAAAACCTTTAAATAAATATCATTCCACCTGTAAAATGAAAACCAATTTATTTCCAGGTGTCTGAAAGTCCAGTTCAATTTAAAAAGCATATGTGAGCACATCTAATTGAGGGGCAGCTGTCCATGTGCCAACATTTGGAATGGTTCATTAAGTTAAAATGCATGGAAAATTGGCCTTAATTCTAAGAAGGCATTTGGGCCTCCTTATAAATGAAATATGTTTATTTCTTCCTCCCCCCTTCTATGAAGTGCTTCATTTCATCACATTTTATGAAGTTCCTATTAAAGGATGAGAAATGTGTTCCAAGTCGTGGGAATACACATATATATACAGAAGAATATCAGTGCTAAACTAATTGTGGGGGAGAGGACCACACATATTACAACTACAGCAAGTATGTACCCAAGGATATCACACACAAATTGCTCTGGAGGGTCAAAGGCCTGCAAGAACCTAGATATATATATATATATACTCTGCCCATTGGCTATCTCTACCAAGATATAACAGGGCCCCTCAAAATCAACATGGTGAAACCCAACTGAATAGCTGCTCCAATCAGCCTTTTCTTCTTGGAGATCTTCAAGGATGGCACTAATCTCTGTGATCTATCGTAGCCCCTCCTTGCCAAAAAATACTTTGATTTGATTTCATATCCTGGCTGGATCAGTGCTATTGAGACCCACTTCAGACCTAGGGACACATGTAGACTGAAAGTGAGGGTATGGAAAAAGTTATTCCATGCAAATGGAAATCAAAAGAGAGCTGGAGTAGCAATACTCATATCAGATAAAATCGACTTTAAAATAAAGAATATTACAAGAGACAGGGAGGACACTACATAATGATCAAGGGATCAATCCAAGAAGAAGATATAACAATTATAAATATATATGCACCCAACATAGGAGCACCTCAATACATAAGGCAACTGCTAATAGCTATAAAGAGGAAATCAACAGTAACACGCTAACAGTGGGGGACTTTAACACCTCACTTACACCAATGGACAGATCATGCAAACATAAAATTAATAAGGAAACACAAGCTTTAAATGACACAATAGACAAGATAGATTTAATTGATATTTATAGGACATTCCATCCAAAAACAGCAAATTACACTTTCTTCTCAAGTGCACATGGAATATTCTCTAGGATAGATCACATCTTGGGTCACAAATCAAGCCTCAGTAAATTTAAGAAAATTGAAATCATATCAAGCATCTTTTCTGACCACAGCGCTATGAGATTAGAAATCAATTACAGGGGAAAAAGCGTATAAAGCACAAACACATGGAGGGTAAACAATATGTTACTAAATAACCAAGAGATCACTGAAGAAATCAAAGAGGAAATCAAAAAATACCTAGAGACAAATGACAACAAAAACACGATGATCCAAAACCTATGGGATGCAGCAAAAGCAGTTCTAAGAGGGAAGTTTATAGCAATACAGTCCAACCTTAAGAAACAACAAACATCTCAAATAAACAATCTAACCCTACACCTAAAGGAACTAGAGAAAGAAGAACAAACAAAACCCAAAGTTAGTAGAAGGAAAGAAATCATAAAGATCAGAGCAGAAATAAATGAAATAGAAACAAAGAAAACAATAGCAGAGACCAATAAAACTAAAAGCTGGTTCTTTGAGAAGATAAACAAAATTGATAAACCTTTAGCCACACTCATCAAGAAAAAGAGGGAGCACACTCAAATCAATTAAGTTAGAAACGGAAGAGGAGAAGTTACAAGAGATACCTCAGAAATGCAAAGCATGCTACAAGACTACTACAAGCAACTCTATGCCAATAAAATGGACAACCTGGAAGAAATGGACAAATTCTTAGAAAGGTATAACCTTCCAAGACTTAACCAAGAAAAAATAGAAAATATGAACAGACCAATCACAAGTAATGCAATTGAAACTGTGATTAAAAATCTTGCAACAACAAAAGTCCAGGACCAGATGGCTTCACAGGTGAATTCTATCAAACATTTAGAGAAGAGCTAACATCCATCCTTCTCAAACTCTTCCAAAAAATTGCAGAGGAAGGAACACTCCCAAACTCATTCTGTGAGGCCACCATCATCCTGATACCAAAACCAGACAAAGATACTACAAAAAAAGAAAATTACAGACCAATATCACTGATGAGTATAGATGCAAAAATCCTCAACAAAATACTAGCAAACAGAATGCAACAACACATTAAAAGGATCATATACCATGATCAAGTAGGATGTATCCCAGGGATGCAAGGATTCTTCAATTTACGCAAATCAATCAATGTGATACACCATATTAACAAATTGAAGAAGAAAGACCATATGATCATCTCAATAGATGCAGAAAAAGCTTTTGACAAAATTCAATACCCATTTATGATAAAAACTCTCCAGGAAGTGGGCATAGAGGGAACCTACCTCAACATAATAAAGGCCATATATGACAAACCCACAGCAAACATCATTCTCAATGGTGAAAAACTGAAAACATTTCCTCTAAGATCAGGAACAAGACAAGGATGTCCACTCTCACCACTATTATTCAACATAGTTTTGGAAGTCCTAGCCATGGAAATCAGAGAAGAAAAAGAACTAAAAGGAATACAAATTGGAAAAGAAGAAGTAAAACTGTCACTGTTTGCAGATGACATGATACTATACATAGAGAATCCTAAAGATGCCACCAGAAAACTACTAGAGCTAATCAATGAATTTGGTAAAGTTGCAGGATACAAAATTAATGCACAGAAATCTCTTGCTTTTCTATACAGTAATGATGAAAAATCTGAATGAGAAATTAAGGAATCACTCCCAGTTACCATTGCAACAAAAAGAATAAAATACCTAGGAATAAACCTACCTAGGGAGACAAAAGACCTGTACTCAGAAAACTATAAGACACTGATGAAAGAAATTAAAGATGATACCAGCAGATGGAGAGATATATCATGTTCTTGGATTGGAAGAATCAATATTGTGAAAATGTCTGTAGTACCCAAAGCAATCTACAGATTCATTGCAATCCCTATCAAATTGCCAATCGCATTTTTTACAGAACTATAACAAAAAATCTTAAAATTTGTATGGAGACACAAACGAACCCAAATAGCCAAAGCAATCTTGAGGGGAAAAAAATGGAGCTGGAGGAATCAGACTCCCTGACTTCAGACTATACTACAAAGCTACAGTAATCAAGACAATATGGTAAAGGCACAAAAACAGAAATATAGATCAGTGGAACAGGAGAGGAAGCCCAACGATAAACCCACGCACCTGTGGTCAACTAATCTATGAGAAAGGAGGCAAGGATATACAATGGAGAAAAGACAGTCTCTTCAACAAGTGGTGCTGGGAAAACTGGACAGCTACATGTAAAAGAATGAAATTAGAACACTCCCTTACACCATACACCAAAATAAACTCAAAATGGATTAGAGACCTAAATGTAAGACCAGACACTATAAACTCTTAGAGGAAAACATAGGAAGAACACTCTTTGACATAAATCACAGCAAGATCTTTTTTGACCCACCTCCTAGAGTAATGGAAATAAAAACAAAAATAAACAAATGGAACCTAATGAAACTTAAAAGCTTTTGCAAAGCAAAAGAAACTACAAACAAGATGAAAAGCCAACCCTCAGAATGGGAGAAAATATTTGCAAATGAATCAACAGACAAAGGATTAATCTCAAAAATATATAAACAGCTCATGCAGCTCAATATTAAAAAAACAAACAACCCAGTGAAAAAATGGGCAGAAGTACTAAATAGACATTTCTCCAGAGAAGACATACAGATGGCCAAGAGGCACATGAAAAGCTGCTCAACTTCACTAATTATTAGAGAAATGCAAATCAAAACGACAATGAGGTATCACTTCACACCATTTAGAATGGGCATCATCAGAAAATCTACAAACAACAAATGCTGGAGAGAGTGTGGAGGAAAGGGAACCCTCTCGCACTGTTGGTGAGAATGTAAATTGATACAGCCACTCTGGAGAACAGTATGGAGGTTCCTTAAAAAACTAAAAATAGAATTACCATATGACCCAGCAATCCCACTACTGGGCATATACCCTGAGAAAACCATAATTCAAAAAGGCACATGCACCCCAATGTTCATTGCAGCACTATTTACAATAGCCAGGTCATGAAAGCAACCTAAATGCCCATCGACAGAGAAATGGATAAAGAAGATGTGGTACATATATACAATGGAATATTACTCAGCCATAAAGAGGAACGAAATTGGGTCATTTGTAGAGACATGGATGGATCTAAAGACTGTCATATGGAGTGAAGTATGTCAGAACGAGAAAAACAAATATCATATATTAACGCATATATGTGGAACCTAGAAAAATGGTACAGATGAACTGGTTTGCAAGGCAGAAATAGAGACACACATGTAGAGAACAAATGTATGGATACCAAGGGGGGAAAGTGGCGGGTGGGTGGTGGTGGTGGGATGAATTGGGAGATTGGGATTGACATATATACACAAATATGTATAATATGGTTAACTAAGAAGAACCTGCTGTATAAAAAAATAAATAAAATAAAATTCAAAAATTCGAAAAAAAAATCCCAGCATGACACATGAGAAGTCCTCAATAAATGATCGTTATTATTTATATCTAGAAAAAAAAAATAAAAGAAGAAGCTATGATGAATCTTTGGTCATAGGTTTCTTTGGAAAATCTTTTGACCTAGAACCCGTTGACTGAGGAAATGACCAGGTCTCCAGAAGGAAGTACCCTGTTAGGTGACAAGTATATACTATAATAATGTCCCCCAAAGAAGCCAATGAGCATTTACTCAAGTGACAGCAGACAGGGGGAAAGGGACTGCCCAGACATTTCAAGGACAGATGAGCAAAGACTCTAAATTGATAATGATACTCAGAGATTCAAATAATACCCGCCTCCATCCACTTCATGGAAAGACATTCCTAATTCATCCCCAGTCTTCAGCACCTCCTTCTGTACTGCTTCTTCTAAAATACAAGGCAAACAAAAATGTTTCTCCTTCATGTGTGTTCAATTCTCAAACCACAATATTGAAATTACTGATATGTGAATTCTCATACTAAAAGGCACGTTCCTCATCCCAGGGAGATCAGTTCATTCTTTCCTCATCCTGAACACCCTTCTTGAATGAATCAAATTGTGAAAAACTTGACAGTCTCCAGAGAAAGTAGAACTGAAAAAAGGATTTTGAAACAAAAGGCAAGTAAAAATGACTTTAATTCCAACATAATATATTTTAACCAATTTTTACCCAAAATAGGAATATAATACATAGGTTATACTATATTTTTTAAAATGACAGTGCATGATCCTGCTACTCTTGATATAAGACCGTGAATAAGTAACTGAAGTTCTCCATGAAATTGTTTCCTCATCTGCTGAAAAAAAAAAGAAGAGGGGGAAGGGTAGACAGACACAATTACATGAAAGTTCCCTCCCTCCTCCAAAACACACAACTCTTATTTCTCTAAGATGTTAAAGGACTTTCTTGTGAAATGTTCAAAAATTTGTGAAGTCTCCAAAGCAGTGTGATTTTAATGAGTTTTCTTGCACATGGTGTACATCTATATACTTTATTCCCTTATAGTTACATGGTGCAGTGAATTTTGTATTACTTTTGAATCTCTTCACATTTGAAACAACCTCTATGTGAAATCTTGGCTTTTTCAAGTTATCTTGCCGTTATGATTCAAAGCAAAGTAATTTTCCTGCCAAGATTTCTCCCTTTGTTATCTCATCTTTTCATCAGAGGCTCCATTCAGTCTGTTATAGAACTGGGGCAGTGCTTAGGGTTACCCCCTTGCATGGAGTATGAAGTCATTGGCCATCTTTTCCAACATATTTGCTCACAAAGGATTGGTATAAAGGTTAAGAATCCATATTGATATTATCACTTGGGTAATCAAAGAAGTAATTACAAAAATGCTCCTGGAAGACAGGCAGCATGATTCAGCCTTGGAAAAGCAATTTATTTGCCTTTTTTATTTAAAAAAAAAAAAAAAGCCGATTTGGCATGGGTCCATGATTAATTTAACATTTACTCAACATAGCAATGAAAGGGGGCCTCTTTTATTATACACAAATTATTACAATCAAGTTGAGAAATGATTGCATATTTAAACATGTGATTATATCATAGTTCATATGCTGAATGTATGAATTACTAATTAAGAGAACTCTAACGCTTAGGGCGTAGCAAATACGCTCCAGTAATATCTTTTTGTTTCAAATCCTTCAGATGACTTGCTTCCCACTAAATCATAAATCCACAAAATCATTGGACTGGAAGGAAGCACTCCAGCAATTTTCAAAGTGTGCTCTCTGGAACCGTAGGGTTCCCTAAGAATGGCTCAAGGGAGCCATAGGAAGGAAAAATAAGGCAAAGTAAGTGAAGTTTCAAGGCCTTTGACCTGCTTCAGCTTAAGTAGTTCCTTTTTGTAGAGTTTGAAAGCTAGTTGTGCTACTAAAGGAGCTCTATTTGTTTAATTTAGTTGTCTAAATATAAATTCTTGTGTCACATTCCTTCCACATGGTTATCTCATCTCTGCATGAATCATTCAAGTGATAGGACTCCCTCTACTTTTGAGGCTATCAATTCTATTTTCAGACAGGTCTCAGGAGGTCTTTTCTGATTTGAACAATGATATGTATCCCTACAGTGTACATTCTGTACTTGAGTAAGTTGTTTGGAGATTCACATTGTGTGTAACAGGTTGTGTTCTCTAAGGAAGTTGCTCAGAGACGGAGGTTAGTATGCAGGATGTTTATTAGGGTCTGTCCTTGGAATTAACACCTATGGAAGAGTGGGAGAGAATAGGGAAGAGGGAGAAATCAAGGTGTGATGCAGGTACAAAACTCACCTTACAAAGAGCTCTGGAGCTAAGGTGAACAACCTCTTTGAACAAGCAAACTCAGAATCCAATTCTACACATTCTACCCCAACACTTGCTATTATTCCATGCTTGAAGTTTTTTAAGGAATGGTCTTTTGCTTCTTTTATCAGCTTCAGCACATCTAAAGCTGTGCTATGATGCAACTTAACCCTAGTTACAGGTCTAGTGTCAAGGAGGAGATTGAAGAAACATCCTGAAGACAGTTGTCTTTTGGAGGTGAGGTCTCTGAATTGCCTTCAAGGAAGGGAAGTGTGCTATCTTTTAAATAGGGAGAGATGTGTCACTTTTGCAGGCTCAGATGGTTCAGGGAAATGTGGGAAGTCAAGATTTTCAGATTCTTCAACTTAGATGTCTCCATTTGATTTCTTTTTCCAACCAGGGGTCTGACCTGCGCCTAGCAGATTTGCCTTGTATTTTTTTCAAAGAATTTATATATTTTAGAGCAGTTTTAGTTTCACAGAAAAATTAAGAGGAAGGTACAGAGATTTTCCACATACCTCTTACCCCAAGACATGCATATTTCCTCCCCATCAACATTTCCCACCAGAGTGGTGCATTTGTTACAACTGATGAAGCTATATTGACACATCATTATCACCCTAAGTCCATTGCTTACATTAAGGTTCATCTTGGTACTGTACATTCTATGGGTTTGGAGAAGTGTACAATGACATGTATCCCTCATTATAGTATTGTACAGAATAATTTCACTGTCTTAAAAATCCTCTGTGCCCTGCCTATTTATCTCTCCTGATCCCTGGCACCTGGCAACCACTGATCTTTTTACCATCTCCATAGTTTTGCACCAACCAATTAATGAGAGTTCTGTTGCTCCACATCCCTGTCAGCATATAGTATCAACAGTGTTTTATACCACTGGCCATTCTAACAGGTGTGTAGTAGTATCTCTTTGTTTTAATTTTCAATTTCTTAATATATATGATGTGGAGCATCATATGCTCCACATCATATATGAAAAAATATCTTCTTGGTGAGGTATCTGTTAAGTGATCTTTGGCCCATTTTTTAATCAGGTTGTTTGTTTTCTTATTGTTGAGTTTTTTGGGTATATTTTGGATAGCAGTCCTTTATCACATGTATCTTCTGCAAAAATATTTTCTCTAATCTGTGTCTTCTCATTTTCTTGACATTGGCATTTGCAGAGCAGAAAATTTTAATTTTAATGAAGTTCAGCTTATCAACTATTTCTTTCAAGGATCATGTATTTAGTATTGTATCTAAAAAAATCAACACCATACCCAAGGTCATCTAGGTTTTCTCTTATCTTCTAGGAGTTTTACCATTTTGTATCTTACATTTAGGTCTATGATTCATTTTGAGTTAATTTTTATGAAGGGTGTGAGTTCTGTGTCTAAATTCTTTTTTTTTTTGCATGTGGATGTCCAGTTGTTCCAGCACTGTTGAAAGACTGTCTTTGCTCCATTGGGCTGATTTTAAGTAAACCTGCTGAATAAATCCTGGTCCCCTTATGTGTTGCTTAGCTCTGCTGTTTTACTACAGGAGATGAAGACCTCTTTGTACGTTGCCAAGGATGCCTTCTGGCTTTCAAACAGACTTTCAGTTACCCATTAATCACTCTCAGCCTTTGCTATATTTGTTTACCTTCTTCTATTGTCCTTGTAGTTATTATATCCCCCATTTTAATCAAAAGGCCAACACACTGCAGGAGCTAATGCATTCTTTTCTACCAGTATACAATCCTAATTCACCATCTGTAGAAGTTTAACAATTGGTCCATCACTTTGTGCCAGGTGCTATCTGTGTTCTGCTTACTACCAGTAAGTGCTTATTGCCAAACAGGCAGCTAAGGATCTACATCCAAAATACCACCTTATCAACTGCTATCTCAGACCACTACTGGCACCAACTTTGCAGGTTTGCTTCTCTGGGAAGCTGATATGTGTTCAGGAGTGCCCTTGGCATCAACACCTGTGAAAGGGAGAGGAAGGAAACAGGACTGGGCAGAGGGAGAAGTCAAGCTGAAATGCCGGCCCAATGACAAACTTAACCAATCTTATTAGATTTTCTGTAGTTAAAATGGCCCATCAGAGTTGTCCCACATTGGTCTGAAATAGACTAGCCTTTATAGTCCCACTTCAGTGAGCCTTTGGATGTGAGCCACCCCAGGACCATGGGCAAAGTAGCTCTCAGTAGACATTATGTTTGTTGCTTCATCTCATTTAGTCCTCACATTAAGAGTAAAAATTTGCTTTTTTTTTTATCTATTCATTTATTCAAAAACCTTAAATTTGTGAATCCATTTTATATAGAAAACTAATCCATTTGAGAGAGAAAAATAACCCATTTCAGCTTACAGTTTCTGAAAGGAGTTGACAATTCAGCTGAGTCTTGAAGGACAGGAAGCAACACAACATCACCACCATCTCTGCACAAATATTGAACATATACCTAAAGCTTCACCTGTTCAAATTGAATCCCTTCCCCTTCCTCATCCCAGTGATGACTCTGCCTACCAATTGCTCAGGCTAAAATCTTTGGAATGACTCTTGACTTCCATCATTCTTACCTGCCCCACATCCAATCCTTCAGGAATCATGTTAGCTCTACCTTCTAAATACAGCAGGAATCCAGCCACCTCTCACCATATCCAATGCCATCACCTCGGTCTGAGGCACCAGTATTTCTCACCTGGATTACTACAGATCTCCCTGATTCTATCCCTGATTGCCCTTAATCTACTCTCAATACATCAACTGAAGTGATGACTTTATGGTCAAAATTCTGTACTCGCTTCCTGTTTCACCTAGAGCACAAATTAAAACCCTCCCCCTGAAATGTAGATTGCCTTAAACAGCATCTTTCCTGATTTGAATAGATAGCCTCATTACAATCAGTGATAGAATAAGCCTCAATGAACTGTCTGAAATTTCTCTTTATGAATTTACAATGGTCATGCTGAACCTACTGTAACACTCACACATTTATCCACTCAACAAGCACCTTTTGATCCCATACTATCCATGTATTGTTGGTGGAGACAGAGATTTGGAACATGTTAAAAAGAAAGCTACTATGGCATAGAACTTGAAATGCCACTTCAATTACTGTGTGAATTCTAATGATGCCAAGAAACCCACTCTCAGCTAAAGGGTCCTATGTGTGATCGATCTAAAATGTGGTCATATATACACTACCAAATGTAAGATAGATAGCTAGTGGGAAGCAGCGGCATAGCACAGGGAGATCAGATCGGTGCTTTGTGACCACCTAGAGGGGTGGGATAGGGAGGGTGGGAAGGAGACACAAGAGGGAGGAGATATGGGGATATATGTATATGTATAGCCGATTCACTTTGTTATAAAGCAGAAACTAACACACCATTGTAAAGCAATTATACTCCAATAAAGATGTTTAAAAAAAACCCCTCCCCATGGCCTGGAAGGCCCAAATGATCTACTTTCCATTATCTGTGTGTCCTCATTGTCTGATACTCTCGTGCTTGTTCACTCTACTTCCAGCACACTTGTTAGTATATCACATATATGGATCAGCAGTGAGAAATGAAACCAATGCTGGATGGAGCAGAGCAGAAAGGGCTGTGTACGATGTAGCAAAATGACTGGACATTTTTCTCTTTAAAAGTAGTGGAAAGCCTTTGAAGTATTTCAAGCAAGAAAGTAAAATAATTGGGAGTTTGTTTGTTTTATAGTGACTGTTTCTTTTTCCTTTCTAAATTTTATTTATTTATTTATTTGTTTGTTTATTTATTTATTTATGGCTGTGTTGGGTCTTCATTGCTGCATGCAGGCTTTGTCTAGTTGCGTCAAGCGGGGGCTACTCTTCGTTGCGGTGCATGGGCTTCTCATTGTGGTGGCTTCTCTTGTTGTGGAGCACGGGCTCTAGGCACACAGGCTTCACTAGTTGTGGCACACGGGCTCAGTAGTTGTGGCTCATGGGCTCTAGAGCGCAGGCTCAGTAGTTGTGGCTCACAGGCTTAGTTGCTCCACGGCGTGTGGGATCTTCCCAGACCAGGGATTGAACCCATGCCCCCTGCACTGGCAGGCAAATTGTTAACCACTGCACCACCAGGGAAGTCCCTAGAAGTTTGTTTTGAAAAGATAAGCTAATAGCTCATATCGAAGGTGGACTAAGGGAATGAAACACAGGAGACAAGAAGGATAGACAGAGGTGTTGCAATAACACAGATGAGAGAAGATAAAAACCAGAAAAAGAGGACCAGCAGCAGAGACAGGAGGAGACAATCAGAGTGTAAAGTGGTCAGAGCTTGAGAGATACTTAGAGTGACATAATTGGACGCCCTTTAAGTATTTGAATGATTTGTATAAAAGATGAGTAAGAGGGATTTCCAGGATCCTGGGTAGCACAACTGAGAGGATGTGGGCACCATTCATTAAGATAACCAATAAAGGAAAAGAAACAAATTACAGAGCAAGATGCTTTCTATTGGGGATGTATTGAGTTGAATGTACCAGCTTTTCCTACAAGTGAGATATTTTGGAAAGACGTTAATCAGACAGTTGAAGTTATAGAACTGAAATTCAGGAGATAGATCAAAGCTGGGCATATAGATATTGGGAGTCAGCTTAGAATGGCAATTGAAATACTAAGGAGAGGCTTGGTTATGTCAATATTTAGGTAGAAGTAGAAGTAGTAGGTCACTCATTCAGAATTGACAAGAAGAAGCTGTTGAAGTTTGGAGTGTAGTTGACTCACCCTTTGACCTTTCCAGGTTATTACCAGTAGAGAAAAGATACAAGGAGCCACCTGGGGATCAACATTATTTATGTCCCAATAACGCTTAAAACACACTTCTCCTAAGAAAAGTTGGGTTTTCCTAAAACCCTACCAGTGAATGTATCTTGCAAGCTATATTGCCCATGCTACCATGCTAATGGACTTCAGGTTGTATTTGGTCAGTGGATAGTACTGGTGGAAGATTGAGGGGGTGGGATGAAAGAAAGAAGCAGAATTTTCTTCCTCCTTCTCTATGCTTGGGGGAATTTTAAGATAATGCTGAGTATCCTTAATGGTCTAGCTCATGAGTAGCCCTTTTTCCATGGAGTGAAGCAGCCCTCTCTCTGATTCTAGCTCCCACCAAATAGGCACAGCTCCTGGGTTCTATTAACACTTTTCAGCTCTTCCATCACTGTCTAACCCACTAAGTCTGTATGTATTAACCTATATTAAATTTTGAATTACCTAGAGTAGGTTTCTTAACTTGATGTGATACTGACTCATATGTTTGAAAAACATATCGGCAAACTAAAGACAAAAGTGTAAAGGCCTCCTGCCATCCCTCTGTCTCAGAAAGTAATCCCTAAATAACAAAGGGGCACATTTTGACTATTTTCCAGCCCTGATCCGTCATGCGTATCAGTAGAAAAGTGAGAAACTGGGAGAAGGCTGTGGAGAGAACAGGTCTATTTCCCACCTGAAGATTAGGGGCTTAATTTGAGTCAATCATATCTGTGGGCAGAGAAAGATAAGCCACAAACTTTTTTTTTTTGAATTTTATTTTATTTATTTTTTTATACAGCAGGTTCTTATTAGTCATCCATTTTATACATATCAGTGTATACATTTCAATCCCAATCACCCAATTCATGACACCACCACCCCCACTACCCTGCGGCTTTCCCCCCTTGGTGTCCATATGTTTGTTCTCTACATCTGTGTCTCAACTTCTGCCCTGCAAACCGGTTCATCTGTACCATTTTTCTAGGTTCCACATACATGTGTTAATATACGATATTTGTTTTCCTCTTTCTGACTTACTTCACTCTCTATGACAGTCTCTAGATCTATCCACGTCTCAACAAATGACCCAATTTCGTTCCTTGTTATGGCTGAGTAATATTCCATTGTATATATGTACCACTTCTTCTTTATCCATTCGTCTGTCCATGGGCATTTAGGTTGCTTCCATGACCTGGCTATTGTAAATAGTGCTGCTATGAACATTGGGGTGCATGTGTCTTTTTGAATTACGGTTTTCTCTGGGTATATGCTGAGTAGTGGGATTGCTGGGTCATATGGTAATTCTATTTTTAGTTTTTTAAGGAACCTCCATACTGTTCTCCATAGTGGCTGTATCAATTTACATTCCCACCAACAGTGCAAGAGGGTTCCCTTTTCTCCACACCCTCTCCAGCATTTGTTGTTTGTAGATTTTCTGATGATGCCCATTCTAACCGGTCTGAGGTGATAGCTCATTGTCGTTTTGATTTGCATTTCTCTAATAATTAGTGAAGTTGAGCAGCTTTTCATGTGCTTCCTGGCCATCTGTATGTCTTCTTTGGAGAAATGTCTCTTTTGGTCTTTGGCCCATTTTTTGATTGGGTTGTTTGTTTTTTTAATATTGAACTGCATGAGCTTTTTATATATTTTGGAGACTTATCCTTTGTCCGTTGATTTGTTTGCAAATATTTTCTCCCATTCTGAGGGTTGGCTTTTCATCTTGTTTATGGTTTCCTTTGCTGTGCAAAAGCTTTGAAGTTTCATTAGGTCCCATTTGTTTATTTTTGTTTGTATTTCCATTACTCCAGGAGGTGGATCAAAAAAGATCTTGCTGTGTAATATGCCAAAGAGTGTTCTTCCTATGTTTTCCTCTAAGAGTTTTATAGTGCCTGGTCTTGCATTTAGGTCTCTAATCCATTTTGAGTTTATTTTTGTGTATGGTGTAAGGGAGTGTTCTAATTTCATTCTTTTACATGTAGCTGTCCAGTTTTCCCAGCACCACTTATTGAAGAGACTGTCTTTTCTCCATTGTATATCTTTGCCTCCTTTCTCATAGATTAGTCGACCATAGATGCGTGGGTTTACCTCTGGGCTTCCTCTCCTGTTCCACTGATCTATATTTCTGTTTTTGTGCCTTTACCATATTGTCTTGATTACTGTAGCATTGTAGTATAGTCTGAAGTCAGGGAGTCTGATTCCTCCAGCTCCGTTTTTTCCCTCAAGACTGCTTTGGCTATTTGGGGTCTTTTGTGTCTCCATACAAATTTTAATATTTTTTGTTCTAGTTCCATAAAAAATGCCATTGGTAATTTGATAAGGATTGCATTGAATCTGTAGATTGCTTTGGGTAGTATAGTCATTTTCACAATATTGATTCTTCAATCCAAGAACATGGTATATCTCTCCATCTGTTGGTATCATCTTTAATTTCTTTCATCAGTATCTTATACTTTTCTGCATACAGGTCTTTTGGCTCCCTAGGTAGGTTTATTCCTAGGTATTTTATTCTTTCTGTTGCAGTGGTAAATGGGAATGTTTCCTTAATTTCTCTTTCAGATTTTTCATCATTAGTGTATAGGAATGCAAGAGATTTCTGTGCATTAATTTTGTATCCTGCAACTTTGCCAAATTCATTGATTAGCTCTAGTAGTTTTCTGCTGGCATCTTTAGGATTCTCTATGTATAGTATCATGTCATCTGCAAACAGTGACAGTTTTACTTCTTCTTTTCCAAATTGAATTCCTTTTATTTCTTTTTCTTCTCTGATTGACGTGGCTAGGACTTCCAAAACTATGTTGAATAAGAGTGGTGAGAGTGGACATCCTTGTCTTGTTCCTGATCTTAGGGGAAATGCTTTCAGTTTTTCACCATGGAGAATGATGTTTGCTGTGGGTTTGTCATATATGGCCTTTATTATGTTGAGGTAGGTTCCCTGTAGGCCCACTTTCTGGAGAGTGTTTATCATAAATTGGTGTTGAATTTTGTCAAAAGCTTTTTCTGCATCTATTGAGATGATCATATGGTTTTTCTTCTTCAATTTGTTAATATGGTTTATCACATTGATTGATTTGCATAAATTGAAGAATCCTTGAATCCCTGGGATACATCCTACTTGATCGTGGTATATGACCCTTTTAATGTGTTGTTGCATTCTGTTTGCTAGTATTTTGTTGAGGATTTTTGCATCTATATTCATCAGTGATATTGGTCTGTAATTTTTTTTTTTGTAGTATCTTTGTCTGGTTTTGGTGATGGTGGCCTCATAGAATGAGTTTAGGAGTGTTCCTTCCTCTGCAATATTTTGGAAGAGTTTGAGAAGGATGGGTGTTAGCTCTTCTCTAAATGTTTGATAGAATTCACCTGTGAAGCCATCTGGTCCTGGACTTCTGTTTGTTGGAAGATTTTTAATCACAGTTTCAATTTCATGATTGCTCTGTTAATATTTTCTGTTTCTTCCTGGTTCAGTCTTGGAAGGTTATACCTCTCTAAGAATTTGTCCATTTCTTCCAGGTTGTCCATTTTATTGGCATAGAGTTGCTTGTAGTATTCTCTTAGGATGCTTTGTATTTCTGCAGTGTCTGTTGTAACTTCTCCTTTTTCATTTCTAATTTTATTGATTTGAGTCCTCTCCCTCGTTTCCTTGATGAGTCTAGCTAATGGTTTATCAGTTTTGTTTATCTTCTCAAAGAACCAGCTTGTAGTTTTATTGATCTTTGCTATTGTTTTCTTTGTTTCTATTTCATTTATTTTTGCTCTGATCTTTATGATTTCTTTTCTTCTGCAAACTTTGGGTTTTGTTTGTTCTTCTTTCTCTAGTTCCTTTAGGTGTAACGTTAGATTGTTTATTTGAGATTTTTCTTATTTCTTGAGGTAGGCTTGTATAGCTATAAACTTCCCTCTTAGAACTGCTTTAGCTGCATCCGAATGGTTTTGGATTGTCATGTTTTCATTGTCATTTGTCTCTAGGTATTTTTTAATTTCCTCTTTGATTGCCTCAGTGATCTCTTGGTTTTTTGGTAACGTATTGTTTAGCCTCCTTGTGTTTGTGCTTTTTACATTTTTTCCCCTGTAATTCGTTTCTAATCTCATAGCACTGTGGTGAGAAAAGATGCTTGATATGATTTCAGTTTTCTTAAGTTTACTGAGGCTTGATTCGTGAACCAAGATGTTATCTATCCTGGAGAATGTTCCGTGTGCACTTGAAAAGAAAGTGCTATCTGCTGTTTTTGGATGGAATGTCCTATAATTATCAATTAAATCTATCTGGTCTATTGTGTCATTTAAAGCTTCTGTTTCCTTATTTATTTTCTGTTTGGATGATCTGTCCATTGGTGTAAGTGAGGTGTTAACGTCCCCCACTATTATTGTGTTACTGTTGATTTCCCCTTTTATAGCTGTTAGCAGTTGCCTTATGTATTGAGGTGCTTCTATGTTGGATGCATATATATTTATAATTGTTATATCTTCTTCTTGGTTTGATCCCTTGATCATTATGTAGTGTTCTTCCTTGTCTCTTGTAACATTCTTTATCTTAAAGTCTATTTTATCTGATATGAGTATTGCTACTCCAGCTTTCTTTTGATTTCCATTTGCATGGAATATCTTTTTCCATCCCCTCACTTTCAGTCTGTATGTGTCCCTAGGTCTGAAGTGGGTCTCTTGTAGACAGCATATATATGGGTCTTGTTTTTGTATCCGTTCAGGGAAACTGTGTCTTTTGGTTGGAGCATTTAATCCATTCACATTTAAGGTAATTATTGATATGTATGTTCCTATGACCATTTTCTGAATTGTTTTGGGTTTGTTTCTGTAGGTCCCTTTCTTTTCTTGTGTTTCCCACTTAGAGAAGTTCCTTTAGCATTTGTTGTAGAGCTGGTTTGGTGGTGCTGAATTCTCTTAGCTTTTGCTTGTCTGTAAAGCTTTTGATTTCTCCATCGAAGCTGAATGAGATCCTTGCCGGGTGGAGTAATCTTGGTTGTAGGTTCTTGCCTTTCATCACTTTAAGTATATCATGCCACTCCCTTCTGGCTTGTAGAGTTTCTGCTGAGAAATCAGCTGTTAACCTTATGGGAGTTCCCTTGTATGTTATTTGTCGTTTTCCCTTGCTGCTTTCAATAATTTTTCTTTGTCTTTCATTTTTGCCAATTTGATTACTATGTGTCTCGGCATGTTTCTCCTTGTGTTTATCCTGCCTGGGACTCACTGCACTTCCTGTACTTGGGTGGCTATTTCCTTTCCCATGTTAGGGAAGTTTTCAACTACAATCTCTTCAAATATTTTCTCAGGTCCTTTCTCTCTCTCTTCTCCTTCTGGGACCCCTATAATGCGAATGTTGTTGCGTTTAATATTGTCCCAGAGGTCCCTTAGGCTGTCTTCATTTCTTTTCATTCTTTTTTCTTTATTCTGTTCCACAGCAGTGAATTCCACCATTCTGTCTTCCAGGTCACTTATGCGTTCTTTTGCCTCAGTTATTCTGATACTGATTCCTTCTAGTGTAGTTTTCATTTCAGTTATTGTATTGTTCATCTCTGTTTGTTTGTTCTTTAATTCTTCTAGGTCTTTGTTAAACATTTCTTGCATCTTCTCGATCTTTGCCTCCATTCTTTTTCCAAGGTCCTGGATCATTTTCACTATCATTATTATGAAATCTTTTTCCGGAAGGTTGCCTATCTCCACTTCATTTAGTTGTTTTTCTGGGGTTTTATATTGTTCCTTCATCTGGTACGTAGCCCTCTGCCTTTTCATCTTGTCTATCTTTCTGTGAATGTGGTTTTTGTTCCACAGGCTGTAGGATTGTAGTTCTTCTTGCTTCTGCTGTCTGCCCTCTGGTGGTCCACAAACTTTTTATAGTCCGAGAAATTACCCTCTGGTAAACAAAATCCAGGGTCTCAGCCATCTCACCAATCATATAAGCCAACCCCAATGTAAATAGATCAGTGTGAAGGACTGAATCATAGGGAAAGGGGAGCACTTGTATGCTCACTCTCACCTCACCATCTTCGAAGTAATAGAGGGGCTAGCACCTTCCCTCTATTGAAAGGTGTGGTCTGGAAAATTAATTCCTTCCCACAGGTAACCGGGGAGCCAGGAAAACTTGTGTGGTTGAGTCCAAAGAAAAAGTAAACTTCAATAAGCGGGAAAGATCAATAAGATTAAATGTTCCAGAAACCTCATATTAAGATAGCAATTGAAAGTGAGTTATTAGATTCACCAACTAGGAGAGCTTTGATGAGTTTTAATGAGCAGCTTCAGCGATATAATGGAGGCATTGACCAGACTTCAGTGACTTGGGGATTGAGTAGTGAGGAAGTGATACCAATGTGACTGGACAGTTCTTTCAAGAAGTTTAACAGGAAGGGTATACAAGGGTGAATAAACGAATGGAAAGAAGAATAGGTTTTTTTTTTTAATTAAAAATACTTGTATGTGTTTATATGCTGATAAGAAAGAGCCCACAAAGAGAAAAAGACTGAAAATAGAGGAAAAAGAGAATTTATTAATGAAGCAAGATCACTCAAGGGCTAAGAGAAAATAAGATGGAAAATATAGTGGATAGATGAATCATGGAAGAAAGAAACTTCTTTCTTGTCTTGAAACGATACAATGAGAAGTAGAGATAAGTATAGATGCACATAAATTTGTTGAATTCATTTAAACATCTTAATCATTTTCCTTTTAAAATTAATTCAGTACATATTATTGCTAATCAAAGATCTTGATTAGTATACAAAATCAAAATAAAAAACAAAAAGGTACCATTAATAATGTTTTCTCACTAATTTGACATAATTACAGCCAAAGGACAAATATTCCCAATGTCCTCTGGTGGATGAAACCATGTCCCGTTATTGCTTCCCTCACCCTGTGTGTCTCCATCATTTCTGCCAATGATGGTTTTCCTCTAACAATGTAGAACAAAGAAATTGTTTCATTGGCACATAAATTAAACCAGCAGTTTCCATGATATGCATATTATGGAATTACATGAATAAACTATTTCATGAGATAAACAATATTAAATATTTTACTGAAAAATACATTGCATTTCTTATTATTGATTGTCTCAGGTGCAGTGTTCTCCACCACTATCACTGCACTGTAGAAGATTCTTATTAGTGACAATCACACAGGACAGGAAGCGTGTCTCTGTAGTGAAGTCATGCACATTGTCCCACTTCTACCTTCTGCGGTCTTTCTATGTGAAAACAATCCCAGTGATGTGAGCAACCCCAGCTGTATTCCACTGGGTCTTAAACTCATTTCTAGGGATGCTGTAAAAGTGCTTACATGAAATGACTCTGATCATTTGGTCCAGTCTTGTCAACCACCAAATTGGAAGGGATGACCTGAGCTTAAAGGTTCTGCACCCATTATCAGAACCCCTTCTCTTCCCTACGCTCTATTTCCAGTATATCTATAAAGGTATTTATTAAATGGAAAACATCCCAAGAAGGATGACACTCTTGGAAACAGCAAACGCTGAAGCTGTGACAATGTATTTTCATGCTAACTTCTTCCGTCAAAAATCTTAGTGAAGATACTGTCATAACTTTATGACTAGCTTGATCTGCTAGTTGGCCACATGGCCTTAAAATATCAACATTGAAAGACTCCTTTTTATAACATTTCTCAAAAGATGGTCCACAAACCCACTTAAGTTAGAATAACTTAGGTAGTTTATTTTAAAATAAGCCCTTCTCTGGTCCTAAGAGTAATGTTCTCTGGAAATAGAGCCCTGAAATCTGTTGTTTTAGCAAACTCCCCAGGATTATTTTTGTAATTATTTATTAGGCTTTAGTAATTTTTTAATCAGTTTATTTTTTAGGCTTTAGTAGACTAATAAATATTGTCTGAGAAATTCTCTACTCTGACACCCTCATTTGGGTTTTCAAATTTTATTAAGAAATAAAATATACAGAAAAGATCACAAATTCATGAATTTTTAAAAAGTGAATACATCTGCATAGCCAGCATTTTTATCAGGAAGCAGTAACAGAACCCCAGAAGGCCCCATGTACCCCTTTCTAGCCACTACCCCCATGGAAGATAACCACTCTCCTAACTTGTCACATCATCAGTTTGTTTCACCTATTGAACTCTATGTAAATGAAATCAAATAATGTGTATTTTGGGGTGACTGGCTTCTTTCACTCAACATTGTTTGGTGAGGTTCATTCACACTATTGTGTGTCACTGTAATTTGTTCTTGATCTTTGCTGTGCAATATTCTATTGCATGAATATACAATTTAACTACTTTTCTATTGTGTGTAAATATTTGGGTTGGTTTGGGCTATTCCAAATACTGCTTCTATGAACATTTTCGTACATGTCTTTTAGCCCACATATGTACACATTCCTATAAGCCTAGGGATAAAAATTGCTAAATCATAAGCCTTTTTTTTTTTTAGCTTTAGTTATTTTTGTTGGGTTTTTTTGGTTTGTTTGTTTGTTTTGCATTTCTTTCAAAATGATTGCACCAAGTTAAACACCAACCAGCAGGAGACAAGTTTCCAGTTGCTCCACATCCTTCACCCCCTCACTTGGTGCCATGTGTCTTTTTCATTTTACCCATTGTTGTTGGGTGTACCAATATTACATCATGGTTTTAATTGGATTTCCCTAATGATAGTTAAGCACTGTTTCCTATGTTTATTGGATATTTTCGATGTCCACTTGTATGAATATAGTCTCCAATCCTGTGGATTGTTTCTTCAATCTCTAAAGGGTTATTTTTTTAACAAAAATTCCTAATTTTAATGTGGACCAATTTATCACTTATCATTTTCTATGTCTATTCTAAGAATTATTTGCCTTCCTCAAATTCATGAAGATATCCTCCTGCATTTTTTTTCCAAAAGCTTTATTGTTTAATTGTTTAGTCTTTTACATTCAGATGGGCTATCTGAATAGAAATGATTTTTTTCTTTGGTGTGGTATGCCGTAGGTATCTCCCTCTATAGATAGATAGATAGATGATAGATAGATAGATAGATAGATAGATAGATAGATAGATAGATAGATAGATAGATAGATAGATAGATAAATATAAATTGAAGCCTGAAGGAAGACAAAGATGGCCCCAAGATTGCCCATCTAGTACGAAAGCAGCCAGATATAGTGTTAAAACCCACTTTGCTACCTGCTTCCTTTTATTGTTATGATTATAGTTCTCAGCACTGATTTCTCCAAGCAAAACAGCCTCACCAACTTATGGTTTCATTTACGGTCTTGTTTCCTGACCACTGTTCTGATCTAACCCACCTCCAATTACCCTAGTCTTTAACCTTCTTATCGCATTCAGGGCAAAACAGAGATGTCAAAAGAAGCTCAGTCCCCTAACCCCAGGCCACCTATCTGGTACATGTAGTACCATTTCTCCAACATGACTTTAAGTCATGATCCCCACGCTAGTCATTGTCATTATTTAATTATCTAGAAGTTCACCATCTGTAAAATGGAGTAGGATGACTACATTGGTTGGCTCCAAATTTCCTTTATTTCTATCAAGGAAAAAAAACAATGATCCCATTACTTTACTTTATGTTCAAAATAGCCAGTCTCTCTGTAATTATGGCAATGTATGACACATTTTCTCCTTAATCATTCACTGCAAAATAAGAATGTCTGGATATTATTAAAACTTAAGGACATTCTGTGAAAGCAACTCAAAGTATTTAAATTCTTTCAATCCATAAAAAGCATCTTATCTCCTTACTGCAGTTTGCCAAAGGATTTCCATTTTAAAACACAACTTCAGTCTGACACCTTCATTAAACACACAGATGTGTTGTTGGATGTGTTATTCCCTTCTAAAAAATCCTGGTTTCCAACCAGGCAGGAAAGACAGATTGAGAATGAGACCAAAGAATGAGTTTTATTAATGATTGCTGCCTGTTTTTGGATACATATCTCAGTTCATATCCTGATAAATTATTTTTCACTCAATCCATTTCTATTACAGTCCTGCATTGTGTTACCACCTCATTATCTGTCTGAGAGACTGATTCAAAGTGAGGTTTAACATGCTGAGCATTTGGACAGCAAAGAGCAAGAATTTTTTATTTTTTTTCCTAGCAGGAAATTCCTGGGAGGTCTCTGGCCACTTTCTTTTTATCGCTGACAAGTTGGTTTTGATATTTGAGAATGTAGAGATCAATACCGACTTAGCTGTCAAAATGACTTGATAGGAAAAACTCTCTAATACTCTGCCAGGAATAATACCTCATATCTTTGAGACTCATGTGATAAACTTTGCAACAATTTCCGAGTACCCCCACAGAGGGTTCCCCTGGAGTAACTTCAAAGGAGTTAAGAAAAGTATTTTTACCTAGTTCTAGACCAGACCCACTCATAACCCTCAAACCTGACTCTAGACTTCATTGAAGGTAGTATTAGGGATCCATGAGATACTTCCTTTATTTTAAAAGGCCTGAAGAAGAATGGTACTTATGGGCAATCAGGCTGTCCAAGGCAATTAAAATTCTACGTCCCTTTACTCTTGGATAATTTTTATCAAATTATTTTAATTACACTGGATCTCTCACCCAGATCAGAAGCTGTGATTGGAAGATAAGTACTAGAAATAAAAAAAAATAAGGAATGAATTAAATATCACTGAACAAATAGAGTTCGTTTAAAAATGGGTCCTCACATAAATCACAGCAAGATCTTTTTTGATCCACCTACTAGGGTAATTGAAATAAAAATAAAAATAAACAAATGGGACCTAAAAGCTTTTGTGCAGCAAAGGAAACAAGACGAAACGACAACCCTCAGAATGGGAGAAAATATTTGCATATGAAGCAACGGACAAAGGATTAATCTCCAAATTATACAAACAGCTCATGCAACTCAATATAAAAAAAAAAACAATGAAAAACCCAATCAAAAAATGGGTGGAAGACCTAAACAGGCATTTCTCCAAAGAAGACATACAGATGGCCAGGAGGCACATGAAAAGATGCTCAGCATCACTAATTATTAGAGAAATGCAAATCAAAACTACAATGAGGTATCGCCTCACACCGGTTAAAATGGGCATCATCAGAAAATCTACAAACAATAAATGCTGGAGAGGATATAGAGAAAAAGGAACCCTCTTGCACTGTTGGTGGGAATGTAAATTGATACAGCCACTACAGAGAACAGTATGGAAGTTCCTTAAAAAACTAAAAATAGAATTACCGTATGACCCACCAATCCCACTACTGGGCATATACCCTGAGAAAGCCATAGTTCAAAAAGACACATGAACCCCAAAGTTCATTGCAGCACTATTTACAATAGCCAGGTCATGGAAGCAACCTAAATGCCCATCAACAGATGAATGGATAAAGAGGATGTGGTACATATATACAATGGAATATTACTCAGTGATAAAAAGGAACGAAATTGGGTCATTTATACAGACGTGGATGGACCTAGAGACTGTCATACAGAGTGAAGTAAGAAAGAGAAAAACAAATATTGTATATTAACACATATTTGTGGAATCTAGAAAAATGGTACAGATGAACCGGTTTGCAAGGCAGAAATAGAGACACAAATGTAGAGGACAAACGCATGGACACCAAGGGGGGAAAAGGGAGGTGGGATGAATTGGGAGATTGGGACTAACATATATACACTAATATGTATAAAATAGGTAACTAATGAGAACCTACTGTATAGCACAGGGAACTCCACTTCGCTGTATGGTAGAAACTAACACAACATTGTAAAGCAACTGTACACCACCCCTCCCCCCAAAAAAATGAGTCCTCAGTGTTCTATTCTGATGGTGGTAGCAGTTACATGTATCTGTGCATTTGTCAAAGCACATTGAGCTGTACATCCAAAAGAGTCCATTTTACTATATATAAATGTAAAAATATATTTTTAAGTGAGTCCTTTCAAAACAAAGCAGGGGTAAGGAATCATTCTCTTAGATGGAAGATAGAGTGTTTTCTTCTAAGGTGACATGGTGGGGAGAGAGAATGTCTTGATTGGGACTCAGGGAGCCAAGGGTCTTGATGGAGAGAGATGCACAGATGTATTAGGGTCACCCCACTGGGGAGATACATTGACCATCATCAGTCCTTGGGGAAGCCAAGGGAGACAGATAAGAAGCCAGGAAGCAGAGATAGAAACCTGAAGTGTCACAGCTGATCCTTCAAGCAAAGGCAGTAGGGTAGAGGTGGCACAAGACAACATGGGCACCAAGAACAAACACAGTCAGGTGGAAGCAGGAGACCTAAGACATAGAACCTAGAGCTAAACTCATAATGGGAAGCTAGGGCAGGTTTTATTTTATTCTATTTTTTTTTAACAACTTATTCAAGTCAAGAAGTTTTAGCCCCTGGCTCTCCACTAATAGCAGTATGAACTGGTTCCTTCCCTCTGGACTTCAGTTTTCTCACTCACTGACAAGATGGTAAGACTGAAATGGGTCATCCTCCTGGTCCTTTGTACCTGAGAACATCATGTGAATGAAAAGTTTAAGTCGGGGTCTCTCTTCTGTAAGCTTTGTCTCATATGTACATGACACAAATACTGTTAATACAGGCATAAAAGTCTCCTTTGTGATAGAAATAATAGCTCTCCACTTGGTTTTTACCCTTTGGCCCCTTTAATTTCTCTCTCTGAATCAAGTAGAGAGTGTAGAAAACTAGGTAGGTTTAACACAAATCAGTTGTGATTAGTTCTCAGCCTTTCACCCACACCATTTTACTTGGTTAATCTTGGAAGTGGTGGATAAGAAGTATGGACTCAGATGGGCTTTAGGTATGTTGGACCAAGCTGATTATGCATTTATTAGAATTAGACAGTGGTGTGGTTAGCTGCACAAACAGATATATGTAGAAACCAACTAACTGAGAAGGAAGGAAGCAATTGGTTGAGCAGCTGCTTCTGTTGGTCTTTGTCCCAAGGAACTTCGTATACCAGCTATTTTATTCAATTCTCATAGATGCTCTTTGGGGTAGGGAGCATCAGTGCGATTGTACAAACAAGGAAGTGGAAGCTCAGAGTCTTGAAGTTATTACTTCAAAATCTCTCTGTGTCCAGTACGACTAACAGTGGGCTCAGGACACGTAAGAAGGATGTAGAGGCTCTCCTCAGAAGACCCATAGGCAGGAGATGAGTCTAAAGGGTTCAAAACAAGAATCCCAATACTGGTCCTCAAACGTTCATGTTTTTAAGAATCACAGGCGAGCTTGTGAACTATGTAAATTCAAAGGCCTCTCTCAGGATATTTGGGGAAGTAAGAATGGAGTGAAGTCCAGGTTTCTGCATAATTCTAATGTGAGATTTACTGTTTCTGATGAGAATGAAGAGGCCATTCATCCAGGTCACTGGTAATAACTGTGGCTCATTGAAGAAAATGATAATGTAGTCATTCAAAGTCACAGTGGATGACACCAAGAGAAAACTTTGAGTAAAAAGTTCAGACTGCTACACACCTATCAAAACAGTAAAATCCAAAACACTGATAACACCAAATACTGGGAGAATGTGCAGCAAAAGGAACTCTCATTCATTGCTGGTGGGGATGCAAAATGGTACAGCGACTTTGGAAGACAGTTTGGCAGTTTCGAATAAAACTAAACATAGCCTCACCATATGATTCAACCATCGTGCTCCCAGGTATTTACTCAAATGAGATGAAAACGTATATCAACACAAAAGCCTGTGTATGAATGTTTACAACTTCCTTCATAATTTCCAAAATGTAGAAGCAACCAAGATGTCCTTCAATAGGTGAATGGATAAACAAACTGTGGCACAATCTGAAAGCCAATCTGAAAAGGCTGCAAACTACTTTATTTCTACTATATGACATTTTGGAAAAGACAAAACTAGGGCAACAGTAAAAAAAAAAAAAAAATCAGTGATTGCCACGGGCTTTGGGGGAAGGAGGAAAGGATTAATACATGGAACACAGAGGATATTTAGGGCAGTGAAACTCTTTTCTATGATACTGTAAAAGTAGATACATGTCATTAGATATGTATATATATATATATCTCCAAACCCATAGAATATACAACAAAAAGAGTGAACCCTAATGTAATCTATGGACTTTAGTTAATAATATTGTATCTATATTGGCTCATTGATCCTATGAAATGAACTACATGATGCAAGAGGTTAATAATAGGGGAAATTGGGTGGGAGGGTCTGCAGTGGTACATGGGCACTTACTCTAACTTCCTCTGAATTCTTCTGTAAACTTAAAACTGTACTAAAAAATAAAGTCTATTAATTTAAAAACTTAAAATATGCACTTATAAAGATTACAAAGAAAAAAAGTCTCAGGCTTTCTTTGAGCACTCCCTAGGCACACCCTCCTCTTCTAGGGGCTCAGCCCAGGAGTGCTGTTTGATTTTGTTGGAGCAGAAGTGTGTCTCAAAGGATCTCAAATTGTTGAAGCTCTGAGTTCCTCAGGTACCATGGATATGGTTGGCCAGTAGATAGGGTTGCCTCACCCAGGACACTGAGCTTTCTCATTGGTTAGTGGACGTGTGCTAAATGTAATCTCTCTCCAGTACCCTCTTGATATTGTGGGATGCTGATAGAGCTGCCTACCATGGAGCTTTTGATGACCCTGGCTGCACATTTGGACCCTCGATCCTGGCCTGGCCAATCATGGTGCTCCATCCCTTCTTTCCTTATGCACAGGGATTGGTCCAGGGAGTAGACGTTGACCTAAGCAAGGATAATCCATACAATTATCTTCCATAAGATTTAATATAGAAAACTGAGAAGAAGAGGGAGAGGAGGAGCAAAAATGGAAGAAAGAAGAAGGGGGAAGAGAAAGAGAGGAAAAGAGGAGGGAGCTCTTTTCCCGATATGAAAAGTTGAAAGAACATTGAATGCAAGGAGCCACCAGATCCATTTTTCTGCCCATACAGTCTGAAGGAGAATAAAGCTAATAAGAACAGACTGAGGATGCAGAGGAATAGAGAGAGGGAGAAGAGAAAGAAATCAGACAATTGTTATCACTCTGAATTTTTAATTACATTAGCTAATATACCTTTTTTGTTCTGTTAGTTTCTAGATTTTCTGTCATTTACAGTAATCCTACCAATGCAGTAGACGACACTTAATGCCCTGCATGCATCATTATCCAAATCATTCCCGTACCTGAGATTTCTGCATGGACGGGATGCCTGATTTCCTTCCAGAATTCCACAGTGAGAACACTCACCAGCTTCTGTTTCCAGCAAAGTGGAAGAAACCTGTTCATTATGCCCACTGGGAAGAAGTGTGCAGAAGAAATTTTAACACATACAGGTTGAACAAATGAAACAATAATGTTACCATGTATGAAGCGAGTCACAGGGATCATAAGAAAGTCAAAATAGAGAATATTCAGTCAAAACAGTGTCATGAAGTGATAGCCTGGCATAGAAAATAAGCTAGCCTGGTAGTTGGCTGCACATTCAAAGAGGACTTTGTAGGGAGATTATTTGGAGATTGTAGGAATAATTTTATTTTTAAATTGTTACTTTTATGGATAGTGTAATCCCTGTTTCACATATGATAAACTGTAGGCTTAGGAATGGTAAATAACTTGCTTAGCTAATAAGTGGCTAGATCCATAATTTTAGCCAGTATATTCTTTACTGTGTCATTGCAGGGTAGAGGAAGATAAGTAGGTGGTCAGAAAGTGGTATCCCCTGTTTATGGCCCTCAGTCTCATGAGGTAGATAGAATCACCCTGGGCATATTACCTCTTGAACAACTCCTACTCTTTCCCTCAAGTTGTATCCCCTTCTATATCCATGCCTACAATGAGCTCTTGCATATTCAATAAGGGATTGAAGATACACAAGAAGAAAAGGAACATACAGACTGGCCCTCCTCTGAGGAATGTCAGATCTATTGGGGAAGACAACAGTGAACAAACAATTGCAGTAGGACATAATTGTGCAAGGATGGAAGCACAATCAGGAGCTGGGGAACACAGGTGCAAGTGACTCACGCTTCCTGGGGGCTTCAGGAAAGATTTCACAAGGAAGTTCTCTCTGAGATGGGCCTTGAAGACACATGGAGAAAAGGGGAACTCTTACAGACTTACAGTGTTAAAGATCTTTTTTGGTTAACCTCTCTGTGGTGGGCAACTATTTTTTTGTTTGTCCAACCTACCATATCTCTCTCTCTCTCTCTCTCTCACATTCCTATTTTAATAAAAATTCCCTTTAGAAAACCACCCCTCTTCTTCTTTCAGTCCAGAGGTTTTATTTTTCATTGACCTCTGCCTAGTAAATCAGAGTTGAGACATTGATTCATTTAGAGATTGAGGCGTTACCTACATTTGACCAAGTAAGAGTCACACCCATAATTTTTGCATTCATTAGTTGTCAGAACATAAGGATTTTCTCAGGGCTTGTTATTTGGGAGGATGTAAGTCTACAGGGGCCATTGCTCATGTGTACCACCATGTGGGGGAGGGCTTGCCTGAGAATGAAGTCAGTTAGAGCAGACACAGAAGAAAGTGTTTTGATGACGTTTTAAGTACCCGTGTCTACCTATGCCTGAAGCCAGTAACACCTCTATATGCTATAGGTAAATTAACCAATAAAATTCAGACTTGATAGATACTTCACACTAATACAGTAAATGCTACTTAAGTAACATTTGCATATTACCTGGGACCTTCTAGAGGCATCTTCTTATGCACATTAATGGTGGGAGGTTTCTACACACAGCAGCCATTCAAAAAGCACTTGTAAATCAACTATACTCCAATAAAAAATTTTTTAAAAAGCACAAAAAGCATTTGTCAATCACATCATCAATCATCAGCTATGGGCCTGCTCTGTGTGAAATACTGCTCTTGGCCTGGGGATATAGATAAATAACAGAGCCCTTCAAGAAGTCCAGTGGTAAAGACAGTCACAAAGCAATCAATTACAGTGTCACATGATAAGATAATATGAAGTTTAGTCACAGTTTTTTTTTTTTTTTAGACAAAAAAAGAGAGATAATATTTCTGGGGGAGGAGAAGGAAAGCTTCCTGGAGGAGACCATATCTCTAACAATGGAAAATGAAGCAAGAGTTCACAAGACAGGAAAATAGTGTTAGAGCTTTCCAAAGACAGAATCAGCTTGTTCTTTAGGCAAGGCATAACTAATAGTGTGTTCAAGGAAGAGCAGGTTTTTCTGTAGTAGAAAAGCAAAGCATGGATGGCGAGATTGGTCTGAAATTCATCTGAGAAGCATATTGAGATTCAATGATAAATGTGTTTAGCTGTACCAATCAATTTTGCCCTGTGAAAAATAGGAAGCCAAAAAAAAGAAAACTTTTTTTAAACAGAACCAAATTGCTCAGATTTGAATTTTGGAAGATGCATCTGGTTGTAAGAGGGGATATTTGATATTGTGTGGGGCAGAAATAGAATAGAGATAGGGATGGAAACATGAATGTTACTATGATAGACTAAGAGAGATGGTAGGGCAGACCGAAGGCAGTTGTAGTTGGGATGAGAAGAAGGGGTAAGAGAAGGAAGAAGAGGGATAAGAAAAGATGACACAATGCTTGATGAACAACTGGGGAGAAGTTATTTTACCTTCTTAACTCTCGTTGCAAATGCAGATCACTGTGCCAGGAAGTAGAGGGGGTCTAGGTGAACTTGACCCAGATACATCCAAGTGGCAGACACTTCAGTGGCAGGCATTACTTTTGGAATCACCTACATTTTGGGGATCCTGCATCCATCATAAGCAGAAGTCTTCCCAGCAAGTACTGGCCAGCTACAGTTCTTTCACTGAAATAACATACCCAGAGCCCATCTTGCAGCCAGACTCCACTGAGGTTTTCAAAATGCAATTAACATCATCCTCAGTCAACATACACCTGTTACGTGCAAAATACTGGATCAGACTGGCCTCCTAAGCACTTTGGAGTTCTTACAACTATCCTATGAGATGGGCAGTATCATTATCTCCATTTTCCAAATGAGGAAAATAAGGCTTGGAATAAGTGCACATTCTGTTGTTTTTTGTTTTCTTCTGTTTAAATCATCTTGCATGTATACATTAGACTCATTTTTTAAAAATCTTGAATATGTTTTCACACCCTTATATAATATTTGTAACAGGATTATCAGGCTCAAATAATATTCAGTCAAATGGCTGTAACATCATTTATTGTGGAGGTATTTAAGTCACTCTTTTTTTTTTTCTGGTATTGTGAATATTGCTATGATAAACATCCCTATTTACAGAAGAATAGATCTCTGATTATCTTCTGCAATGAATTCCTAGAATTAGATTTACTAGCATGAACATTCTTAGTCATAACGTCTTTTTTCCAAATTTTGGAAAGGGTTTCTAAAAAGAGCGATATTGTGGATTATCAGAGTTTTAAAACAAGGTTTGGAGGAAGAGTTGCTTGGTTAATGAAGGAAGAGCTAGTAACACAGTCAATTACATTTCTTACTAATTCAATTGGCCTTTTCTCCCCATCATCACCTAATCATAACGCTGTCTTAAACAAGTGAATCCTATTCAAGAAACAGAAAAATCCAAGGCCATAAATCACTTATTACTGATTTATCACTTACTCTTTTTTTCTTATGCAGTGAATTTCTATTTATTTTAATGTATTTTACTTACTGACAATATATGTTTTAACTGTGAATGTTTGATAGATTTGTAAATCATTTTTAGGAAGAAAATCACATAGCAATAGAAACAATCTCAAAATGTTTTCTCCATAGCATAAGCTACTTTCAAAAATGTTATTTCTATTTCTTCATGAATAGATTATATACTTAGAATGAGGTTTATCGCAGATTTAAGGGATGATGATTTGTCTTTAAAATCATTTTCTTAAAAAGTTGAACTCACAGAAACAGAAAGTAAAAAAGTGGTTGCCAGGGGTTAGGGGTGGAGGAAATAGAGAGAGGTTGGTAAAAGGGTGGCAATTTCACTTGTAAGGAGAATAAGGTCTGAGTCTGATGCATAGCATGGTGACTTTGTTTATAACACTATATTGTATAATTGACATTTGAAATTTGCTAAGAGGGTAGAGCTTAAATGTTCTCACACACACAAAAAAGTAAATATGTGAGATGATGGATGTGTTAATTTGATGAGGGGAAGTTCTTTCACATTGTGTAAGTATATAAAGTGTTGTGCGCTTTAAATATCTTATAAAATACAATTTTAATTGTATTGGTCAACTTGATAAAGCTGGAAAAAATAAAGTAAATTTAAAATATTTTGTCAAAGATATCTATGAATATATAATGAAGATCTTTAACAGAAGAAAAAAATTAGTGAAAATGTACAAATTAAATAAATAAATAAAATCCTAGTCTTTAGTTACAATTTCAAATGTCTTTATAGTTAATTGGCGTTTTTTCTCACTTCCAGGCTTTTAAATTTATTTTATAATTACTCATCATCAGTTCACTTTGAGTTGTTTTAATAAGGTTTCTATTTGGAATGATTTGAATTTACAGAAAATTTGCAGAGGTAGTACAGACTGTTCATGTCATATCCTTTACCCAGTTTCTCTTAATGTTAATTGTGTGTACAACCATTTATCAAAACTAAGAAATTAATATTGATACAATACTCTTAATCAAGCTATACACTTTATTTGGATTTCACCAGTTTTTCCACTGAAGTCTTTTTTCTGTTTCAGAATTCAATTACTACAGAATCCAAATACTACATTGCATTTAGTCTGTCTTTTGGTTTGTCAAATTCTTCATTGATCTGACTAGAGTGTTATTATGTTAATTTGAAATGTGGCTGATGAAGGCTCATCCTCAGAGTAGCGGTTTCTTCTCTTGTCCTGAAATCTACTTCTGCTTGTCTTATTAGTATTATCTTCAGTCAGTATTCTCTTTTCAGGAATTTAAAAAATCCACTTCTTTTTAAATGGGTTAATTTAGTCAAACCCAGGTTAAATAATCCATAAATCTACTTAACTCAGCCATGCTAAACTTCAGGACTTCACAACACAATGGCAGTAGAATGATTGCCAATCTTGTTAAGTTATGGAATTCTCACTCTTTCACAGGATACGTTGAACATTGGTCAGGACTTGGGACCCTCTGAAAGATGGAGAAACTAATAGCACCAGCTTCAATCAATGTGTGAGTATCAGGAAAAAATTTTTTTCTCACTTTTTGATAAATGGATATAAATTCTATTTAAATACAAGCATACCTTGGAGATATTGCGGGTTCAGTTCCAGACCAGCGCAATAAAGCAAATATCACAGTAAAAGGAGGCATACAAACTCTTTTGGTTTCCCAGTATATATAAAAGTTATGTTTACACTATACTGTTATGTTTACACTATGTATAGTGTAAGTGTGCAGTAGCGTTTTGTCTAAAAAATTGTAATCATCATCTGAGCAAGTTGTAGTAGGAACATCAAAGATCTGATCACAATCACTGTCACAAATACAATAATAATAATGAAAAACTTGAAATATTGTGAGAACTACCAGAATGTGACACAGAGAAACGAAGTGAGCAAATGCTATTGGAAAAATGGTGCTGATGATAGGCTTGCTCAATGCAAGGTTGCTACAAAACTTCAATTTGTAAAAAGCACAGTATCTGCAACACGCAATAAAGTGAAATGCAATAAAACGAGGTATGCCTGTATATGAATATTAAAATAGGTTTCAGTATTTTCTTCCCATATGGCCATAGATGTGCTTGACCCACTGAAGGGATTCTGCCCCATAGGAGGCTTCCCGGCTTCTGTAGGCTTTAACAATGCTGGGAGGAAGTAATAGTGCCACTGGGCCTGGTGCAGCCCCACCCATAGGCTTCCTTTCTAGTCCTCACTGCTCAGGAATGCATCCTTATTAAACCAGGCTCAGAAGCTCAATGTGTCTGCTCTGAGTCACTGAAAACGCTCCTGAAATATGACATCTGCAGTGTTAGGGAGAGCAGAACTTTGTTGTGTGGCATTTAAACTTTCAGCAGGATCACAGAACGTCTGTTATTTCAAGTTGGACTTGATTATTTTTTTTTAACCGCCAGACTTTCAGACCATACAATACCAGCTTTCTTCAAATGTAACTCTTAAGTTCCTTTTATGGTAAAGTTTAATACTGTGAACATATGGAAGGTCTGAACGTCTGCCAAATGTTTTAAAAGACAAGGTTATAAATACCCCGGCAGCAAGCTTTGTTCCTTAATGTATGGCTCTGTTACTCGGAGTCAACGTGGAAGATAAATCAGAACATAGAGCTGGCTTGGGCATTAACTTGATATTTCTGACAAGTATTCATAGTATCTCATTCGAGAGAGAGAAAGAGAAGTGGTTGTTCTGAGGTAACATTAACAGAATGAAAAAAAAAAAAAAAGAATTTTATAAAAAGCAAAGAACGGAATTACAGCTTAACTAAAACATCTAAAATGTGAATACACAGTCCAATTCTCTCACCAGAAAGTTGAAGCATGAAAAGTCATCATAAAGCCCATGGGACTGGAGATTATACTCTTTGCCTCGTTCCTCTAGATTTGGAAGAGATACCTCTTAATTTCCTGGGTAATGGATCTCCCCATCCCACCTCAAGCTCAGTTCTTCACTAATCCCTAGGGCACTATTCTCAAGTGTCCCTCTGCCCAAAGTTGGGCTCGTCCCCGCCTGACTCAGCTCAGGACCCACCACGATCATTTCTCTGATTCTGCTCTTTCCCTAGAAACAGGGATTGGCTGACCTGCCCTTGCTCTCCACAGCTTCTGACACAGCAGGAGCCATTTGTGGCTGGGCTGACCGTCAAAAGGGACTTCCTCAACATAAGATGCACTGTTTCAAGGCTGGGCCTAACACATGTTTGAGACAAGGCCTCTTGGTTGAATAAACCTCAGCATGGCATAAGAAAAGCTCTTTGCCTGAACTTTTCAGGTCACTAGGATAATGTTTACTGACTCATGTCCTCCTCACAGTAAGTGCACTTAGTATCCTCAATGGCTTAATGTAGCTTCCAGTGACTCCAGAAATGGCCTGGACTGAGCTCATTTATGTGGCAGGATGTGATTAAGGGCAGAAAGCTAAAAAAGATATCAAAAGAACTAAGACTAAGAACTAACACTATTTTTTCCACTTCCTGGATAAGAATTTTTTGTTCTTTTTCACATACCATCTAAACCTGAACTTCCACATCTCTAAAATGGGAATAATAGCAAACCTGACTTACTTAGAATATTGATATGAGACTCATATGACATAGGGCATGCGGAAGCTCATAAGAGCCTGAAAAGTGCTTTTGCTCTTTGTATTAATGAGCTGGGGTTTGCTGGTATAACAAAGAACCTTCAACTCCCAATGGATTACAAACACAATTTGATCTCTCACACATGATACATGTTGTCTGTGGGTTTCTTGCCACTCTGCTCCACTTGGACACTTTCTCCTTCACTCCAGGATTCAGGGTAACCCCCTATCTGGGAATTGTTTTTGGTAGTGTAGGGGAAAAAACAATAGTAGAACCCTATGGTGGTTCTGGAACCTTCTGCTCCAATGTGTCATATGTCAAATCTGCTCATATTTCATTAGCCAAAGCAAGTCATATTAATAGTCCTGACCTCAGTTGGTGGAAAAGTATACATATCTCATAGGTAAACAAAACAAAACCTGTCAAAGTTCTCTCTTCTCTGCCTTACTTGTAGTCCTTGGACAACTATTATGAAGTAGCCTAGAAAGAAGGAACTCATCTGAAGTTAAATAGACAGGGAGGGAATAGAGGATGAAAGATTTTATGGAGACAGTTAGAGGGGGAAAAAAGGCAATAAGGAATGAAAAGCGAAAAAAAAAAAAGAAAACATGATACACAACACTTCTGTCCCAGAATTTGTGAAGGAGATGTTGTAACTCATAGTGCAAGATTAGAGCTGAATTCTTAGTGAAAACCAGGGTTCACACACACTGTCACGTCAATGAGAGTGACAACTTACATTAGACTCTGGGTCTCAGAGCCTTGGTTACTTGGCTATATAATGAGAAGAATGAAGGCAAGCGCATCTCATAAGTTTCAATGAGATAAATAGATATGAAAGTGTAAGTCATAGAACTATCAGGCAGAAATAAATATTAAAGCAACATTTTGGGGGAGGTTGTCTATTTGGTTTTGCTTACTCTAACAATAATCATGATAGAAGGACCCAGTAACAATTAATCACTCTCTCCTTCCACCTACCTAGCCATCAGCCACCAAGTCATCCACACACGTATCCAACCTATATTTCCTTACATCAACAATTTCGAAAATTTAGGGCTCCATAAAGATAACAAAAACATTTGCTGAAGATAGCTGGAAAGTCCCATAGTCATATTCATAATTGTGTACATCTAATTGTGAACAATATTCAACATATGCACATTTCCATGCGTAGAGTTGCTGAGAGGAGGAAAACTCAGAAAACTGGTTGCACAAAGCTTGGAGTGGTCCCTTTCCCTGAATACACTCCCTGCTCGGTATGCCCGAGGCCTCGCTCAGGACTCGTGTCTGTTCCCTCTGCCTGGAAAACTCCTCCTCTGTGGGTCAGCACAACCAGCTTCCCACATCCTTCAGATCTCTGCTCGGGAGTTACCTCATTAGAGATGCTTTCTTGACCATTTTATGGAAAATAACCATCTGGCAGCATGAGAGAGAGAGAGAGTCTTCCAAAAGGACAGAGACATTTTGTTGTTGTTGTTCACTAATCTAACTCTTAGTGTAAATAGTGTCTGGCACAGAGTAGGCACATACAAAAATGATTTGAATGAAGCCAGTTGTGTTTTGTGCAGTCTCTGGTTCCAGTCAACCCAGATAACCAGCTCACTTAATTAAGACTGAACCTTCAGGATCACCTTATGCCATACAGTCATTCATCTCTACCTGGTTTGCCTTAACTTTCCACTAGGATATTGGGCAGCTATCAAAACTTTCTTTTATAGGCCATTTGGAACATGAAATCACCAAATTTACATCCGTAAAAAAATGCACTGCAGGAGTGTCCAAGCAATAAACCTGACCAAGGAGGTGAAAGACTTAGATGCTGAGAACTATAAAACATTAATAAAGGAAATTAAAGAAGATTCAAAGAAATGGAAAGATATCCCATGCTCTTGGATTGGAAGAATTATTATTGTTAAAATGGCAATACTACCCAAAGCAATTTACAGATGTAATGCAATCCCTATCAAATCACCCATGACATTTTTCACAAAACTAGAGCAAATAATCCATAAATTTATACGGAACCATAAAAGACCCAGAATTTCCAAAGCAATCCTGAGGGGGGGAAAAAAAATGAAGCAGGAAGCATAACTCTCCCAGACTTCAGACAATACTACAAAGTTACAGTAATCAAAACAGTGTGGTGTTGGTACAAAAACAGATATACAGATCAATGGAACAGAATAGAGAGCCCAGAAATAAATCCACACACCTACTGTCAATTAATCTTTAACAAAGGAGGCAAGAATATAAAATGGGAAAAAGTCTCTTCAGCAGGTGGCGCTGGGAAAGTTGGACAGCTGCATGTAAATCAATGAAGTTAGAACACACCCTCACACCATGCACAAAAATAAACTCAGAATGGCTTAAAGCTTAAACATAAGACATGGCACCATAAAACTCCTTAAGAGATCATAGGCAAAACATTCTCTGACATAAATTGAACAATGTTTTCTTAGGTCAGTCTCCCGAGACAATAGAAATAAAAACAAAAATAAACAAATGGGGGGACCTAATCAAACTTAAAAGCTTTTGCACAGCAAAGGAAACCATTTAAAAAAAAAAAAAAAGACAACCTATAGAATGGGAGAAAATATTTGCAAATGATGTGACTGACAAGGGCTTAATCTCCAAAATATACAAACAGCTCATACAATCAACAACAACAAAAAACAAACAACCCAATCAAAAAATGAGCAGAAGGCCTTAACAGAAATTTCTCCAAAGAAGACATACAGATGGCCAATAGGCATATGAAAAGATTCTCAACACCACTAATTATTAGAGAAATGCACATCAAAACTACAATGAGGTACCACCTCACACTGGTCAGAATGGCCATCATTAAAAAGTCTACAAATGACAAATGCTGGAGAGGGTGTGGAGAAAAGGGAACTCTACTACACTGTTGATGGGAATGTAAGTTGATGCAGCCATTATAGAAAACAGTATGGAGGATCCTCAGAAAACTAAAAATAGAGTTACCATATGATCCAGCAATCCCACTACTGGGTATATACCTGGACAAAACTATAATTCAAAAGATACATGTACCCCTATGTTCATAACAGCACAATAGCCAAAACATGTAAACAACCTGAACATCCATTGACAGATGACTGGATAAAGAAGATGTGCTATACATATACAATAGAATACTACTCAGCCATAAAAAAGAACTAAATAATGCCATTTGCAGCAACATGGATGCATCTAGAGATTATCATACTAAGTGAAGTAAGTCAGAAAGAGAAAGACAAATACCATATGATATCATTTACATGTGGAATCTAAAATATGACACAAATGAACCTATCTACAGAAACAGAAACAGCCTCACAGACATAGAGATCAGACTTGTGGTTGCCAAGGGGGAGGGGAGAAGGAGAGGGATGGACTTCCCAGTCTGGGGTTGACAGGTGCAAACTATTGCATTCAGCATGGATAAACAACAGGTCCTACTGCATAGCACAGGGAACTATATCCAATCTCCTGGGATAAACCATAATGGAAAAGAATATTTTAAAAAAAGAATGTCTCTATGTGTATAACTGAGTCACTTTGCTATACAGCAGAGATTGGCACAGCATTGTAAATTAACTACACTTCAATAAAAAATAAAATAAGATAAAATGCACTGCAATCCCTCCCCAAACATAACTTCTATTTGAATAAAATTCTAGCATAAGAAAACCAGAGTTTGGGAATATAAAAAGGTAGAAAAATAGAAAATTCAATGAATTTTAGCTTTGAAAGCCTCAGTGGGAGATAAAAAGGGAAAGTGATGTGATATCAGAACTCCATCAGCTGGCACATAAAGCCAGGAATGAATTAATGTTTGAATGGAGAACCATATCCCAAAATGCTTTTTAGTGGATATATTACCTGTGACAACACAAGATACATTTAGGTATATTTAGTTGGGGCCAAGGAGAAAGAAGATCTTAAAGGTCTTCAATGAGCATAGGACAGAAGAAAGAAATTTATAGTATAGCATTAAATGTTATTATTAATCCAATGTTTGTAAAATATATATATAATGTATTTATTTAAACTATTTCACCTCAACTTTGTTTATTTGGTTTTCCTATTATGTTTTAAGTTCTGAGACTTATTCTCTCAGAGTTGTGAAGAGCCTCTTGACTGGGGTGTTACTGCTATAAGTCAAAGTTGCAGGAGCACAGCCCAGCACTCGGGTTTTGCTTACCCACGTGAGCTCAAGTTCTGACAATCTATTGCTTGATATCTGAATGCTTCTGGACAAGTCACTTCACCATTCTATGCCTCTGGTTTCTCATCTACAACATGGTGATGACAGTAAATAGTTCTAATGCATGTGATAATGAAATAATTAAATGAATTAAACTTAGTTGCCTAGTACCTGGCACTGAGTTTGGTATTATTTTTTATTAATAATAGTATTATATAGTAATGCTTTTTCTATTTAAAATCATTGAAGTCTGTATTAATTGGGATTTTTGGTTGTAAGCAATGGAAACAGAAGTTAAGCTTAAACAAGAGAGGTAGTTATTGGCTTCCATAATCGGGGAAGGTTGTAGGTATATATGAATTGAGTCACAGGAGATGCAAAGATGCTGTCATGCTCATCATGATCTTCATCACTCTCACCATCCTCTCATGTTATTTTCCTCTCCCTCCTTTTCTCTGTCTCCCACTCCTTCTTCTCCCTCTCTCCCCTCCCAATTCCCTTCCTGGATTACTTTTCTCTCTGTATCTCCACTTCTATTTACCTATCAGTTTGATCCTCTCCTGTTTCAGGTATGGTTTCTTCCTAGAGCTGGGAAAGTGGTTCTTGCTAGCAATGAAACCATATCCTCAAGTTTATAATGCAGAAGGAAAAGAAACCCTTTTATCCCCATAGAGGTTCCTAATTTCATGAAAGAAGCTGCTTGAGTCCAATGTTCACCATTTGTATACAACTCTGTACAGGCAAATGATGTAAGACAACGGGCTTGTGAGAAGGAACATGCAAGATAATCCCTGGACAACCAAATGGGGTGATCAGGCACAGCTCTCAATGGAATGGGACAGACACAACAACAGAAACCCCCTGAAAGCACCTACTATATGCAGCTATCATTACTACTATGCTCCCTATGGCCAATAAGAATGTCTACCCCTAACAATCTTTAATGACTTAGGAGCAGCAACTGTCCACCTCTCCTACACTAATCAATTAATATGAGCCTCCCACCCCAAATCCTCAGATATCTCAGGCTTTGAAGAACCCCAGATTACATTTGTCACCACAAAGTTAGGAAGAGGCCTGGGATACACTTTGTACTGCTGTTTGATTGTCAGCATGACCCCTATAGGCGTTACTCCTTAAGACTAATAGAATATAGAATATCACTTCAGTTTTGATTTTTATTTTTTCATTTCCCTCTGCCTTGGCCACCACTGGAATTTCAAAAACTTAACTATTACAATTTTCTATCTACATTAAAATAGTAAATGCAAAGTAAGTTAGGTTAGAGTGCAAGTGTTATGGTGAGAATGTTATTTTTAAAATGCATCAGTGGCTCCCACACAGTGGGGCCTTAATAAATGTTTAATAATGGCTATATAGTTTACTTCCCTATAATTGTTTTCTGCCATTAAAATGCACTTCTATCTTCTGGAGGAAAATGGCAAGTGAGAAGTGTTAAAACAATATGCCATTAAGATGGTAAAAAGGACATTTTTTTTCTAGCCAGAACAAATAGCTCAGGGATTTGTACTTTTTATTTTCTTATTTAATCACACATAAGTTGTGTATATAGAGACTGAAGGATTCATCCAGTGGCATCCAACACCGTTTTATTCCTATCTCTCCTAGTGTTGCGATTTTGGAATAATCCATGAGGAAATCAGTTCACCAAACACTTTCAGAGTGCCCCCAGTGAACAAATAAAGGTGTCAGGCGATGTGGGCAACACAGAGATGAAAGTGTTGAAAGTTCCTGAGAGGTGGGAAGGAAAGATTTTTGTTGAAAGTAAAGCAGGTTATAAAATTTTCTGATGTGATTATTGTGTGTGTGTGTGTGTGTGCGTGCATGTGTGCGTGTGTGTGTGTTGCTTTTATAAAGACTCACATTCATACAACATACATAAACCATGTTTTTAGAGACACACTAGCAAGCATCCATTCAAATTAATTAATGCTCCATTCTAAACTTAATCATTTGGTAAGAACAACAAATTCTTATACAATGTATTAGATAACCCATTAAATTCCTCATTCCAAAATATCGAACTTGTCACTGTACTTTTGTACTAACCTGCATAGATAAGTAGTCAGCTAGCTTCTCTTTTTCTGGTTCCTATTTTTTTAAATAGCAACATAACTGACAATCTGAAAAACAGTAAGCACTAGGAATTATGAATGACCAAAGAAACAAGGAAAACTGGAGAGATCTATCACATCTTACCAAGCATTATTTACTACCACCTATTCTTGCAGGTTTGTTTGTTTTCACCGCCCCACCCCCACCCCCCGCCACTAATCACAGATGTGTGATGTACCCTTCTGTTTCATTTTATTTTATTGCAATCCCTAGAGTAACGCACTCCTCACTTTACTGGCAATTAAATTTTCTGAGATACTATGCAGAAGATATGAAAACAGACCTGATCTTCCAATAGGGAAGATCCTTTGTTTGAAATATTTGATGTGTTTTAAGAACCCTAAATAGTTCTTTGCATCTGGTCACATAGACGTATATATAGATATCTGAGGCAAGAATGACAGATAGCAGCTGGTGTCAGGGGTTTTCCACACATCATTTCATAATGTTAGCTATAGGTAAACAATGGAGGGTTCTAAGCATTGATCTGATCCAATATGTGTCTTAGAAATATCACTCTGGTGATTAGCCAGTGGATGAGATGGATTAGATAAGATTGCTTACAGGGTAGAAAGAATGAATGTAGAAAGCTCAGTATAGAGAAATTTTGCAAAAGCCCACACCAGACAGTAGTAGAGAAGACAGGGGATTTGAAATTTATCAAGGAGCAAACACTATTGGACTTATAGGAAAATGGAACATGGGGCTGGAGAATTCAAGCAGACTAAAAAAACAATTAGGTAGAGGGCAGACAGCAGAAGCAAGAAGAACTACAGTCCTGCAGCCTGTGGAACAAAAACCACATTCACAGAAAGATGGACAAGATGAAAAGGCAGAGGGCTATGTACGAGATGAAGGAACAAGATAAAACCCCAGAAAAACAACTAAATGAAGTGGAGATAGGCAATATTCCACAAAAAAGAATACAGAATAATGATACTGAAGATGATACAGGACCTCGGAAAAAGAATGGAGGCAAAGATTGAGAAGATGCAAGAAATGTTTAACAATGACCTAGAAGAATTAAAGAACAAACAAACAGAGATGAACAATACAATAACTGAAATGAAAAATACACTAGAAGGAATCAATAGCAGAATAACTGAGGCAGAAGAACGGATAAGTGACCTGGAAGACAGAATGGTGGAATTCACTGCCACAGAACAGAATAAAGAAAAAAGAATGAAAAGAAATGAAGACAGTCTAAGAGACCTCTGGGACAGCACTAAATGTAACAACGTTCTCATTATAAGGGTCCCAAAAGGAGAAGAGAGAGAAAAAGGACCCAAGAGAATATTTGAAGAGATTATAGTCAAAAACTTCCCTAACATGGGAAAGGAAATAGCCACCCAAGTACAGGAAGTGCAAAGAGTCCCAGGCAGGATAAACCCAAGGAGAAACATGCCGAGACACATAGTAATCAAATTGACAAAAATCAAAGACAAAGAAAAATTATTGAAAGCAACAAGGGAAAAACGACAAATAACATACAAGGGAACTCCCATAAGGTTAACAGCTTATTTCTCAGCAGAAACTCTACAAGCCAGAAGGGAGTGGCATGATATACTTAAAGTGATGAAAGGCAAGAACCTACAACCAAGATTACTCTACCCAGCAAGGATCTCATTCAGCTTCGATGGAGAAATCAAAAGCTTTACAGACAAGCAAAAGCTAAGAGAACTCAGCACCACAAAACTATCTCTACAACAAATGCTAAAGGAACTTCTCCAAGTGGGAAACACAAGAGAAGAAAAGGACCTACAAAAACAAACTCAAAACAATTAAGAAAATGGTCATAGGAACATACATATCAATAATTACCTTAAACGTGAATGGATTAAATGCTCCAACCAAAAGACACAGGCTTGCTGAACGGATACAAAAACAAGACCCATATATATGCTGTCTACAAGAGACCCACTTCAGACCTAGGGACACATACAGACTGAAAGTGAGGGGATGGAAAAAGATATTCCATGCAAATGGAAATCAAAAGAAAGCTGGAGTAGCAATACTCATATCAGATAAAATAGACTTTAAAATAAAGAATGTTACAATAGACCAGGAAGGACACTACATAATGATCAAGGGATCAATCCAAGAGGAAGATATAACAATTATAAATATATATGCACCCAACAAAGAGGCACATCAATACATAATACAACTGCTAACAGCTATAAAAAAGGAAATTGACAGTAACACAATAATAGTGAGGGACTTTAACACCTCACTTACACCAATGGACAGATCATCCAAACAGAAAATTAATAAGGAAACAGAAACTTTAAATGACACAATAGACCAGATAGATTTAACTGATATTTATAGGACATTCCATCCAAAAACAGCAGATTACACTTTCTTCTCAAGTGCTCATGGAATATTTTGAAGGATAGATCATATCTTGGGTCACGAATCAAGCCTTGGTAAATTTAAGAAAATTGAAATTGTATCACGTATCTTTTCCGACCACAATGCTATGAGATTAGAAATCAATTACAGGGAAAAAAACATAAAAAACACAAACACATGCAGGCTAAACAATACGTTACCAAATAACCAAGAGATCACTGAGGAAATCAAAGAGGAAATCAAAAAACACCTAGAGACAAATTACAATGGAAACATGATGATCCAAAACCTATGGGATGCAACAAAAGCAGTTCTAAGAGGGAAGTTTATAGCAATACAAGCCTACCTCAAGAAACAAGAAAAATCTCAAATAAACAATCTAACCTTACACCTAAAGCAACTAGAGAAAGAAGAACAAACAAAACCCAAAGTTAGTAGAAGGAAAGAAATCATAAAGATCAGAGCAGAAATAAATGAAATAGAAACAAAACAATAGCAGAGATCAATAAAACTAAAAGCTGGTTCTTTGAGAAGCTAAACATAATTGATAAACCATTAGCCAGACTCATCAAGAAAAAGAGAGAGAGGACTCAAATCAATAAAATTAGAAATGAAAAAGGAGAAGTTACAAAAGATACCACAGAAATACAAAGCATGCTACAAGACTACTACAAGCAACTCTATGCCAATAAAATGGCAACCTGGAAGAAATGGACAAATTCTTAGAAAGGTATAACCTTCCAAGACTGAACCAGGAAGAAATAGAAAATTTGAACAGACCAATCACAAACAATGAAATTGAAGCTGTGATTAAAAATCTTCCAACAAACAAAAGTCCAGGACCAGATGGCTTCACAGGTGAATTCTATCAAACATTTAGAGAAGAGCTAACACCCATCCTTCTCAAACTCTTCCAAAAAATTGCAGAGGAAGGAACACTCCCAAACTCATTCTATGAAGCCACCATGACCCTGATACCAAAACCAGACAAAGATACTACAAAAATGAAATTACAGACCAATATCACTGATGAGCATAGATGCAAAAATCCTCAACAAAATACTAGCAAACAGAATCCAACAACACATTAAAAGGATCATACACCATGATCAAATGGGATTTATCCCAGGGATGCAAGGTTTCTTCAATATATGCAAAACAATCAATGTGATACACCATATTCACAAATTGAAGAATACAAACCATATGATCATCTCAGTAGATACAGAAAAAACTTTTGACAAAACTCAACATCCATGTATGATAAAAACTCTCCAGTGGGCATAGAGGGATCATACCTCAACATAATAAAAGCCATATATGACACCCACAGCAAATATCATTCTCAATGGTGAAAAGCTGAAAGCATTTCCTCTAAGAGCAGGAACAAAACAAGGATGTCGACTCTCACCACTATTATTCAACATAGTTTTCGAAGTCTTAGCCACAGCAATCAGAGAAGAAAAAGAAATAAAAGGAATACAAATTCGAAAAGAAGAAGTAAAATTGTCACTGTTTGCACATGACATGATACTATACATAGAGAATCCTAAAGATGCCACCAGAAAACTACTAGAGCTAATCAATGAATTTGGTAAAGTTGCAGGATGCAAAATTAATTCACAGAAATCTCTTGCATTCCAATACACTAATGATGAAAAATCTGAAAGAGAAATTCAGGAAACACTCGCATTTACCGTTGCAACAAAAAGAATAAAATACCTAGGAATAAACCTACCTAGGGAGACAGAAGACCTGTATGCAGAAAACTATAAGACACTGATGAAAGAAATTAAAGATGATAAAAAGAGATGGAGAGATATACCATGTTCTTGGATTGGAAGAATCAACATTGTGAAAATGACTATAGTACCCAAAGCAATCTACAGATTCAATGCAATCCCTATCAAATTGCCAATGGCATTTTTTACAGAACTAGATCAAAAAATATTAAAATTTCTTTGGAGACACAAAAGACCCCGAATAGCCAAAGCAGTCTTGAGGGAAAAAAAACGGAGCGAGAGGAATCAGACTCCCTGACTTCAGACTCTACTACAAAGCTACAGTAATCAAGACAATATGGTACTGGCACAAAAACAGAAATATAGATCAATGGAACAGGATAGAAAGCCGACAGTTAAACTCACGCACCTATGGTCAACTAGTCTATGACAAAGGAGGCAAGGATATACAAAGGAGTAAAGAAAGTCTCTTCAATAAGTGGTGCTGGGAAAGCTGGACAGCTACATGTAAAAGAATGAAATTAGAACACTCCCTAACACCATCCACAAAAATAAAATGGATTAGAGACCTAAATGTAAGACTGGGCACTATAAAACTCTTAGAGGAAAACATAGGAAGAACACTCTTTGACATAAATCACAGCAAGATCTTTTTTGACCCACCTCCTAGAGTAATGGAAATAAAACCAAAAATAAACAAATGGAACCTAATGAAACTTAAAAGCTTTTGCAAAGGAAAAGAAACTACAAACAAGACGAAAAGACAACCCTCAGAATGGGAGAAAATATTTGCAAACCAATCAACGGACAAAGGATTAATCTCCAAAATGTATAAACACCTCATGCAACTCAATATTAAAAAAACAAACAACCCAGTGAAAAAATGGGCAGAAGACCTAAATAGACATTTCTCCAAAGAAGACATACAGATGGCCAAGAAGCACATGAAAAGCTTCTCAACTTCACTAATTATTAGAGAAATGCAAATCAAAACGACAATGAGGTATCACTTCACACCATTTAGAATGGGCATCATCAGAAAATCTACAAACAACAAATGCTGGAGAGAGGGTGGAGAAAAGGGAACCCTCTCGCACTGTTGGTGAGAATGTAAATTGATATAGCCACTATGGAGAACAGTATGGAGGTTCCTTAAAAAACTAAAGATAGAACTACCATATGACCCAGCAATCCCACTACTGGGCATATACCCTGAGAAAACCATAATTCAAAAAGGCACATGCACCCCAATGTTCATTGCAGCACTATTTACAATAGCCAGGTCATGGAAGCAACCTAAATGCCCATCAACATAGAAATGGATAAAGAAGAAGTGGTACATATATACAATGGAATATTACTCAGCCATAAAGAGGAACGAAATTGGGTAATTTGTAGAGACGTGGATGGATCTAGAGACTGTCATACAGAGAGAAGTAAGTCGGAAAGAGAAAAACAAATATCGTACATTAACGCATATCTGTGGAACCTAGAAAAATGGTACAGCTGAACTGGTTTGCAGGGCAGAAATAGAGACAGAGATGTAGAGAACAAATGTATGGACACCAAGGGGGGAAAGTTGCCAGAGGGTGCGGTGGTGTGATGATTTGGGAGATTGGGATTGACATATATACACTAATATGTATAAAATGGATAACTAATAAGAACCTGCTGCATAAATAAATAAATTTTTAAAAAATTGATATTACACACACACACAAGAAAAAAGAAACAATTAGGTAGACAGAGTACCTGAATGTCTTGTTTTCCCATCTCTTATCAGGAATTCTTAAATGTGGTGTGATCCCTGAGAAAACATATTCATGTGGAAGTTAAGAGAAGTCCACTGAAACCACAGTGTTCATAGGAAACCAGGCCACCCTCATTCTTATTAATGGCAAAAGATGGGACCTGACCATAGGTTAAAAAAAAAAAAGGAAGGAAAGAAGATTCTGCCTTATTGTTCAAGAAATATTTGATTATTGGCCTAAATAGAACTACCACTTTAGATTGGGGGTTGTGTAAGTTACCTATATATTACACTTATAGTCAAAAAGCCAGAACTTAATTTTGAGGAATAGTTATGATGCTATAGCCACAACTTTAGGTGGTATAACTGTTATAGTGCTTTACATGGGTTTACATGTTTAATCTTTGCAACAATTTTTTGAGATGAATACTATTATTAGCATTACTATTAGGGATAAAAGCAACTAATTTCACATAAAAAATCTTGCATCAAAAAATGGTTGTGAAGGGATAATTTATCATTGTAAACTCAGACTTAGGGTATGACTGAAAATGAGTTTGCTAACCTTAGGAGATGTGAGAGTAGAGGGGAAAAAAAGTGAGGAAAGGTGGCTGTTAATTTTACTTCTACTTCAAACTTCCAATTTGAAAATAGTGATTCAAGAATTTGGGATCTTGGGTTTGTAATATGAGAAATTAAGAAATTATGCAAAATACTCTTTAAGATCATTTTTATTTTAACAATCCTATCATTTTTTTCTTCCAAATAGCAAGTTATTTATGGAATAGTTTCTTGTTATTGATATTTATAATAATTGATGAATGATTCTTTAGTTTATAAACACCATATAAAGCATTTGGGAGGACTAAATGCTACATTTAATTGAAGAAGTTTTCATGAAGAGCTGTTTTTACATATTATTTAGATCTTCTGTCTATAATATATGTGATAATTGAAAGCTGGTTGTTTACAAAACCATACAAAGAGCATAGCAAACTCAAGAGACAAAAGGGTGAGGACTATAATTTAATGAAATTATATTTGCTAACACAGGCTAGCCATTTGTGAAACTCCGCATGTCTATATTAATTTCACACTGCCCTGATTATGTGTAGCACTTTGTTCCGCTGAACCAAAATTTAGCCTCAGGATCCTTCTCAACACAAGGCTTTAGTAGCCATTACTGACGAAGTAGAGGTTTGCCACATAAGGTGAAACTTCATTTCCATCTAAAGGGTACAATATCTATCCTGTTGAAAATGAAACAAACATGCTTCCATACAGGTGTCTCACTTAGGTACATCTGAAACTGTAAATGTTTCTGCAAACTTTTAAGGAGAACAGCTGCCCCACACTATGAAGAAGTGCTTAGAAAATTGAGTATTTTCTTCAATTCTCTCTCCACATATAACTCTCTTAAGAACCTTTGTCCTGACTCTGTTAAAAGATAAAGACCTGAGAAAACTCTCTGCTGAGAACATCTCATTCAGAAGCTGAATATCTATTTATAGGCTGGGGGAATTAATAATAATGTTACCTAGGCAGTAAGTGTTAGATTAAAAAAGGAAGCCAGTGTTCGCTTGTGTTAATGGGTCAACAGACAGACTTTAGGACCCACCACCTGGCACATCTGGGCCTGCTGCTTCTCACACAGGCCCCATGACACATTGGAAAGTCAGGAAAAGAAGCGTCGCACCTTTATTTGTCTCTGAGCTCAGAAGAGGTGGTGTTGGGCCTGAAAAGAGCTTGGAAATTACAGCCAGGTAAATAAGGATTCATAAATTAGTTACGATGTTTGTTACTAGCTCTTGGGGGTTATATAGAGGTGCTCCCCAAGCCAGCAAATAAATTAAATGAGCTGGTGTTCTAAGAAGGAAGCTAAACCTGCCTCTCTGAAGTGATCATGGTGTCCTGAAGCTCCCTGGACACCATGACTTGATAGTAAAGTTGATAGGAATAACTTATCCAGAGTTGGAACACGTCCATCCAAAAGGTGGGAGGAAGTGGTCTGCCATGGAGACCTAGTAAGGGAGAGTCACAGAAACACATGCTGGCAATGTGTAAAAATGTCTGTGTAAAGACATCTAGATGAGGAGGAGCCTTAATTAACGACTGTTTTTTTAAGATAGGAGAGGGGGGTGGAACAGCAATTCTAGAATTCAGCGGCCTTCTTCAAATACATTCAGATAACATCTTTCAAGGAAATGGGAATGTCCCTAAATCACTAAACTATCTTTTTTTTAAAGTCCAACCTTTATATTTCAAAGCAGGAACTTTGAAACTAAAACATCTAATAATGAATAAAAGGCTACATCTCGAAGAATTGCCCCGACTAGATTGTTCTAGCAGTAAGAACAAATTCTTTTCATCAATACTGTTGTCTAAAAGCCAGCATTTTATGCTGAGGAGAGCAAGAGCACTTTGAATCCCAGGAGAAACTTTTCTGATTTTAATTTTTAATTAAATCGTTTCTTGCCAGCAATAAAGTAGTTTAGGGAAAGGTCATCCACAAAAAAAAAAAAAAAAAAAAAAAAAAAAATCATGATTTTAAGTGGAGCCAAGAGAATGAGAATAGAAAGTGTTTAAAATCTTCTCTAATCTCCCACAATACTTTTAGAGAGTGATGCAATGTTTAGTTGAAGGGAATCAGCATTTATCAAGTGCCTACTGTGTCCCAAACTCTGTGCCAGGGGTTTAACTGGCTACTGTCTCAAAACACCCATGAGGTTTGATCGTAACTATCCTGATTTTTCAGGTGAGGGAACTAAATTTGGGTGGCTTTAAGTAATGTGCCCCTGATTGTAGACCTGAACATGGGAAGATCTAAGACTTAAACCTCAGGTTTCGGAATTCAGTACCCACTTTCTTAGGCATAATCCTTCTCAGTGAAGGAACACACAAAAGAAACTTGAACACAAACACTTAGTAATATGCACAGCCAGAATCTGATAGAAAGAAATTCAATTCCCTAAACAATTTCCTATAAAATATAACAATCAGTCCTGCCTCTTTTCTTAAATAGGAAACTACAATCCATTGGATTAATAATATTCTTCTTTTACTGATGCTTGATATATCTTTTTCTCAGTAAATTTATTATGTTTGAGCATGTATGCATATGTGGGTGTATAATGTTTGCTTCTAAAACAAGAGGGCCTGATATTCTTCTTCTTAGATGCCTGTTTAAATTAGCCATGGGGAAAAAATTATAAAGTGATAAATTCATGCATTCACGCATACATTCTTTTAATGTCAATAGCAGTGTGATCAGTTAACAAGGTAACACTGGTAAAATCTTTGTTTTGATGTGAAATAGAATTACATCTCACTATTCTTTCTAAATACAGAGAAACTTCACATTCCTATGGATGCCATTTTTAGGTTTCTAAGTACGTGGCAGCCAATCATCCATTTATAAAGGAAATTATTTTTTCTCTGAGGCAGAACTTCATTGTACACTAGAAACTTATAAATGAAATTCCAAAAGAAATTAAAATACTTATGGAACATAGGGAAAAGGACTACATAATTATGTGACTGTAGTGGTTTGGAGCACTCAGTAACCTGGTAAACACTTAATATATTGATATGATCATCATTGTCTCTACTCCAACAGGGTGCTCTGTGTGAATTGCTCTTATAAGCCAATCAGGATCACACTTATCCTTAGGAAATAAAGAATAGTAGCAATGCCTGTGATGCCTATAGTGCGTTCATATTTCTAAGAGTCCACTGTTTCATTAGTCCTCACAAAAACCCCAGGAACAGTGATGATTTTTCCTCTCCAGAGAGGAAAACAGAGGACCAGAGACTTACACTGACTGCCTAATTTGACTCTGATAGTCAGTGGAAGAGCTTTGACTTGTGACATGCTCATCTTCTAAGTCTAGAGCCACAACTTCATACCACAACTACCCACAAAGAGTTCCAACAGTTTGATCACTTGACCTACTGCTGGACGACATTGCTGTATATCACTTATTCATTTAGTGAGCAAACGAGTAAGTGCCTGCTCTGTGCCCAGGACAGTGCCGGGCACTGGGAATGCTGTATTTAGCAAGCACTGTCACAATCTGAAGGGGCAGGTGAATGTTAAGCAACACAAAGCCTGATTAAAGAAATATGGTCAGGTGAGAAGCTGACCAAAAGTTCGGAGAAGACACGTCTAAGGAATAAATAAATACAATTTCGTGGGAATCTGAAGACTGAATAGGCATTAACCAGACAACGTATATATACTGTGTATGGATCAGCGTGTTCTAGGCCAAAGCGGCAGAAGGAGCAACGGCTCTGTGATATGAGTAATATGAGCTGAGGATGGAGAAGTAGGTGGGGGTCAGACTATAACAGGTCCTCTAAGCCATTAGGATTTACCATATCTCTAACAAATCAGTGGGACGTGACTAAAGGGTTATAACAGTTTGGGCAGAGAAAGGGTGATGTGACTACATGGTAGACTGGCAGCCTCAAGAAGACTCTACCTAGTTGGGATCCTCTGAAGGTAGCAAATGATATCTCCACTTTATTCTCAACTAATATAAGCAATACCAGATCAAAAAAAATGAAACTTTTTTTTTTTTTTCTAACAAGGACCTAGTCTCATGTTACAAAAAGGCTGGGTAAGGCTGCAATACTTATTATCAGTCCCCAAATATTCAGCATATAAAAGATTGCATGTAATTTCGGGAGTGGAAATAATCTGAGAAAAGCTTGAGTCATAGCCCTTCCCCTTACTGGCAAGGAAACCAAGGGTCAGGAAGTGAGTTATCAGAATTCATGGAGCAAGTGAGAGTCAGGAGCAGGGTTTTCTCTGGCTGCCTTAGCATTTTCCATTTCTAGGGAGAAGTGAGCAAATTTCCAGGGGGATTAATCTCCCCTCTTCATTCTGCACTATATGCAACCAAGATGATATGGTACCTTTAGATAACAAAGAGTAACAGCTCTCAGTTGACTGTCAAATATCCATTTCAGAAGCAGTGGGTAAATTAAATGTAGGAGGCACGTACACATTTATGTATTTTCCATATCAGAAAATGACCTTGTTCACCGTCATCTTCCCATTGAGGCATCTCCCTCAGCACAACATATATTAAATTTATGGATACAAGGTATAAATATAGTCACTAGCCATTCATTCAGCCAGCATGTATTAATCACTGTGTGCACAGCACCATAATTCAATTAAATTCAGTTCACTTTTATAAGTATTTGAAAGGCAGCAAGAGGAAAGAACACCAGATGCAATTTTGAATCATGGTTTCAGTACTTCCTGAGTGTAATGTTAGGTGAAACATATAACTTCTGCAAGTCTCAGTTTCCTCATCAGGAAAAGGAGGATAATAAATAATGACCTCATTATGTACGGAAACTAGTAAATGAAGTCATACTGCACCTAGTCCCTGGCACATAGTACTTAATACATGTTTCCTAAGTCCACGGTGACTTAAAAACACTCTGGGATTTTTCACTTTTCTTTCGGTGATTCTCTGTTTCTGCACAGATACTTTGGTATTTCTCTACTTGCGGGCCTGCTTAAAACAGAACCCATCTATTCCTTGGGTGCAGCAAAATGAACCCATTACTATAAAACCGCCTCAAGGATTATGAAGTGGAATTGGAAGGCTGGGCTCTGTTTTGCCCGGTGTTGGAGCACCATCCCAAGCAGGGAGGAAATACCACTCCTTTCTCGGGCACTGGAAGATTCTTCCATTATATTTCCACCATAAAGTGAAATTGACTAGAAGCCTTTACTGAATTCTTTCCTGCCACACTGTGGTTTGGCCCATGAGTGAACTGCTAACTGGCCGCTCAGTGTCCTGGACTGTTCTGCGAACCCAGAACTCAGCTCAGCTGAGGAAGCAGCAATGTCTAATTACATTAGTCTTGAGTGCCAAGGACAGAGTGGCAGAATTCATGAACTGCTGGGAGAACCACTTGTGTATCATATTTCTTTGACCATGTAGCTGTTTTCCCTGTGTGTCAATTTCTAGTTAGAGTTGGGGATGTGCCTGACAGTGCTCACCTTCGAAATGGGGGAGATGGCGCAGATTTGAAACTGTGCTTGCCATTTGATCAGATAGACAACCTCTTTATGTGTTTAAATATGAAGAATTCTACTGCATCGTGGTACACACACACAGACACACACACACAAATATAAGTGCGCTGTCTACTTATACTGCACTTTTAAAAATATACAGATGGATATAAATTAAAAGACAAGGGGTTCAGAATCAGTTGAATTTGGAATTGATCCTAAACTCAATCTCTTGCCAGCTTCATGACTTTGAGCAAGTTACTTCACCTTTCTGAGCAGGGCCAGGATGAAGGTGGTGTCAAAGAGGCACCTAGGGTGTAAAATTTAAGGAGGCACACATGACCCTGAGAATCTACTTAAATTTTGCACCCCAGGAGTCTTGCTTGTCTCACCATCATGCTGACCCTGTCTTGGAGCTTCAGAATCTTAAGAATCAAGACATTTAAAGCACCTACTGCACTTCTCGGCACAGACACCAAGTAAATGGTGGCCTTTAACCAGAAACATTCACATATATGGGAGCGAGTGTGCCAGTTGCAGCCAAAACCACATCCAGATATTACGCGTGTCCCCCTTCCACGCTGGGGCAGGGTGGGTGTCCGTGACCACCCAGGGGTCCACCAGGAAGCAGCTACTGATGACATGGCAGGGATGTTGAGATCCAGATTAAATAGCAACATGTGGGGTTTCTGGAGCAGTCCTGGTAACCCAGTCCACGCACACTCCTCAGGGAGCCACCAAACTAAAGCAAAGGAATACCAGCGTAACATTAGGAATACTTTTCCTGCTCATGTGAGTTAATTTTAGGGAACAAATAAAATAAAATAAAACAAAACCAACATTCTGCAACAGTGCCACTGTTCATTTCTGAGGTAGGTTTTTTCCTATATAATGCACACTTGTACATACTTTGGGTTGTGTTTCATAAAAAGATTTCTTTTTTGTTTCTTACTTAAGATTGTGTCACGACTATTACTCCATGTCATTAAATGTTTTTACAGTGTAATGGTTAATGCCTGAAAAGAAGGCCATTTCATAGATGTAGCATGACTAATGAATTTTATGTTGTTGGGTTTTGAACTTAGGTCTGGAATACATAATATATTTTTTTTTAATTTTATTTATTTATTTTTGGCTGTGTTGGGTCTTCGTTTCTGTGCAAGGGCTTTCTTCAGTTGCGGCGAGCGGGGACCACTCTTCATCGCAGTGCGCGGGCCTCTCACTGTCGCGGCCTCTCCCGTTGCGGAGCACAGGCTCCAGACGCGCAGGCTCAGTAGTTGTGGCTCACGGGCCCAGTTGCTCCGCGGCATGTGGGATCTTCCCAGACCAGGGCTCGAACCCGTGTCCCCTGCATTGGCAGGCGGATTTCCAACCACTGCGCCACCAGGGAAGCCCAGGAATACATGATATTTTGATGAATATCTTGTCCTCATTTATCAGTCCACTTTTGTTTATGTATTAATATTTGTCAGTGGAATTACTCATCAAATGTTATGAACATTTTTAAGGCTTCTGATGCATATTGGCAAATGTCTTTCCAAGAAAGCTGTACCAATTTACATTACCCACAGCTGGTGCTACAATGTGTCACAAGAGGACATTTTCACTGTTCCATGCTTGGCAGTTGAGGGAACAGACCAGGTCTTAAGCTGTTTAACTAGGGACAAACCTTCTCCTGCCTGCGATGGCTCTTCTCCACTCAGCTACCAGCCTGTTTTCTTAGCCGCTCTACTTGTGTTCCATCCCCATGGCTATAATCCCCATGGATCTGACCGAAAAGCAGGGCGTTCTTCATAGCTTTGCTTCCCCACTCTTCTGTAAAAGCAAACGATGGTATCAAAGAGTGAGTAGGCTGTGCTGGGCACAAAACAAGGGGAAAGGCACTGCAGAAAATTGACCTTATGTGCAAAGGTACAGCTGGATAAAAGGACAAGACGTTTCCAGGAATTAGTTAAATATGTAAACAAACATTCAGCATCTCAAAGAGTGATGAGAAAAATGGCTGGAAAGGTTGGTCTGAGTCCTTTATTTAAATTACTCTTTACTAAGCACAGTGTATTTTACTTTTTAAATTCTTATTGAAGTCTTATGGGCAAGTGTTATTATTCTCATATTAGATGAGAAAATATGTTCAAAGAAGTTCGGAGAAATTCAATTCCGGTCCCCCCAGAACAATCAACTAGTGAACCACTAAGCTTGGATTCAAACCAGCCTGACCTCTATGATCATCCTCTTTGTCTCACAATGTACTTTGGCACCAGGCAAACTAATTTGGATAGTTGGGCTTAGCAAGTCAATATTTTTAATCCTTCTGATCTTGACATTGTTTTGAAGTGGTTTAGCTGTTCCAACTCTCTAACAATAACTGGTAACTCGGTATTTATGCTCTTCCAGGCATTTTTCCAAGAACATTACTTCTAAGAAGTCATTTAAACCTCAAACATCCCCGCAAGGTAGGTACCATTATTAGTCTCATCTTACAGTGAGGAGGCAGAGGCCCACAAAGGTTAAGAAATTGGTCTGTAGCTGTGAAGTAATTGCATGTGGTAATTGAGTTTATCACCCAGATCTTCATAATTATGTCCTGCTTCAGAGGTGTTCCTGGCAACACCTTACATCCCGTTGTGGACACAGTGGTGGAATCCACAAGAGCCACCTGGACTGCACTGGTAGCATAAAAGCAATAGGTGAAACACCATAGGCCAGTTGTTTTAGACCTCGGACTTATCAAAGGTTATCAAATAAGAATAAAAAGCCAGCTGCCTCTATATCACTTGCAACTAAAATATATTCAAAGTTACTGATCTTGGTGGTGCCTTACCATCTTTCCTGTGCTGGATTTCACAAGTCTGACCTTTAGACACATAACACTGCCTGCATCCCCATGCCCTACACCTGGCCCCTATTAGAGTGAGCACATGCTCAACATTAATTGCCTGAATAACTCCAACCGAAGAACGGCAGATGAATTTAAGCAGCGAACCATCCAACAAAGAAATTTTCATTAATATTCACAGAACTTAGAGTGCAGTAGAGCAAAGATTCAAACTGATGTTGGTTTTAATCTGGTGGTGAATACATTCCTACACTTCTTGGTGGGGTGCGGGGACAGATGGGGACAATTCTTTCATGCAACTAAAATATAGTGATTTCCCATGCTCTGGTGTGGACACAGCCAAGTTCCATCTGCAACATGACCTTCAGATTCAGGTAAAAAGGTTTTAACTCCTTTAAAGACTTGGGTATATCCACATGCTGCTGCAACATTTGAGTGGAAAGTAAAAAATATGGTGCTTGTTCCAGATATTTTTTCTTCATTGAGCATATAGATGTTTCAATGTCTTCAAGTATTTGGCACCAAATAGGAAAAGAAAAATCCAGGTGATAGATTACATCTTTCCCTTTACATCTACACATTTTTGTGGGGCATATGAAATGGTGTGCTGCAGGGATCTATTTCTGGTTTGAATGAATAAACTAACCCATGAGTGTTTTTCTATTTTCTCCAGCAAAATAGAAAATAGCCACACACCACACAATCTCAGGGCTTGATATTATATCTCACCTTGCCATGAAAAAGCTAGGTGTATTATTTGGCAGAAAGAATAGAGGATATCTGTAGGGTGGGGAAGGGGAGGGACAGTGTTGTTTCTTCATAATATGTAGAAGATATTTGGAAATATTTGAGAAAAGGAATAGATCGTTTGGAAAGAACAGGGCTGAGGAGTCACACTGATCTTCCATTTACTAGCTATGTGATGTTGAGAAAATTGCAAAACCTCTCTGATCTTTGATTGGAGTGTCAGAGAGAGCAAAATTCTCTCAACTGCTGTAAGGACTAATGAGATGGCATTTGTAAAGTCCCTAGGTAGCTTATATTGGCACTTCATTTCATAACACTGTTCTAACCTCTTTATATAAATCAATTCACTTTAGCCACAAAGTAACCCTATGAGATAGGAACTGTCATTTTACAAATGAGGAAACTGAGCCTCAGAGAGGTCAAGATAGTTTTTTTGTAAATGACAGAACTGGAATTTGATCCCAGGCAACTTTACCTTGAAATCAATGTTTTTAACCATTATACCGTACCACTTCTAATATATCGTAAATGATTTATAAACGCCTGCCATTTCAGGATTATCTGTTGCAGAGTTAGCCAAGTTCTCTGAACAAGTTCCTCCCAATCAGAACACTCATAGGTGTCATCCCTAATAGTGGCCCAAGAGGTTTCAGACTTGTGTTCCAAACATTTGATGTACCTCAAGCATGATTCACCTGAACATGAGGGAGAATACAGTATAGAAGTAGAGAACATGGGCTTTGGAGTCTGGATGTATTTAGGTCTAAAGCCCATTTTGCCACCTAGTAGCTGAGTGGCCTAAGCTAAGCTAAGAGGCTTAGCTTGCTTCTCTGCTTGTTATGAGGACTAATTAGTACCATAAAAATAACACCGTTGAAGTTCAACAAATATTACTAATTGTGATGATGGGGTCACAGTAGTGGTTGTAGAGTAGTAGTAATAATTATAGTTGGAATGGTAATCATAGTAGTAGTAGAAAAGTAGGGTATTAAGTTGCAAGGGCCACAATAACAAAGCACAGTAGTCTGGGTGGCTTTAACAACAGAAATTAATTTTATCATAATGCTGGATACTATAGATGTCTGAGATCAGGTGTTGGAAGTGTTGGTTTCTTCTGAGACCTCTCTCTTTGCCTTGCAGATGGCCTTCTTCTCTTTGTGTCTTCACATGGTCTACCCTCTGTATGTGTCTGTGTCCTAATGTCTTCGTATAAGGACACCAGTCCTATTGGGTTAGGGTCCACCCATATGACCTCAATTTATTTTAATTACCTCTTTAATGACCTTTTCTCCAAACACAGTCACATTCTGAGGTACTGGAGGTTAGAACTGCAGTATAGAAATTCTGGGGGCCACAATTCAGTCCATAATAGCAGGTCTTAACACAAACCAATTTCCTGCGAGTCAAGAATCCTTCAGCATCCTTAATATTATGGAATTTAGGACACTTAACCTCAGAAGTAATTATATAAGTAATGTAAGACATTGGACCTTGGATACTCAACCAAGAGAGCACCACAGAGTGTGTGTTTTAATGATGATGGGGATGGTGGGGGGCAATACTGGTATTTGAATGGGTGGGGGTCAGGGATGCAAAGCAAGGACTGTCCTGTACAATGAAAAATTATCGTGCATTCTATATGACTTTTGAAAGTCCACCAGATAGTTAGGTAGATTAAAACCTCTTTATAATTATATGTACCTAGATTCAAGTCCATTTTACATATAAACATGTGGCTTTTATCTCATTGCTTTAAAATGCACTGAATTTTTCAGAAATACACCTTCTGTGTAAATTGGGGAAGGTAGATTTTTAAAATCTTACCAAGTCAATTATACTTCAGTTAAAATAAAAAATTACAAAGAGTTATTAGTTAGAGAAATACCCCCTACTGCTGTGGGTTTTTTTTTTTTTTTTTTTTTTTTGGCTGCATTGGGTCTTCGTTGCTGTGTGCGGGCTTTCTCTAGTTGTGGCGAGTGGGGGCTGCTCTTCATTGAGGTGCGCGGGCTTCTCTCATTGCAGTGGCTTCTCTTGTTGCAGAGCACGGGCTCTAGGCACACGGGCTTCAGTAGTTGTGGCATGCGGGCTCAGTAGTTGTGGCTCTCAGGCTGTAGAGCGGAGGCTCAGTAGTTGTAGCACACGGGCTTAGTTGCTCTGCAGCATGTGGGATCTTCCCAGACCAGGGGTCATACCCATGTCCGCTGCATTGGCAGGTGGATTCTTAACCACTGCGCCACCAGGGAAGTTCCCCTACTGGTGTTTATACTGCCAGTAAAATATATCTGTTTCAGCCTGTATTTTTGGCTGTTCCATTCATGGTGATTTTATGTATGGATATAGGTATCTTACTACTTCATTATATCTTCTTATAATGTCATGTCAGGCATTATAACTTAATTATGGGAAATAGTTATTAATATTATCACAGTAATACTTGTGCATAATAGTTATTACTTTATTGTAATCTATTATCTTTAATTTCTCTTCTGTATCACGATTAGGGCATTGCACTGATTTTATAAAAATGATGTATGTAGATAATTTATATTATTTATGAATTTCATTTCAGGATGATGAAGGGAATATTATAAAATATGTGTTATAAAAAGAGGCATTGAATCAATAGGATTTAAAATAACTACTGTCATCAGTGTTCCTGGGATTAGAAAGTCTACAGTGGCTAATGGGTTGAATGTTGGACCCTAGAATTGAATCCAAGGTCACAGAGCAAGAATTAGAATGTTTGTATTGTAGAAATACAATTGTATTGTAGAAATGTTGACTGCATTAGAACTCCGACTCTGAGCAGGGTTTCCCCACACTAGCTTTTCTGGTAACCCATGAGCACATATAAAGAGCCTTTGGGTTTGGGAAGGAAAGCTGAGGTTAACATGCAAAGTTTGAGTACCCTAATATGTCACTTCTATTGGTGGTTTTGTTTGTTCATAGCCCTAAATTAATTGTTCATTCAGCTTGGAGCTGTATGAAGGAAGAAGATAAAACACAGTAATTAGCTTATTGCCCTGCAATTATTGAAAGCCTATGATGGCAGTCCCTATAGGTATCTTCCCTTTGTGTAACACTCTTGGAAGAAAATGTTACTTTATACATAGCTTAATTTTGCTTATTTTATGGCATGCCACATGATTCTGCCACCAAACTGTGAGTTAGGACAGGCAGCGGCACCCTCCCCTTAGCTTTAGATGAGTGAATTGAGTCTCTTAGCTTCACCACGATCACCATGGTTCAGAAAAATATCTCAGTAAATTTAAGCCATTGATTGACAAAGCAAATTCCATCGAAATCTGCAACGATCCTCCAACACATAGATGATAAAATTCAGATTCTCTAGAATGGCATTTGAGCCCTGTCCTTATGATTCCCCCATTGATTCAGCCTCATCTCCCATCCCATCTCCTCCAGGTCCAATCCGGCCACACAAACTATAGGAGATGCATTACCCAACATGACCTCCCATCTAAACTGTTTCCAACACTGGGTTTCCTAGACTACTCAATATTAAATTTACCCTCAATATTACCCTCAATATTAAAGACCCAGCTCAAATGAGAAGCGTTCCTATTTCATCACCTTTCTTACCTTTCCCCTCCATATTCCAATGTCTCCCCGCCATATCACTTGTTACTTTAGAGTGTCATTAGTGATGAGCCTATTTCGGTGGACCCCACCCAATCAAGTAGTTTTTCAAAGGAAAATACTTTTCATCCTTATCTTGTATTTCCAGAGTCGAGAACAGAGTTTGGGACATTGCAGCTTGGTCCTATTCAGTGAATAGAGTAACTGATGACTACCCACTACAGAGTGTTTCGCCTCCTTGTATTTTAGAGTAAGGAGAGAGAAGTGATATTGAAGAACTGGGAGCAGTTAATCAGAGTTACTGGTAGAATCCTGTAAAAGTGGTATTTCCTTAAAAAATATAGGCTGGTAAGTCAACCTTGGTTGGGGTAACAGTTTTTGAGTCTTGGGCAGAAGGCTTGAGTTGAGACTTCTGGTGAGGCCACTGGTCTTTTACCAGTGGCTATGGTGCTAGAATGGCCCTCCCTCTTCCTGCTGAAGGCAACAAGGCAGCCAGAAGCGCTAAGAGGAGAGGAACCCTCTAATGCACAGCTGGCAAGAGGAGAAGTTGGTGCAAACTTTCTAGGGAGGAACTTGTACGTCTGTGTGTAGAAAATTTTATTAATAAAGATGTTAGCATATTCCTTCTAGAATTATTGATATGAGAAACTACTGAAGAAATTAAATGTTTAAAAGTAGGGACTAATTCTAGTAAATTATGTAATATCTACATGATGAAATATTGTGAACCATTAAACACTTATTCCAAATAATAATAATACCAACTGCACAGCTAGACAATTTTTAAACATTAGCCATTTTCATCCTATTATCAAGTTTAAGATATAGTCCTTCTCATCCCCAGTTTATAGACAGAGAATCTACACTAACAACAACAACAAAAATGTAGTCTTGCTTAACATTACATGATCAGGTAAAGCTGGGATTCAAACCAGATGTGCCAAATGAAAAAGTCCATATTCTTCCCACTTTAGTGAATTGCTTGTAATACTTTCAGTGACATGGGAAAGATGTTCAGGCTACAGTGCTACATGACAAAGATGATTATAGATACAGGTGCTATGTTAAGACCATGAAGGAAAAATAGAAGAAAAAAAAAAGAGGGAAATAATAAATTTGTGGTTTGGTTACACACCTTTTCTTTTCCTTGTATTTTTCTGTTCTTCCTAGTTGTTCTATAATGAGCAGGCATTACTTACATAATACAAATATTAAAATAATATAGGACAAGGAAATATTCCAGTTTTATTGTAGATATCAAATAAGATGGCATTCACTTATTTTCAGGCAGATCCTAGTGTACCTACTGAGCAAAACTAGGCAAGAAAGAGACTTCACTCTTGCTTGTTCCCAGCAAGTCCTGCTGCATTTATAACAGCATCACAGAACTAAGTAAAGCAGCATGGGTCAGGAGGGACAGGGTGGTCAGGTGACAAATGATCCAATCTGGTTGAAGGTAGCAGCAACCAAGAAAAGCCATTAGGTTTGGTGATTAGAAGGATATCGGCAGCACGTGCCAAAGTCGGTGGGATATCAGGTCCAGAGCCAGACCACAGGGTGTGAAATAAGACAGAGAAATGAGGAAAATGTCAGCAGGTATATACCACTTTCAATCAATGGGCGAGTAATAGCATATCAATTGAAGTGTGCCCAAGTTTATATGAAGGTTGCCCATTGTGATTCAGCAATCATTTTGAATTTCTCAACCGCAAATATTCATACACATTTGACAGGAGGTAGAAATTGGCGTTGGTTGTTTCTAAAGGAAGGTCTAAGACTGAGCCATTTTTGGATTGCCGTCTTAATACTCTGCTAATATCTGGAATAGAGTGAATTTTTTAGTCTTTCAATGACCTCATCTTGAAAATGGGGTTGTCAATGCAATAGGAGACTTGGTGTGGACCAACTACTGATTTAAATCCTTGTGAACTAAACATTCTTGCTCCAAGTAGCTTTCTAAGAAAAGAATACTACAGGAAAAGCAATTGCCATTAGCTCAGCCTGCCCTGGGAGAATTTAATGAAAAGAAGGAAGCTGGAGAGAAAACAGCACTTTTTAGATACAACTGGATACCTCATTTCCACGGGCTACCCCATCCTAATTTGTCTAAGCAGGATCCCTTTTTCTCCTGAGCCCAGCAAGGTTTGCCAATCTGCCTTCCTTTCTTTAAGTGGCCGCCTCCAATTTAACATATTTACTGGCATCCTCAAGTGAGCCTTCAACAGAACTGAGCCATTTAAGGGTTTGCCCTCATCTTATTATAAATTAGTTTTGAATATCTCTCAGTATGCACAACATTCCTCAGCTACCCAAGTTAGAACTCCTTATTAGACTAGGAAGAATTTGCGTTTTAATTAGTTTTACCTCTGGTGTACAAAGCCCACTGAGATTACTACACTTAGTAAAATTTAATTAACTTGACAAAAGATCCTAATTGTTTTCGTACCACTGGTCCTTTGCAGGGCTAAAATTAATGCCCTCCAAATTAAGCGGCCACAGCAAAGCTTCACTCTGACTGCCCTATATTGAAAAAAAAAATGCAAATTATAATTCACAGGAAGTTTTACTTTGTCAGACACCAGGATTTGGGTGCATAGGCAGAGATTTACAAACCCCTTAGGAAGAGCTGTCCAGGGGCAGGGATGAGCCCCCTACCCCCAGCACACACACCATCTCTCTCTCAACTTCATTCTTCTGGAAAGCTTTGTGGAAATGAGATGAGGGACATATTGATTTGTTCAACTCCTCAAAGACCCAAGCAGACATAATATATCATGTGAATTAATAATGAAGGTTTATAAGTAAAAATGCTGAATGAATAAATATTCATTCATTCATTCATTTATCTTTCATTTACTCCTTTAATGTGCACTTCCCAAGTACCTTTGGGGTCAGGTGTTCACAATGGAATATCTGATCTTTAAGAACCCTGAGCCTTTACAATGTCATTCCCAATGTGCAGCTTTCCTTTTCGTCTGCTCACTCCATCTAATATTCTGTAGCCTTCAAGACCAGCAGCATTTTTGTGCTCACTCCTTTGTGTTCCTGAAGCATTTTGTCTTCCTATTCTAGTAATGCTAACTGCATTGGAAGGATATATCCTGACATCGTGTGCCCCTGCTGCTGGCTTTTGTTTCTTTGTGGCAAAGTAGGTTTTAACCTGGTCACTCTTGGACCTTGTACAAGAAAATCTTTGTATTTTGGTCTACTCTTCAGAAGTGATAATAGCCTCTTGGTGGAAGTTCTGAAGGATTGAATGAGAGCTTCATATAAAAAGAAATGGACGAGGTTTGGCATAGAGCTGATGCTCAGTATTTTATCTTATTTTTATTTTTTTATCTTTTATTTTTATTTTAAGAACCAAGTCAGTTCCCTCAACCCTGATCCTACCAGGCCTAATTTCCCTGTCTCCTTCCACGGACCACCACGTAGTTTGAGAATGCACAGCCCTTATGATTAAGCCCATCTGACTTATGGTATATTTTTGACCTGAGACTATCATCATCATCATCAATATTACTATTTATGTAATGAACACAAGACTATGCCTGTTGCAAAAGCTGTATCCATTAAGTATGGCTGAAATTTTAAAAAGAGTTAACATTGAGTATGGGCTGCAGCATTTCAAGAGGTCCTAGTTTCTTTGTTGCAGAATCAGGCCACTCTGCCACATACTGGAATATTGTGCTATGCCCAGAGCTTTGCTTTCTTTGCTCTGTTTCTAACCGACTACCCTTACCAAACGAGTGAGGACTCTGAAAAAGTTTTTTACTTCACCAGTCAGTGTGGTCAACTGCCTAAAAAGGTCTTTCCTCCATTTCTGAAATGTCAGGTTCCTTCTCTTGTGTTTAATAACAGCCTCCCACTCCAGACATCCCTTTTGGAACATGTTGTTCTCTGCTTTGGCTGCCAGTCACAGTATCCCATCCTCCTGAGTGTGCACATCTGACCTGGGTCTGGACACTCAGGGTGCCCCATCCCAGTGGCCACAGTGACTACACAGTGACGATTCTGTTACCAGCCTGGATTGCATATAGACGAAGTAAGCTCTCCATTTCCTTCAGGTTCAGAAAACTGAGCTGGTGGAAGCCTGGAGCTGGGTATGCCTGTGTCTCTTTTTTCCAGGATAACTGACTATGGGATGGAGGGCAACTTACTGAGAGAATTAAAGCTAAGACATGTAGAAACGGGGAGGAAGAAGGAGAAGAGACCTGGAGGGGAAGAGAGGGAGATGACAATATTCCTGAAGTCACTGGAGACATTTGACTCCAACCTCAGTCTTTCTCATTATGTGAGAAAGTAAATACTCCCCGCCCCTCCCCTCCCATCCCCCTCCTTCCCAACCCCTCACCCCTTGCCCTAGGTTAGTTTGAGTCAGATTTCTTTTACTTGCTACTGAAAGACTTTTCCTCCATTCCTTTGTACCTTCAACCCCTTTATCATGCCTTCTTTCAAATTCTTTTCTTCAACAAGGACATGACCATCTCCAAAGATGGGGCTGCCACCAGTGCACAGTTTTAAGGGAATGTAGGTCAAATGCTGAGTGCCCGTGAGGGTGCCACTCTTCACCCTGCCTCCAGGCTGTGTACATCCTGAGCACACCAGACGGGGTATGGTTTCAGGGGCTTGCTCCGTGCTCGCTGATGAATTCTGATGGGGTCAGCCTTAGAGAATCTCAGGCTCTTTCAGCACCAGGCCTTTACAAATTTGAAGGACAGCCAGAAATAAAAGAAGACTCTTCCAAACCACTGCGCTTCAAACCACACGTCAGACTTACAGCTCAGAAAGGGGCTTTTTCCTGCTGAAGCAGATAGACCTTGGCAATTTCCCCTCTACAATGAAAAATTGAACTTTAGACCACATTTTAAATGAAATGAAGTAATCTTTGTTTTTCAAATACTATATATTTGTAAGGTCAACCATTAGCACAATATTTATGAACTTTGACAAGCACACATTTTAGCACAGGAGGAGAAATGTATATGTGATTGATATCCATAGTTTTATATATATATATATATATACACACACACACATACATATATATATACATATATATATATTATGATTATGTATATATAATCATACCTATATCTATATCCATTATCCATAGCCATAGCCATATCCATTACCTATATCTCCCTTCTTGCTCTAAATTTCCCAGGGATCAGATCTATAACATTTATGTTATTATAAAAGAAAAATAATTGTCCCCAACTGTTTTTTAGTCTATCCACAACTACTCTCACTCAACAAAACTTTAATGAGCACCTACTACATGCTGCTGAAAGGTGCCAGGAAATGAAGATAAGGGAGAAAAGTCCCTGCTCTCAGCTTATACTGAACTCATCTGCCCCCTATTTCATAGTCACATTTTGCACTTATGCTTTTTCTTCTCTCTTCAATACCCTCTCCTTCCTGATGTGCATTTGTCCGTATTCTTCCCAAACTTTACAATCTATGAAGTCATCTCTGACATAGGCAATGTGGAAATGGTTTCTTTTCTAGATTTTCATAGTTTATTTGCTGTCTCTCCCTTTGGACATATAATATATTTGGTCATTTAGTAGTTATTTATGTGCATGTCATCTCTGCAAATCAGAGATTCTATCATACAAGTATAGATATATATTCATACATATGTGTGAATATGCACATAATATACATAAGTGTGTATGCGTGTGTGTACATCCTAGGTAGCACTGACTATAGTTACTGTGGTTAGTACCGAGTCTGACACATCATAGGTGGTTAAAGTAATAAAAGAATGTTCAGTGACCATACAAATGACTGACTCAAATTCCCCATTGAGTGTAAATCCTTCC